>NC_135039.1:2400000-3136666 GCF_051020975.1 Osmia lignaria lignaria
TCCGTCAGGCCCCTTCCCTTGAGATATATCTGCAAATATCTCGGAAACGAAACGAGCTATGGCAAAATGTTAAGAGACGTTTTTTATAGAGAATTATGTTTCCTACAATTTATGTTCTATGATATTTTTTGATCAGAAGCGTAGTTTTCGAGATATATCGAGATATTTAAAAGTTCCGAAGCCGCACCAACATAATAGGGATACAGAAACACCGTGGCCCCTTTCTTTGAGATAACTCTGCACTAGTGCGAGCCGCAAATGCCACTTCCAGCTTAGCTGTGCAGAAGAAGAACAACAAGAAGAAGAAATATCTCGAAATATGTCCGTCAGGCCCCTTCCCTTGAGATAAATCGGCAAGTATCTCGGAAACGAAGCGAGCTATGGCAAAATGTTGAGAGACCTTTTTTGTAGAGAATTAAGTTTCCTACTTTTTATGTTCTATGATATTTTTTGATCAGATGCGTAGATCTCGAGATATATCAAGATATTTAAAAGTTCCGAAGCCGCACCAACATAATAGAGATACAGAAACACCGTGGCCCCTTTCTTTGAGATAACTCTGCACTATTGCGAGCTGCAAATGCCACTTCCAGCTTAGCTGTGCAGAAGAAGAACAACAAGAAGAAGAAATATCTCGAAATATGTCCGTCAGGCCCCTTCCCTTGAGATAAATCTGCAAATATCTCGGAAACGAAGCGAGCTATGGCAAAATGTTAAGACACCTTTTTTGTATGGAATTATGTTTCCTACTTTTTATGTTCTATGATATTTTTTGATCAGACGCGTAGTTCTCGAGATATATCAAGATATTTAAAAGTTCCGAAGCCGCACCAACATAATAGAGATACAGAAACACCGTGGCTCCTTTCTTTTAGATAACTCTGCACTATTGCGACCTGGAAATGCCACTTCCAGTTTAGCTGTGCAGAAGAAGAACAACAAGAAGAAGAAATATCTCGAAATAAGTCCGTTAGGCCCCTTCCCTTGAGATAAATCTGCAAATATCTCGGAAACGAAGCGAGCTATGGCAAAATGTTAAGAGACCTTTTTTGTAGAGAATTAAGTTTCCTACGTTTTATGTTGTATGATATTTTTTGATCAGATGCGTAGTTCTCGAGATATATCAAGATATTTAAAAGTTCCGAAGCCGCACCAACATAATAGAGATACAGAAACACCGTGGCCCCTCTCTTTGAGATAACTCTGCACTATTGCGAGCTGCAAATGCCACTTCCAGTTTAGCTGTGCAGAAGAAGAACAACAAGAAGAAGAAATATCTCGAAATATGTCCGTTAGGCCCCTTCCCTTGAGATAAATCGGCAAGTATCTCGGAAACGAAGCGAGCTACGGCAAAAAGTTGAGAGACCTTTTTTGTAGAGAATTAAGTTTCCTACTTTTTATGTTCTATGATATTTTTTGATCAGATGCGTAGATCTCGAGATATATCAAGATATTTAAAAGTTCCGAAGCCGCACCTACATAATAGAGATACAGAAACACCGTGGCCCCTTTCTTTGAGATAACTCTGCACTATTGCGAGCTGCAAATGCCACTTCCAGCTTAGCTGTGCAGAAGAAGAACAACAAGAAGAAGAAATATCTCGAAATATGTCCGTCAGGACCCTTCCCTTGAGATAAATCTGCAAATATCTCGGAAACGAAGCGAGCTATTGCAAAACGTTAAGAGACCTTTTTTGTAGAGAATTAAGTTTCCTACTTTTTATGTTCTATGATATTTTTTGATCAGAGGCGTAGTTCTCGAGATATATCAAGATATTTAAAAGCTCCGAAGCTGCACCAACATAATAGAGGTACAGAAACACCGTGGCCCCTTTCTTTGAGATAACTCTGCACTATTGCGAGCTGCAAATGCCACTTCCAGCTTAGCTGTGGAGAAGAAGAACAACAAGAATAAGAAATATTTCGAAATCTGTCCGTCAGGCCCCTTCCCTTGAGATAAATCTGCAAATATCTCGGAAACGAAGCGAGCTACGGCAAAATGTTAAGAGACCTTTTTTGTAGAAAATTAGGTTTCCTACTTTTTATGTTCTATGATATTTTTTGATCAGATGCGTAGTTCTCGAGATATATCAAGATATTTAAAAGTTCCGAAGCCGCACCAACATAATAGAGATACAGAAACACCGTGGCCCCTTTCTTTGCGATAACTCTGCACTATTGCCAGCCGCAAATGCCACTTCCAGCTTAGCTGTGCAGAAGAAGAACAACAAGAAGAAGAAATATCTCGAAATATGTCCGTCAGGCCCCTTCCCTTGAGATAAATCTGCAAATATCTCGGAAACGAAGCGAGCTATGGCGAAATGTTAAGAGACCTTTTTTGTAGAGAATTAAGTTTCCTACTTTTTATGTTCTATGATATTTTTTGATCAGATGCGTAGTTCTCGAGATATATCAAGATATTTAAAAGTTCCGAAGCCGCACCAACATAATAGAGATACAGAAACACCGTGGCCCCTTTCTTTGAGATAACTCTGCACGATTGCGAGCTGTAAATGCCACTTCCAGCTTAGCTGTGCAGAAGAAGGACAACAAGAAGAAGAAATATCTCGAAATATGTCCGTCAGGCCCCTTCCCTTGAGATAAATCTGCAAATATCTCGGAAACGAAGCGAGCTATGGCAAAATGTTAAGAGACCTTTTTTGTAGAGAATTAAGTTTCCTACTTTTTATGTTCTATGATATTTTTTGATCAGATGCGTAGTTCTCGAGATATATCAAGATATTTAAAAGCTCCGAAGCCGCACCAACATAATAGAGATACAGAAACACCGTGGCCCCTTTCCTTGAGATAACTCTGCACTATTGCGAGCTGCAAATGCCACTTCCAGCTTAGCTGTGCAGAGGAAGAACAACAAGAAGAAGAAATATCTCGAAATATGTCCGTCAGGCCAGTTCCTTTGAGCTGAATCTGCAAATATCTCGGAAACGAAGCGAGCTATGGCAAAATGTTAAGAGACGTTTTTTATAGAGAATTATGTTTCCTACAATTTATGTTCTATGATATTTTTTGATCAGAAGCGTAGTTTTCGAGATATATCGAGATATTTAAAAGTTCCGAAGCCGCACCAACATAATAGGGATACAGAAACACCGTGGCCCCTTTCTTTGAGATAACTCTGCACGATTGCGAGCTGTAAATGCCACTTCCACCTTAGCTGTGCAGAAGAAGGACAACAAGAAGAAGAAATATCTCGAAATATGTCCGTCAGGCCCCTTCCCTTGAGATAAATCTGCAAATATCTCGGAAACGAAGCGAGCTATGGCGAAATGTTAAGAGACCTTTTTTGTAGAGAATTAAGTTTCCTACTTTTTATGTTCTATGATATTTTTTGATCAGATGCGTAGTTCTCGAGATATATCAAGATATTTAAAAGCTCCGAAGCCGCACCGACATAATAGAGATACAGAAACACCGTGGCCCCTTTCCTTGAGATAACTCTGCACTATTGCGAGCTGCAAATGCCACTTCCAGCTTAGCTGTGCAGAGGAAGAACAACAAGAAGAAGAAATATCTCGAAATATGTCCGTCAGGCCAGTTCCTTTGAGCTGAATCTGCAAATATCTCGGAAACGAAGCGAGCTATGGCAAAATGTTAAGAGACGTTTTTTATAGAGAATTATGTTTCCTACAATTTATGTTCTATGATATTTTTTGATCAGAAGCGTAGTTTTCGAGATATATCGAGATATTTAAAAGTTCCGAAGCCGCACCAACATAATAGGGATACAGAAACACCGTGGCCCCTTTCCTTGAGATAACTCTGCACTAGTGCGAGCCGCAAATGCCACTTCCAGCTTAGCTGTGCAGAAGAAGAACAACAAGAAGAAGAAATATCTCGAAATATGTCGGTCAGGCCCCTTCCCTTGAGATATATCTGCAAATATCTCGGAAACGAAGCGAGCTATGGCGAAATGTTAACAGACCTTTTTTGTAGAGAATTAAGTTTCCTACTTTTTATGTCCTATGATATTTTTTGATCAGATGCGTAGTTCTCGAGATATATCAAGATATTTAAAAGTTCCGAAGCCGCACCAACATAATAGAGATACAGAAACACCGTGGCCCCTTTCTTTGAGATAACTCTGCACTATTGCGAGCTGCAAATGCCACTTCCAGCTTATCTGTGCAGAGGAAGAACAACAAGAAGAAGAAATATCTCGAAATATGTCCGTCAGGCCAGTTCCTTTGAGCTGAATCTGCAAATATCTCGGAAACGAAGCGAGCTATGGCAAAATGTTAAGAGACGTTTTTTATAGAGAATTATGTTTCCTACAATTTATATTCTATGATATTTTTTGATCAGAAGCGTAGTTTTCGAGATATATCGAGATATTTAAAAGTTCCGAAACCGCACCAACATAATAGGGATATAGAAACACCGTGGCCCCTTTCTTTGAGATAACTCTGCACTAGTGCGAGCCGCAAATGCCACTTCCAGCTTAGCTGTGCAGAAGAAGAACAACAAGAAGAAGAAATATCTCGAAATATGTCCGTCAGGCCCCTTCACTTCAGATAAATCTGCAAATATCTCGGAAACGAAGCGAGCTATGGCGAAATGTTAAGAGACCTTTTTTGTAGAGAATTAAGTTTCCTACTTTTTATGTTCTATGATATTTTTTGATCAGATGCGTAGTTCTCGAGATATATCAAGATATTTAAAAGTTCCGAAGCCGCACCAACATAATAGAGATACAGAAACACCGTGGCCCCTTTCTTTGAGATAACTCTGCACGATTGCGAGCTGTAAATGCCACTTCCAGCTTAGCTGTGCAGAAGAAGGACAACAAGAAGAAGAAATATCTCGAAATATGTCCGTCAGGCCCCTTCCCTTGAGATAAATCTGCAAATATCTCGGAAACGAAGCGAGCTATGGCGAAATGTTAAGAGACCTTTTTTGTAGAGAATTAAGTTTCCTACTTTTTATGTTCTATGATATTTTTTGATCAGATGCGTAGTTCTCGAGATATATCAAGATATTTAAAAGCTCCGAAGCCGCACCAACATAATAGAGATACAGAAACACCGTGGCCCCTTTCCTTGAGATAACTCTGCACTATTGCGAGCTGCAAATGCCACTTCCAGCTTAGCTGTGCAGAGGAAGAACAACAAGAAGAAGAAATATCTCGAAATATGTCCGTCAGGCCAGTTCCTTTGAGCTGAATCTGCAAATATCTCGGAAACGAAGCGAGCTATGGCAAAATGTTAAGAGACGTTTTTTATAGAGAATTATGTTTCCTACAATTTATGTTCTATGATATTTTTTGATCAGAAGCGTAGTTTTCGAGATATATCGAGATATTTAAAAGTTCCGAAGCCGCACCAACATAATAGGGATACAGAAACACCGTGGCCCCTTTCTTTGAGATAACTCTGCACTATTGCGAGCTGTAAATGCCACTTCCAGCTTAGCTGTGCAGAAGAAGAACAACAAGAAGAAGAAATATCTCGAAATATGTCCGTCAGGCCCCTTCCCTTGAGATAAATCTGCAAATATCTCGGAAACGAAGCGAGCTATGGCAAAATGTTAAGAGACCTTTTTTGTAGAGAATTAAGTTTCCTACTTTTTATGTTCTATGATATTTTTTGATGAGATGCGTAGTTCTCGAGATATATCAAGATATTTAAAAGTTCCGAAGCCGCACCAACATAATAGAGATACAGAAACACCGTGGCCCCTTTCTTTGAGATAACTCTGCACTATTGCGAGCTGCAAATGTCACTTCCAGCTTAGCTGTGCAGAGGAAGAACAACAAGAAGAAGAAATATCTCGAAATATGTCCGTCAGGCCAGTTCCTTTGAGCTGAATCTGCAAATATCTCGGAAACGAAGCGAGCTATGGCAAAATGTTAAGAGACGTTTTTTGTAGAGAATTATGTTTCCTACAATTTATGTTCCATGATATTTTTTGATCAGAAGCGTAGTTTTCGAGATATATCGAGATATGTAAAAGTTCCGAAGCCGCACCAACATAATAGAGATACAGAAACACCGTGGCCCCTTTCTTTGGGATAACTCTGCACTATTGCGAGCTGCAAATGCCACTTCCAGCTTAGCTGTGCAGAAGAAGAACAACAAGAAGAAGAAATATCTCGAAATATGTCCGTCAGGCCGCTTCCCTTGAGATACATCTGCAAATATCTCGGAAACGAAGCGAGCTATGGCAAAATGTTAAGAGACCTTTTTTGTAGAGAATTATGTTTCCTACAATTTATGTTCTATGATATTTTTTGATCAGATGCGTAGTTCTCGAGATATATCAAGATATTTAAAAGTTCCGAAACCGCACCAACATAACAGAGATACAGAAACACCGTGGCCCCTTTCTTTGAGATAACTCTGCACTAGTGCGAGCCGCAAATGCCGCTTCCAGCTTAGCTATGCAGAAGAAGAACAACAAGAAGAAGAAATATCTCGAAATATGTCCGTTAGGCCCCTTCCCTTGAGATAAATCTGCAAATATCTCGGAAACGAAGCGAGCTATGGCAAAATGTTAAGAGACCTTTTTTGTAGAGAATTAAGTTTCCTACATTTTATGTTCTATGATATTTTTTGATCAGATGCGTAGTTCTCGAGATATATTAAGATATTTAAAAGTTCCGAAGCCGCACCAACATAATAGAGATACAGAAACACCGTGGCCCCTTTCTTTGAGATAACTCTGCACTAGCGCGAGCCGCAAATGCCACTTACAGCTTAGCTGTGCAGAAGAAGAACAACGAGAAGAAGAAATATCTCGAAATATGTCCGTCAGGCCCCTGCCCTTGAGATATATCTGCAAATATCTCGGAAACGAAGCGAGCTATGGCAAAATGTTAAGAGACCTTTTTTGTAGAGAATTAAGTTTCCTACTTTTTATGTTCTATGATATTTTTTGATCAGATGCGTAGTTCTCGAGATATATCGAGATATTTAAAGGTTCCGAAGCCGCACCAACATAATAGAGATACAGAAACACCGTGGCCCCTTTCTTTGAGATAACTCTGCACTAGTGCGAGCCGCAAATGCCACTTCCAGCTTAGCTGTGCAGAAGAAGAACAACAAGAAGAAGAAGTATCTCGAAATATGTCCGTCAGGCCCCTTCCCCTGAGATAAATCTGCAAATATCTCGGAAACGAAGCGAGCTATGGCAAAATGTTAAGAGACCTTTTTTGTAGAGAATTAAGTTTCCTACTTTTTATGTTCTATGATATTTTTTGATCAGATGCGTAGTTCTCGAGATATATCAAGATATTTAAAAGTTCCGAAGCCCCACCAACATAATAGAGATACAGAAACACCGTGGCCCCTTTCTTTGAGATAACTCTGCACTATTGCGAGCTGCAAATGCCACTTCCAGCTTAGCTGTGCAGAGGAAGAACAACAAGAAGAAGAAATATCTCGAAATATGTCCGTCAGGCCAGTTCCTTCGAGCTGAATCTGCAAATATCTCGGAAACGAAGCGAGCTATGGCAAAATGTTAAGAGACGTTTTTTGTAGAGAATTATGTTTCCTACAATTTATGTTCTATGATATTTTTTGATCAGAAGCGTAGTTTTCGAGATATATCGAGATACTTAAAAGTTCCGAAGCCGCACCAACATAATAGAGATACAGAAACACCGTGGCCCCTTTCTTTGAGATATCTCTGCACTATTGCGAGCTGCAAATGCCACTTCCAGCTTAGCTGTGCAGAAGAAGAACAACAAGAAGAAGAAATATCTCGAAATATGTCCGTGAGGCCCCTTCCCTTGAGATAAATCTGCAAATATCTCGGAAACGAAGCGAGCTATGGCAAAATGTTAAGAGACCTTTTTTGTAGAGAATTAAGTTTCCTACTTTTTATGTTCTATGATATTTTTTGATCAGATGCGTAGTTCTCGAGATATATTAAGATATTTAAAGGTTCCGAAGCCGCACCAACATAACAGAGATACAGAAACACCGTGGCCCCTTTCTTTGAGATAACTCTGCACTATTGCGAGCTGCAAATGCCACTTCCAGCTTAGCTGTGCAGAAGAAGAACAACAAGAAGAAGAAGTATCTCGAAATATGTCCGTCAGGCCCCTTCCCCTGAGATAAATCTGCAAATATCTCGGAAACGAAGCGAGCTATGGCAAAATGTTAAGAGATCTTTTTTGTAGACAATTAAGTTTCCTACTTTTTATGTTCTATGATATTTTTTGATCAGATGCGTAGTTCTCGAGATATATCAAGATATTTAAAAGTTCCGAAGCCGCACCAACATAATAGAGATACAGAAACACCGTGGCCCCTTTCTTTGAGATAACTCTGCACTAGCGCGAGCCGCAAATGCCACTTACAGCTTAGCTGTGCAGAAGAAGAACAACGAGAAGAAGAAATATCTCGAAATATGTCCGTCAGGCCCCTTCCCTTGAGATAAATCTGCAAATATCTCGGAAACGAAGCGAGCTATGGCAAAATGTTAAGAGACCTTTTTTGTAGAGAATTAAGTTTCCTACATTTTATGTTCTATGATATTTTTTGATCAGATGCGTAGTTCTCGAGATATATCAAGATATTTAAAAGTTCCGAAGCCGCACCAACATAATAGAGATACAGAAACACCGTGGCTCCTTTCTTTGAGATAACTCTGCACTATTGCGAGCTGGAAATGCCACTTCCAGTTTAGCTGTGCAGAAGAAGAACAACAAGAAGAGGAAATATCTCGAAATATGTGCGTTAGGGCCCTTCCCTTGAGATAAATCTGCAAATATCTCGGAAACGAAGCGAGCTATGGCAAAATGTTAAGAGACCTTTTTTGTAGAGAATTAAGTTTCCTACTTTTTATGTTCTATGATATTTTTTGATCAGATGCGTAGTTCTCGAGACATATCAAGATATTTAAAGGTTCCGAAGCCGCACCAACATAATAGAGATACAGAAACACCGTGGCCCCTTTCTTTGAGATAACTCTGCACTATTGCGAGCTGCAAGTGCCACTTCCAGCTTAGCTGTGCAGAAGAAGAACAACAAGAAGAAGAAATATCTCGAAATATGTCCGTCAGGCCCCTGCCCTTGAGATATATCTGCAAATATCTCGGAAACGAAGCGAGCTATGGCAAAATGTTAAGAGACCTTTTTTGTAGAGAATTATGTTTCCTACAATTTATGTTCTATGAGATTTTTTGATCAGAAGCGTAGTTTTCGAGATATATCGAGATATTTAAAGGTTCCGAAGCCGCACCAACATAATAGAGATACAGAAACACCGTGGCCCCTTTCTTTGAGATAACTCTGCACTAGTGCGAGCCGCAAATGCCACTTCCAGCTTAGCTGTGCAGAAGAAGAACAACAAGAAGAAGAAATATCTCGAAATATGTCCGTCAGGCCCCTTCCCTTGAGATAAATATGCAAATATCTCGGAAACGAAGCGAGCTATGGCAAAATGTTAAGCGACCTTTTTTGTAGAGACTTAAGTGTCCTACTTTTTATGTTCTATGATATTTTTTGATCAGATGCGTAGTTCTCGAGATATATCAAGATATTTAAAAGTTCCGAAGCCCCACCAACATAATAGAGATACAGAAACACCGTGGCCCCTTTCTTTGAGATAACTCTGCACTATTGCGAGCTGCAAATGCCACTTCCAGCTTAGCTGTGCAGAGGAAGAACAACAAGAAGAAGAAATATCTCGAAATATGTCCGTCAGGCCAGTTCCTTTGAGCTGAATCTGCAAATATCTCGGAAACGAAGCGAGCTATGGCAAAATGTTAAGAGACGTTTTTTGTAGAGAATTATGTTTCCTACAATTTATGTTCTATGATATTTTTTGATCAGAAGCGTAGTTTTCGAGATATATCGAGATACTTAAAAGTTCCGAAGCCGCACCAACATAATAGAGATACAGAAACACCGTGGCCCCTTTCTTTGAGATATCTCTGCACTATTGCGAGCTGCAAATGCCACTTCCAGCTTAGCTGTGCAGAAGAAGAACTACAAGAAGAAGAAATATCTCGAAATATGTCCGTGAGGCCCCTTCCCTTGAGATAAATCTGCAAATATCTCGGAAACGAAGCGAGCTATGGCAAAATGTTAAGAGACCTTTTCTGTAGAGGATTAAGTTTCCTACTTTTTATGTTCTATGATATTTTTTGATCAGATGCGTAGTTCTCGAGATATATTAAGATATTTAAAAGTTCCGAAGCCGCACCAACATAATAGAGATACAGAAACACCGTGGCCCCTTTCTTTCAGATAACTATGCACTATTGCGAGCTGCAAATGCCACTTCCAGCTTAGCTGTGCAGAAGAAGAACAACAAGAAGAAGAAATATCTCGAAATATGTCCGTCAGGCCCCTTACCATGAGATAAATCTGCAAATATCTCGGAAACGAAGCGAGCTATGGCAAAATGTTAAGAGACCTTTTTTGTAGAGAATTAAGTTTCCTACTTTTTATCTTCTATGATATTTTCTGATCAGATTCGTAGTTCTCGAGATATATCAAGATATTTAAAAGTTCCGAAGCCGCACCAACATAATAGAGATACAGAAACACCGTGGCCCCTCTCTTTGAGATAACTCTGCACAATTGCGAGCTGCAAATGCCACTTCCAGCTTAGCTGTGCAGAAGAAGAACAACAAGAAGAAGAAATATCTCGAAATATGTCCGTCAGGCCCCTTCCCTTGAGATAAATCGGCAAGTATCTCGGAAACGAAGCGAGCTATGGCAAAATGTTAAGAGGCCTTTTTTGTAGACAACTATGTTTCCTACAATTTATGTTCTATGATATTTTTTGATCAGATGCGTAGTTCTCGAGATATATCAAGATATTTAAAAGTTCCGAAGCCGCACCAACATACTAGAGATACAGAAACACCGTGGCCCCTCTCTTTGAGATAACTCTGCACTATTGCGAGCTGGAAATGCCACGTCCAGTTTAGCTGTGCAGAAGAAGAACAACAAGAAGAAGAAATATCTCGAAATATGTCCGTCAGGCCCCTTCCCTTGAGATAAATCTGCAAATATCTCGGAAACGAAGCGAGCTATGGCAAAATGTTAAGAGACCTTTTCTGTAGAGAATTAAGTTTTCTACTTTTTATGTTCCATGATATTTTTTGATCAGATGCGTAGTTCTCGAGATACATCAAGATATTTAAAAGTTCTGAAGCTGCACCAACATAATAGAGATACAGAAACACCGTGGCCCCTTTCTTTGAGATAACTCTGCACTATTGCGAGCCGCAAATGCCACTTCCAGCTTAGCTGTGCAGAAGAAGAACAACAAGAAGAAGAAATATCTGGAAATATGTCCGTTAGGCCCCTTCCCTTGAGATAAATCTGCAAATATCTCGGAAACGAAGCGAGCTATGGCAAAATGTTAAGAGACCTTTTTTGTAGAGAATTAAGTTTCCTACTTTTTATCTTCTATGATATTTTTTGATCAGATGCGTAGTTCTCGAGATATATCAAGATATTTAAAAGTTCCGAAGCCGCACCAACATAATAGAGATACAGAAACACCGTGGCCCCTTTCTTTGAGATAACTCTGCACTATTGCGAGCTGTAAATGCCACTTCCAGCTTAGCTGTGGAGAAGAAGAACAACAAGAAGAAGAAATATCTCGAAATATGTCCGTCAGGCCCCTTCCCTTGAGATATATCTGCAAATATCTCGGAAACAAAGCGAGCTATGGCAAAATGTTAAGAGACCTTTTTTGTAGAGAATTATGTTTCCTACAATTTATGTTCTATGATATTTTTTGATCAGAAGCGTAGTTTTCGAGATATATCGAGATATTTAAAAGTTCCGAAGCCGCACCAACATAATAGTGATACAGAAACACCGTGGCCCCTCTCTTTGAGATAACTCTGCACAATTGCGAGCTGCAAATGCCACTTCCAGCTTAGCTGTGCAGAAGAAGAACAACAAGAAGAAGAAATATCTCGAAATATGTCCGTCAGGCCCCTTCCCTTGAGATATATCGGCAAGTATCTCGGAAACGAAGCGAGCTATGGCAAAATGTTGAGAGACCTTTTTTGTAGAGAATTATGTTTCCTACAATTTATGTTCTATGATATTTTTTGATCAGATGCGTAGTTCTCGAGATATATCAAGATATTTAAAAGTTCCGAAGCCGCACCAACATAATAGAGATACAGAAACACCGTGGCCCCTCTCTTTGAGATAACTCTGCACAATTGCGAGCTGCAAATGCCACTTCCAGCTTAGCTGTGCAGAAGAGGAACATCAAGAAGAAGAAATATCTCGAAATATGTCCGTCAGGCCCCTTACCATGAGATAAATCTGCAAATATCTCGGAAACGAAGCGAGCTATGGCAAAATGTTAAGAGACCTTTTTTGTAGAGAATTAAGTTTCCTACTTTTTATCTTCTATGATATTTTCTGATCAGATTCGTAGTTCTCGAGATATATCAAGATATTTAAAAGTTCCGAAGCCGCACCAACATAATAGAGATACAGAAACACCGTGGCCCCTCTCTTTGAGATAACTCTGCACAATTGCGAGCTGCAAATGCCACTTCCAGCTTAGCTGTGCAGAAGAAGACCAACAAGAAGAAGAAATATCTGGAAATATGTCCGTCAGGCCCCTTCCCTTGAGATAAATCGGCAAGTATCTCGGAAACGAAGCGAGCTATGGCAAAATGTTAAGAGGCCTTTTTTGTAGACAACTATGTTTCCTACAATTTATGTTCTATGATATTTTTTGATCAGATGCGTAGTTCTCGAGATATATCAAGATATTTAAAAGTTCCGAAGCCGCACCAACATACTAGAGATACAGAAACACCGTGGCCCCTCTCTTTGAGATAACTCTGCACTATTGCGAGCTGGAAATGCCACGTCCAGTTTAGCTGTGCAGAAGAAGAACAACAAGAAGAAGAAATATCTCGAAATATGTCCGTCAGGCCCCTTCCCTTGAGATAAATCTGCAAATATCTCGGAAACGAAGCGAGCTATGGCAAAATGTTAAGAGACCTTTTCTGTAGAGAATTAAGTTTTCTACTTTTTATGTTCCATGATATTTTTTGATCAGATGCGTAGTTCTCGAGATACATCAAGATATTTAAAAGTTCTGAAGCTGCACCAACATAATAGAGATACAGAAACACCGTGGCCCCTTTCTTTGAGATAACTCTGCACTAGTGCGAGCCGCAAATGCCACTTCCAGCTTAGCTGTGCAGAAGAAGAACAACAAGAAGAAGAAATATCTGGAAATATGTCCGTTAGGCCCCTTCCCTTGAGATAAATCTGCAAATATCTCGGAAACGAAGCGAGCTATGGCAAAATGTTAAGAGACCTTTTTTGTAGAGAATTAAGTTTCCTACTTTGTATGCTCTATGATATTTTTTGATCAGACGCGTAGTTCTCGAGATATATCAAGATATTTAAAAGTTCCGAAGCCGCACCAACATAATAGAGATACAGAAACACCGTGGCCCCTTTCTTTGAGATATCTCTGCACTATTGCGAGCTGCAAATGCCACTTCCAGCTTAGCTGTGCAGAAGAAGAACAACAAGAAGAAGAAATATCTCGAAATATGTCCGTCAGGCCCCTTACCTTGAGATAAATCTGCAAATATCTCGGAAACGAAGCGAGCTATGGCAAAATGTTAAGAGACCTTTTTTGTAGAGAATTAAGTTTCCTACTTTTTATCTTCTATGATATTTTCTGATCAGATGCGTAGTTCTCGAGATATATCAAGATATTTAAAAGTTCCGAAGCCGCACCAACATAATAGAGATACAGAAACACCGTGGCCCCTTTCTTTGAGATAACTCTGCACTATTGCGAGCTGCAAATGCCACTTCCAGCTTAGCTGTGCAGAGGAAGAACAACAAGAAGAAGAAATATCTCGAAATATGTCCGTCAGGCCAGTTCCTTTGAGCTGAATCTGCAAATATCTCGGAAACGAAGCGAGCTATGGCAAAATGTTAAGAGACGTTTTTTGTAGAGAATTATGTTTCCTACAATTTATGTTCTATGATATTTTTTGATCAGAAGCGTAGTTCTCGAGATATATCAAGATATTTAAAAGTTCCGAAGCCGCACCAACATAATAGGGATACAGAAACACCGTGGCCCCGTTCTTTGAGATAACTCTGCACTAGTGCGAGCCGCAAATGCCACTTCCAGCTTAGCTGTGCAGAAGAAGAACAACAAGAAGAAGAAATATCTCGAAATATGTCCGTCAGGCCCCTTCCCTTGAGATAAATATGCAAATATCTCGGAAACGAAGCGAGCTATGGCAAAATGTTAAGCCACCTTTTTTGTAGAGAATTAAGTTTCCTACTTTTTATGTTCTATGATATTTTTTGATCAGATGCGTAGTTCTCGAGATATATCAAGATATTTAAAAGTTCCGAAGCCGCACCAACAGAATAGAGATACAGAAACACCGTGGCCCCTTTCTTTGAGATAACTCTGCACTATTGCGAGCTGCAAATGCCACTTCCAGCTTAGCTGTGCAGAAGAAGAACGACAAGAAGAAGAAATATCTCGAAATATGTCCGTCAGGCCCCTTCCCTTGCGATAAACCTGCAAATATCTCGGAAACGAAGCGAGCTATGGCAAAATGTTAAGAGACCTTTTTTGTAGAGAATTATGTTTCCTACAATTTATGTTCTATGATATTTTTTGATCAGAAGCGTAGTTTTCGAGATATATCGAGATATTTAAAAGTTCCGAAGCCGCACCAACATAATAGAGATACAGAAACACCGTGGCCCCTTTCTTTGAGATAACTCTGCACTAGTGCGAGCTGCAAATGCCACTTCCAGCTTAGCTGTGCAGAAGAAGAACTACAAGAAGAAGAAATATCTCGAAATATGTCCGTCAGACCCCTTCCCTTGAGATGAATCTGCAAATATCTCGGCACGAAGCGAGCTATGGCAAAATGTTAAGAGACCTTTTTTGTAGAGAATAATGTTTCCTACAATTTACGTTCTATGATATTTTTTGATCAGAAGCGTAGTTTTCGAGATATATCGAGATATTTAAAAGTTCCGAAGCCGCACCAACATAATAGAGATACAGAAACACCGTGGCCCCTTTCTTTGAGATAACTCTGCACTATTGCGACCTGCAAATGCCACTTCCAGCTTAGCTGTGCAGAACAAGAACAACAAGAAGAAGGAATATCTCGAAATATGTCCGTCAGGCCACTTCCCTTGAGATAAATCTGCAAATATCTCGGAAACGAAGCGAGCTATGGCAAAATGTTGAGAGACCTTTTTTGTAGAGAATTAAGTTTCCTACTTTTTATGTTCGATGATATTTTTTGATCAGATGCGTAGTTCTCGAGATATATCAAGATATTTAAAAGTTCCGAAGCTGCACCAACATAATAGAGGTACAGAAACACCGTGGCCTCTTTCTTTGAGATAACTCTGCACTATTGCGAGCTGCAAATGCCACTTCCAGCTCAGCTGTGCAGAAGAAGAACAACAAGAAGAAGAAATATCTCGAAATATGTCCGTCAGGCCCCTTCCCTTGAGATAAATCTGCAAATATCTCGGAAACGAAGCGAGCTATGGCAAAATGTTAAGAGACCTTTTTTGTAGAGAATTAAGTTTCCTACTTTTTATGTTCTATGATACTTTTTGATCAGATGCGTAGTTCTCGAGATATATCAAGATATTTAAAAGTTCCGAAGCCGCACCAACATAATAGAGATACAGAAACACCGTGGCCCCTTTCTTTGAGATAACTCTGCACTATTGCGAGCTGGAAATGCCACTTCCAGTTTAGCTGTGCAGAAGAAGAACAACAAGAAGAAGAAATATCTCGAAATATGTCCGTTAGGCCCCTTCCCTTCAGATAAATCTGCAAATATCTCGGAAACGAAGCGAGCTATGGCAAAATGTTAAGAGACCTTTTTTGTAGAGAATTAAGTTTCCTACTTTTCATGTTCTATGATATTTTTTGATCAGATGCGTAGTTCTCGAGATATATCAAGATATTTAAAAGTTCCGAAGCCGCACCAACATAATAGAGATACAGAAACACCGTGGCCCCTTTCTTTGAGATAACTCTGCACTATTGCGAGCTGTAAATGCCACTTCCAGCTTAGCTGTGCAGAAGAAGAACAACAAGAAGAAGAAATATCTCGAAATATGTCCGTCAGGCCCCTTCCCTTGAGATATATCTGCAAATATCTCGGAAACGAAGCGAGCTATGGCAAAATGTTAAGAGACCTTTTTTGTAGAGAATTAAGTTTCCTACTTTTTATGTTCTATGATATTTTTTGATCAGATGCGTAGTTCTCGAGATATATCAAGATATTTAAAAGTTCCGAAACCGCACCAACATAATAGAGATACAGAAACACCGTGGCCCCTTTCTTTGAGATAACTCTGCACTATTGCGAGCTGGAAATGCCACTTCCAGTTTAGCTGTGCAGAAGAAGAACAACAAGAAGAAGAAATATCTCGAAATATGTCCGTTAGGCCCCTTCCCTTGCGATAAACCTGCAAATATCTCGGAAACAAAGCGAGCTATGGCAAAATGTTAACAGACCTTTTTTGTAGAGAATTAAGTTTCCTACTTTTTATGTTCTATGATATTTTTTGATCAGATGCGTAGTTCTCGAGATATATCAAGATATTTAAAAGTTCCGAAGCCGCACCAACATAATAGAGATACAGAAACACCGTGGCCCCTTTCTTTAAGATAACTCTGCACTATTGCGAGCTGCAAATGCCACTTCCAGCTTAGCTGTGCAGAGGAAGAACAACAAGAAGAAGAAGTATCTCGAAATATGTCCGTCAGGCCCGTTCCTTTGAGCTGAATCTGCAAATATCTCGGAAACGAAGCGAGCTATGGCCAAATGTTAAGATACGTTTTTTGTAGAGAATTATGTTTCCTACAATTTATGTTCTATGATATTTTTTGATCAGAAGCGTAGTTTTCGAGATATATCGAGATATTTAAAAGTTCCGAAGCCGCACCAACATAATAGAGATACAGAAACACCGTGGCCCCTTTCTTTGAGATAACTCTGCACTAGTGCGAGCCGCAAATGCCACTTCCAGCTTAGCTGTGCAGAAGAAGAACAACAAGAAGAAGAAATATCTCGAAATATGTCCGTCAGGCCCCTTCCCTTGAGATAAATCTGCAAATATCTCGGAAACGAAGCGAGCTATGGCAAAATGTTAAGAGACCTTTTTTGTAGAGAATTATGTTTCCTACAATTTATGTTCTATGATATTTTTTGATCAGAAGCGTAGTTTTCGAGATATATCGAGATATTTAAAAGTTCCGAAGCCGCACCAACATAATAGAGATACAGAAACACCGTGGCCCCTTTCTTTGAGATAACTCTGCACTATTGCGACCTGCAAATGCCACTTCCAGCTCAGCTGTGCAGAAGAAGAACAACAAGAAGAAGAAATATCTCGAAATATGTCCGTCAGGCCCCTTCCCTTGAGATAAATCTGCAAATATCTCGGAAACGAAGCGAGCTATGGCAAAATGTTAAGAGACCTTTTTTGTAGAGAATTAAGTTTCCTACCTTTTATGTTCTATGATATTTTTTGATCAGATGCGTAGTTCTCGAGATATATCAAGATATTTAAAAGTTCCGAAGCCGCACCAACATAATAGAGATACAGAAACACCGTGGCCCCTTTCTTTGAGATAACACTGCACTATTGCGAGCTGGAAATGCCACTTCCAGTTTAGCTGTGCAGAAGAAGAACAACAAGAAGAAGAAATATCTCGAAATATGTCCGTTAGGCCCCTTCCCTTCAGATAAATCTGCAAATATCTCGGAAACGAAGCGAGCTATGGCAAAATGTTAAGAGACCTTTTTTGTAGAGAATTAAGTTTCCTACTTTTTATGTTGTATGATATTTTTTGATCAGATGCGTAGTTCTCGAGATATATCAAGATATTTAAAAGTTCCGAAGCCGCACCAACATAATAGAGATACAGAAACACCGTGGCCCCTTTCTTTGAGATAACTCTGCACTATTGCGAGCTGCAAATGCCACTTCCAGCTTAGCTGTGCAGAGGAAGAACAACAAGAAGAAGAAGTATCTCGAAATATGTCCGTCAGGCCCGTTCCTTTGAGCTGAATCTGCAAATATCTCGGAAACGAAGCGAGCTATGGCAAAATGTTAAGAGACCTTTTTTGTAGAGAATTAAGTTTCCTACTTTTCATGTTCTATGATATTTTTTGATCAGATGCGTAGTTCTCGAGATATATCAAGATATTTAAAAGTTCCGAAGCCGCACCAACATAATAGAGATACAGAAACACCGTGGCCCCTTTCTTTGAGATAACTCTGCACTATTGCGAGCTGTAAATGCCACTTCCAGCTTAGCTGTGCAGAAGAAGGACAACAAGAAGAAGAAATATCTCGAAATATGTCCGTCAGGCCCCTTCCCTTGAGATATATCTGCAAATATCTCGGAAACGAAGCGAGCTATGGCAAAATGTTAAGAGACCTTTTTTGTAGAGAATTATGTTTCCTACAATTTATGTTCTATGATATTTTTTGATCAGAAGCGTAGTTTTCGAGATATATCGAGATATTTAAAAGTTCCGAAGCCGCACCAACATAATAGAGATACAGAAACACCGTGGCCCCTTTCTTTGAGATAACTCTGCACTAGTGAGAGCCGCAAATGCCACTTCCAGCTTAGCTGTGCAGAAGAAGAACAACAAGAAGAAGAAATATCTCGAAATATGTCCGTCAGGCCCCTTCCCTTGAGATAAATCTGCAAATATCTCGGAAACGAAGCGAGCTATGGCAAAATGTTAAGAGACCTTTTTTGTAGAGAATTAAGTTTCCTACTTTTCAGGTTCTATGATATTTTTTGATCAGATGCGTAGTTCTCGAGATATATCAAGATATTTAAAAGTTCCGAAGCCGCACCAACATAATAGAGATACAGAAACACCGTGGCCCCTTTCTTTGAGATAACTCTGCACTACTGCGAGCTGCAAATGCCACTTCCAGCTTAGCTGTGCAGAGGAAGAACAACAAGAAGAAGAAGTATCTCGAAATATGTCCGTCAGGCCCGTTCCTTTGAGCTGAATCTGCAAATATCTCGGAAACGAAGCGAGCTATGGCAAAATGTTGCGATACGTTTTTTGTAGAGAATTATGTTTCCTACAATTTATGTTCTATGATATTTTTTGATCAGAAGCGTAGTTTTCGAGATATATCGAGATATTTAAAAGTTCCGAAGCCGCACCAACATAATAGAGATACAGAAACACCGTGGCCCCTTTCTTTGAGATAACTCTGCACTAGTGCGAGCCGCAAATGCCACTTCCAGCTTAGCTGTGCAGAAGAAGAACAACAAGAAGAAGAAATATCTCGAAATATGTCCGTCAGGCCCCTTCCCTTGAGATAAATCTGCAAATATCTCGGAAACGAAGCGAGCTATGGCACAATGTTAAGAGACCTTTTTTGTAGAGAATTAAGTTTCCTACTTTTTATGTTCTATGATATTTTTTGATCAGATGCGTAGTTCTCGAGATATATCAAGATATTTAAAAGTTCCGAAGCCGCACCAACATAATAGAGATACAGAAACACCGTGGCCCCTTTCTTTGAGATAACTCTGCACTACTGCGAGCTGCAAATGCCACTTCCAGCTTAGCTGTGCAGAGGAAGAACAACAAGAAGAAGAAGTATCTCGAAATATGTCCGTCAGGCCCGTTCCTTTGAGCTGAATCTGCAAATATCTCGGAAACGAAGCGAGCTATGGCAAAATGTTGCGATACGTTTTTTGTAGAGAATTATGTTTCCTACAATTTATGTTCTATGATATTTTTTGATCAGAAGCGTAGTTTTCGAGATATATCGAGGTATTTAAAAGTTCCGAAGCCGCACCAACATAGTAGAGATACAGAAACACCGTGGCCCCTTTCTTTGAGATAACTCTGCACTAGTGCGAGCCGCAAATGCCACTTCCAGCTTAGCTGTGCAGAAGAAGAACAACAAGAAGAAGAAATATCTCGAAATATGTCCGTCAGGCCCCTTCCCTTGAGATAAATCTGCAAATATCTCGGAAACGAAGCGAGCTATGGCAAAATCTTAAGAGACCTTTTTTGTAGAGAATTATGTTTCCCACAATTTATGTTCTATGATATTTTTTGATCAGAAGCGTAGTTTTCGAGATATATCGAGATATTTAAAAGTTCCGAAGCCGCACCAACATAATAGAGATACAGAAACACCGTGGCCCCTTTCTTTGAGATAACTCTGCACTATTGCGAGCTGTAAATGCCACTTCCAGCTTAGCTGTGCAGAAGAAGAACAACAAGAAGAAGAAATATCTCGAAATATGTCCGTCAGGCCCCTTCCCTTGAGATAAATCTGCAAATATCTCGGAAACGAAGCGAGCTATGGCAAAATGTTAAGAGACCTTTTTTGTCGAGAATTATGTTTCCTACAATTTATGTTCTAGGATATTTTTTGATCAGAAGCGTAGTTTTCGAGATATATCGAGATATTTAAAAGTTCCGAAGCCGCACCAACATAATAGAGATACAGAAACACCGTGTCCCCTTTCTTTGAGATAACTCTGCACTATTGCGAGCTGCAAATGCCACTTCCAGCTTAGCTGTGCAGAGGAAGAACAACAAGAAGAAGAAGTATCTCGAAATATGTCCGTCAGGCCCGTTCCTTTGAGCTGAATCTGCAAATATCTCGGAAACGAAGCGAGCTATGGCAAAATGTTAAGAGACCTTTTTTGTAGAGAATTATGTTTCCTACAATTTATGTTCTATGATATTTTTTGATCAGAAGCGTAGTTTTCGAGATATATCGAGATATTTAAAAGTTCCGATGCCGCACCAACATAATAGAGATACAGAAACACCGTGGCCCCTTTCTTTGAGATAACTCTGCACTATTGCGAGCTGGAAATGCCACTTCCAGTTTAGCTGTGCAGAAGCAGAACAACAAGAAGAAGAAATATCTCGAAATATGTACGTCAGGCCCCTTCCCTTGAGATAAATCTGCAAATATCTCGGAAACGAAGCGAGCTATGGCAAAATGTTAAGAGACCTTTTTTGTAGAGAATTAAGTTTCCTACTTTTTATGTTCTATGATATTTTTTGATCAGATGCGTAGTTCTCGAGATATATCAAGATATTTAAAAGTTCCGAAGCCGCACCAACATAATAGAGATACAGAAACACCGTGGCCCCTTTCTTTGAGATAACTCTGCACTACTGCGAGCTGCAAATGCCACTTCCAGCTTAGCTGTGCAGAGGAAGAACAACAAGAAGAAGAAGTATCTCGAAATATGTCCGTCAGGCCCGTTCCTTTGAGCTGAATCTGCAAATATCTCGGAAACGAAGCGAGCTATGGCAAAATGTTGCGATACGTTTTTTGTAGAGAATTATGTTTCCTACAATTTATGTTCTATGATATTTTTTGATCAGAAGCGTAGTTTTCGAGATATATCGAGATATTTAAAAGTTCCGAAGCCGCACCAACATAATAGAGATACAGAAACACCGTGGCCCCTTTCTTTGAGATAACTCTGCACTAGTGCGAGCCGCAAATGCCACTTCCAGCTTAGCTGTGCAGAAGAAGAACAACAAGAAGAAGAAATATCTCGAAATATGTCCGTCAGGCCCCTTCCCTTGAGATAAATCTGCAAATATCTCGGAAACGAAGCGAGCTATGGCAAAATGTTAAGAGACCTTTTTTATAGAGAATTATGTTTCCTACAATTTATGTTCTATGATATTTTTTGATCAGAAGCGTAGTTTTCGAGATATATCGAGATATTTAAAAGTTCCGAAGCCGCACCAACATAATAGAGATACAGAAACACCGTGGCCCCTTTCTTTGAGATAACTCTGCACTAGTGCGAGCCGCAAATGCCACTTCCAGCTTAGCTGTGCAGAAGAAGAACAACAAGAAGAAGAAATATCTCGAAATATGTCCGTCAGGCCCCTTCCCTTGAGATAAATCTGCAAATATCTCGGAAACGAAGCGAGCTATGGCAAAATGCTAAGAGACCTTTTTTGTAGAGAATTATGTTTCCTACAATTTATGTTCTATGATATTTTTTGATCAGAAGCGTAGTTTTCGAGATATATCGAGATATTTAAAAGTTCCGAAGCCGCACCAACATAATAGAGATACAGAAACACCGTGGCCCCTTTCTTTGAGATAACTCTGCACTATTGCGACCTGCAAATGCCACTTCCAGCTCAGCTGTGCAGAAGAAGAACAACAAGAAGAAGAAATATCTCGAAATATGTCCGTCAGGCCCCTTCCCTTGAGATAAATCTGCAAATATCTCGGAAACGAAGCGAGCTATGGCAAAATGTTAAGAGACCTTTTTTGTAGAGAATTAAGTTTCCTACTTTTTATGTTCTATGATATTTTTTGATCAGAAGCGTAGTTTTCGAGATATATCGAGATATTTAAAAGTTCCGAAGCCGCACCAACATAATAGAGATACAGAAACACCGTGGCCCCTATCTTTGAGATAACTCTGCACTAGTGCGAGCTGCAAATGCCACTTCCAGCTTAGCTGTGCAGAAGAAGAACAACAAGAAGAAGAAATATCTCGAAATATGTCCGTCAGGCCCCTTCCCTTGAGATATATCTGCAAATATCTCGGAAACGAAGCGAGCTATTGCAAAATGTTTAGAGACCTTTTTTGTAGAGAATTATGTTTCCTACAATTTATGTTCTATGATATTTTTTGATCAGAAGCGTAGTTTTCGAGATATATCGAGATATTTAAAAGTTCCGAAGCCGCACCAACATAATAGAGATACAGAAACACCGTGGCCCCTTTCTTTGAGATAACTCTGCACTAGTGAGAGCCGCAAATGCCACTTCCAGCTTAGCTGTGCAGAAGAAGAACAACAAGAAGAAGAAATATCTCGAAATATGTCCGTCAGGCCCCTTCCCTTGAGATAAATCTGCAAATATCTCGGAAACGAAGCGAGCTATGGCAAAATGTTAAGAGACCTTTTTTGTAGAGAATTAAGTTTCCTACTTTTTATGTTCTATGATATTTTTTGATCAGAAGCGTAGTTTTCGAGATATATCGAGATATTTAAAAGTTCCGAAGCCGCACCAACATAATAGAGATACAGAAACACCGTGGCCCCTATCTTTGAGATAACTCTGCACTAGTGCGAGCTGCAAATGCCACTTCCAGCTTAGCTGTGCAGAAGAAGAACAACAAGAAGAAGAAATATCTCGAAATATGTCCGTCAGGCCCCTTCCCTTGAGATAAATCTGCAAATATCTCGGAAACGAAGCGAGCTATGGCAAAATGTTAAGAGACCTTTTTTGTAGAGAATTAAGTTTCCTACTTTTTATGTTCTATGATATTTTTTGATCAGAAGCGTAGTTTTCGAGATATATCGAGATATTTAAAAGTTCCGAAGCCGCACCAACATAATAGAGATACAGAAACACCGTGGCCCCTATCTTTGAGATAACTCTGCACTAGTGCGAGCTGCAAATGCCACTTCCAGCTTAGCTGTGCAGAAGAAGAACAACAAGAAGAAGAAATATCTCGAAATATGTCCGTCAGGCCCCTTCCCTTGAGATAAATCTGCAAATATCTCGGAAACGAAGCGAGCTATGGCAAAATGTTAAGAGACCTTTTTTGTAGAGAATTAAGTTTCCTACTTTTTATGTTCTATGATATTTTTTGATCAGATGCGTAGTTCTCGAGATATATCAAGATATTTAAAAGTTCCGAAGCCGCACCAACATAATAGAGATACAGAAACACCGTGGCCCCTTTCTTTGAGATAACTCTGCACTATTGCGAGCTGCAAATGCCACTTCCAGCTTAGCTGTGCAGAAGAAGAACAACAAGAAGAAGAAATATCTCGAAATATGTCCGTCAGGCCCCTTCCCTTGAGATAAATCTGCAAATATCTCGGAAACGAAGCGAGCTATGGCAAAATGTTAAGAGACCTTTTTTGTAGAGAATTAAGTTTCCTACCTTTTATGTTCTATGATATTTTCTGATCAGATGCGTAGTTCTCGAGATATATCAAGATATTTAAAAGTTCCGAAGCCGCACCAACATAATAGAGATACAGAAACACCGTGGCCCCTTTCTTTGAGATAACTCTGCACTATTGCGACCTGCAAATGCCACTTCCAGCTCAGCTGTGCAGAAGAAGAACAACAAGAAGAAGAAATATCTCGAAATAAGTCCGTCAGGCCCCTTCCCTTGAGATAAATCTGCAAATATCTCGGAAACGAAGCGAGCTATGGCAAAATGTTAAGAGACCTTTTTTGTAGAGAATTAAGTTTCCTACTTTTTATGTTCTATGATATTTTTTGATCAGATGCGTAGTTCTCGAGATATATCAAGATATTTAAAAGTTCCGAAACCGCACCAACATAATGGAGATACAGAAACACCGTGGCCCCTTTCTTTGAGATAACTCTGCACTATTGCGAGCTGGAAATGCCACTTCCAGTTTAGCTGTGCAGAATAAGAACAACAAGAAGAAGAAATATCTCGAAATATGTCCGTTAGGCCCCTTCCCTTGCGATAAATCTGCAAATGTCTCGGAAACAAAGCGAGCTATGGCAAAATGTTAAGAGACCTTTTTTGTAGACAATTAAGTTTCCTACTTTTTATGTTCTATGATATTTTTTGATCAGATGCGTAGTTCTCGAGATATATCAAGATATTTAAAAGTTCCGAAGCCGCACCAACATAATAGAGATACAGAAACACCGTGGCCCCTTTCTTTGAGATAACTCTGCACTATTGCGACCTGCAAATGCCACTTCCAGCTCAGCTGTGCAGAAGAAGAACAACAAGAAGAAGAAATATCTCGAAATATGTCCGTCAGGCCCCTTCCCTTGAGATTAATCTGCAAATATCTCGGAAACGAAGCGAGCTATGGCAAAATGTTAAGAGACCTTTTTTGTAGAGAATTAAGTTTCCTACTTTTTATGTTGTATGATATTTTTTGATCAGATGCGTAGTTCTCGAGATATATCAAGATATTTAAAAGTTCCGAAGCCGCACCAACATAATAGAGATACAGAAACACCGTGGCCCCTTTCTTTGAGATAACTCTGCACTAGTGAGAGCCGCAAATGCCACTTCCAGCTCAGCTGTGCAGAAGAAGAACAACAAGAAGAAGAAATATCTCGAAATATGTCCGTCAGGCCCCTTCCCTTGAGATAAATCTGCAAATATCTCGGAAACGAAGCGAGCTATGGCAAAATGTTAAGAGACCTTTTTTGTAGAGAATTAAGTTTCCTACTTTTTATGTTCTATGATATTTTTTGATCAGATGCGTAGTTCTCGAGATATATCAAGATATTTAAAAGTTCCGAAGCCGCACCAACATAATAGAGATACAGAAACACCGTGGCCCCTTTCTTTGAGATAACTCTGCACTATTGCGAGCTGGAAATGCCACTTCCAGTTTAGCTGTGCAGAAGAAGAACAACAAGAAGAAGAAATATCTCGAAATATGTCCGTTAGGCCCCTTCCCTTCAGATAAATCTGCAAATATCTCGGAAACGAAGCGAGCTATGGCAAAATGTTAAGAGACCTTTTTTGTAGAGAATTAAGTTTCCTACTTTTCAGGTTCTATGATATTTTTTGATCAGATGCGTAGTTCTGGAGATATATCAAGATATTTAAAAGTTCCGAAGCCGCACCAACATAATAGAGATACAGAAACACCGTGGCCCCTTTCTTTGAGATAACTATGCACTATTGCGAGCTGCAAATGCCACTTCCAGCTTATCTGTGCAGAGGAAGAACAACAAGAAGAAGAAGTATCTCGAAATATGTCCGTCAGGCCCGTTCCTTTGAGCTGAATCTGCAAATATCTCGGAAACGAAGCGAGCTATGGCAAAATGTTAAGATGCGTTTTTTGTAGAGAATTATGTTTCCTACAATTTATGTTCTATGATATTTTTTGATCAGAAGCGTAGTTTTCGAGATATATCTCGATATTTAAAAGTTCCGAAGCCGCACCAACATAATAGAGATACAGAAACACCGTGGCCCCTTTCTTTGAGATAACTCTGCACTAGTGCGAGCCGCAAATGCCACTTCCAGCTTAGCTGTGCAGAAGAAGAACAATAAGAAGAAGAAATATCTCGAAATATGTCCGTCAGGCCCCTTCCCTTGAGATAAATCTGCAAATATCTCGGAAACGAAGCGAGCTATGGCAAAATGTTAAGAGACCTTTTTTGTAGAGAATTATGTTTCCTACAATTTATGTTCTATGATATTTTTTGATCAGAAGCGTAGTTTTCGAGATATATCGAGATATTTAAAAGTTCCTAAGCCGCACCAACATAATAGAGATACAGAAACACCGTGGCCCCTTTCTTTGAGATAACTCTGTACTATTGCGACCTGCAAATGCCACTTCCAGCTCAGCTGTGCAGAAGAAGAACAACAAGAAGAAGAAATATCTCGAAATATGTCCGTCAGGCCCCTTCCCTTGAGATAAATCTGCAAATATCTCGGAAACGAAGCGAGCTATGGCAAAATGTTAAGAGACCTTTTTTGTAGAGAATTAAGTTTCCTACTTTTTATGTTCTATGATATTTTTTGATCAGAAGCGTAGTTTTCGAGATATATCGAGATATTTAAAAGTTCCGAAGCCGCACCAACATAATAGAGATACAGAAACACCGTGGCCCCTTTCTTTGAGATAACTCTGCACTATTGCGAGCTGCAAATGCCACTTCCAGCTTAGCTGTGCAGAAGAAGAACAACAAGAAGAAGAAATATCTCGAAATATGTCCGTCAGGCCCCTTCCCTTGAGATAAATCTGCAAATATCTCGGAAACGAAGCGAGCTATGGCAAAATGTTTAGAGACCTTTCTTGTAGAGAATTAAGTTTCCTACTTTTTATGTAGTATGATATTTTTTGATCAGATGCGTAGTTCTCGAGATATATCGAGATATTTAAAAGTTCCGAAGCCGCACCAACATAATAGGGATACAGAAACACCGTGGCCCCTTTCTTTGAGATAACTCTGCACTAGTGCGAGCCGCAAATGCCACTTCCAGCTTAGCTGTGCAGAAGAAGAACAACAAGAAGATGAAATATCTCGAAATATGTCCGTCAGGCCCCTTCCCTTGAGATAAATCTGCAAATATCTCGTAAACGAAGCGAGCTATGGCAAAATGTTAAGAGACCTTTTTTGTAGAGAATTAAGTTTCCTACTTTTTATGTTCTATGATATTTTTTGATCAGATGCGTAGTTCTCGAGATATATCAAGATATTTAAAAGTTCCGAAGCCGCACCAACATAATAGAGATACAGAAACACCGTGGCCCCTCTCTTTGAGATAACTCTGCACTATTGCGAGCTGTAAATGCCACTTCCAGCTTAGCTGTGCAGAAGAAGAATAACAAGAAGAAGAAATATCTCGAAATATGTCCGTCAGGCCCCTTCCCTTGAGATATATCTGCAAATATCTCGGAAACGAAGCGAGCTATGGCAAAATGTTAAGAGACCTTTTTTGTAGAGAATTATGTTTCCTACAATTTATGTTCTATGATATTTTTTGATCAGAAGCGTAGTTTTCGAGATATATCGAGATATTTAAAAGCTCCGAAGCCGCACCAACATAATAGGGATACAGAAACACCGTGGCCCCTTTCTTTGAGATAACTCTGCACTAGTGCGAGCCGCAAATGCCACTTCCAGCTTAGCTGTGCAGAAGAAGAACAACAAGAAGAAGAAATATCTCGAAATATGTCCGTCAGGCCCCTTCCCTTGAGATATATCTGCAAATATCTCGGAAACGAAGCGAGCTATGGCAAAATGTTAAGAGACCTTTTTTGTAGAGAATTATGTTTCCTACAATTTATGTTCTATGATATTTTTTGATCAGAAGCGTAGTTTTCGAGATATATCGAGATATTTAAAAGTTCCGAAGCCGCACCAACATAATAGAGATACAGAAACACCGTGACCCCTTTCTTTGAGATAACTCTGCACTAGTGCGAGCCGCAAATGCCACTTCCAGCTTAGCTGTGCAGAAGAAGAACAACAAGAAGAAGAAATACCTCGAAATATGTCCGTCAGGCCCCTTCCCTTGAGATAAATCTGCAAATATCTCGGAAACGAAGCGAGCTATGGCAAAATGTTAAGAGACCTTTTTTGTAGAGAATTAAGTTTCCTACTTTCTATCTTCTATGATATTTTTTGATCAGATGCGTAGTTCTCGAGATATATCAAGATATTTAAAAGTTCCGAAGCCGCACCAACATAATAGAGATACAGAAACACCGTGGCCCCTCTCTTTGAGATAACTCTGCACTATTGCGAGCTGGAAATGCCACTTCCAGTTTAGCTGTGCAGAAGAAGAACAACAAGAAGAAGAAATATCTCGAAATATGTCCGTTAGGCCCCTTCCCTTGAGATAAATCTGCAAATATCTCGGAAACGAAGCGAGCTATGGCAAAATGTTAAGAGACCTTTTTTGTAGAGAATTAAGTTTCCTACTTTTTATGTTCTATGATATTTTTTGATCAGAAGCGTAGTTTTCGAGATATATCGAGATATTTAAAAGTTCCGAAGCCGCACCAACATAATAGAGATACAGAAACACCGTGGCCCCTTTCTTTGAGATAACTCTGCACGATTGCGAGCTGGAAATGCCACTTCCAGTTTAGCTGTGCAGAAGAAGAACAACAAGAAGAAGAAATATCTCGAAATATGTCCGTCAGGCCCCTTCCCTTGAGATATATCTGCAAATATCTCGGAAACGAAGCGAGCTATGGCAAAATGTTAAGAGACCTTTTTTGTAGAGAATTATGTTTCCTACAATTTATGTTCTATGATATTTTTTGATCAGAAGCGTAGTTTTCGAGATATATCGAGATATTTAAAAGTTCCGAAGCCGCACCAACATAATAGAGATACAGAAACACCGTGGCCCCTTTCTTTGAGATAACTCTGCACTAGTGCGAGCCGCAAATGCCACTTCCAGCTTAGCTGTGCAGAGGAAGAACAACAAGAAGAAGGAGTATCCCGAAATATGTCCGTCAGGCCCGTTCCTTTGAGCTGAATCTGCAAATATCTCGGAAACGAAGCGAGCTATGGCAAAATGTTAAGATACGTTTTTTGTAGAGAATTATGTTTCCTACAATTTATGTTCTATGATATTTTTTGATCAGAAGCGTAGTTTTCGAGATATATCGAGATATTTAAAAGTTCCGAAGCCGCACCAACATAATAGAGATACAGAAACACCGTGGCCCCTTTCTTTGAGATAACTCTGCACTAGTGCGAGCCGCAAATGCCACTTCCAGCTTAGCTGTGCAGAAGAAGAACAACAAGAAGAAGAAATATCTCGAAATATGTCCGTCAGGCCCCTTCCCTTGAGATAAATCTGCAAATATCTCGGAAACGAAGCGAGCTATGGCAAAATGTTAAGAGACCTTTTTTGTAGAGAATTATGTTTCCTACAATTTATGTTCTATGATATTTTTTGATCAGAAGCGTAGTTTTCGAGATATATCGAGATATTTAAAAGTTCCGAAGCCGCACCAACATAATAGAGATACAGAAACACCGTGGCCCCTTTCTTTGAGATAACTCTGTACTATTGCGACCTGCAAATGCCACTTCCAGCTCAGCTGTGCAGAAGAAGAACAACAAGAAGAAGAAATATCTCGAAATATGTCCGCCAGGCCCCTTCCCTTGAGATATATCTGCAAATATCTCGGAAACGAAGCGAGCTATGGCAAAATGTTAAGAGACCTTTTTTGTAGAGAATTAAGTTTCCTACTTTTCAGGTTCTATGATATTTTTTGATCAGATGCGTAGTTCTCGAGATATATCAAGATATTTAAAAGTTCCGAAGCCGCACCAACATAATAGAGATACAGAAACACCGTGGCCCCTTTCTTTGAGATAACTCTGCACTATTGCGACCTGCAAATGCCACTTCCAGCTCAGCTGTGCAGAAGAAGAACAACAAGAAGAAGAAATATCTCCAAATATGTCCGTCAGGCCCCTTCCCTTGAGATAAATCTGCAAATATCTCGGAAACGAAGCGAGCTATGGCAAAATGTTAAGAGACCTTTTTTGTAGAGAATTAAGTTTCCTACTTTTTATGTTCTATCATATTTTTTGATCAGAAGCGTAGTTTTCGAGATATATCGAGATATTTAAAAGTTCCGAAGCCGCACCAACATAATAGAGATACAGAAACACCGTGGCCCCTTTCTTTGAGATAACTCTGCACTATTGCGAGCTGCAAATGCCGCTTCGAGCTTAGCTGTGCAGAAGAAGAACAACAAGAAGAAGAAATATCTCGAAATATGTCCGTCAGACCCCTTCCCTTGAGATGAATCTGCAAATATCTCGGAAACGAAGCGAGCTATGGCAAAATGTTAAGAGACCTTTTTTGTAGAGAATAATGTTTCCTACAATTTACGCTCTATGATATTTTTTGATCAGAAGCGTAGTTTTCGAGATATATCGAGATATTTAAAAGTTCCGAAGCCGCACCAACATAATAGAGATACAGAAATACCGTGGCCCCTCTCTTTGAGATAACTCTGCACTAGTGCGAGCCGCAAATGCCACTTCCAGCTTAGCTGTGCAGAAGAAGAACAACAAGAAGAAGAAATATCTCGAAATATGTCCGTCAGGCCCCTTCCCTTGAGATAAATCTGCAAATATCTCGGAAACGAAGCGAGCTATGGCAAAATGTTAAGAGACCTTTTTTGTAGAGAATTATGTTTCCTACAATTTATGTTCTATGATATTTTTTGATCAGAAGCGTAGTTTTCGAGATATATCGAGATATTTAAAAGTTCCGAAGCCGCACCAACATAATAGAGATACAGAAACACCGTGGCCCCTTTCTTTGAGATAACTCTGTACTATTGCGACCTGCAAATGCCACTTCCAGCTCAGCTGTGCAGAAGAAGAACAACAAGAAGAAGAAATATCTCGAAATATGTCCGCCAGGCCCCTTCCCTTGAGATATATCTGCAAATATCTCGGAAACGAAGCGAGCTATGGCAAAATGTTAAGAGACCTTTTTTGTAGAGAATTAAGTTTCCTACTTTTCAGGTTCTATGATATTTTTTGATCAGATGCGTAGTTCTCGAGATATATCAAGATATTTAAAAGTTCCGAAGCCGCACCAACATAATAGAGATACAGAAACACCGTGGCCCCTTTCTTTGAGATAACTCTGCACTATTGCGACCTGCAAATGCCACTTCCAGCTCAGCTGTGCAGAAGAAGAACAACAAGAAGAAGAAATATCTCCAAATATGTCCGTCAGGCCCCTTCCCTTGAGATAAATCTGCAAATATCTCGGAAACGAAGCGAGCTATGGCAAAATGTTAAGAGACCTTTTTTGTAGAGAATTAAGTTTCCTACTTTTTATGTTCTATCATATTTTTTGATCAGAAGCGTAGTTTTCGAGATATATCGAGATATTTAAAAGTTCCGAAGCCGCACCAACATAATAGAGATACAGAAACACCGTGGCCCCTTTCTTTGAGATAACTCTGCACTATTGCGAGCTGCAAATGCCACTTCCAGCTTAGCTGTGCAGAAGAAGAACAACAAGAAGAAGAAATAGCTCGAAATATGTCCGTCAGGCCCCTTCCCTTGAGATAAATCTGCAAATATCTCGGAAACGAAGCGAGCTATGGCAAAATGTTTAGAGACCTTCCTTGTAGAGAATTAAGTTTCCTACTTTTTATGTAGTATGATATTTTTTGATCAGATGCGTAGTTCTCGAGATATATCAAGATATTTAAAAGTTCCGAAGCCACACCAACATAATAGAGATACAGAAACACCGTGGCCCCTTTCTTTGGGATAACTCTGCACTATTGCGAGCTGCAAATGCCACTTCCAGCTTAGCTGTGCAGAAGAAGAACAACAAGAAGAAGAAATATCTCGAAATATGTCCGTCAGGCCACTTCCCTTGAGATAAATCTGCAAATATCTCGGAAACGAAGCGAGCTATGGCAAAATGTTAAGAGACCTTTTTTGTAGAGAATTAAGTTTCCTACTTTTTATGTTCGATGATATTTTTTGATCAGATGCGTAGTTCTCGAGATATATCAAGACATTTAAAAGTTCCGAAGCTGCACCAACATAATAGAGGTACAGAAACACCGTGGCCTCTTTCTTTGAGATAACTCTGCACTATTGCGAGCTGCAAATGCCGCTTCGAGCTTAGCTGTGCAGAAGAAGAACAACAAGAAGAAGAAATATCTCGAAATATGTCCGTCAGACCCCTTCCCTTGAGATGAATCTGCAAATATCTCGGAAACGAAGCGAGCTATGGCAAAATGTTAAGAGACCTTTTTTGTAGAGAATAATGTTTCCTACAATTTACGCTCTATGATATTTTTTGATCAGAAGCGTAGTTTTCGAGATATATCGAGATATTTAAAAGTTCCGAAGCCGCACCAACATAATAGAGATACAGAAATACCGTGGCCCCTCTCTTTGAGATAACTCTGCACTAGTGCGAGCCGCAAATGCCACTTCCAGCTTAGCTGTGCAGAAGAAGAACAACAAGAAGAAGAAATATCTCGAAATATGTCCGTCAGGCCCCTTCCCGTGAGATATATCTGCAAATATCTCGGAAACGAAGCGAGATATGGCAAAATGTTAAGAGACCTTTTTTGTAGAGAATTATGTTTCCTACAATTTATGTTCTATGATATTTTTTGATCAGAAGCGTAGTTTTCGAGATATATCGAGATATTTAAAAGTTCCGAAGCCGCACCAACATAATAGAGATACAGAAACACCGTGGCCCCTTTCTTTGAGATAACTCTGCACTAGTGCGAGCCGCAAATGCCACTTCCAGCTTAGCTGTGCAGAAGAAGAACAACAAGAAGAAGAAATATCTCGAAATATGTCCGTCAGGCCCCTTCCCTTGAGATAAATCTGCACATATCTCGGAAACGAAGCGAGCTATGGCAAAATGTTAAGAGACCTTTTTTGTAGAGAATTAAGTTTCCTACTTTTTATGTTCTATGATATTTTTTGATCAGATGCGTAGTTCTCGAGATATATCAAGATATTTAAAAGTTCCGAAGCCGCACCAACATAATAGAGATACAGAAACACCGTGGCCCCTCTCTTTGAGATAACTCTGCACTATTGCGAGCTGCAAATGCCACTTCCAGCTTAGCTGTGCAGAGGAAGAACAACAAGAAGAAGAAATATCTCGAAATATGTCCGTCAGGCCAGTTCCTTTGAGCTGAATCTGCAAATATCTCGGAAACGAAGCGAGCTATGGCAAAATGTTAAGAGACGTTTTTTGTAGAGAATTACGTTTCCTACAATTTATGTTCTATGATGTTTTTTGATCAGAAGCGTAGTTTTCGAGATATATCGAGATATTTAAAAGTTCCGAAGCCGCACCAACATAATAGAGATACAGAAACACCGTGGCCCCTTTCTTTGAGATAACTCTGCACTATTGCGAGCTGCAAATGCCACTTCCAGCTTAGCTGTGCAGAAGAAGAACAACAAGAAGAAGAAATAGCTCGAAATATGTCCGTCAGGCCCCTTCCCTTGAGATAAATCTGCAAATATCTCGGAAACGAAGCGAGCTATGGCAAAATGTTTAGAGACCTTTCTTGTAGAGAATTAAGTTTCCTACTTTTTATGTAGTATGATATTTTTTGATCAGATGCGTAGTTCTCGAGATATATCAAGATATTTAAAAGTTCCGAAGCCGCACCAACATAATAGAGATAAAGAAACACCGTGGCCCCTTTCTTTGGGATAACTCTGCACTATTGCGAGCTGCAAATGCCACTTCCAGCTTAGCTGTGCAGAAGAAGAACAACAAGAAGAAGAAATATCTCGAAATATGTCCGTCAGGCCACTTCCCTTGAGATAAATCTGCAAATATCTTGGAAACGAAGCGAGCTATGGCAAAATGTTAAGAGACCTTTTTTGTAGAGAATTAAGTTTCCTACTTTTTATGTAGTATGATATTTTTTGATAAGATGCGTAGTTCTCGAGATATATCAAGATATTTAAAAGTTCCGAAGCCGCACCAACATAATAGAGATACAGAAACACCGTGGCCCCTTTCTTTGGGATAACTCTGCACTATTGCGAGCTGCAAATGCCACTTCCAGCTTAGCTGTGCAGAAGAAGAACAACAAGAAGAAGAAATATCTCGAAATATGTCCGTCAGGCCACTTCCCTTGAGATAAATCTGCAAATATCTCGGAAACGAAGCGAGCTATGGCAAAATGTTAAGAGACCTTTTTTGTAGAGAATTAAGTTTCCTACTTTTTATGTTCGATGATATTTTATGATCAGATGCGTAGTTCTCGAGATATATCAAGATATTTAAAAGTTCCGAAGCTGCACCAACATAATAGAGGTACAGAAACACCGTGGCCTCTTTCTTTGAGATAACTCTGCACTATTGCGAGCTGCAAATGCCGCTTCGAGCTTAGCTGTGCAGAAGAAGAACAACAAGAAGAAGAAATATCTCGAAATATGTCCGTCAGACCCCCTCCCTTGAGATGAATCTGCAAATATCTCGGAAACGAAGCGAGCTATGGCAAAATGTTAAGAGACCTTTTTTGTAGAGAATAATGTTTCCTACAATTTACGCTCTATGATATTTTTTGATCAGAAGCGTAGTTTTCGAGATATATCGAGATATTTAAAAGTTCCGAAGCCGCACCAACATAATAGAGATACAGAAACACCGTGGCCCCTTTCTTTGAGATAACTCTGCACTAGTGCGAGCCGCAAATGCCACTTCCAGCTTAGCTGTGCAGAAGAAGAACAACAAGAAGAAGAAATATCTCGAAATATGTCCGTCAGGCCCCTTCCCTTGAGATAAATCTGCACATATCTCGGAAACGAAGCGAGCTATGGCAAAATGTTAAGAGACCTTTTTTGTAGAGAATTAAGTTTCCTACTTTTTATCTTCTATGATATTTTTTGATCAGATGCGTAGTTCTCGAGATATATCAAGATATTTAAAAGTTCCGAAGCCGCACCAACATAATAGAGATACAGAAACACCGTGGCCCCTTTCTTTGAGATAACCCTGCACTATTGCGGGCTGCAAATGCCACTTCCAGCTTAGCTGTGCAGAAGAAGAACAACAAGAAGAAGAAATATCTCGAAATATGTCCGTCAGGCCCCTTCCCTTGAGATAAATCTGCAAATATCTCGGAAACGAAGCGAGCTATGGCAAAATGTTAAGAGACCTTTTTTGTAGAGAATTAAGTTTCCTACTTTTTATGTTCTATGATATTTTTTGATCAGATGCGTAGTTCTCGAGATATATCAAGATATTTAAAAGTTCCGAAGCCGCACCAACATAACAGAGATAAAGAAACACCGTGGCCCCTTTCTTTGAGATAACTCTGCACTAGTGCGAGCCGCAAATGCCACTTCCAGCTTAGCTGTGCAGAAGAAGAACAACAAGAAGAAGAAATATCTCGAAATATGTCCGTCAGGCCCCTTCCCTTGAGATATATCTGCAAATATCTCGGAAACGAAGCGAGCTATGGCAAAATGTTAAGAGACCTTTTTTGTAGATAATTAAGTTTGCTACTTTTTATGTTCTATGATATTTTTTGATCAGATGCGTAGTTCTCGAGATATATCAAGATATTTAAAAGTTCCGAAGCCGCACCAACATAATAGAGATACAGAAACACCGTGGCCCCTTTCTTTGAGATAACTCTGCACTATTGCGAGCTGCAAATGCCACTTCCAGCTTAGCTGTGCAGAAGAAGAACAACAAGAAGAAGAAATATCTCGAAATATGTCCGTCAGGCCCCTTCCCTTGAGATAAATCTGCAAATATCTCGGAAACGAAGAGAGCTATGGCAAAATGTTAAGAGACCTTTTTTGTAGAGAATTAAGTTTCCTACAATTTATGTTCTATGATATTTTTTGATCAGAAGCGTAGTTTTCGAGATATATCGAGATATTTAAAAGTTCCGAAGCCGCACCAACATAATAGGGATACAGAAACACCGTGGCCCCTTTCTTTGAGATAACTCTGCACTAGTGCGAGCCGCAAATGCCACTTCCAGCTTAGCTGTGCAGAAGAAGAACAACAAGAAGAAGAAATATCTCGAAATATGTCCGTCAGGCCCCTTCCCTTGAGATATATCTGCAAATATCTCGGAAACGAAGCGAGCTATGGCAAAATGTTAAGAGACGTTTTTTATAGAGAATTATGATTCCTACAATTTATGTTCTATGATATTTTTTGATCAGAAGCGTAGTTTTCGAGATATATCGAGATATTTAAAAGTTCCGAAGCCGCACCAACATAATAGAGATACAGAAACACCGTGGCCCCTTTCTTTGAGATAACTCTGCACTAGTGCGAGCCGCAAATGCCACTTCCAGCTTAGCTGTGCAGAAGAAGAACAACAAGAAGAAGAAATATCTCGAAATATGTCCGTCAGGCCCCTTCCCTTGAGATAAATCTGCAAATATCTCGGAAACGAAGCGAGGTATGGCAAAATGTTAAGAGACCTTTTTTGTAGAGAATTAAGTTTCCTACTTTTTATGTTCTATGATATTTTTTGATCAGATGCGTAGTTCTCGAAATATATCAAGATATTTAAAAGTTCCGAAGCCGCACCAACATAATAGAGATACAGAAACACCGTGGCCCCTTTCTTTGAGATAACCCTGCACTATTGCGGGCTGCAAATGCCACTTCCAGCTTAGCTGTGCAGAAGAAGAACAACAAGAAGAAGAAATATCTCGAAATATGTCCGACAGGCCCCTTCCCTTGAGATAAATCTGCAAATATCTCGGAAACGAAGCGAGCTATGGCGAAATGTTGAGAGACCTTTTTTGTAGAGAATTAAGTTTCCTACTTTTTATCTTCTATGATATTTTTTGATCAGATGCGTAGTTCTCGAGATATATCAAGATATTTAAAAGTTCCGAAGCCGCACCAACATAATAGAGATACAGAAACACCGTGGCCCCTCTCTTTGAGATAACTCTGCACTATTGCGAGCTGCAAATGCCACTTCCAGCTTAGCTGTGCAGAAGAAGAACAACAAGAAGAAGAAATGTCTCGAAATATGTCCGTCAGGCCCCTTCCCTTGAGATAAATCTGCAAATATCTCGGAAACGAAGCGAGCTATGGCAAAATGTTTAGAGACCTTTTTTGTAGAGAATTAAGTTTCCTACTTTTTATGTAGTATGACATTTTTTGATCAGATGCGTAGTTCTCGAGATATATCAAGATATTTAAAAGTTCCGAAGCCGCACCAACATAATAGAGATACAGAAACACCGTGGCCACTTTCTTTGAGATAACTCTGCACTATTGCGACCTGCAAATGCCACTTCCAGCTCAGCTGTGCAGAAGAAGAACAACAAGAAGAAGAAATATCTCGAAATATGGCCGTCAGGCCCCTTCCCTTGAGATAAATCTGCAAATATCTCGGAAACGAAGCGAGCTATGGCAAAATGTTAAGAGACCTTTTTTGTAGAGAATTCAGTTTCCTACTTTTTATGTTCTATGATATTTTTCGATCAGAGGCGTAGTTCTCGAGATATATCGAGATATTTAAAAGTTCCGAAGCCGCACCAACATAATAGAGATACAGAAACACCGTGGCCCCTTTCTTTGAGATAACTCTGCACTAGTGCGAGCCGCAAATGCCACTTCCAGCTTAGCTGTGCAGAAGAAGAACAAGAAGAAGAAGAAATATCTCGAAATATGTCCGTCAGGCCCCTTCCCTTGAGATAAATATGCAAATATCTCGGAAACGAAGCGAGCTATGGCAAAATGTTTAGAGACCTTTCTTGTAGAGAATTAAGTTTCCTACTTTTTATGTAGTATGATATTTTTTGATCAGATGCGTAGTTCTCGAGATATATCAAGATATTTAAAAGTTCCGAAGCCGCACCAACATAATAGAGATACAGAAACACCGTGGCCCGTTTCTTTGAGATAACTCTGCACTATTGCGCGCTGCAAATGCCACTTCCAGCTTAGCTGTGCAGAAGAAGAACAACAAGAAGAAGAAATATCTCGAAATATGTCCGTCAGGCCCCTTCCCTTGAGTTATATCTGCAAATATCTCGGAAACGAAGCGAGCTATGGCAAAATGTTAAGAGACCTTTTTTGTAGAGAATTAAGTTTCCTACTTTTTATGTTCTATGATATTTTTCGATCAGAGGCGTAGTTCTCGAGATATATCAAGATATTTAAAAGTTCCGAAGCCGCACCAACATAATAGAGATACAGAAACACCGTGGCCCCTTTCTTTGAGATAACTCTGCACGATTGCGAGCTGGAAATGCCACTTCCAGTTCAGCTGTGCAGAAGAAGAACAAGAAGAAGAAGAAATATCTCGAAATATGTCCATCAGGACCCTTCCCTTGAGATAAATATGCAAATATCTCGGAAACGAAGCGAGCTATAGCAAAATGTTAAGGGACCTTTTTTGTAGAGAATAATGTTTCCTACAATTTACGTTCTATGATATTTTTTGATCAGAAGCGTAGTTTTCGAGATATATCGAGATATTTAAAAGTTCCGAAGCCGCACCAACATAATAGAGATACAGAAACACCGTGGCCCCTTTCTTTGAGATAATTCTGCACTATTGCGACCTGCAAATGCCACTTCCAGCTCAGCTGTGCAGAAGAAGAACAACAAGAAGAAGAAATATCTCGAAATATGTCCGTCAGGCCCCTTCCCTTGAGATAAATCTGCAAATATCTCGGAAACGAAGCGAGCTATGGCGAAATGTTAAGAGACCTTTTTTGTAGAGAATTAAGTTTCCTACTTTTTATCTTCTATGATATTTTTTGATCAGATGCGTAGTTCTCGAGATATATCAAGATATTTAAAAGTTCCGAAGCCGCACCAACATAAGAGAGATACAGAAACACCGTGGCCCCTCTCTTTGAGATAACTCTGCACTATTGCGAGCTGGAAATGCCACTTCCAGTTTAGCTGTGCAGAAGAAGAACAACAAGAAGAAGAAATATCTCGAAATATGTCCGTTAGGCCCCTTCCCTTGAGATAAATCTGCAAATATCTCGGAAACGAAGCGAGCTATGGCAAAATGTTAAGAGACCTTTTTTGTAGAGAATTAAGTTTCCTACTTTTTATGTAGTATGACATTTTTTGATCAGATGCGTAGTTCTCGAGATATATCAAGATATTTAAAAGTTCCGAAGCCGCACCAACATAATAGAGATACAGAAACACCGTGGCCACTTTCTTTGAGATAACTCTGCACTATTGCGACCTGCAAATGCCACTTCCAGCTCAGCTGTGCAGAAGAAGAACAACAAGAAGAAGAAACATCTCGAAATATGGCCGTCAGGCCCCTTCCCTTGAGATAAATCTGCAAATATCTCGGAAACGAAGCGAGCTATGGCAAAATGTTAAGAGACCTTTTTTGTAGAGAATTCAGTTTCCTACTTTTTATGTTCTATGATATTTTTCGATCAGAGGCGTAGTTCTCGAGATATATCGAGATATTTAAAAGTTCCGAAGCCGCACCAACATAATAGAGATACAGAAACACCGTGGCCCCTTTCTTTGAGATAACTCTGCACTAGTGCGAGCCGCAAATGCCACTTCCAGCTTAGCTGTGCAGAAGAAGAACAAGAAGAAGAAGAAATATCTCGAAATATGTCCGTCAGGCCCCTTCCCTTGAGATAAATATGCAAATATCTCGGAAACGAAGCGAGCTATGGCAAAATGTTAAGAGACCTTTTTTGTAGAGAATTAAGTTTCCTACTTTTTATGTTCTATGATATTTTTCGATCAGAGGCGTAGTTCTCGAGATATATCAAGATATTTAAAAGTTCCGAAGCCGCACCAACATAATAGAGATACAGAAACACCGTGGCCCCTTTCTTTGAGATAACTCTGCACTATTGCGAGCTGCAAATGCCACTTCCAGCTTAGCTGTGCAGAAGAAGAACAACAAGAAGAAGAAATGTCTCGAAATATGTCCGTCAGGCCTCTTCCCTTGAGATAAATCTGCAAATATCTCGGAAACGAAGCGAGCTATGGCAAAATGTTTAGAGACCTTTCTTGTAGAGAATTAAGTTTCCTACTTTTTATGTAGTATGATATTTTTTGATCAGATGCGTAGTTCTCGAGATATATCAAGATATTTAAAAGTTCCGAAGCCGCACCAACATAATAGAGATACAGAAACACCGTGGCCCGTTTCTTTGAGATAACTCTGCACTATTGCGCGCTGCAAATGCCACTTACAGCTTAGCTGTGCAGAAGAAGAACAACAAGAAGAAGAAATATCTCGAAATATGTCCGTCAGGCCCCTTCCCTTGAGTTATATCTGCAAATATCTCGGAAACGAAGCGAGCTATGGCAAAATGTTAAGAGACCTTTTTTGTAGAGAATTAAGTTTCCTACTTTTTATGTTCTATGATATTTTTCGATCAGAGGCGTAGTTCTCGAGATATATCAAGATATTTAAAAGTTCCGAAGCCGCACCAACATAATAGAGATACAGAAACACCGTGGCCCCTTTCTTTGAGATAACTCTGCACGATTGCGAGCTGGAAATGCCACTTCCAGTTCAGCTGTGCAGAAGAAGAACAACAAGAAGAAGAAATATCTCGAAATATGTCCATCAGGACCCTTCCCTTGAGATAAATATGCAAATATCTCGGAAACGAAGCGAGCTATGGCAAAATGTTAAGGGACCTTTTTTGTAGAGAATAATGTTTCCTACAATTTACGTTCTATGATATTTTTTGATCAGAAGCGTAGTTTTCGAGATATATCGAGATATTTAAAAGTTCCGAAGCCGCACCAACATAATAGAGATACAGAAACACCGTGGCCCCTTTCTTTGAGATAATTCTGCACTATTGCGACCTGCAAATGCCACTTCCAGCTCAGCTGTGCAGAAGAAGAACAACAAGAAGAAGAAATATCTCGAAATATGTCCGTCAGGCCCCTTCCCTTGAGATAAATCTGCAAATATCTCGGAAACGAAGCGAGCTATGGCGAAATGTTAAGAGACCTTTTTTGTAGAGAATTAAGTTTCCTACTTTTTATCTTCTATGATATTTTTTGATCAGATGCGTAGTTCTCGAGATATATCAAGATATTTAAAAGTTCCGAAGCCGCACCAACATAATGGAGATACAGAAACACCGTGGCCCCTTTCTTTGAGATAACTCTGCACTATTGCGCGCTGCAAATGCCACTTCCAGCTTAGCTGTGCAGAAGAAGAACAACAAGAAGATGAAATATCTCGAAATATGTCCGTCAGGCCCCGTCCCTTGAGATATATCTGCAAATATCTCGGAAAGGAAGCGAGCTATGGCAAAATGTTAAGAGACCTTTTTTGTCGAGAATTATGTTTCCTACAATTTATGTTCTATGATATTTTTTGATCAGAAGCGTAGTGGTCGAGATATATCGAGATATTTAAAAGTTCCGAAGCCGCACCAACATAATAGAGATACAGAAACACCGTGGCCCCTTTCTTTGAGATAACTGTGCACTAGTGCGAGCCGCAAATGCCACTTCCAGCTTAGCTGTGCAGAAGAAGAACAACAAGAAGAAGAAATATCTCGAAATATGTCCGTCAGGCCCCTTCCCTTGAGATATATCTGCAAATATCTCGGAAACGAAGCGAGCTATGGCAAAATGTTAAGAGACCTTTTTTGTAGAGAATTAAGTTTCCTACTTTTTATGTTCTGTGATATTTTTTGATCAGATGCGTAGTTCTCGAGATATATCAAGATATTTAAAAGTTCCGAAGCCGCACCAACATAATAGAGATACAGAAACACCGTGGCCCCTTTCTTTGAGATAACTCTGCACTATTGCGCGCTGCAAATGCCACTTCCAGCTTAGCTGTGCAGAAGAAGAACAACAAGAAGAAGAAATATCTCGAAATATGTCCGTCAGGCCCCTTCCCTTGAGATAAATCTGCAAATATCTCGGAAACGAAGCGAGCTATGGCAAAATGTTAAGAGACCTTTTTTGTAGAGAATTATGTTTCCTATAATTTACGTTCTCTGATATTTTTTGATCAGAAGCGTAGTTTTCGAGATATATCGAGATATTTAAAAGTTCCGAAGCCGCACCAACATAATAGAGATACAGAAACACCGTGGCCCCTTTCTTTGAGATAACTCTGCACTATTGCGACCTGCAAATGCCACTTCCAGCTTAGCTGTGCAGAAGAGGAACAACAAGAAGAAGAAATATCTCGGAATATGTCCGTCAGGCCCCTTCCCTTGAGATATATCTGCAAATATCTCGGAAACGAAGCGAGCTATGGCAAAATGTTAAGAGACCTTTTTTGTAGAGAATTAAGTTTCCTACTTTTTATGGTCTATGATATTTTTCGATCAGAGGCGTAGTTCTCGAGATATATCAAGATATTTAAAAGTTCCGAGGCCGCACCAACATAATAGAGATACAGAAACACCGTGGCCACTTTCTTTGAGATAACTCTGCACTAGTGCGAGCCGCAAATGCCGCTTCCAGCTTAGCTGTGCAGAAGAAGAACAACAAGAAGAAGAAATATCTCGAAATATGTCCGTCAGGCCCCTTCCCTCGAGATAAATCTGCAAATATCTCGGAAACGAAGCGAGCTATGGCAAAATGATAAGAGACCTTTTTTGTAGAGAATTAAGTTTCCTACTTTTTATGTTCTATGATATTTTTTGATCGGATGCGTAGTTCTCGAGATATATCAAGATATTTAAAAGTTCCGAAGCGGCACTAACATAATAGAGATACAGACACACCGTGGCCCCTTTCTTTGAGGTAACTCTGCACTATTGCGAGCTGCAAATGCCACTTCCAGCTTAGCTGTGCAGAAGAAGAACAACAAGAAGAAGAAATATCTCGAAATATGTCCGTCAGGCCCCTTCCCTTGAGATAAATCTGCAAATATCTCGGAAACCAAGCGAGCTATGGCAAAATGTTAAGAGACCTTTTTTGTAGAGAATTATGTTTCCTACAATTTACGTTCTCTGATATTTTTTGATCAGAAGCGTAGTTTTCGAGATATATCGAGATATTTAAAAGTTCCGAAGCCGCACCAACATAATAGAGATACAGAAACACCGTGGCCCCTTTCTTTGAGATAACTCTGCACTATTGCGCGCTGCAAATGCCACTTCCAGCTTAGCTGTGCAGAAGAAGAACAACAAGAAGAAGAAATATCTCGAAATATGTCCGTCAGGCCCCTTCCCTTGAGATAAATCTGCAAATATCTCGGAAACGAAGCGAGCTATGGCAAAATGTTAAGAGACCTTTTTTGTAGAGAATTAAGTTTCCTACTTTTTATGGTCTATGATATTTTTCGATCAGAGGCGTAGTTCTCGAGATATATCAAGATATTTAAAAGTTCCGAAGCCGCACCAACATAATAGAGATACAGAAACACCGTGGCCCCTTTCTTTGAGATAACTCTGCACTAGTGCGAGCCGCAAATGCCGCTTCCAGCTTAGCTGTGCAGAAGAAGAACAACAAGAAGAAGAAATATCTCGAAATATGTCCGTCAGGCCCCTTCCCTCGAGATAAATCTGCAAATATCTCGGAAACGAAGCAAGCTACGGCAAAATGTTAAGAGACCTTTTTTGTAGAGAATTAAGTTTCCAACTTTTTATGTTCTATGATATTTTTTGATCGGATGCGTAGTTCTCGAGATATATCAAGATATTTAAAAGTTCCGAAGCCGCACCAACATAATAGAGATACAGAAACACCGTGGCCCCTTTCTTTGAGATAACTCTGCACTATTGCGCGCTGCAAATGCCACTTCCAGCTTAGCTGTGCAGAAGAAGAACAACAAGAAGAAGAAATATCTCGAAATATGCCCGTCAGGCCCCTTCCATTGAGATAAATCTGCAAATATCTCGGAAACGAAGCGAGCTATGGCAAAATGTTAAGAGACCTTTTTTGTAGAGAATTAAGTTTCCTACTTTTTATGTTCTATGATATTTTTTGATCAGATGCGTAGTTCTCGCGATATATCCAGATATTTAAAAGTTCCGAAGCGGCACCAAGATAATAGAGATACAGAAACACCGTGGCCCCTTTCTTTGAGGTAACTCTGCACTATTGCGAGCTGCAAATGCCACTTCCAGCTTAGCTGTGCAGAAGAAGAACAACAAGAAGAAGAAATATCTCGAAATATGTCCGTTAGGCCCCTTCCCTTGAGATAAATCTGCAAATATCTCGGAAACGAAGCGAGCTATGGCAAAATGTTAAGAGACCTTTTTTGTAGAGAATTAAGTGTCCTACTTTTTATGTTCTATGATATTTTTTGATCAGATGCGTAGTTCTCGAGATATACCAAGATATTTAAAAGTTCCGAAGCCGCACCAACATAATAGAGATACAGAAACACCGTGGCCCCTTTCTTTGAGATAACTCTGCACTATTGCGAGCTGCAAATGCCACTTCCAGCTCAGCTGTGCAGAGGAAGAACAACAAGAAGAAGAAATATCTCGAAATATGTCCGTCAGGCCAGTTCCTTTGAGCTGAATCTGCAAATATCTCGGAAACGAAGCGAGCTATGGCAAAATGTTAAGAGACGTTTTTTGTAGAGAATTATGTTTCCTACAATTTATGTTCTGTGATATTTTTTGATCAGAAGCGTAGTTTTCGAGATATATCGAGATATTTAAAAGTTCCGAAGCCGCACCAACATAATAGAGATACAGAAACACCGTGGCCCCTTTCTTTGAGATAACTCTGCACTAGTGCGAGCCGCAAATGCCGCTTCCAGCTTAGCTGTGCAGAAGAAGAACAACAAGAAGAAGAAATATCTCGAAATATGTCCGTCAGGCCCCTTCCCTCGAGATAAATCTGCAAATATCTCGGAAACGAAGCGAGCTATGGCAAAATGTTAAGAGACCTTTTTTGTAGAGAATTAAGTTTCCTACTTTTTATGTTCTATGATATTTTTTGATCGGATGCGTAGTTCTCGAGATATATCAAGATACTTAAAAGTTCCGAAGCCGCACCAACATAATAGAGATACAGAAACACCGTGGCCCCTTTCTTTGAGATAACTCTGCACTATTGCGCGCTGCAAATGCCACTTCCAGCTTAGCTGTGCAGAAGAAGAACAACAAGAAGAAGAAATATCTCGAAATATGCCCGTCAGGCCCCTTCCATTGAGATAAATCTGCAAATATCTCGGAAACGAAGCGAGCTATGGCAAAATGTTAAGAGACCTTTTTTGTAGAGAATTAAGTTTCCTACTTTTTATGTTCTATGATATTTTTTGATCAGATGCGTAGTTCTCGCGATATATCCAGATATTTAAAAGTTCCGAAGCGGCACCAAGATAATAGAGATACAGAAACACCGTGGCCCCTTTCTTTGAGGTAACTCTGCACTATTGCGAGCTGCAAATGCCACTTCCAGCTTAGCTGTGCAGAAGAAGAACAACAAGAAGAAGAAATATCTCGAAATATGTCCGTCAGGCCCCTTCCCTTGAGATAAATCTGCAAATATCTCGGAAACGAAGAGAGCTATGGCAAAATGTTAAGCGACCTTTTTTGTAGAGAATTAAGTTTCCTACTTTTTATGTTCTATGATATTTTTTGATCAGATGCGTAGTTCTCGAGATATATCAAGATATTTAAAAGTTCCGAAGCCGCACCAACATAATAGAGATACAGAAACACCGTGGCCCCTTTCTTTGAGATAACTCTGCACTATTGCGAGCTGGAAATGCCACTTCCAGTTTAGCTGTGCAGAAGAAGAACAACAAGAAGAAGAAATATCCCGAAATATGTCCGTTAGGCCCCTTCCCTTGAGATAAATCTGCAAATATCTCGGAAACGAAGCGAGCTATGGCAAAATGTTAAGAGACCTTTTTTGTAGAGAATTAAGTGTCCTACTTTTTATGTTCTATGATATTTTTTGATCAGATGCGTAGTTCTCGAGATATACCAAGATATTTAAAAGTTCCGAAGCCGCACCAACATAATAGAGATACAGAAACACCGTGGCCCCTTTCTTTGAGATAACTGTGCACTATTGCGAGCTGCAAATGCCACTTCCAGCTCAGCTGTGCAGAGGAAGAACAACAAGAAGAAGAAATATCTCGAAATATGTCCGTCAGGCCAGTTCCTTTGAGCTGAATCTGCAAATATCTCGGAAACGAAGCGAGCTATGGCAAAATGTTAAGAGACGTTTTTTGTAGAGAATTATGTATCCTACAATTTATGTTCTATGATATTTTTTGATCAGAAGCGTAGTTTTCGAGATATATCGAGATATTTAAAAGTTCCGAAGCCGCACCAACATAATAGAGATACAGAAACACCGTGGCCCCTTTCTTTGAGATAACGCTGCACTAGTGCGAACCGCAAATGCCACTTCCAGCTTAGCTGTGCAGAAGAAGAACAACAAGAAGAAGAAATATCTCGTAATATGTCCGTCAGGCCCCTTCCCTTGAGATAAATCTGCAAATATCTCGGAAACGAAGCGAGCTATGGCAAAATGTTAAGAGACCTTTTTTGTAGAGAATTACGTTTCCTACTTTTTATGTTCTATGATATTTTTTGATCAGATGCGTAGTTCTCGAGATATATCAAGATATTTAAAAGTTCCGAAGCCGCACCAACATAATAGAGATACAGAAACACCGTGGCCCCTTTCTTTGAGATAACTCTGCACTATTGCGAGCTGCAAATGCCACTTCCAACTTAGCTGTGCAGAAGAAGAACAACAAGAAGAAGAAATATCTCGAAATATGTCCGTCAGGCCCCTTCCCTTGAGATAAATCTGCAAATATCTCGGAAACGAAGAGAGCTATAGCAAAATGTTAAGAGACCTTTTTTGTAGAGAATTAAGTTTCCTACTTTTCATGTTCTATGATATTTTTTGATCAGATGCGTAGTTCTCGAGATATATCAAGATATTTAAAAGTTCCGAAGCCGCACCAACATAATAGAGATACAGAAACACCGTGGCCCCTTTCTTTGAGATAACTCTGCACTATTGCGAGCTGCAAATGCCACTTCCAGCTTAGCTGTGCAGAAGAAGAACAACAAGAAGAAGAAATATCTCGAAATATGTCCGTCAGGCCCCTTCCCTTGAGATAAATCTGCAAATATCTCGGAAACGAAGAGAGCTATGGCAAAATGTTAAGAGACCTTTTTTGTAGAGAATTATGTTTCCTACTTTTCATGTTCTATGATATTTTTTGATCAGATGCGTAGTTCTCGAGATATATCAAGGTATTTAAAAGTTCCGAAGCCGCACCAACATAATAGAGATACAGAAACACCGTGGCCCCTTTCGTTGAGATAACTCTGCACTAGTGCGAGCCGCAAATGCCACTTCCAGCTTAGCTGTGCAGAAGAAGAACAACAAGAAGAAGAAATATCTCGAAATATGTCCGTCAGGCCCCTTCCCTTGAGATAAATCTGCAAATATCTCGGAAACGAAGCGAGCTATGGCAAAATGTTAAGAGACCTTTTTTGTAGAGAATTAAGTTTCCTACTTTTTATGTTCTATGATATTTTTTGATCAGATGCGTAGTTCTCGAGATATATCAAGATATTTAAAAGTTCCGTAGCCGCACCAACATAATAGGGATACAGAAACACCGTGGCCCCTTTCTTTGAGATAACTCTGCACTAGTGCGAGCCGCAAATGCCACTTCCAGCTTAGCTGTGCAGAAGAAGAACAACAAGAAGAAGAAATATCTCGAAATATGTCCGTCAGGCCCCTTCCCTTGAGATAAATCTGCAAATATCTCGGAAACCAAGCGAGCTATGGCAAAATGTTAAGAGACCTTTTTTGTAGAGAATTATGTTTCCTACAATTTACGTTCTCTGATATTTTTTGATCAGAAGCGTAGTTTTCGAGATATATCGAGATATTTAAAAGTTCCGAAGCCGCACCAACATAATAGAGATACAGAAACACCGTGGCCCCTTTCTTTGAGATAACTCTGCACTATTGCGACCTGCAAATGCCACTTCCAGCTTAGCTGTGCAGAAGAGGAACAACAAGAAGAAGAAATATCTCGGAATATGTCCGTCAGGCCCCTTCCCTTGAGCTAAATCTGCAAATATCTCGGAAACGATGCCAGCTATGGGAAAATGTTAAGAGACCTTTTTTGTAGAGAATTAAGTTTCCTACTTTTTATGTTCTATGATATTTTTCGATCAGAGGCGTAGTTCTCGAGATATATCAAGATATTTAAAAGTTCCGAAGCCGCACCAACATAATAGAGATACAGAAACACCGTGGCCCCTTTCTTTGAGATAACTCTGCACTATTGCGCGCTGCAAATGCCACTTCCAGCTTAGCTGTGCAGAAGAAGAACAACAAGAAGAAGAAATATCTCGAAATATGTCCGTCAGGCCCCTTCCCTTGAGATAAATCTGCAAATATCTCGGAAACGAAGCGAGCTATGGCAAAATGTTAAGAGACCTTTTTTGTAGAGAATTAAGTTTCCTACTTTTTATGGTCTATGATATTTTTCGATCAGAGGCGTAGTTCTCGAGATATATCAAGATATTTAAAAGTTCCGAAGCCGCACCAACATAATAGAGATACAGAAACACCGTGGCCCCTTTCTTTGAGATAACTCTGCACTAGTGCGAGCCGCAAATGCCGCTTCCAGCTTAGCTGTGCAGAAGAAGAACAACAAGAAGAAGAAATATCTCGAAATATGTCCGTCAGGCCCCTTCCCTCGAGATAAATCTGCAAATATCTCGGAAACGAAGCGAGCTATGGCAAAATGTTAAGAGACCTTTTTTGTAGAGAATTAAGTTTCCTACTTTTTATGTTCTATGATATTTTTTGATCGGATGCGTAGTTCTCGAGATATATCAAGATACTTAAAAGTTCCGAAGCCGCACCAACATAATAGAGATACAGAAACACCGTGGCCCCTTTCTTTGAGATAACTCTGCACTATTGCGCGCTGCAAATGCCACTTCCAGCTTAGCTGTGCAGAAGAAGAACAACAAGAAGAAGAAATATCTCGAAATATGCCCGTCAGGCCCCTTCCATTGAGATAAATCTGCAAATATCTCGGAAACGAAGCGAGCTATGGCAAAATGTTAAGAGACCTTTTTTGTAGAGAATTAAGTTTCCTACTTTTTATGTTCTATGATATTTTTTGATCAGATGCGTAGTTCTCGCGATATATCCAGATATTTAAAAGTTCCGAAGCGGCACCAAGATAATAGAGATACAGAAACACCGTGGCCCCTTTCTTTGAGGTAACTCTGCACTATTGCGAGCTGCAAATGCCACTTCCAGCTTAGCTGTGCAGAAGAAGAACAACAAGAAGAAGAAATATCTCGAAATATGTCCGTCAGGCCCCTTCCCTTGAGATAAATCTGCAAATATCTCGGAAACGAAGAGAGCTATGGCAAAATGTTAAGCGACCTTTTTTGTAGAGAATTAAGTTTCCTACTTTTTATGTTCTATGATATTTTTTGATCAGATGCGTAGTTCTCGAGATATATCAAGATATTTAAAAGTTCCGAAGCCGCACCAACATAATAGAGATACAGAAACACCGTGGCCCCTTTCTTTGAGATAACTCTGCACTATTGCGAGCTGGAAATGCCACTTCCAGTTTAGCTGTGCAGAAGAAGAACAACAAGAAGAAGAAATATCCCGAAATATGTCCGTTAGGCCCCTTCCCTTGAGATAAATCTGCAAATATCTCGGAAACGAAGCGAGCTATGGCAAAATGTTAAGAGACCTTTTTTGTAGAGAATTAAGTGTCCTACTTTTTATGTTCTATGATATTTTTTGATCAGATGCGTAGTTCTCGAGATATACCAAGATATTTAAAAGTTCCGAAGCCGCACCAACATAATAGAGATACAGAAACACCGTGGCCCCTTTCTTTGAGATAACTGTGCACTATTGCGAGCTGCAAATGCCACTTCCAGCTCAGCTGTGCAGAGGAAGAACAACAAGAAGAAGAAATATCTCGAAATATGTCCGTCAGGCCAGTTCCTTTGAGCTGAATCTGCAAATATCTCGGAAACGAAGCGAGCTATGGCAAAATGTTAAGAGACGTTTTTTGTAGAGAATTATGTATCCTACAATTTATGTTCTATGATATTTTTTGATCAGAAGCGTAGTTTTCGAGATATATCGAGATATTTAAAAGTTCCGAAGCCGCACCAACATAATAGAGATACAGAAACACCGTGGCCCCTTTCTTTGAGATAACTCTGCACTATTGCGAGCTGCAAATGCCACTTCCAACTTAGCTGTGCAGAAGAAGAACAACAAGAAGAAGAAATATCTCGAAATATGTCCGTCAGGCCCCTTCCCTTGAGATAAATCTGCAAATATCTCGGAAACGAAGCGAGCTATGGCAAAATGTTTAGAGACCTTTCTTGTAGAGAATTAAGTTTCCTACTTTTTATGTAGTATGATATTTTTTGATCAGATGCGTAGTTCTCGAGATATATCAAGATATTTAAAAGTTCCGAAGCCGCACCAACATAATAGAGATACAGAAATACCGTGGCCCCTCTCTTTGAGATAACTCTGCACTAGTGCGAGCCGCAAATGCCACTTCCAGCTTAGCTGTGCAGAAGAAGAACAACAAGAAGAAGAAATATCTCGAAATATGTCCGTCAGGCCCCTTCCCTTGAGATAAATCTGCAAATATCTCGGAAACGAAGCGAGCTATGGCAAAATGTTAAGAGACCTTTTTTGTAGAGAATTAAGTTTCCTACTTTTTATGTTCTATGATATTTTTTGATCAGATGCGTAGTTCTCGAGATATATCAAGATATTTAAAAGTTCCGTAGCCGCACCAACATAATAGGGATACAGAAACACCGTGGCCCCTTTCTTTGAGATAACTCTGCACTAGTGCGAGCCGCAAATGCCACTTCCAGCTTAGCTGTGCAGAAGAAGAACAACAAGAAGAAGAAATATCTCGAAATATGTCCGTCAGGCCCCTTCCCTTGAGATAAATCTGCAAATATCTCGGAAACCAAGCGAGCTATGGCAAAATGTTAAGAGACCTTTTTTGTAGAGAATTATGTTTCCTACAATTTACGTTCTCTGATATTTTTTGATCAGAAGCGTAGTTTTCGAGATATATCGAGATATTTAAAAGTTCCGAAGCCGCACCAACATAATAGAGATACAGAAACACCGTGGCCCCTTTCTTTGAGATAACTCTGCACTATTGCGACCTGCAAATGCCACTTCCAGCTTAGCTGTGCAGAAGAGGAACAACAAGAAGAAGAAATATCTCGGAATATGTCCGTCAGGCCCCTTCCCTTGAGCTAAATCTGCAAATATCTCGGAAACGATGCCAGCTATGGGAAAATGTTAAGAGACCTTTTTTGTAGAGAATTAAGTTTCCTACTTTTTATGTTCTATGATATTTTTCGATCAGAGGCGTAGTTCTCGAGATATATCAAGATATTTAAAAGTTCCGAAGCCGCACCAACATAATAGAGATACAGAAACACCGTGGCCCCTTTCTTTGAGATAACTCTGCACTATTGCGCGCTGCAAATGCCACTTCCAGCTTAGCTGTGCAGAAGAAGAACAACAAGAAGAAGAAATATCTCGAAATATGTCCGTCAGGCCCCTTCCCTTGAGATAAATCTGCAAATATCTCGGAAACGAAGCGAGCTATGGCAAAATGTTAAGAGACCTTTTTTGTAGAGAATTAAGTTTCCTACTTTTTATGGTCTATGATATTTTTCGATCAGAGGCGTAGTTCTCGAGATATATCAAGATATTTAAAAGTTCCGAAGCCGCACCAACATAATAGAGATACAGAAACACCGTGGCCCCTTTCTTTGAGATAACTCTGCACTAGTGCGAGCCGCAAATGCCGCTTCCAGCTTAGCTGTGCAGAAGAAGAACAACAAGAAGAAGAAATATCTCGAAATATGTCCGTCAGGCCCCTTCCCTCGAGATAAATCTGCAAATATCTCGGAAACGAAGCGAGCTATGGCAAAATGTTAAGAGACCTTTTTTGTAGAGAATTAAGTTTCCTACTTTTTATGTTCTATGATATTTTTTGATCGGATGCGTAGTTCTCGAGATATATCAAGATACTTAAAAGTTCCGAAGCCGCACCAACATAATAGAGATACAGAAACACCGTGGCCCCTTTCTTTGAGATAACTCTGCACTATTGCGCGCTGCAAATGCCACTTCCAGCTTAGCTGTGCAGAAGAAGAACAACAAGAAGAAGAAATATCTCGAAATATGCCCGTCAGGCCCCTTCCATTGAGATAAATCTGCAAATATCTCGGAAACGAAGCGAGCTATGGCAAAATGTTAAGAGACCTTTTTTGTAGAGAATTAAGTTTCCTACTTTTTATGTTCTATGATATTTTTTGATCAGATGCGTAGTTCTCGCGATATATCCAGATATTTAAAAGTTCCGAAGCGGCACCAAGATAATAGAGATACAGAAACACCGTGGCCCCTTTCTTTGAGGTAACTCTGCACTATTGCGAGCTGCAAATGCCACTTCCAGCTTAGCTGTGCAGAAGAAGAACAACAAGAAGAAGAAATACCTCGAAATATGTCCGTCAGGCCCCTTCCCTTGAGATAAATCTGCAAATATCTCGGAAACGAAGAGAGCTATGGCAAAATGTTAAGCGACCTTTTTTGTAGAGAATTAAGTTTCCTACTTTTTATGTTCTATGATATTTTTTGATCAGATGCGTAGTTCTCGAGATATATCAAGATATTTAAAAGTTCCGAAGCCGCACCAACATAATAGAGATACAGAAACACCGTGGCCCCTTTCTTTGAGATAACTCTGCACTATTGCGAGCTGGAAATGCCACTTCCAGTTTAGCTGTGCAGAAGAAGTACAACAAGAAGAAGAAATATCTGGAAATATGTCCGTTAGGCCCCTTCCCTTGAGATAAATCTGCAAATATCTCGGAAACGAAGCGAGCTATGGCAAAATGTTAAGAGACCTTTTTTGTAGAGAATTATGTTTCCTACTTTTTATGTTCTATGATATTTTTTGATCAGACGCGTAGTTCTCGAGATATATCAAGATATTTAAAAGTTCCGAAGCCGCACCAACATAATAGAGATACAGAAACACCGTGGCCCCTTTCTTTGAGATAACTCTGCACTATTGCGAGCTGGAAATGCCACTTCCAGTTTAGCTGTGCAGAAGAAGAACAACAAGAAGAAGAAATATCTCGAAATATGTCCGTTAGGCCCCTTCCCTTGAGATAAATCTGCAAATATCTCGGAAACGAAGCGAGCTATGGCAAAATGTTAAGAGACCTTTTTTGTAGAGAATTAAGTGTCCTACTTTTTATGTTCTATGATATTTTTTGATCAGATGCGTAGTTCTCGAGATATACCAAGATATTTAAAAGTTCCGAAGCCGCACCAACATAATAGAGATACAGAAACACCGTGGCCCCTTTCTTTGAGATAACTCTGCACTATTGCGAGCTGCAAATGCCACTTCCAGCTCAGCTGTGCAGAGGAAGAACAACAAGAAGAAGAAATATCTCGAAATATGTCCGTCAGGCCAGTTCCTTTGAGCTGAATCTGCAAATATCTCGGAAACGAAGCGAGCTATGGCAAAATGTTAAGAGACGTTTTTTGTAGAGAATTATGTTTCCTACAATTTATGTTCTATGATATTTTTTGATCAGAAGCGTAGTTTTCGAGATATATCGAGATATTTAAAAGTTCCGAAGCCGCACCAACATAATAGAGATACAGAAACACCGTGGCCCCTTTCTTTGAGATAACGCTGCACTAGTGCGAACCGCAAATGCCACTTCCAGCTTAGCTGTGCAGAAGAAGAACAACAAGAAGAAGAAATATCTCGTAATATGTCCGTCAGGCCCCTTCCCTTGAGATAAATCTGCAAATATCTCGGAAACGAAGCGAGCTATGGCAAAATGTTAAGAGACCTTTTTTGTAGAGAATTACGTTTCCTACTTTTTATGTTCTATGATATTTTTTGATCAGATGCGTAGTTCTCGAGATATATCAAGATATTTAAAAGTTCCGAAGCCGCACCAACATAATAGGGATACAGAAACACCGTGGCCCCTTTCTTTGAGATAACTCTGCACTAGTGCGAGCCGCAAATGCCACTTCCAGCTTAGCTGTACAGAAGAAGAACAACAAGAAGAAGAAATATCTCGAAATATGTCCGTCAGGCCCCTTCCCTTGAGATAAATCTGCAAATATCTCGGAAACGAAGCGAGCTATGGCAAAATGTGAAGAGACGTTTTTTGTAGAGAATTATGTTTCCTACAATTTATGTTCTATGATATTTTTTGATCAGAAGCGTAGTTTTCGCGATATATCGAGATATTTAAAAGTTCCGAAGCCGCACCAACATAATAGAGATACAGAAACACCGTGGCCCCTTTCTTTGAGATAACTCTGCACTATTGCGAGCTGCAAATGCCACTTCCAACTTAGCTGTGCAGAAGAAGAACAACAAGAAGAAGAAATATCTCGAAATATGTCCGTCAGGCCCCTTCCCTTGAGATAAATCTGCAAATATCTCGGAAACGAAGCGAGCTATGGCAAAATGTTAAGAGACCTTTTTTGTAGAGAATTATGTTTCCTACAATTTATCTTCTATGATATTTTTTGATCAGAAGCGTAGTTTTCGAGATATATCGAGATATTTAAAAGTTCCGAAGCCGCACCAACATAATAGAGATACAGAAACACCGTGGCCCCTTTCTTTGGGATAACTCTGCACTATTGCGAGCTGCAAATGCCACTTCCAGCTTAGCTGTGCAGAAGAAGAACAACAAGAAGAAGAAATATCTCGAAATATGTCCGTCAGGCCACTTCCCTTGAGATAAATCTGCAAATATCTCGGAAACGAAGCGAGCTATGGCAAAATGTTAAGAGACCCTTTTTGTAGAGAATTAAGTTTCCTACTTTTTATGTTCCATGATATTTTTTGATCAGATGCGTAGTTCTCGAGATATATCAAGATATTTAAAAGTTCCGAAGCTGCACCCACATAATAGAGGTACAGAAACACCGTGGCCTCTTTCTTTGAGATAACTCTGCACTATTGCGAGCTGCAAATGCCACTTCCAGCTTAGCTGTGCAGAAGAAGAACAACAAGAAGAAGAAACATCTCGAAATATGTCCGTCAGGCCCCTTCCCTTGAGATATATCTGCAAATATCTCGGAAACGAAGCGAGCTATGGCAAAATGTTAAGAGACCTTTTTTGTAGAGAATTAAGTTTCCTACTTTTTATGTTCTATGATATTTTTTGATCGGATGCGTAGTTCTCGAGATATATCAAGATATTTAAAAGTTCCGAAGCCGCACCAACATAATAGAGATACAGAAACACCGTGGCCCCTTTCTTTGAGATAACTCTGCACTATTGCGCGCTGCAAATGCCACTTCCAGCTTAGCTGTGCAGAAGAAGAACAACAAGAAGAAGAAATATCTCGAAATATGCCCGTCAGGCCCCTTCCATTGAGATAAATCTGCAAATATCTCGGAAACGAAGCGAGCTATGGCAAAATGTTAAGAGACCTTTTTTGTAGAGAATTAAGTTTCCTACTTTTTATGTTCTATGATATTTTTTGATCAGATGCGTAGTTCTCGAGATATATCAAGATATTTAAAAGTTCCGAAGCCGCACCAACATAATAGAGATACAGAAACACCGTGGCCCCTTTCTTTGAGATAACTCTGCACTACTGCGAGCTGCAAATGCCACTTCCAGCTTAGCTGTGCAGAAGAAGAACAACAAGAAGAAGAAATATCTCGAAATATGTCCGTCAGACCCCTTCCCTTGAGATAAATCTGCAAATATCTCGGAAACGAAGCGAGCTATGGCAAAATGTTAAGAGACCTTTTTTGTAGAGAATTAAGTTTCCTACTTTTTATGTTCTATGATATTTTTTGATCAGATGCGTAGTTCTCGAGATATATCAAGATATTTAAAAGTTCCGAAGCCGCACCAACATAATAGAGATACAGAAACACCGTGGCCCCTTTCTTTGAGATAACTCTGCACTACTGCGAGCTGCAAATGCCACTTCCAGCTTAGCTGTGCAGAAGAAGAACAACAAGAAGAAGAAATATCTCGAAATATGTCCGTCAGACCCCTTCCCTTGAGATAAATCTGCAAATATCTCGGAAACGAAGCGAGCTATGGCAAAATGTTAAGAGACCTTTTTTGTAGAGAATTAAGTTTCCTACTTTTTATGTTCTATGATATTTTTTGATCAGATGCGTAGTTCTCAAGATATATCGAGATATTTAAAAGTTCCGAAGCCGCACCAACATAATAGAGATACAGAAACACCGTGGCCCCTTTCTTTGAGATAACTCTGCACTAGTGCGAGCCGCAAATGCCACTTCCAGCTTAGCTGTGCAGAAGAAGAACAACAAGAAGAAGAAATATCTCGAAATATGTCCGTCAGGCCCCTTCCCTTGAGATAAATATGCAAATATCTCGGAAACGAAGCGAGCTATGGCAAAATGTTAAGAGACCTTTTTTGTGGAGAATTAAGTTTCCTACTTTTTATGTTCTATGATATTTTTTGATCAGATGCGTTGTTCTCGAGATATATCAAGATATTTAAAAGTTCCGAAGCCGCACCAACATAATAGAGATACAGAAACACCGTGGCCCCTTTCTTTGAGATAACTCTGCACTATTGCGAGCTGCAAATGCCACTTCCAGCTTAGCTGTGCAGAAGAAGAACAACAAGAAGAAGAAATATCTCGAAATATGTCTGTCAGGCCCCTTCCCTTGAGATATATCTGCAAATATCTCGGAAACGAAGCGAGCTATGGCAAAATGTTGAGAGACCTTTCTTGTAGAGAATTAAGTTTCCTACTTTTTATGTTCTATGATATTTTTTGATCAGATGCGTAGTTCTCGAGATATATCAAGATATTTAAAAGTTCCGAAGCCGCACCAACATAATAGAGATACAGAAACACCGTGGCCCCTTTCTTTGAGATAACTCTGCACTATTGCGAGCTGGAAATGCCACTTCCAGTTTAGCTGTGCAGAAGAAGAACAACAAGAAGAAGAAATATCTCGAAATATGTCCATCAGGACCCTTCCCTTGAGATAAATCTGCAAATATCTCGGAAACGAAGCGAGCTATGGCAAAATGTTAAGGGACCTTTTTTGTAGAGAATAATGTTTCCTACAATTTACGTTCTATGATATTTTTTGATCAGAAGCGTAGTTTTCGAGATATATCGAAATATTTTAAAGTTCCGAAGCCGCACCAACATAATAGAGATACAGAAACACCGTGGCCACTTTCTTTGACATAACTCTGCACTATTGCGACCTGCAAATGCCACTTCCAGCTCAGCTGTGCAGAAGAAGAACAACAAGAAGAAGAAATATCTCGAAATATGTCCGTCAGGCCCCTTCCCTTGAGATAAATCTGCAAATATCTCGGAAACGAAGCGAGCTATGGCGAAATGTTAAGAGACCTTTTTTGTAGAGAATTAAGTTTCCTACTTTTTATCTTCTATGATATTTTTTGATCAGATGCGTAGTTCTCGAGATATATCAAGATATTTAAAAGTTCCGAAGCCGCACCAACATAATAGAGATACAGAAACACCGTGGCCCCTTTCTTTGAGATAACTCTGCACTATTGCGCGCTGCAAATGCCACTTCCAGCTTAGCTGTGCAGAAGAAGAACAACAACAAGAAGAAATATCTCGAAATATGTCCGTCAGGCCCCTTCCCTTGAGATAAATCTGCAAATATCTCGGAAACGAAGCGAGCTATGGCAAAATGGTAAGAGACCTTTTTTGTAGAGAATTCAGTTTCCTACTTTTTATGTTCTATGATATTTTTCGATCAGAGGCGTAGTTCTCGAGATATATCGAGATATTTAAAAGTTCCGAAGCCGCACCAACATAATAGAGATACAGAAACACCGTGGCCCCTTTCTTTGAGATAACTCTGCACTAGTGCGAGCCGCAAGTGCCGCTTTCAGCTTAGCTGTGCAGAAGAAGAACAAGAAGAAGAAGAAATATCTCGAAATATGTCCGTCAGGCCCCTTCCCTTGAGATAAATATGCAAATATCTCGGAAACGAAGCGAGCTATGGCAAAATGTTAAGAGACCTTTTTTGTAGAGAATTAAGTTTCCTACTTTTTATGTTCTATGATATTTTTTGATCAGATGCGTAGTTCTCGAGATATATCAAGATATTTAAAAGTTCCGAAGCCGCACCAACATAATAGAGATACAGAAACACCGTGGCCCCTTTCTTTGAGATAACTCTGCACTATTGCGAGCTGCAAATGCCACTTCCAGCTTAGCTGTGCAGAGGAAGAACAACAAGAAGAAGAAATATCTCGAAATATGTCCGTCAGGCCAGTTCCTTTGAGCTGAATCTGCAAATATCTCGGAAACGAAGCGAGCTATGGCAAAATGTTAAGAGACGTTTTTTGTAGAGAATTATGTTTCCTACAATTTATGTTCTATGATATTTTTTGATCAGAAGCGTAGTTTTCGAGATATATCGAGATATTTAAAAGTTCCGAAGACGCACCAACATAATAGAGATACAGAAACACCGTGGCCCCTTTCTTTGAGATAACTGTGCACTAGTGCGAGCCGCAAATGCCACTTCCAGCTTAGCTGTGCAGAAGAAGAACAACAAGAAGAAGAAATATCTCGAAATATGTCCGTCAGGCCCCTTCCCTTGAGATAAATCTGCAAATATCTCGGAAACGAAGCGAGCTATGGCAAAATGTTAAGACACCTTTTTTGTAGAGAATTAAGTTTCCTACTTTTTATGTTCTATGATATTTTTTGATCAGATGCGTAGTTCTCGAGATATATCAAGATATTTAAAAGTTCCGAAGCCGCACCAACATAATAGAGATACAGAAACACCGTGGCCCCTTTCTTTGAGATAACTCTGCACTATTGCGAGCTGCAAATGCCACTTCCAGCTTAGCTGTGCAGAGGAAGAACAACTAGAAGAAGAAATATCTCGAAATATGTCCGTCAGGCCAGTTCCTTTGAGCTGAATCTGCAAATATCTCGGAAACGAAGCGAGCTATGGCAAAATGTTAAGAGACGTTTTTTGTAGAGAATTATGTTTCCTACAATTTATGTTCTATGATATTTTTTGATCAGAAGCGTAGTTTTCGAGATATATCGAGATATTTAAAAGTTCCGAAGACGCACCAACATAATAGAGATACAGAAACACCGTGGCCCCTTTCTTTGAGATAACTGTGCACTAGTGCGAGCCGCAAATGCCACTTCCAGCTTAGCTGTGCAGAAGAAGAACAACAAGAAGAAGAAATATCTCGAAATATGTCCGTCAGGCCCCTTCCCTTGAGATAAATCTGCAAATATCTCGGAAACGAAGCGAGCTATGGCAAAATGTTAAGACACCTTTTTTGTAGAGAATTAAGTTTCCTACTTTTTACGTTCTATGATATTTTTTGATCAGATGCGTAGTTCTCGAGATATATCAAGATATTTAAAAGTTCCGAAGCCGCACCAACATAATAGAGATACAGAAACACCGTGGCCCCTTTCTTTGAGATAACTCTGCACTATTGCGAGCTGGAAATGCCACTTCCAGTTTAGCTGTGCAGAAGAAGAACAACAAGAAGAAGAAATATCTCGAAATATGTCCGTTAGGCCCCTTCCCTTGAGATAAATCTGCAAATATCTCGGAAACGAAGCGAGCTATGGCAAAATGTTAAGAGACCTTTTTTGTAGAGAATTAAGTTTCCTACTTTTTATGTTCTATGATATTTTTTGATCAGATGCGTAGTTCTCGAGATATATCAAGATATTTAAAAGTTCCGAAGCCGCACCAACATAATAGAGATACAGAAACACCGTGGCCCCTTTCTTTGAGATAACTCTGCACTATTGCGAGCTGCAAATGCCACTTCCAGCTTAGCTGTGCAGAGGAAGAACAGCAAGAAGATGAAATATCTCGAAATATGTCCGTCAGGCCAGTTCCTTTGAGCTGAATCTGCAAATATCTCGGAAACGAAGCGAGCTATGGCAAAATGTTAAGAGACGTTTTTTGTAGAGGATTATGTTTCCTACAATTTATGTTCTATGATATTTTTTGATCAGAAGCGTAGTTTTCGAGATATATCGAGATATTTAAAAGTTCCGAAGACGCACCAACATAATAGAGATACAGAAACACCGTGGCCCCTTTCTTTGGGATAACTGTGCACTAGTGCGAGCCGCAAATGCCACTTCCAGCTTAGCTGTGCAGAAGAAGAACAACAAGAAGAAGAAATATCTCGAAATATGTCCGTCAGGCCCCTTCCCTTGAGATAAATCTGCAAATATCTCGGAAACGAAGAGAGCTATGGCAAAATGTTAAGATACCTTTTTTGTAGAGAATTAAGTTTCCTACTTTTCATGTTCTATGATATTTTTTGATCAGATGCGTAGTTCTCGAGATATATCAAGATATTTAAAAGTTCCGAAGCCGCACCAACATAATAGAGATACAGAAACACCGTGGCCCCTCTCTTTGAGATAACTCTGCACTATTGCGAGCTGGAAATGCCACTTCCAGTTTAGCTGTGCAGAAGAAGAACAAGAAGAAGAAGAAATATCTCGAAATATGTCCGTTAGGCCCCTTCCCTTGAGATAAATCTGCAAATATCTCGGAAACGAAGCGAGCTATGGCAAAATGTTAAGAGACCTTTTTTGTAGAGAATTAAGTTTCCTACTATTTATGTTCTATGATATTTTTTGATCAGATGCGTAGTTCTCGAGATATATCAAGATATTTAAAAGTTCCGAAGCCGCACCAACATAATAGAAATACAGAAACACCGTGGCCCCTCTCTTTGAGATAACTCTGCACTATTCCGAGCTGTAAATGCCACTTCCAGCTTAGCTGTGCAGAAGAAGAACAACAAGAAGAAGAAATATCTCGAAATATGTCCGTCAGGCCCCTTCCCTTGAGATATATCTGCAAATATCTCGGAAACGAAGCGAGCTATGGCAAAATGTTAAGAGACCTTTTTTGTAGAGAATTATGTTTCCTACAATTTATGTTGTATGATATTTTTTGATCAGAAGCGTAGTTTTCGAGATATATCGAGATATTTAAAAGTTCCGAAGCCGCACCAACATAATAGAGATACAGAAACACCGTGGCCCCTTTCTTTGAGATAACTGTGCACTAGTGCGAGCCGCAAATGCCACTTCCAGCTTAGCTATGCAGAAGAAGAACAACAAGAAGAAGAAATATCTCGAAATATGTCCGTCAGGCCCCTTCCCTTGAGATAAATCTGCAAATATCTCGGAAACGAAGCGAGCTATGGCAAAATGTTAAGAGACCTTTTGTGTAGAGAATTAAGTTTCCTACTTTTTATGTTCTATGATATTTTTTGATCAGATGCGTAGTTCTCGAGATATATCAAGATATTTAAAAGTTCCGAAGCCGCACCAACATAATAGAGATACAGAAACACCGTGGCCCCTCCCTTTGAGATAACTCTGCACTATTCCGAGCTGTAAATGCCACTTCCAGCTTAGCTGTGCAGAAGAAGAACAACAAGAAGAAAAAATATCTCGAAATATGCCCGTCAGGCCCCTTCCATTGAGATAAATCTGCAAATATCTCGGAAACGAAGCGAGCTATGGCAAAATGTTAAGAGACCTTTTTTGTAGAGAATTAAGTTTCCTACTTTTTATGTTCTATGATATTTTTTGATCAGATGCGTAGTTCTCGAGATATATCAAGATATTTAAAAGTTCCGAAGCCGCACCAACATAATAGAGATACAGAAACACCGTGGCCCCTTTCTTTGAGATAACTCTGCACTACTGCGAGCTGCAAATGCCACTTCCAGCTTAGCTGTGCAGAAGAAGAACAACAAGAAGAAGAAATATCTCGAAATATGTCCGTCAGACCCCTTCCCTTGAGATAAATCTGCAAATATCTCGGAAACGAAGCGAGCTATGGCAAAATGTTAAGAGACCTTTTTTGTAGAGAATTAAGTTTCCTACTTTTTATGTTCTATGATATTTTTTGATCAGATGCGTAGTTCTCGAGATATATCAAGATATTTAAAAGTTCCGAAGCCGCACCAACATAATAGAGATACAGAAACACCGTGGCCCCTTTCTTTGAGATAACTCTGCACTATTGCGAGCTGGAAATGCCACTTCCAGTTTAGCTGTGCAGAAGAAGAACAACAAGAAGAAGAAATATCTCGAAATATGTCCGTCAGGCCCCTTCCCTTGAGATAAATCTGCAAATATCTCGGAAACGAAGAGAGCTATGGCGAAATGTTAAGAGACGTTTTTTGTAGAGAATTAAGTTTCCTACTTTTTATCTTCTATGATATTTTTTGATCAGATGCGTAGTTCTCGAGATATATCAAGATATTTAAAAGTTCCGAAGCCGCACCAACATAATAGAGATACAGAAACACCGTGGCCCCTTTCTTTGAGATAACTCTGCACTATTGCGCGCTGCAAATGCCACTTCCAGCTTAGCTGTGCAGAAGAAGAACAACAAGAAGAAGAAATATCTCGAAATATGTCCGTCAGGCCCCTTCCCTTGAGATATATCTGCAAATATCTCGGAAAGGAAGCGAGCTATGGCAAAATGTTAAGAGACCTTTTTTGTCGAGAATTATGTTTCCTACAATTTATGTTCTATGATATTTTTTGATCAGAAGCGTAGTGGTCGAGATATATCGAGATATTTAAAAGTTCCGAAGCCGCACCAACATAATAGAGATACAGAAACACCGTGGCCCCTTTCTTTGAGATAACTCTGCACTATTGCGAGCTGGAAATGCCACTTCCAGTTTAGCTGTGCAGAAGAAGAACAACAAGAAGAAGAAATATCTCGAAATATGTTCGTTAGGCCCCTTCCCTTGAGATAAATCTGCAAATATCTCGGAAACGAAGCGAGCTATGGCAAAATGTTAAGAGACCTTTTTTGTAGAGAATTATGTTTCCTACAATTTATGTTCTATGATATTTTTTGATCAGAAGCGTAGTTTTCGAGATATATCGAGATATTTAAAAGTTCCGAAGCCGCACCAACATAATAGAGATACAGAAACACCGTGGCCCCTTTCTTTGAGATAACTGTGCACTAGTGCGAGCCGCAAATGCCACTTCCAGCTTAGCTGTGCAGAAGAAGAACAACAAGAAGAAGAAATATCTCGAAATATGTCCGTCAGGCCCCTTCCCTTGAGATATATCTGCAAATATCTCGGAAACGAAGCGAGCTATGGCAAAATGTTTAGAGACCTTTTTTGTAGAGAATTAAGTTTCCTACTTTTTATGTTCTATGATATTTTTTGATCAGATGCGTAGTTCTCGAGATATATCAAGATATTTAAAAGTTCCGAAGCCGCACCAACATAATAGAGATACAGAAACACCGTGGCCCCTTTCTTTGAGATAACTCTGCACTATTGCGCGCTGCAAATGCCACTTCCAGCTTAGCTGTGCAGAAGAAGAACAACAAGAAGAAGAAATATCTCGAAATATGTCCGTTAGGCCCCTTCCCTTGAGATAAATCTGCAAATATCTCGGAAACGAAGCGAGCTATGGCAAAATGTTAAGACACCTTTTTTGTAGAGAATTAAGTTTACTACTTTTTATGTTCTATGATATTTTTTGATCAGATGCGTAGTTCTCGAGATATATCAAGATATTTAAAAGTTCCGAAGCCGCACCAACATAATAGAGATACAGAAACACCGTGGCCCCTTTCTTTGAGATAACTCTGCACTATTGCGAGCTGCAAATGCCACTTCCAGCTTAGCTATGCAGAGGAAGAACAGCAAGAAGAAGAAATATCTCGAAATATGTCCGTCAGGCCAGTTCCTTTGAGCTGAATCTGCAAATATCTCGGAAACGAAGCGAGCTATGGCAATATGTTAAGAGACGTTTTTTGTAGAGAATTATGTTTGCTACAATTTATGTTCTATGATATTTTTTGATCAGAAGCGTAGTTTTCGAGATATATCGAGATATTTAAATGTTCCGAAGACGCACCAACATAATAGAGATACAGAAACACCGTGGCCCCTTTCTTTGAGATAACTGTGCACTAGTGCGAGCCGCAAATGCCACTTCCAGCTTAGCTGTGCAGAAGAGGAACAACAAGAAGAAGAAATATCTCGAAATATGTCCGTCAGGCCCCTTCCCTTGAGATAAATCTGCAAATATCTCGGAAACGAAGAGAGATATGGCAAAATGTTAAGAGACCTTTTTTGTAGAGAATTAAGTTTCCTACTTTTCACGTTCTATGATATTTTTTGATCAGATGCGTAGTTCTCGAGATATATCGAGATATTTAAAAGTTCCGAAGCCGCACCAACATAATAGAGATACAGAAACACCGTGGCCCCTTTCTTTGAGATAACTCTGCACTAGTGCGAGCCGCAAATGCCACTTCCAGCTTAGCTGTGCAGAAGAAGAACAACAAGAAGAAGAAATATCTCGAAATATGTCCGTCAGGCCCCTTCCCTTGAGATAAATATGCAAATATCTCGGAAACGAAGCGAGCTATGGCAAAATGGTAAGAGACCTTTTTTGTAGAGAATGAAGTTTCCTACTTTTTATGTTCTATGATATTTTTTAATCAGATGCGTTGTTCTCGAGATATATCAAGATATTTAAAAGTTCCGAAGCCGCACCAACATAATAGAGATACAGAAACACCGTCGCCCCTTTCTTTGAGATAACTCTGCACTATTGCGAGCTGCAAATGCCACTTCCAGCTTAGCTGTGCAGAAGAAGAACAACAAGAAGAAGAAATATCTCGAAATATGTCTGTCAGGCCCCTTCCCTTGAGATATATCTGCAAATATCTCGGAAACGAAGCGAGCTATGGCAAAATGTTGAGAGACCTTTTTTGTAGAGAATTAAGTTTCCTACTTTTTATGTTCTATGATATTTTTTGATCGGATGAGTAGTTCTCGAGATATATCAAGATATTTAAAAGTTCCGAAGCCGCACCAACATAATAGAGATACAGAAACACCGTGGCCCCTTTCTTTGAGATAACTCTGCACTATTGCGCGCTGCAAATGCCACTTCCAGCTTAGCTGTGCAGAAGAAGAACAACAAGAAGAAGAAATATCTCGAAATATGCCCGTCAGGCCCCTTCTATTGAGATAAATCTGCAAATATCTCGGAAACGAAGCGAGCTATGGCAAAATGTTAAGAGACCTTTTTTGTAGAGAATTAAGTTTCCTACTTTTTATGTTCTATGATATTTTTTGATCAGATGCGTAGTTCTCGAGATATATCAAGATATTTAAAAGTTCCGAAGCCGCACCAACATAATAGAGATACAGAAACACCGTGGCCCCTTTCTTTGAGATAACTCTGCACTACTGCGAGCTGCAAATGCCACTTCCAGCTTAGCTGTGCAGAAGAAGAACAACAAGAAGAAGAAATATCTCGAAATATGTCCGTCAGACCCCTTCCCTTGAGATAAATCTGCAAATATCTCGGAAACGAAGCGAGCTATGGCAAAATGTTAAGAGACCTTTTTTGTAGAGAATTAAGTTTCCTACTTTTTATGTTCTATGATATTTTTTGATCAGATGCGTAGTTCTCAAGATATATCGAGATATTTAAAAGTTCCGAAGCCGCACCAACATAATAGAGATACAGAAACACCGTGGCCCCTTTCTTTGAGATAACTCTGCACTAGTGCGAGCCGCAGATGCCACTTCCAGCTTAGCTGTGCAGAAGAAGAAAAACAAGAAGAAGAAATATCTCGAAATATGTCCGTCAGGCCCCTTCCCTTGAGATAAATCTGCAAATATCTCGGAAACGAAGCGAGCTATGGCAAAATGTTAAGAGACCTTTTTTGTACAGAATTATCTTTCCTACAATTTACGTTCTCCGATATTTTTTGATCAGAAGCGTAGTTTTCGAGATATATCGAGATATTTAAAAGTTCCGAAGCCGCACCAACATAATAGAGATACAGAAACACCGTGGCCCCTTTCTTTGAGATAACTCTGCACTATTGCGACCTGCAAATGCCACTTCCAGCTTAGCTGTGCAGAAGAAGAACAACAAGAAGAAGAAATATCTCGAAATATGTCCGTCAGGCCCCTTCCCTTGAGATAAATCTGCAAATATCTCGGAAACGAAGCGAGCTATGGCAAAATGTTAAGAGACCTTTTTTGTAGAGAATTAAGTTTCCTACTTTTTATGTTCTATGATATTTTTCGATCAGAGGCGTAGTTCCCGAGATATATCAAGATATTTAAAAGTTCCGAAGCCGCACCAACATATTAGAGATACAGAAACACCGTGGCCCCTTTCTTTGGGATAACTCTGCACTATTGCGAGCTGGAAATGCCACTTCCAGTTTAGCTGTGCAGAAGAAGAAGAACAAGAAGAAGAAATATCTCGAAATATGTCCGTCAGGACCCCTCCCTTGAGATAAATCTGCAAATATCTCGGAAACGAAGCGAGCTATTGCAAAACGTTAAGAGACCTTTTTTGTAGAGAATTAGGTTTCCTACTTTTTATGTTCTATGATATTTTTTGATCAGATGCGTAGTTCTCGAGATATATCAAGATATTTAAAAGCTCCGAAGCTGCACCAACATAATAGAGGTACAGAAACACCCTGGCCCCTTTCTTTGAGATAACTCTGCACTAGTGCGAGCAGCAAATGCCACTTCCAGCTTAGCTGTGCAGAAGAAGAACAACAAGAAGAAGAAATACCTCGAAATATGTCCGTCAGGCCCCTTCCCTTGAGATAAATCTGCAAATATCTCGGAAACGAAGCGAGCTACGGCAAAATGTTCAGAGACCTTTTTTGTAGAAAATTAGGTTTCCTACTTTTTATGTTCTATGATATTTTTTGATCAGATGCGTAGTTCTCGAGATATATCAAGATATTTAAAAGTTCCGAAGCCGCACCAACATAATAGAGATACAGAAACACCGTGGCCCCTTTCTTTGAGATAACTCTGCACTATTGCGAGCTGCAAATGCCACTTCCAGCTTAGCTGTGCAGAAGAAGAACAACAAGAAGAAGAAATATCTCGAAATATGTCCGTCAGGCCCCTTCCCTTGAGATAAATCTGCAAATATCTCGGAAACCAAGCGATCTATGGCAAAATGTTAAGAGACCTTTTTTGTAGAGAATTATGTTTCCTACAATCTATGTTCTATGATATTTTTTGATCAGAAGCGTAGTTTTCGAGATATATCGAGATATTTAAAAGTTCCGAAGCCGCACCAACATAATAGAGATACAGAAACACCGTGGCCCCTTTCTTTGAGATAACTCTGCACTAGTGCGAGCCGCAAATTCCACTTCCAGCTTAGCTGTGCAGAAGAAGAACAACAAGAAGAAGAAATATCTCGAAATATGTCCGTCAGGCCCCTTCCCTTGAAATATATCTGCAAATATCTCGGAAACGAAGCGAGCTATGGCAAAATGTTAAGAAACCGTTTTTGTAGAGAATTAAGTTTCCTACTTTTTATGTTCTATGATATTTTTTGATCGGACGCGTAGTTCTCGAGATATATCAAGATATTTAAAAGTTCCGAAGCCGCACCAACATAATAGAGATACAGAAACACCGTGGCCCCTTTCTTTGAGATAACTCTGCACTATTGCCAGCTGCAAATGCCACTTCCAGCTTAGCTGTGCAGAGGAAGAACAACAAGAAGAAGAAATATCTCGAAATATGTCCGTCAGGCCAGTTCCTTTGAGCTGAATCTGCAAATATCTCGGAAACGAAGCGAGCTATGGCAAAATGTTAAGAGACCTTTTTTGTAGAGAATTAAGTTTCCTACTTTTTATGTTGGATGATATTTTTTGATCAGATGCGTAGTTCTCGAGATATATCAAGATATTTAAAAGTTCCGAAGCTGCACCAACATAATAGAGGTACAGAAACACCGTGGCCTCTTTCTTTGAGATAACACTGCACTATTGCGAGCTGCAAATGCCACTTCGAGCTTAGCTGTGCAGAAGAAGAACAACAAGAAGAAGAAATATCTCGAAATATGTCCGTCAGACCCCTTCCCTTGAGATGAATCTGCAAATATATCGGAAACGAAGCGAGCTATGGCAAAATGTTAAGAGACCTTTTTTGTAGAGAATTAAGTTTCCTACTTTTTATGTTCTATGATATTTTTTGATCAGAAGCGTAGTTTTCGAGATATATCGAGATATTTGAAAGTTCCGAAGCCGCACCAACATAATAGAGATACAGAAACACCGTGGCCCCTTTCTTTGAGATAACTCTGCACTAGTGCGAGCCGCAAATGCCACTTCCAGCTTAGCTGTGCAGAAGAAGAACAACAAGAAGAAGAAATATCTCGAAATATGTCCGTCAGGCCCCTTCCCTTGAGATAAATATGCAAATATCTCGGAAACGAAGCGAGCTATGGCAAAATGTTAAGAGATCTTTTTTGTAGAGAATTAAGTTTCCTACCTTTTATGTTCTATGATATTTTTTGATCAGATGCGTAATTCTCGAGATATATCAAGATATTTAAAAGTTCCGAAGCCGCACCAACATAATAGAGATAAAGAAACACCGTGGCCCCTTTCTTTGAGATAACTCTGCACTAGTGCGAGCCGCAAATGCCACTTCCAGCTTAGCTGTGCAGAAGAAGAACAACAAGAAGAAGAAATATCTCGAAATATGTCCGTCAGGCCCCTTCCCTTGAGATAAATATGCAAATATCTCGGAAACGAAGCGAGCTATGGCAAAATGTTAAGAGACCTTTTTTGTAGAGAATTAAGTTTCCTACTTTTTATGTTCTATGATATTTTTTGATCAGATGCGTAGTTCTCGAGATATATCAAGATATTTAAAAGTTCCGAAGCCGCACCAACATAATAGAGATACAGAAACACCGTGGCCCCTTTCTTTGAGATAACTCTGCACTAGTGCGAGCCGCAAATGCCACTTCCAGCTTAGCTGTGCAGAAGAAGAACAACAAGAAGAAGAAATATCTCGAAATATGTCCGTCAGGCCCCTTCCCTTGAGATAAATATGCAAATATCTCGGAAACGAAGCGAGCTATGGCAAAATGTTAAGAGACCTTTTTTGTAGAGAATTAAGTTTCCTACTTTTTATGTTCTATGATATTTTTTGATCAGATGCGTAGTTCTCGAGATATATCAAGATATTTAAAAGTTCCGAAGCCGCACCAACATAATAGAGATACAGAAACACCGTGGCCCCTTTCTTTGAGATAACTCTGCACTATTGCGAGCTGCAAATGCCACTTCCAGCTTAGCTGTGCAGAAGAAGAACAACAAGAAGAAGAAATATCTCGAAATATGTCCGTCAGGCCACTTCCCTTGAGATAAATCTGCAAATATCTCGGAAACGAAGCGAGCTATGGCAAAATGTTAAGAGACCTTTTTTGTAGAGAATTAAGTTTCCTACTTTTTATGTTCGATGATATTTTTTGATCAGATGCGTAGTTCTCGAGATATATCAAGATATTTAAAAGTTCCGAAGCTGCACCAACATAATAGAGGTACAGAAACACCGTGGCCTCTTTCTTTGAGATAACTCTGCACTATTGCGAGCTGCAAATGCCACTTCGAGCTTAGCTGTGCAGAAGAAGAACAACAAGAAGAAGAAATATCTCGAAATATGTCCGTCAGACCCCTTCCCTTGAGATGAATCTGCAAATATCTCGGAAACGAAGCGAGCTCTGGCAAAATGTTAAGAGACCTTTTTTGTAGAGAATTATGTTTCCTACAATTTATGTTCTATGATATTTTTTGATCAGAAGCGTAGTTTTCGAGATATATCGAGATACTTAAAAGTTCCGAAACCGCACCAACATAATAGAGATACAGAAACACCGTGGCCCCTTTCTTTGAGATAACTCTGCACTAGTGCGAGCCGCAAATGCCACTTCCAGCTTAGCTGTGCAGAAGAAGAACAACAAGAAGAAGAAATATCTCGAAATATGTCCGTCAGGCCCCTTCCCTTGAGATAAATATGCAAATATCTCGGAAACGAAGCGAGCTGTGGCAAAATGTTAAGAGACCGTTGTGGTAGAGAATTAAGTTTCCTACTTTTTATGTTCTATGATATTTTTTAATCAGATGCGTTGTTCTCGAGATATATCAAGATATTTAAAAGTTCCGAAGCCGCACCAACATAATAGAGATACAGAAACACCGTGGCCCCTTTCTTTGAGATAACTCTGCACTATTGCGAGCTGCAAATGCCACTTCCAGCTTAGCTGTGCAGAAGAAGAACAACAAGAAGAAGAAATATCTCGAAATATGTCCGTCAGGCCCCTTCCCTTGAGATAAATATGCAAATATCTCGGAAACGAAGCGAGCTGTGGCAAAATGTTAAGAGACCGTTGTGGTAGAGAATTAAGTTTCCTACTTTTTATGTTCTATGATATTTTTTAATCAGATGCGTTGTTCTCGAGATATATCAAGATATTTAAAAGTTCCGAAGCCGCACCAACATAATAGAGATACAGAAACACCGTGGCCCCTTTCTTTGAGATAACTCTGCACTATTGCGAGCTGCAAATGCCACTTCCAGCTTAGCTGTGCAGAAGAAGAACAACAAGAAGAAGAAATATCTCGAAATATGTCTGTCAGGCCCCTTCCCTTGAGATATATCTGCAAATATCTCGGAAACGAAGCGAGCTATGGCAAAATGTTGAGAGACCTTTTTTGTAGAGAATTAAGTTTCCTACTTTTTATGTTCGATGATATTTTTTGATCAGATGCGTAGTTCTCGAGATATATCAAGATATTTAAAAGTTCCGAAGCTGCACCCACATAATAGAGGTACAGAAACACCGTGGCCTCTTTCTTTGAGATAACTCTGCCCTATTGCGAGCTGCAAATGCCACTTCCAGCTTAGCTGTGCAGAAGAAGAACAACAAGAAGAAGAAACATCTCGAAATATGTCCGTCAGGCCCCTTCCCTTGAGATATATCTGCAAATATCTCGGAAACGAAGCGAGCTATGGCAAAATGTTGAGAGACCTTTTTTGTAGAGAATTAAGTTTCCTACCTTTTATGTTCTATGATATTTTTTGATCGGATGCGTAGTTCTCGAGATATATCAAGATATTTAAAAGTTCCGAAGCCGCACCAACATAATAGAGATACAGAAACACCGTGGCCCCTTTCTTTGAGATAACTCTGCACTATTGCGCGCTGCAAATGCCACTTCCAGCTTAGCTGTGCAGAAGAAGAACAACAAGAAGAAGAAATATCTCGAAATATGCCCGTCAGGCCCCTTCCATTGAGATAAATCTGCAAATATCTCGGAAACGAAGCGAGCTATGGCAAAATGTTAAGAGACCTTTTTTGTAGAGAATTAAGTTTCCTACTTTTTATGTTCTATGATATTTTTTGATCAGATGCGTAGTTCTCGAGATATATCAAGATATTTAAAAGTTCCGAAGCCGCACCAACATAATAGAGATACAGAAACACCGTGGCCCCTTTCTTTGAGATAACTCTGCACTATTGCGAGCTGCAAATGCCACTTCCAGCTTAGCTGTGCAGAAGAAGAACAACAAGAAGAAGAAATATCTCGAAATATGTCTGTCAGGCCCCTTCCCTTGAGATATATCTGCAAATATCTCGGAAACGAAGCGAGCTATGGCAAAATGTTGAGAGACCTTTTTTGTAGAGAATTAAGTTTCCTACCTTTTATGTTCTATGATATTTTTTGATCGGATGCGTAGTTCTCGAGATATATCAAGATATTTAAAAGTTCCGAAGCCGCACCAACATAATAGAGATACAGAAACACCGTGGCCCCTTTCTTTGAGATAACTCTGCACTATTGCGCGCTGCAAATGCCACTTCCAGCTTAGCTGTGCAGAAGAAGAACAACAAGAAGAAGAAATATCTCGAAATATGCCCGTCAGGCCCCTTCCATTGAGATAAATCTGCAAATATCTCGGAAACGAAGCGAGCTATGGCAAAATGTTAAGAGACCTTTTTTGTAGAGAATTAAGTTTCCTACTTTTTATGTTCTATGATATTTTTTGATCAGATGCGTAGTTCTCGAGATATATCAAGATATTTAAAAGTTCCGAAGCCGCACCAACATAATAGAGATACAGAAACACCGTGGCCCCTTTCTTTGAGATAACTCTGCACTATTGCGAGCTGCAAATGCCACTTCCAGCTTAGCTGTGCAGAGGAAGAACAACAAGAAGAAGAAATATGTCGAAATATGTCCGTCAGGCCCCTTCCCTTGAGATATATCTGCAAATATCTCGGAAACGAAGCGAGCTATGGCAAAATGTTAAGAGACCTTTTTTGTAGAGAATTAAGTTTCCTACTTTTTATGTTCGATGATATTTTTTGATCAGATGCGTAGTTCTCGAGATATATCAAGATATTTAAAAGTTCCGAAGCTGCACCAACATAATAGAGGTACAGAAACACCGTGGCCTCTTTCTTTGAGATAACTCTGCACTATTGCGAGCTGCAAATGCCACTTCGAGCTTAGCTGTGCAGAAGAAGAACAACAAGAAGAAGAAATATCTCGAAATATGTCCGTCAGACCCCTTCCCTTGAGATGAATCTGCAAATATCTCGGAAACGAAGCGAGCTATGGCAAAATGTTAAGAGACCTTTTTTGTAGAGAATTATGTTTCCTACAATTTATGTTCTATGATATTTTTTGATCAGAAGCGTAGTTTTCGAGATATATCGAGATATTTAAAAGTTCCGAAGCCGCACCAACATAATAGAGATACAGAAACACCGTGGCCCCTTTCTTTGAGATAACTCTGCACTAGTGCGAGCCGCAAATGCCACTTCCAGCTTAGCTGTGCAGAAGAAGAACAACAAGAAGAAGAAATATCTCGAAATATGTCCGTCAGGCCCCTTCCCTTGAGATAAATATGCAAATATCTCGGAAACGAAGCGAGCTGTGGCAAAATGTTAAGAGACCGTCGTGGTAGAGAATTAAGTTTCCTACTTTTTATGTTCTATGATATTTTTTGATCAGACGCGTAGTTCTCGAGATATATCAAGATATTTAAAAGTTCCGAAGCCGCACCAACATAATAGAGATACAGAAACACCGTGGCCCCTTTCTTTGAGATAACTCTGCACTAGTGCGAGCGGCAAATGCCACTTCCAGCTTAGCTGTGCAGAAGAAGAACAACAAGAAGAAGAAATATCTCGAAATATGTCCGTCAGGCCCCTTCCCTTGAGATAAATATGCAAATATCTCGGAAACGAAGCGAGCTGTGGCAAAATGTTAAGAGACCGTTGTGGTAGAGAATTAAGTTTCCTACTTTTTTTGGTCTATGATATTTTTTGATCAGACGCGTAGTTCTCGAGATATATCAAGATATTTAAAAGTTCCGAAGCTGCACCAACATAATAGAGATACAGAAACACCGTGGCCCCTTTCTTTGAGATAACTCTGCACTAGTGCGAGCCGCAAATGCCACTTCCAGCTTAGCTGTGCAGAAGAAGAACAACAAGAAGAAGAAATATCTCGAAATATGTCCGTCAGGCCCCTTCCCTTGAGATAAATATGCAAATATCTCGGAAACGAAGCGAGCTGTGGCAAAATGTTAAGAGACCTTTTTTGTAGAGAATTAAGTTTCCTACTTTTTATGTTCGATGATATTTTTTGATCAGATGCGTAGTTCTCGAGATATATCAAGATATTTAAAAGTTCCGAAGCTGCACCAACATAATAGAGGTACAGAAACACCGTGGCCTCTTTCTTTGAGATAACTCTGCACTATTGCGAGCTGCAAATGCCACTTCGAGCTTAGCTGTGCAGAAGAAGAACAACAAGAAGAAGAAATATCTCGAAATATGTCCGTCAGACCCCTTCCCTTGAGATGAATCTGCAAATATCTCGGAAACGAAGCGAGCTATGGCAAAATGTTAAGAGACCTTTTTTGTAGAGAATTATGTTTCCTACAATTTATGTTCTATGATATTTTTTGATCAGAAGCGTAGTTTTCGAGATATATCGAGATATTTAAAAGTTCCGAAGCCGCACCAACATAATAGAGATACAGAAACACCGTGGCCCCTTTCTTTGAGATAACTCTGCACTAGTGCGAGCCGCAAATGCCACTTCCAGCTTAGCTGTGCAGAAGAAGAACAACAAGAAGAAGAAATATCTCGAAATATGTCCGTCAGGCCCCTTCCCTTGAGATAAATATGCAAATATCTCGGAAACGAAGCGAGCTGTGGCAAAATGTTAAGAGACCGTCGTGGTAGAGAATTAAGTTTCCTACTTTTTATGTTCTATGATATTTTTTGATCAGACGCGTAGTTCTCGAGATATATCGAGATATTTAAAAGTTCCGAAGCCGCACCAACATAATAGAGATACAGAAACACCGTGGCCCCTTTCTTTGAGATAACTCTGCACTATTGCGAGCTGCAAATGCCACTTCCAGCTTAGCTGTGCAGAAGAAGAACAACAAGATGAAGAAATATCTCGAAATATGGTCGTCAGGCCCCTTCCCTTGAGATAAATCTGCAAATATCTCGGAAACGAAGAGAGCTATGGCAAAATGTTAAGAGACCTTTTTTGTAGAGAATTAAGTTTCCTACTTTTTATGTTCTATGATATTTTTTGATCAGATGCGTAGTTCTCGAGATATATCAAGATATTTAAAAGTTCCGAAGCCGCACCAACATAATAGAGATACAGAAACACCGTGGCCCCTTTCTTTCAGATAACTCTGCACTAGTGCGAGCGGCAAATGCCACTTCCAGCTTAGCTGTGCAGAAGAAGAACAACAAGAAGAAGAAATATCTCGAAATATGTCCGTCAGGCCCCTTCCCTTGAGATAAATATGCAAATATCTCGGAAACGAAGCGAGCTGTGGCAAAATGTTAAGAGACCGTTGTGGTAGAGAATTAAGTTTCCTACTTTTTTTGGTCTATGATATTTTTTGATCAGACGCGTAGTTCTCGAGATATATCAAGATATTTAAAAGTTCCGAAGCTGCACCAACATAATAGAGGTACAGAAACACCGTGGCCTCTTTCTTTGAGATAACTCTGCACTATTGCGAGCTGCAAATGCCACTTCGAGCTTAGCTGTGCAGAAGAAGAACAACAAGAAGAAGAAATATCTCGAAATATGTCCGTCAGACCCCTTCCCTTGAGATGAATCTGCAAATATCTCGGAAACGAAGCGAGCTATGGCAAAATGTTAAGAGACCTTTTTTGTAGAGAATTATGTTTCCTACAATTTATGTTCTATGATATTTTTTGATCAGAAGCGTAGTTTTCGAGATATATCGAGATATTTAAAAGTTCCGAAGCCGCACCAACATAATAGAGATACAGAAACACCGTGGCCCCTTTCTTTGAGATAACTCTGCACTAGTGCGAGCCGCAAATGCCACTTCCAGCTTAGCTGTGCAGAAGAAGAACAACAAGAAGAAGAAATATCTCGAAATATGTCCGTCAGGCCCCTTCCCTTGAGATAAATATGCAAATATCTCGGAAACGAAGCGAGCTATGGCAAAATATTAAGAGACCTTTTTTGTAGAGAATTAAGTTTCCTACTTTTTATGTTCGATCATATTTTTTGATCAGATGCGTAGTTCTCGAGATATATCAAGATATTTAAAAGTTCCGAAGCTGCACCAACATAATAGAGGTACAGAAACACCGTGGCCTCTTTCTTTGAGATAACTCTGCACTATTGCGAGCTGCAAATGCCACTTCGAGCTTAGCTGTGCAGAAGAAGAACAACAAGAAGAAGAAATATCTCGAAATATGTCCGTCAGACCCCTTCCCTTGAGATGAATCTGCAAATATCTCGGAAACGAAGCGAGCTATGGCAAAATGTTAAGAGACCTTTTTTGTAGAGAATTAAGTTTCCTACTTTTTATGTTCTATGATATTTTTTGATCAGATGCGTAGTTCTCGAGATATATCAAGATATTTAAAAGTTCCGAAGCCGCACCAACATAATAGAGATACAGAAACACCGTGGCCCCTTTCTTTGAGATAACTCTGCACTACTGCGAGCTGCAAATGCCACTTCCAGCTTAGCTGTGCAGAAGAAGAACAACAAGAAGAAGAAATATCTCGAAATATGTCCGTCAGACCCCTTCCCTTGAGATAAATCTGCAAATATCTCGGAAACGAAGCGAGCTATGGCAAAATGTTAAGAGACCTTTTTTGTAGAGAATTAAGTTTCCTACTTTTTATGTTCTATGATATTTTTTAATCAGATGCGTTGTTCTCGAGATATATCAAGATATTTAAAAGTTCCGAAGCCGCACCAACATAATAGAGATACAGAAACACCGTGGCCCCTTTCTTTGAGATAACTCTGCACTATTGCGAGCTGCAAATGCCACTTCCAGCTTAGCTGTGCAGAAGAAGAACAACAAGAAGAAGAAATATCTCGAAATATGTCTGTCAGGCCCCTTCCCTTGAGATATATCTGCAAATATCTCGGAAACGAAGCGAGCTATGGCAAAATGTTGAGAGACCTTTTTTGTAGAGAATTAAGTTTCCTACCTTTTATGTTCTACGATATTTTTTGATCGGATGCGTAGTTCTCGAGATATATCAAGATATTTAAAAGTTCCGAAGCCGCACCAACATAATAGAGATACAGAAACACCGTGGCCCCTTTCTTTGAGATAACTCTGCACTATTGCGCGCTGCAAATGCCACTTCCAGCTTAGCTGTGCAGAAGAAGAACAACAAGAAGAAGAAATATCTCGAAATATGCCCGTCAGGCCCCTTCCATTGAGATAAATATGCAAATATCTCGGAAACGAAGCGAGCTGTTGCAAAATGTTAAGAGACCGTTGTGGTAGAGAATTAAGTTTCCTACTTTTTATGTTCTATGATATTTTTTGATCAGACGCGTAGTTCTCGAGATATATCAAGATATTTAAAAGTTCCGAAGCCGCACCAACATAATAGAGATACAGAAACACCGTGGCCCCTTTCTTTGAGATAACTCTGCACTATTGCGAGCTGCAAATGCCACTTCCAGCTTAGCTGTGCAGAAGAAGAACAACAAGATGAAGAAATATCTCGAAATATGTCCGTCAGGCCCCTTCCCTTGAGATAAATCTGCAAATATCTCGGAAACGAAGAGAGCTATGGCAAAATGTTAAGAGACCTTTTTTGTAGAGAATTAAGTTTCCTACTTTTTATGTTCTATGATATTTTTTGATCAGATGCGTAGTTCTCGAGATATATCAAGATATTTAAAAGTTCCGAAGCTGCACCAACATAATAGAGGTACAGAAACACCGTGGCCTCTTTCTTTGAGATAACTCTGCACTATTGCGAGCTGCAAATGCCACTTCGAGCTTAGCTGTGCAGAAGAAGAACAACAAGAAGAAGAAATATCTCGAAATATGTCCGTCAGACCCCTTCCCTTGAGATGAATCTGCAAATATCTCGGAAACGAAGCGAGCTATGGCAAAATGTTAAGAGACCTTTTTTGTAGAGAATTATGTTTCCTACAATTTATGTTCTATGATATTTTTTGATCAGAAGCGTAGTTTTCGAGATATATCGAGATATTTAAAAGTTCCGAAGCCGCACCAACATAATAGAGATACAGAAACACCGTGGCCCCTTTCTTTGAGATAACTCTGCACTAGTGCGAGCCGCAAATGCCACTTCCAGCTTAGCTGTGCAGAAGAAGAACAACAAGAAGAAGAAATATCTCGAAATATGTCCGTCAGGCCCCTTCCCTTGAGATAAATATGCAAATATCTCGGAAACGAAGCGAGCTGTGGCAAAATGTTAAGAGACCGTTGTGGTAGAGAATTAAGTTTCCTACAATTTATGTTCTATGATATTTTTTGATCAGAAGCGTAGTTTTCGAGATATATCGAGATATTTAAAAGTTCCGAAGCCGCACCAACATAATAGAGATACAGAAACACCGTGGCCCCTTTCTTTGAGATAACTCTGCACTAGTGCGAGCCGCAAATGCCACTTCCAGCTTAGCTGTGCAGAAGAAGAACAACAAGAAGAAGAAATATCTCGAAATATGTCCGTCAGGCCCCTTCCCTTGAGATAAATATGCAAATATCTCGGAAACGAAGCGAGCTGTGGCAAAATGTTAAGAGACCGTCGTGGTAGAGAATTAAGTTTCCTACTTTTTATGTTCTATGATATTTTTTGATCAGACGCGTAGTTCTCGAGATATATCAAGATATTTAAAAGTTCCGAAGCCGCACCAACATAATAGAGATACAGAAACACCGTGGCCCCTTTCTTTGAGATAACTCTGCACTATTGCGAGCTGCAAATGCCACTTCCAGCTTAGCTGTGCAGAAGAAGAACAACAAGATGAAGAAATATCTCGAAATATGGTCGTCAGGCCCCTTCCCTTGAGATAAATCTGCAAATATCTCGGAAACGAAGAGAGCTATGGCAAAATGTTAAGAGACCTTTTTTGTAGAGAATTAAGTTTCCTACTTTTTATGTTCTATGATATTTTTTGATCAGATGCGTAGTTCTCGAGATATATCAAGATATTTAAAAGTTCCGAAGCCGCACCAACATAATAGAGATACAGAAACACCGTGGCCCCTTTCTTTCAGATAACTCTGCACTAGTGCGAGCGGCAAATGCCACTTCCAGCTTAGCTGTGCAGAAGAAGAACAACAAGAAGAAGAAATATCTCGAAATATGTCCGTCAGGCCCCTTCCCTTGAGATAAATATGCAAATATCTCGGAAACGAAGCGAGCTGTGGCAAAATGTTAAGAGACCGTTGTGGTAGAGAATTAAGTTTCCTACTTTTTTTGGTCTATGATATTTTTTGATCAGACGCGTAGTTCTCGAGATATATCAAGATATTTAAAAGTTCCGAAGCTGCACCAACATAATAGAGATACAGAAACACCGTGGCCCCTTTCTTTGAGATAACTCTGCACTAGTGCGAGCCGCAAATGCCACTTCCAGCTTAGCTGTGCAGAAGAAGAACAACAAGAAGAAGAAATATCTCGAAATATGTCCGTCAGGCCCCTTCCCTTGAGATAAATATGCAAATATCTCGGAAACGAAGCGAGCTGTGGCAAAATGTTAAGAGACCTTTTTTGTAGAGAATTAAGTTTCCTACTTTTTATGTTCGATGATATTTTTTGATCAGATGCGTAGTTCTCGAGATATATCAAGATATTTAAAAGTTCCGAAGCTGCACCAACATAATAGAGGTACAGAAACACCGTGGCCTCTTTCTTTGAGATAACTCTGCACTATTGCGAGCTGCAAATGCCACTTCGAGCTTAGCTGTGCAGAAGAAGAACAACAAGAAGAAGAAATATCTCGAAATATGTCCGTCAGACCCCTTCCCTTGAGATGAATCTGCAAATATCTCGGAAACGAAGCGAGCTATGGCAAAATGTTAAGAGACCTTTTTTGTAGAGAATTATGTTTCCTACAATTTATGTTCTATGATATTTTTTGATCAGAAGCGTAGTTTTCGAGATATATCGAGATATTTAAAAGTTCCGAAGCCGCACCAACATAATAGAGATACAGAAACACCGTGGCCCCTTTCTTTGAGATAACTCTGCACTAGTGCGAGCCGCAAATGCCACTTCCAGCTTAGCTGTGCAGAAGAAGAACAACAAGAAGAAGAAATATCTCGAAATATGTCCGTCAGGCCCCTTCCCTTGAGATAAATATGCAAATATCTCGGAAACGAAGCGAGCTGTGGCAAAATGTTAAGAGACCGTCGTGGTAGAGAATTAAGTTTCCTACTTTTTATGTTCTATGATATTTTTTGATCAGACGCGTAGTTCTCGAGATATATCGAGATATTTAAAAGTTCCGAAGCCGCACCAACATAATAGAGATACAGAAACACCGTGGCCCCTTTCTTTGAGATAACTCTGCACTATTGCGAGCTGCAAATGCCACTTCCAGCTTAGCTGTGCAGAAGAAGAACAACAAGATGAAGAAATATCTCGAAATATGGTCGTCAGGCCCCTTCCCTTGAGATAAATCTGCAAATATCTCGGAAACGAAGAGAGCTATGGCAAAATGTTAAGAGACCTTTTTTGTAGAGAATTAAGTTTCCTACTTTTTATGTTCTATGATATTTTTTGATCAGATGCGTAGTTCTCGAGATATATCAAGATATTTAAAAGTTCCGAAGCCGCACCAACATAATAGAGATACAGAAACACCGTGGCCCCTTTCTTTCAGATAACTCTGCACTAGTGCGAGCGGCAAATGCCACTTCCAGCTTAGCTGTGCAGAAGAAGAACAACAAGAAGAAGAAATATCTCGAAATATGTCCGTCAGGCCCCTTCCCTTGAGATAAATATGCAAATATCTCGGAAACGAAGCGAGCTGTGGCAAAATGTTAAGAGACCGTTGTGGTAGAGAATTAAGTTTCCTACTTTTTTTGGTCTATGATATTTTTTGATCAGACGCGTAGTTCTCGAGATATATCAAGATATTTAAAAGTTCCGAAGCTGCACCAACATAATAGAGGTACAGAAACACCGTGGCCTCTTTCTTTGAGATAACTCTGCACTATTGCGAGCTGCAAATGCCACTTCGAGCTTAGCTGTGCAGAAGAAGAACAACAAGAAGAAGAAATATCTCGAAATATGTCCGTCAGACCCCTTCCCTTGAGATGAATCTGCAAATATCTCGGAAACGAAGCGAGCTATGGCAAAATGTTAAGAGACCTTTTTTGTAGAGAATTATGTTTCCTACAATTTATGTTCTATGATATTTTTTGATCAGAAGCGTAGTTTTCGAGATATATCGAGATATTTAAAAGTTCCGAAGCCGCACCAACATAATAGAGATACAGAAACACCGTGGCCCCTTTCTTTGAGATAACTCTGCACTAGTGCGAGCCGCAAATGCCACTTCCAGCTTAGCTGTGCAGAAGAAGAACAACAAGAAGAAGAAATATCTCGAAATATGTCCGTCAGGCCCCTTCCCTTGAGATAAATATGCAAATATCTCGGAAACGAAGCGAGCTATGGCAAAATATTAAGAGACCTTTTTTGTAGAGAATTAAGTTTCCTACTTTTTATGTTCGATCATATTTTTTGATCAGATGCGTAGTTCTCGAGATATATCAAGATATTTAAAAGTTCCGAAGCTGCACCAACATAATAGAGGTACAGAAACACCGTGGCCTCTTTCTTTGAGATAACTCTGCACTATTGCGAGCTGCAAATGCCACTTCGAGCTTAGCTGTGCAGAAGAAGAACAACAAGAAGAAGAAATATCTCGAAATATGTCCGTCAGACCCCTTCCCTTGAGATGAATCTGCAAATATCTCGGAAACGAAGCGAGCTATGGCAAAATGTTAAGAGACCTTTTTTGTAGAGAATTAAGTTTCCTACTTTTTATGTTCTATGATATTTTTTGATCAGATGCGTAGTTCTCGAGATATATCAAGATATTTAAAAGTTCCGAAGCCGCACCAACATAATAGAGATACAGAAACACCGTGGCCCCTTTCTTTGAGATAACTCTGCACTACTGCGAGCTGCAAATGCCACTTCCAGCTTAGCTGTGCAGAAGAAGAACAACAAGAAGAAGAAATATCTCGAAATATGTCCGTCAGACCCCTTCCCTTGAGATAAATCTGCAAATATCTCGGAAACGAAGCGAGCTATGGCAAAATGTTAAGAGACCTTTTTTGTAGAGAATTAAGTTTCCTACTTTTTATGTTCTATGATATTTTTTAATCAGATGCGTTGTTCTCGAGATATATCAAGATATTTAAAAGTTCCGAAGCCGCACCAACATAATAGAGATACAGAAACACCGTGGCCCCTTTCTTTGAGATAACTCTGCACTATTGCGAGCTGCAAATGCCACTTCCAGCTTAGCTGTGCAGAAGAAGAACAACAAGAAGAAGAAATATCTCGAAATATGTCTGTCAGGCCCCTTCCCTTGAGATATATCTGCAAATATCTCGGAAACGAAGCGAGCTATGGCAAAATGTTGAGAGACCTTTTTTGTAGAGAATTAAGTTTCCTACCTTTTATGTTCTACGATATTTTTTGATCGGATGCGTAGTTCTCGAGATATATCAAGATATTTAAAAGTTCCGAAGCCGCACCAACATAATAGAGATACAGAAACACCGTGGCCCCTTTCTTTGAGATAACTCTGCACTATTGCGCGCTGCAAATGCCACTTCCAGCTTAGCTGTGCAGAAGAAGAACAACAAGAAGAAGAAATATCTCGAAATATGCCCGTCAGGCCCCTTCCATTGAGATAAATATGCAAATATCTCGGAAACGAAGCGAGCTGTTGCAAAATGTTAAGAGACCGTTGTGGTAGAGAATTAAGTTTCCTACTTTTTATGTTCTATGATATTTTTTGATCAGACGCGTAGTTCTCGAGATATATCAAGATATTTAAAAGTTCCGAAGCCGCACCAACATAATAGAGATACAGAAACACCGTGGCCCCTTTCTTTGAGATAACTCTGCACTATTGCGAGCTGCAAATGCCACTTCCAGCTTAGCTGTGCAGAAGAAGAACAACAAGATGAAGAAATATCTCGAAATATGTCCGTCAGGCCCCTTCCCTTGAGATAAATCTGCAAATATCTCGGAAACGAAGAGAGCTATGGCAAAATGTTAAGAGACCTTTTTTGTAGAGAATTAAGTTTCCTACTTTTTATGTTCTATGATATTTTTTGATCAGATGCGTAGTTCTCGAGATATATCAAGATATTTAAAAGTTCCGAAGCTGCACCAACATAATAGAGGTACAGAAACACCGTGGCCTCTTTCTTTGAGATAACTCTGCACTATTGCGAGCTGCAAATGCCACTTCGAGCTTAGCTGTGCAGAAGAAGAACAACAAGAAGAAGAAATATCTCGAAATATGTCCGTCAGACCCCTTCCCTTGAGATGAATCTGCAAATATCTCGGAAACGAAGCGAGCTATGGCAAAATGTTAAGAGACCTTTTTTGTAGAGAATTATGTTTCCTACAATTTATGTTCTATGATATTTTTTGATCAGAAGCGTAGTTTTCGAGATATATCGAGATATTTAAAAGTTCCGAAGCCGCACCAACATAATAGAGATACAGAAACACCGTGGCCCCTTTCTTTGAGATAACTCTGCACTAGTGCGAGCCGCAAATGCCACTTCCAGCTTAGCTGTGCAGAAGAAGAACAACAAGAAGAAGAAATATCTCGAAATATGTCCGTCAGGCCCCTTCCCTTGAGATAAATATGCAAATATCTCGGAAACGAAGCGAGCTGTGGCAAAATGTTAAGAGACCGTTGTGGTAGAGAATTAAGTTTCCTACAATTTATGTTCTATGATATTTTTTGATCAGAAGCGTAGTTTTCGAGATATATCGAGATATTTAAAAGTTCCGAAGCCGCACCAACATAATAGAGATACAGAAACACCGTGGCCCCTTTCTTTGAGATAACTCTGCACTAGTGCGAGCCGCAAATGCCACTTCCAGCTTAGCTGTGCAGAAGAAGAACAACAAGAAGAAGAAATATCTCGAAATATGTCCGTCAGGCCCCTTCCCTTGAGATAAATATGCAAATATCTCGGAAACGAAGCGAGCTATGGCAAAATGTTAAGAGACCTTTTTTGTAGAGAATTAAGTTTCCTACTTTTTATGTTCTATGATATTTTTTGATCAGATGCTTAGTTCTCGAGATATATCAAGATATTTAAAAGTTCCGAAGCCGCACCAACATAATAGAGATACAGAAACACCGTGGCCCCTTTCTGTGAGATAACTCTGCACTATTGCGAGCTGCAAATGCCACTTCCAGCTTAGCTGTGCAGAAGAAGAACAACAAGATGAAGAAATATCTCGAAATATGTCCGTCAGGCCCCTTCCCTTGAGATAAATCTGCAAATATCTCGGAAACGAAGAGAGCTATGGCAAAATGTTAAGAGACCTTTTTTGTAGAGAATTATGTTTCCTACAATTTATGTTCTATGATATTTTTTGATCAGAAGCGTAGTTTTCGAGATATATCGAGATATTTAAAAGTTCCGAAGCCGCACCAACATAATAGAGATACAGAAACACCGTGGCCCCTTTCTTTGAGATAACTCTGCACTAGTGCGAGCCGCAAATGCCACTTCCAGCTTAGCTGTGCAGAAGAAGAACAACAAGAAGAAGAAATATCTCGAAATATGTCCGTCAGGCCCCTTCCCTTGAGATAAATATGCAAATATCTCGGAAACGAAGCGAGCTATGGCAAAATGTTAAGAGACCTTTTTTGTAGAGAATTAAGTTTCCTACTTTTTATGTTCTATGATATTTTTTGATCAGATGCTTAGTTCTCGAGATATATCAAGATATTTAAAAGTTCCGAAGCCGCACCAACATAATAGAGATACAGAAACACCGTGGCCCCTTTCTGTGAGATAACTCTGCAATATTGCGAGCTGCAAATGCCACTTCCAGCTTAGCTGTGCAGAGGAAGAACAACAAGAAGAAGAAATATCTCGAAATATGTCCGTCAGGCCAGTTCCTTTGAGCTGAATCTGCAAATATCTCGGAAACGAAGCGAGCTATGGCAAAATGTTAAGAGACCTTTTTTGTAGAGAATTATGTTTCCTACAATTTATGTTCTATGATATTTTTTGATCAGAAGCGTAGTTTTCGAGATATATCGAGATATTTAAAAGTTCCGAAGCCGCACCAACATAATAGAGATACAGAAACACCGTGGCCCCTTTCTTTGAGATAACTCTGCACTAGTGCGAGCCGCAAATGCCACTTCCAGCTTAGCTGTGCAGAAGAAGAACAACAAGAAGAAGAAATATCTCGAAATATGTCCGTCAGGCCCCTTCCCTTGAGATAAATATGCAAATATCTCGGAAACGAAGCGAGCTATGGCAAAATGTTAAGAGACCTTTTTTGTAGAGAATTAAGTTTCCTACTTTTTATGTTCTATGATATTTTTTGATCAGATGCGTAGTTCTCGAGATATATCAAGATATTTAAAAGTTCCGAAGCCGCAACAACATAATAGAGATACAGAAACACCGTGGCCCCTTTCTTTGAGATAACTCTGCACTATTGCGAGCTGCAAATGCCACTTCCAGCTTAGCTGTGCAGAGGAAGAACAACAAGAAGAAGAAATATCTCGAAATATGTCCGTCAGGCCCCTTCCCTTGAGATATATCTGCAAATATCTCGGAAACGAAGCGAGCTATGGCAAAATGTTAAGAGACATTTTTTGTAGAGAATTATGTTTGCTACAATTTATGTTCTATGATATTTTTTGATCAGAAGCGTAGTTTTCGAGATATATCGAGATATTTAAAAGTTCCGAAGCCGCACCAACATAATAGAGATACAGAAACACCGTGGCCCCTTTCTTTGAGATAACTCTGCACTAGTGCGAGCCGCAAATGCCACTTCCAGCTTAGCTGTGCAGAAGAAGAACAACAAGAAGAAGAAATATCTCGAAATATGTCCGTCAGGCCCCTTCCCTTGAGATAAATATGCAAATATCTCGGAAACGAAGCGAGCTATGGTAAAATGTTAAGAGACCTTTTTTGTAGAGAATTAAGTTTCCTACTCTTTATGTTCTATGATATTTTTTGATCAGATGCGTAGTTCTCGAGATATATCAAGATATTTAAAAGTTCCGAAGCCGCACCAACATAATAGAGATACAGAAACACCGTGGCCCCTTTCTTTGAGATAACTCTGCACTAGTGCGAGCCGCAAATGCCACTTCCAGCTTAGCTGTGCAGAAGAAGAACAACAAGAAGAAGAAATATCTCGAAATATGTCCGTCAGGCCCCTTCCCTTGAGATAAATATGCAAATATCTCGGAAACGAAGCGAGCTATGGCAAAATGTTAAGAGACCTTTTTTGTAGAGAATTAAGTTTCCTACTTTTTATATTCTATGATATTTTTTGATCAGATGCGTAGTTCTCGAGATATATCAAGATATTTAAAAGTTCCGAAGCCGCACCAACATAATAGAGATACAGAAACACCGTGGCCCCTTTCTTTGAGATAACTCTGCACTATTGCGAGCTGCAAATGCCACTTCCAGCTTAGCTGTGCAGAGGAAGAACAACAAGAAGAAGAAATATCTCGAAACATGTCCGTCAGGCCAGTTCCTTTGAGCTGAATCTGCAAATATCTCGGAAACGAAGCGAGCTATGGCAAAATGTTAAGAGACGTTTATTGTAGAGAATTATGTTTCCTACAATTTATGTTCTATGATATTTTTTGATCAGAAGCGTAGTTTTCGAGATATATCGAGATATTTAAAAGTTCCGAAGCCGCACCAACATAATAAAGATCCAGAAACACCGTGGCCCCTTTCTTTGAGATAACTGTGCACTAGTGCGAGCCGCAAATGCCACTTCCAGCTTAGCTGTGCAGAAGAAGAACAACAAGAAGAAGAAATATCTCGAAATATGTCCGTCAGGCCCCTTCCCTTGAGATAAATCTGCAAATATCTCGGAAACGAAGCGAGCTATGGCAAAATGTTAAGAGACCGTTTTTGTAGAGAATTAAGTTTCCTACTTTTTATGTTCTATGATATTTTTTGATCAGACGCGTAGTTCTCGAGATATATCAAGATATTTAAAAGTTCCGAAGCCGCACCAACATAATAGAGATACAGAAACACCGTGGCCCCTTTCTTTGAGATAACTCTGCACTATTGCGAGCTGCAAATGCCACTTCCAGCTTAGCTGTGCAGAAGAAGAACAACAAGAAGAAGAAATATCTCGAAATATGTCCGTCAGGCCCCTTCCCTTGAGATAAATCTGCAAATATCTCGGAAACAAAGCGAGCTATGGCAAAATGTTAAGAGACCTTTTTTGTAGAGAATTATGTTTCCTACTTTTTATGTTCTATGATATTTTTTGATCAGACCCGTAGTTCTCGAGATATATCAAGATATTTAAAAGTTCCGAAGCCGCACCAACATAATAGAGATACAGAAACACCGTGGCCCCTTTCTTTGAGATAACTCAGCACTAGTGCGAGCCGCAAATGCCACTTCCAGCTTAGCTGTGCAGAAGAAGAACAACAAGAAGAAGAAATATCTCGAAATATGTCCGTCAGGCCCCTTCCCTTGAGATAAATCTGCAAATATCTCGGAAACGAAGCGAGCTATGGCAAAATGTTAAGAGACCTTTTTTGTAGAGAATTAAGTTTCCTACTTTTTATGTTCTATGATATTTTTTGATCAGATGCGTAGTTCTCGAGATATATCAAGATATTTAAAAGTTCCGAAGCCGCACCAACATAATAGAGATACAGAAACACCGTGGCCCCTCTCTTTGAGATAACTCTGCACTATTGCGAGCTGGAAATGCCACTTCCAGTTTAGCTGTGCAGAAGAAGAACAACAAGATGAAGAAATATTTCGAAATATGTCCGTTAGGCCCCTTCCCTTGAGATAAATCTGCAAATATCTCGGAATCGAAGAGAGCTATGGCAAAATGTTAAGAGACCTTTTTTGTAGAGAATTAAGTTTCCTACTTTTTATGTTCTATGATATTTTTTGATCAGATGCGTAGTTCTCGAGATATATCAAGATATTTAAAAGTTCCGAAGCCGCACCAACATAATAGAGATACAGAAACACCGTGGCCCCTTTCTTTGAGATAACTCTGCACTATTGCGAGCTGCAAATGCCACTTCCAGCTTAGCTGTGCAGAGGAAGAACAACAAGAAGAAGAAATATCTCGAAATATGTCCGTCAGGCCAGTTCCTTTGAGCTGAATCTGCAAATATCTCGGAAACGAAGCGAGCTATGGCAAAATGTTAAGAGACGTTTTTTGTAGAGAATTATGTTTCCTACAATTTATGTTCTATGATATTTTTTGATCAGAAGCGTAGTTTTCGAGATATATCGAGATATTTAAAAGCTCCGAAGCCGCACCAACATAATAAAGATACAGAAACACCGTGGCCCCTTTCTTTGAGATAACTGTGCACTAGTGCGAGCCGCAAATGCCACTTCCAGCTTAGCTGTGCAGAAGAAGAACAACAAGAAGAAGAAATATCTCGAAATATGTCCGTCAGGCCCCTTCCCTTGAGATAAATCTGCAAATATCTCGGAAACGAAGCGAGCTATGGCAAAATGTTAAGAGACCGTTTTTGTAGAGAATTAAGTTTCCTACTTTTCATGTTCTATGATATTTTTTGATCAGATGCGTAGTTCTCGAGATATATCAAGATATTTAAAAGTTCCGAAGCCGCACCAACATAATAGAGATACAGAAACACCGTGGCCCCTTTCTCTGAGATAACTCTGCACTAGTGCGAGCCGCAAATGCCACTTCCAGCTTAGCTGTGCAGAAGAAGAACAACAAGAAGAAGAAATATCTCGAAATATGTCCGTCAGGCCCCTTCCCTTGACATAAATCTGCAAATATCTCGGAAACGAAGCGAGCTATGGCAAAATGTTAAGAGACCTTATTTGTAGAGAATTAAGTTTCCTACTTTTTACGTTCTATGATATTTTTTGATCAGATGCGTAGTTCTCGAGATATATCAAGATATTTAAAAGTTCCGAAACCGCACCAACATAATAGAGATACAGAAACACCGTGGCCCCTTTCTTTGAGATATCTCTGCACTATTGCGAGCTGCAAATGTCACTTCCAGCTTAGCTGTGCAGAAGAAGAACAACAAGAAGAAGAAATATCTCGAAATATGTCCGTCAGGCCCCTTCCCTTGACATAAATCTGCAAATATCTCGGAAACGAAGCGAGCTATGGCAAAATGATAAGAGACGTTATTTGTAGAGAATTAAGTTTCCTACTTTTTATGTTCTATGAGATTTTTTGATCAGATGCGTAGTTCTCGAGATATATCAAGATATTTAAAAGTTCCGAAGCCGCACCAACATAATAGAGATACAGAAACACCGTGGCCCCTTTCTTTGAGATAACTCTGCACTATTGCGAGCTGTAAATGCCACTTCCAGCTTAGCGGTGCAGAAGAAGAACAACAAGAAGAAGAAATATCTCGAAATATGTCCGTCAGGCCCCTTCCCTTGAGATATATCTGCAAATATCTCGGAAACGAAGCGAGCTATGGCAAAATGTTAAGAGACCTTTTTTGTAGAGAATTATGTTTCCTACAATTTATGTTCTATGATATTTTTTGATCAGAGGCGTAGTTTTCGAGATATATCGAGATATTTAAAAGTTCCGAAGCCGCACCAACATAATAGAGATACAGAAACACCGTGGCCCCTTTCTTTGAGATAACTCTGCACTAGTGCGAGCCGCAAATGCCACTTCCAGCTTAGCTGTGCAGAAGAAGAACAACAAGAAGAAGAAATATCTCGAAATATGTCCGTCAGGCCCCTGCCCTTGAGATAAATATGCAAATATCTCGGAAACGAAGCGAGCTATGGCAAAATGTTAAGAGACCTTTTTTGTAGAGAATTAAGTTTCCTACTTTTTATGTTCTATGATATTTTTTGATCAGATGCGTAGTTCTCGAGATATATCAAGATATTTAAAAGTTCCGAAGCCGCACCAACATAATAGAGATACAGAAACACCGTGGCCCCTTTCTTTGAGATAACTCTGCACTGTTGCGAGCTGTAAATGCCACTTCCAGCTTAGCTGTGCAGAAGAAGAACAACAAGAAGAAGAAATATCTCGAAATATGTCCGTCAGACCCCTTCCCTTGAGATGAATCTGCAAATATCTCGGAAACGAAGCGAGCTATGGCAAAATGTTAAGAGACCTTTTTTGTAGAGAATAATGTTTCCTACAATTTACGTTCTATGATATTTTTTGATCAGAAGCGTAGTTTTCGAGATATATCGAGATATTTAAAAGTTCCGAAGCCGCACCAACATAATAGAGATACAGAAACACCGTGGCCCCTTTCTTTGAGATAACTCTGCACTATTGCGAGCTGGAAATGCCACTTCCAGTTTAGCTGTGCAGAAGAAGAACAACAAGAAGAAGAAATATCTCGAAATATGTCCGTCAGGCCCCTTCCCTTGAGATAAATATGCAAATATCTCGGAAACGAAGCGAGGTATGGCAAAATGTTAAGAGACCTTTTTTGTAGAGAATTAAGTTTCCTACTTTTTATGTTCTATGATATTTTTTGATCAGATGCGTAGTTCTCGAGATATATCAAGATATTTAAAAGTTCCGAAGCCGCACCAACATAATAGAGATACAGAAACACCGTGGCCCGTTTCTTTGAGATAACTCTGCACTATTGCGAGCTGCAAATGCCACTTCCAGCTTAGCTGTGCAGAGGAAGAACAACAAGAAGAAGAAATATCTCGAAATATGTCCGTCAGGCCAGTTCCTTTGAGCTGAATCTGCAAATATCTCGGAAACGAAGCGAGCTATGGCAAAATGTTAAGAGACGTTTTTTGTAGAGAATTATGTTTCCTACAATTTATGTTCTATGATATTTTTTGATCAGAAGCGTAGTTTTCGAGATATATCGAGATATTTAAAAGTTCCGAAGACGCACCAACATAATAGAGATACAGAAACACCGTGGCCCCTTTCTTTGAGATAACTGTGCACTAGTGCGTGCCGCAAATGCCACTTCCAGCTTAGCTGTGCAGAAGAAGAACAACAAGAAGAAGAAATATCTCGAAATATGTCCGTCAGGCCCCTTCCCTTGAGATATATCTGCAAATATCTCGGAAACGAAGCGAGCTATGGCAAAATGTTAAGAGACCGTTTTTGTAGAGAATTAAGTTTCCTACTTTTTATGTTGTATGATATTTTTTGATCAGACGCGTAGTTCTCGAGATATATCAAGATATTTAAAAGTTCCGAAGTCGCACCAACATAATAGAGATACAGAAACACCGTGGCCCCTTTCTTTGAGATAACTCTGCACTATTGCGCGCTGCAAATGCCACTTCCAGCTTAGCTGTGCAGAAGAAGAACAACAAGAAGAAGAAATATCTCGAAATATGTCCGTCAGGCCCCCTCCCTTGAGATAAATCTGCAAATATCTCGGAAACGAAGCGAGCTATGACAAAATGTTAAGAGACCTTTTTTGTAGAGAATAATGTTTCCTACAATTTACGTTCTATGATATTTTTTGATCAGAAGCGTAGTTTTCGAGATATATCGATATATTTAAAAGTTCCGAAGCCGCACCAACATAATAGAGATACAGAAACACCGTGGCCCCTTTCTTTGAGATAACTCTGCACTATTGCGACCTGCAAATGCCACTTCCAGCTCAGCTGTGCAGAAGAAGAACAACAAGAAGAAGAAGTATCTCGAAATATGTCCGTCAGGCCCCTTCCCTTGAGATAAATCTGCAAATATCTCGGAAACGAAGCGAGCTATGGCAAAATGTTAAGAGACCTTTTTTGTAGAGAATTAAGTTTCCTACTTTTTATGTTCTATGATATTTTTTGATCAGATGCGTAGTTCTCGAGATATATCAAGATATTTAAAAGTTCCGAAGCCGCACCAACATAATAGAGATACAGAAACACCGTGGCCCCTTTCTTTGAGATAACTCTGCACTATTGCGAGCTGGAAATGCCACTTCCAGTTTAGCTGTGCAGAAGAAGAACAACAAGAAGAAGAAATATCTCGAAATATGTCCGTCAGGCCCCTTCCCTTGAGATAAATATGCAAATATCTCGGAAACGAAGCGAGGTATGGCAAAATGTTAAGAGACCTTTTTTGTAGAGAATAATGTTTCCTACAATTTACGTTCTATGATATTTTTTGATCAGAAGCGTAGTTTTCGAGATATATCGAGATATTTAAAAGTTCCGAAGCCGCACCAACATAATAGAGGTACAGAAACACCGTGGCCTCTTTCTTTGAGATAACTCTGCACTATTGCGAGCTGCAAATGCCACTTCCAGCTTAGCTGTGCAGAGGAAGAACAACAAGAAGAAGAAATATCTCGAAATATGTCCGTCAGGCCAGTTCCTTTGAGCTGAATCTGCAAATATCTCGGAAACGAAGCGAGCTATGGCAAAATGTTAAGAGACCTTTTTTGTAGAGAATTATGTTTCCTACAATTTATGTTCTATGATATTTTTTGATCAGAAGCGTAGTTTTCGAGATATATCGAGATATTTAAAAGTTCCGAAGCCGCACCAACATAATAGAGATACAGAAACACCGTGGCCCCTTTCTTTGAGATAACTCTGCACTAGTGCGAGCCGCAAATGCCACTTCCAGCTTAGCTGTGCAGAAGAAGAACAACAAGAAGAAGAAATATCTCGAAATATGTCCGTCAGGCCCCTTCCCTTGAGATAAATATGCAAATATCTCGGAAACGAAGCGAGCTGTGGCAAAATGTTAAGAGACCGTCGTGGTAGAGAATTAAGTTTCCTACTTTTTATGTTCTATGATATTTTTTGATCAGACGCGTAGTTCTCGAGATATATCAAGATATTTAAAAGTTCCGAAGCCGCACCAACATAATAGAGATACAGAAACACCGTGGCCCCTTTCTTTGAGATAACTCTGCACTATTGCGAGCTGCAAATGCCACTTCCAGCTTAGCTGTGCAGAAGAAGAACAACAAGATGAAGAAATATCTCGAAATATGTCCGTCAGGCCCCTTCCCTTGAGATAAATCTGCAAATATCTCGGAAACGAAGAGAGCTATGGCAAAATGTTAAGAGACCTTTTTTGTAGAGAATTAAGTTTCCTACTTTTTATGTTCTATGATATTTTTTGATCAGATGCGTAGTTCTCGAGATATATCAAGATATTTAAAAGTTCCGAAGCCGCACCAACATAATAGAGATACAGAAACACCGTGGCCCCTTTCTTTCAGATAACTCTGCACTAGTGCGAGCGGCAAATGCCACTTCCAGCTTAGCTGTGCAGAAGAAGAACAACAAGAAGAAGAAATATCTCGAAATATGTCCGTCAGGCCCCTTCCCTTGAGATAAATATGCAAATATCTCGGAAACGAAGCGAGCTGTGGCAAAATGTTCAGAGACCGTTGTGGTAGAGAATTAAGTTTCCTACTTTTTTTGGTCTATGATATTTTTTGATCAGACGCGTAGTTCTCGAGATATATCAAGATATTTAAAAGTTCCGAAGCTGCACCAACATAATAGAGGTACAGAAACACCGTGGCCTCTTTCTTTGAGATAACTCTGCACTATTGCGAGCTGCAAATGCCACTTCGAGCTTAGCTGTGCAGAAGAAGAACAACAAGAAGAAGAAATATCTCGAAATATGTCCGTCAGACCCCTTCCCTTGAGATGAATCTGCAAATATCTCGGAAACGAAGCGAGCTATGGCAAAATGTTAAGAGACCTTTTTTGTAGAGAATTATGTTTCCTACAATTTATGTTCTATGATATTTTTTGATCAGAAGCGTAGTTTTCGAGATATATCGAGATATTTAAAAGTTCCGAAGCCGCACCAACATAATAGAGATACAGAAACACCGTGGCCCCTTTCTTTGAGATAACTCTGCACTAGTGCGAGCCGCAAATGCCACTTCCAGCTTAGCTGTGCAGAAGAAGAACAACAAGAAGAAGAAATATCTCGAAATATGTCCGTCAGGCCCCTTCCCTTGAGATAAATATGCAAATATCTCGGAAACGAAGCGAGCTGTGGCAAAATGTTAAGAGACCGTCGTGGTAGAGAATTAAGTTTCCTACTTTTTATGTTCTATGATATTTTTTGATCAGACGCGTAGTTCTCGAGATATATCAAGATATTTAAAAGTTCCGAAGCCGCACCAACATAATAGAGATACAGAAACACCGTGGCCCCTTTCTTTGAGATAACTCTGCACTATTGCGAGCTGCAAATGCCACTTCCAGCTTAGCTGTGCAGAAGAAGAACAACAAGATGAAGAAATATCTCGAAATATGTCCGTCAGGCCCCTTCCCTTGAGATAAATCTGCAAATATCTCGGAAACGAAGAGAGCTATGGCAAAATGTTAAGAGACCTTTTTTGTAGAGAATTAAGTTTCCTACTTTTTATGTTCTATGATATTTTTTGATCAGATGCGTAGTTCTCGAGATATATCAAGATATTTAAAAGTTCCGAAGCCGCACCAACATAATAGAGATACAGAAACACCGTGGCCCCTTTCTTTCAGATAACTCTGCACTAGTGCGAGCGGCAAATGCCACTTCCAGCTTAGCTGTGCAGAAGAAGAACAACAAGAAGAAGAAATATCTCGAAATATGTCCGTCAGGCCCCTTCCCTTGAGATAAATATGCAAATATCTCGGAAACGAAGCGAGCTGTGGCAAAATGTTAAGAGACCGTTGTGGTAGAGAATTAAGTTTCCTACTTTTTTTGGTCTATGATATTTTTTGATCAGACGCGTAGTTCTCGAGATATATCAAGATATTTAAAAGTTCCGAAGCTGCACCAACATAATAGAGGTACAGAAACACCGTGGCCTCTTTCTTTGAGATAACTCTGCACTATTGCGAGCTGCAAATGCCACTTCGAGCTTAGCTGTGCAGAAGAAGAACAACAAGAAGAAGAAATATCTCGAAATATGTCCGTCAGACCCCTTCCCTTGAGATGAATCTGCAAATATCTCGGAAACGAAGCGAGCTATGGCAAAATGTTAAGAGACCTTTTTTGTAGAGAATTATGTTTCCTACAATTTATGTTCTATGATATTTTTTGATCAGAAGCGTAGTTTTCGAGATATATCGAGATATTTAAAAGTTCCGAAGCCGCACCAACATAATAGAGATACAGAAACACCGTGGCCCCTTTCTTTGAGATAACTCTGCACTAGTGCGAGCCGCAAATGCCACTTCCAGCTTAGCTGTGCAGAAGAAGAACAACAAGAAGAAGAAATATCTCGAAATATGTCCGTCAGGCCCCTTCCCTTGAGATAAATATGCAAATATCTCGGAAACGAAGCGAGCTGTGGCAAAATGTTAAGAGACCGTTGTGGTAGAGAATTAAGTTTCCTACTTTTTTTGGTCTATGATATTTTTTGATCAGACGCGTAGTTCTCGAGATATATCAAGATATTTAAAAGTTCCGAAGCCGCACCAACATAATAGAGATACAGAAACACCGTGGCCCCTTTCTTTGAGATAACTCTGCACTATTGCGAGCTGCAAATGCCACTTCCAGCTTAGCTGTGCAGAAGAAGAACAACAAGATGAAGAAATATCTCGAAATATGTCCGTCAGGCCCCTTCCCTTGAGATAAATCTGCAAATATCTCGGAAACGAAGAGAGCTATGGCAAAATGTTAAGAGACCTTTTTTGTAGAGAATTATGTTTCCTACAATTTATGTTCTATGATATTTTTTGATCAGAAGCGTAGTTTTCGAGATATATCGAGATATTTAAAAGTTCCGAAGCCGCACCAACATAATAGAGATACAGAAACACCGTGGCCCCTTTCTTTGAGATAACTCTGCACTAGTGCGAGCCGCAAATGCCACTTCCAGCTTAGCTGTGCAGAAGAAGAACAACAAGAAGAAGAAATATCTCGAAATATGTCCGTCAGGCCCCTTCCCTTGAGATAAATATGCAAATATCTCGGAAACGAAGCGAGCTATGGCAAAATGTTAAGAGACCTTTTTTGTAGAGAATTAAGTTTCCTACTTTTTATGTTCTATGATATTTTTTGATCAGATGCTTAGTTCTCGAGATATATCAAGATATTTAAAAGTTCCGAAGCCGCACCAACATAATAGAGATACAGAAACACCGTGGCCCCTTTCTGTGAGATAACTCTGCACTATTGCGAGCTGCAAATGCCACTTCCAGCTTAGCTGTGCAGAAGAAGAACAACAAGATGAAGAAATATCTCGAAATATGTCCGTCAGGCCCCTTCCCTTGAGATAAATCTGCAAATATCTCGGAAACGAAGAGAGCTATGGCAAAATGTTAAGAGAACTTTTTTGTAGAGAATTATGTTTCCTACAATTTATGTTCTATGATATTTTTTGATCAGAAGCGTAGTTTTCGAGATATATCGAGATATTTAAAAGTTCCGAAGCCGCACCAACATAATAGAGATACAGAAACACCGTGGCCCCTTTCTTTGAGATAACTCTGCACTAGTGCGAGCCGCAAATGCCACTTCCAGCTTAGCTGTGCAGAAGAAGAACAACAAGAAGAAGAAATATCTCGAAATATGTCCGTCAGGCCCCTTCCCTTGAGATAAATATGCAAATATCTCGGAAACGAAGCGAGCTATGGCAAAATGTTAAGAGACCTTTTTTGTAGAGAATTAAGTTTCCTACTTTTTATGTTCTATGATATTTTTTGATCAGATGCTTAGTTCTCGAGATATATCAAGATATTTAAAAGTTCCGAAGCCGCACCAACATAATAGAGATACAGAAACACCGTGGCCCCTTTCTGTGAGATAACTCTGCAATATTGCGAGCTGCAAATGCCACTTCCAGCTTAGCTGTGCAGAGGAAGAACAACAAGAAGAAGAAATATCTCGAAATATGTCCGTCAGGCCAGTTCCTTTGAGCTGAATCTGCAAATATCTCGGAAACGAAGCGAGCTATGGCAAAATGTTAAGAGACCTTTTTTGTAGAGAATTATGTTTCCTACAATTTATGTTCTATGATATTTTTTGATCAGAAGCGTAGTTTTCGAGATATATCGAGATATTTAAAAGTTCCGAAGCCGCACCAACATAATAGAGATACAGAAACACCGTGGCCCCTTTCTTTGAGATAACTCTGCACTAGTGCGAGCCGCAAATGCCACTTCCAGCTTAGCTGTGCAGAAGAAGAACAACAAGAAGAAGAAATATCTCGAAATATGTCCGTCAGGCCCCTTCCCTTGAGATAAATATGCAAATATCTCGGAAACGAAGCGAGCTATGGCAAAATGTTAAGAGACCTTTTTTGTAGAGAATTAAGTTTCCTACTTTTTATGTTCTATGATATTTTTTGATCAGATGCGTAGTTCTCGAGATATATCAAGATATTTAAAAGTTCCGAAGCCGCAACAACATAATAGAGATACAGAAACACCGTGGCCCCTTTCTTTGAGATAACTCTGCACTATTGCGAGCTGCAAATGCCACTTCCAGCTTAGCTGTGCAGAGGAAGAACAACAAGAAGAAGAAATATCTCGAAATATGTCCGTCAGGCCCCTTCCCTTGAGATATATCTGCAAATATCTCGGAAACGAAGCGAGCTATGGCAAAATGTTAAGAGACATTTTTTGTAGAGAATTATGTTTGCTACAATTTATGTTCTATGATATTTTTTGATCAGAAGCGTAGTTTTCGAGATATATCGAGATATTTAAAAGTTCCGAAGCCGCACCAACATAATAGAGATACAGAAACACCGTGGCCCCTTTCTTTGAGATAACTCTGCACTAGTGCGAGCCGCAAATGCCACTTCCAGCTTAGCTGTGCAGAAGAAGAACAACAAGAAGAAGAAATATCTCGAAATATGTCCGTCAGGCCCCTTCCCTTGAGATAAATATGCAAATATCTCGGAAACGAAGCGAGCTATGGTAAAATGTTAAGAGACCTTTTTTGTAGAGAATTAAGTTTCCTACTCTTTATGTTCTATGATATTTTTTGATCAGATGCGTAGTTCTCGAGATATATCAAGATATTTAAAAGTTCCGAAGCCGCACCAACATAATAGAGATACAGAAACACCGTGGCCCCTTTCTTTGAGATAACTCTGCACTAGTGCGAGCCGCAAATGCCACTTCCAGCTTAGCTGTGCAGAAGAAGAACAACAAGAAGAAGAAATATCTCGAAATATGTCCGTCAGGCCCCTTCCCTTGAGATAAATATGCAAATATCTCGGAAACGAAGCGAGCTATGGCAAAATGTTAAGAGACCTTTTTTGTAGAGAATTAAGTTTCCTACTTTTTATATTCTATGATATTTTTTGATCAGATGCGTAGTTCTCGAGATATATCAAGATATTTAAAAGTTCCGAAGCCGCACCAACATAATAGAGATACAGAAACACCGTGGCCCCTTTCTTTGAGATAACTCTGCACTATTGCGAGCTGCAAATGCCACTTCCAGCTTAGCTGTGCAGAGGAAGAACAACAAGAAGAAGAAATATCTCGAAACATGTCCGTCAGGCCAGTTCCTTTGAGCTGAATCTGCAAATATCTCGGAAACGAAGCGAGCTATGGCAAAATGTTAAGAGACGTTTATTGTAGAGAATTATGTTTCCTACAATTTATGTTCTATGATATTTTTTGATCAGAAGCGTAGTTTTCGAGATATATCGAGATATTTAAAAGTTCCGAAGCCGCACCAACATAATAAAGATCCAGAAACACCGTGGCCCCTTTCTTTGAGATAACTGTGCACTAGTGCGAGCCGCAAATGCCACTTCCAGCTTAGCTGTGCAGAAGAAGAACAACAAGAAGAAGAAATATCTCGAAATATGTCCGTCAGGCCCCTTCCCTTGAGATAAATCTGCAAATATCTCGGAAACGAAGCGAGCTATGGCAAAATGTTAAGAGACCGTTTTTGTAGAGAATTAAGTTTCCTACTTTTTATGTTCTATGATATTTTTTGATCAGACGCGTAGTTCTCGAGATATATCAAGATATTTAAAAGTTCCGAAGCCGCACCAACATAATAGAGATACAGAAACACCGTGGCCCCTTTCTTTGAGATAACTCTGCACTATTGCGAGCTGCAAATGCCACTTCCAGCTTAGCTGTGCAGAAGAAGAACAACAAGAAGAAGAAATATCTCGAAATATGTCCGTCAGGCCCCTTCCCTTGAGATAAATCTGCAAATATCTCGGAAACAAAGCGAGCTATGGCAAAATGTTAAGAGACCTTTTTTGTAGAGAATTATGTTTCCTACTTTTTATGTTCTATGATATTTTTTGATCAGACCCGTAGTTCTCGAGATATATCAAGATATTTAAAAGTTCCGAAGCCGCACCAACATAATAGAGATACAGAAACACCGTGGCCCCTTTCTTTGAGATAACTCTGCACTAGTGCGAGCCGCAAATGCCACTTCCAGCTTAGCTGTGCAGAAGAAGAACAACAAGAAGAAGAAATATCTCGAAATATGTCCGTCAGGCCCCTTCCCTTGAGATAAATCTGCAAATATCTCGGAAACGAAGCGAGCTATGGCAAAATGTTAAGAGACCTTTTTTGTAGAGAATTAAGTTTCCTACTTTTTATGTTCTATGATATTTTTTGATCAGATGCGTAGTTCTCGAGATATATCAAGATATTTAAAAGTTCCGAAGCCGCACCAACATAATAGAGATACAGAAACACCGTGGCCCCTCTCTTTGAGATAACTCTGCACTATTGCGAGCTGGAAATGCCACTTCCAGTTTAGCTGTGCAGAAGAAGAACAACAAGAAGCAAAAATATCTCGAAATATGTCCGTTAGGCCCCTTCCCTTGAGATAAATCTGCAAATATCTCGGAAACGAAGCGAGCTATGGCAAAATGTTAAGAGACCTTATTTGTAGAGAATTAAGTTTCCTACCTTTTACGTTCTATGATATTTTTTGATCAGATGCGTAGTTCTCGAGATATATCAAGATATTTAAAAGTTCCGAAGCCGCACCAACATAATAGAGATACAGAAGCACCGTGGCCCCTTTCTTTGAGATAACTCTGCACTATTGCGAGCTGCAAATGCCACTTCCAGCTTAGCTGTGCAGAAGAAGAACAACAAGATGAAGAAATATTTCGAAATATGTCCGTTAGGCCCCTTCCCTTGAGATAAATCTGCAAATATCTCGGAAACGAAGAGAGCTATGGCAAAATGTTAAGAGACCTTTTTTGTAGAGAATTAAGTTTCCTACTTTTTATGTTCTATGATATTTTTTGATCAGATGCGTAGTTCTCCAGATATATCAAGATATTTAAAAGTTCCGAAGCCGCACCAACATAATAGAGATACAGAAACACCGTGGCCCCTTTCTTTGAGATAACTCTGCACTATTGCGAGCTGCAAATGCCACTTCCAGCTTAGCTGTGCAGAGGAAGAACAACAAGAAGAAGAAATATCTCGAAATATGTCCGTCAGGCCAGTTCCTTTGAGCTGAATCTGCAAATATCTCGGAAACGAAGCGAGCTATGGCAAAATGTTAAGAGACGTTTTTTGTAGAGAATTATGTTTGCTACAATTTATGTTCTATGATATTTTTTGATCAGAAGCGTAGTTTTCGAGATATATCGAGATATTTAAAAGTTCCGAAGCCGCACCAACATAATAGAGATACAGAAACACCGTGGCCCCTTTCTTTGAGATAACTCTGCACTAGTGCGAGCCGCAAATGCCACTTCCAGCTTAGCTGTGCAGAAGAAGAACAACAAGAAGAAGAAATATCTCGAAATATGTCCGTCAGGCCCCTTCCCTTGAGATAAATATGCAAATATCTCGGAAACGAAGCGAGCTATGGTAAAATGTTAAGAGACCTTTTTTGTAGAGAATTAAGTTTCCTACTCTTTATGTTCTATGATATTTTTTGATCAGATGCGTAGTTCTCGAGATATATCAAGATATTTAAAAGTTCCGAAGCCGCACCAACATAATAGAGATACAGAAACACCGTGGCCCCTTTCTTTGAGATAACTCTGCACTAGTGCGAGCCGCAAATGCCACTTCCAGCTTAGCTGTGCAGAAGAAGAACAACAAGAAGAAGAAATATCTCGAAATATGTCCGTCAGGCCCCTTCCCTTGAGATAAATATGCAAATATCTCGGAAACGAAGCGAGCTATGGCAAAATGTTAAGAGACCTTTTTTGTAGAGAATTAAGTTTCCTACTTTTTATATTCTATGATATTTTTTGATCAGATGCGTAGTTCTCGAGATATATCAAGATATTTAAAAGTTCCGAAGCCGCACCAACATAATAGAGATACAGAAACACCGTGGCCCCTTTCTTTGAGATAACTCTGCACTATTGCGAGCTGCAAATGCCACTTCCAGCTTAGCTGTGCAGAGGAAGAACAACAAGAAGAAGAAATATCTCGAAACATGTCCGTCAGGCCAGTTCCTTTGAGCTGAATCTGCAAATATCTCGGAAACGAAGCGAGCTATGGCAAAATGTTAAGAGACGTTTATTGTAGAGAATTATGTTTCCTACAATTTATGTTCTATGATATTTTTTGATCAGAAGCGTAGTTTTCGAGATATATCGAGATATTTAAAAGTTCCGAAGCCGCACCAACATAATAAAGATCCAGAAACACCGTGGCCCCTTTCTTTGAGATAACTGTGCACTAGTGCGAGCCGCAAATGCCACTTCCAGCTTAGCTGTGCAGAAGAAGAACAACAAGAAGAAGAAATATCTCGAAATATGTCCGTCAGGCCCCTTCCCTTGAGATAAATCTGCAAATATCTCGGAAACGAAGCGAGCTATGGCAAAATGTTAAGAGACCGTTTTTGTAGAGAATTAAGTTTCCTACTTTTTATGTTCTATGATATTTTTTGATCAGACGCGTAGTTCTCGAGATATATCAAGATATTTAAAAGTTCCGAAGCCGCACCAACATAATAGAGATACAGAAACACCGTGGCCCCTTTCTTTGAGATAACTCTGCACTATTGCGAGCTGCAAATGCCACTTCCAGCTTAGCTGTGCAGAAGAAGAACAACAAGAAGAAGAAATATCTCGAAATATGTCCGTCAGGCCCCTTCCCTTGAGATAAATCTGCAAATATCTCGGAAACAAAGCGAGCTATGGCAAAATGTTAAGAGACCTTTTTTGTAGAGAATTATGTTTCCTACTTTTTATGTTCTATGATATTTTTTGATCAGACCCGTAGTTCTCGAGATATATCAAGATATTTAAAAGTTCCGAAGCCGCACCAGCATAATAGAGATACAGAAACACCGTGGCCCCTTTCTTTGAGATAACTCTGCACTAGTGCGAGCCGCAAATGCCACTTCCAGCTTAGCTGTGCAGAAGAAGAACAACAAGAAGAAGAAATATCTCGAAATATGTCCGTCAGGCCCCTTCCCTTGAGATAAATCTGCAAATATCTCGGAAACGAAGCGAGCTATGGCAAAATGTTAAGAGACCTTTTTTGTAGAGAATTAAGTTTCCTACTTTTTATGTTCTATGATATTTTTTGATCAGATGCGTAGTTCTCGAGATATATCAAGATATTTAAAAGTTCCGAAGCCGCACCAACATAATAGAGATACAGAAACACCGTGGCCCCTCTCTTTGAGATAACTCTGCACTATTGCGAGCTGGAAATGCCACTTCCAGTTTAGCTGTGCAGAAGAAGAACAACAAGAAGCAAAAATATCTCGAAATATGTCCGTTAGGCCCCTTCCCTTGAGATAAATCTGCAAATATCTCGGAAACGAAGCGAGCTATGGCAAAATGTTAAGAGACCTTATTTGTAGAGAATTAAGTTTCCTACCTTTTACGTTCTATGATATTTTTTGATCAGATGCGTAGTTCTCGAGATATATCAAGATATTTAAAAGTTCCGAAGCCGCACCAACATAATAGAGATACAGAAGCACCGTGGCCCCTTTCTTTGAGATAACTCTGCACTATTGCGAGCTGCAAATGCCACTTCCAGCTTAGCTGTGCAGAAGAAGAACAACAAGATGAAGAAATATTTCGAAATATGTCCGTTAGGCCCCTTCCCTTGAGATAAATCTGCAAATATCTCGGAAACGAAGAGAGCTATGGCAAAATGTTAAGAGACCTTTTTTGTAGAGAATTAAGTTTCCTACTTTTTATGTTCTATGATATTTTTTGATCAGATGCGTAGTTCTCCAGATATATCAAGATATTTAAAAGTTCCGAAGCCGCACCAACATAATAGAGATACAGAAACACCGTGGCCCCTTTCTTTGAGATAACTCTGCACTATTGCGAGCTGCAAATGCCACTTCCAGCTTAGCTGTGCAGAGGAAGAACAACAAGAAGAAGAAATATCTCGAAATATGTCCGTCAGGCCAGTTCCTTTGAGCTGAATCTGCAAATATCTCGGAAACGAAGCGAGCTATGGCAAAATGTTAAGAGACGTTTTTTGTAGAGAATTATGTTTCCTACAATTTATGTTCTATGATATTTTTTGATCAGAAGCGTAGTTTTCGAGATATATCGAGATATTTAAAAGTTCCGAAGCCGCACCAACATAATAAAGATACAGAAACACCGTGGCCCCTTTCTTTGAGATAACTGTGCACTAGTGCGAGCCGCAAATGCCACTTCCAGCTTAGCTGTGCAGAAGAAGAACAACAAGAAGAAGAAATATCTCGAAATATGTCCGTCAGGCCCCTTCCCTTGAGATAAATCTGCAAATATCTCGGAAACGAAGGGAGCTATGGCAAAATGTTAAGAGACCGTTTTTGTAGAGAATTAAGTTTCCTACTTTTCATGTTCTATGATATTTTTTGATCAGATGCGTAGTTCTCGAGATATATCAAGATATTTAAAAGTTCCGAAGCCGCACCAACATAATAGAGATACAGAAACACCGTGGCCCCTTTCTTTGAGATAACTCTGCACTATTGCGAGCTGCAAATGCCACTTCCAGCTTAGCTGTGCAGAAGAAGAACAACAAGAAGAAGAAATATCTCGAAATATGTCCGTCAGACACCTTCCCTTGAGATGAATCTGCAAATATCTCGGAAACGAAGCGAGCTATGGCAAAATGTTAAGAGACCTTTTTTGTAGAGAATAATGTTTCCTACAATCTACGTTCTATGATATTTCATGATCAGAAGCGTAGTTTTCGAAATATATCGAGATATTTAAAAGTTCCGAAGCCGCACCAACATAATAGAGATACAGAAACACCGTGGCCCCTTTCTTTGAGATAACTCTGCACTATTGCGAGCTGGAAATGCCACTTCCAGTTTAGCTGTGCAGAAGAAGAACAACAAGAAGAAGAAATATCTCGAAATATGTCCGTTAGGCCCCTTCCCTTGAGATATATCCGCAAATATCTCGGAAACGAAGCGAGCTATGGCAAAATGTTAAGAGACCTTTTTTGTAGAGAATTAAGTTTCCTACTTTTTATGTTCTATGATATTTTTTGATCAGATGCGTAGTTCTCGAGATATATCAAGATATTTAAAAGTTCCGAAGCCGCACCAACATAATAGAGATACAGAAACACCGTGGCCCCTTTCTTTGAGATAACTCTGCACTATTGCGAGCTGCAAATGCCACTTCCAGCTTAGCTGTGCAGAGGAAGAACAACAAGAAGAAGAAATATCTCGAAATATGTCCGTCAGGCCAGTTCCTTTGAGCTGAATCTGCAAATATCTCGGAAACGAAGCGAGGTATGGCAAAATGTTAAGAGACGTTTTTTGTAGAGAATTATGTTTCCTACAATTTATGTTCTATGATATTTTTTGATCAGAAGCGTAGTTTTCGAGATATATCGAGATATTTAAAAGTTCCGAAGACGCACCAACATAATAGAGATACAGAAACACCGTGGCCCCTTTCTTTGAGATAACTGTGCACTAGTGCGAGCCGCAAATGCCACTTCCAGCTTAGCTGTGCAGAAGAAGAACAACAAGAAGAAGAAATATCTCGAAATATGTCCGTCAGGCCCCTTCCCTTGAGATATATGTGCAAATATCTCGGAAACGAAGCGAGCTATGGCAAAATGTTTAGAGACCGTTTTTGTAGAGAATTAAGTTTCCTACTTTTTATGTTCTATGATATTTTTTGATCAGATGCGTAGTTCTCGAGATATATCAAGATATTTAAAAGTTCCGAAGCCGCACCAACATAATAGAGATACAGAAACACCGTGGCCCCTTTCTTTGAGATAACTCTGCACTATTGCGAGCTGCAAATGCCACTTCCAGCTTAGCTGTGCAGAGGAAGAACAACAAGAAGAAGAAATATCTCGAAATATGTCCGTCAGACCCCTTCCCTTGAGATGAATCTGCAAATATCTCGGAAACGAAGCGAGCTATGGCAAAATGTTAAGAGACCTTTTTTGTAGAGAATAATGTTTCCTACAATTTACGTTCTATGATATTTCATGATCAGAAGCGTAGTTTTCGAAATATATCGAGATATTTAAAAGTTCCGAAGCCGCACCAACATAATAGAGATACAGAAACACCGTGGCCCCTTTCTTTGAGATAACTCTGCACTATTGCGAGCTGGAAATGCCACTTCCAGTTTAGCTGTGCAGAAGAAGAACAACAAGAAGAAGAAATATCTCGAAATATGTCCGTTAGGCCCCTTCCCTTGAGATAAATCCGCAAATATCTCGGAAACGAAGCGAGCTATGGCAAAATGTTAAGAGACCTTTTTTGTAGAGAATTAAGTTTCCTACTTTTTATGTTCTATGATATTTTTTGATCAGATGCGTAGTTCTCGAGATATATCAAGATATTTAAAAGTTCCGAAGCCGCACCAACATAATAGAGATACAGAAACACCGTGGCCCCTTTCTTTGAGATAACTCTGCACTATTGCGAGCTGCAAATGCCACTTCCAGCTTAGCTGTGCAGAGGAAGAACAACAAGAAGAAGAAATATCTCGAAATATGTCCGTCAGGCCAGTTCCTTTGAGCTGAATCTGCAAATATCTCGGAAACGAAGCGAGGTATGGCAAAATGTTAAGAGACGTTTTTTGTAGAGAATTATGTTTCCTACAATTTATGTTCTATGATATTTTTTGATCAGAAGCGTAGTTTTCGAGATATATCGAGATATTTAAAAGTTCCGAAGACGCACCAACATAATAGAGATACAGAAACACCGTGGCCCCTTTCTTTGAGATAACTGTGCACTAGTGCGAGCCGCAAATGCCACTTCCAGCTTAGCTGTGCAGAAGAAGAACAACAAGAAGAAGAAATATCTCGAAATATGTCCGTCAGGCCCCTTCCCTTGAGATATATGTGCAAATATCTCGGAAACGAAGCGAGCTATGGCAAAATGTTTAGAGACCTTTTTTGTAGAGAATTAAGTTTCCTACTTTTTATGTTCTATGATATTTTTTGATCAGATGCGTAGTTCTCGAGATATATCAAGATATTTAAAAGTTCCGAAGCCGCACCAACATAATAGAGATACAGAAACACCGTGGCCCCTTTCTTTGAGATAACTCTGCACTATTGCGAGCTGCAAATGCCACTTCCAGCTTAGCTGTGCAGAGGAAGAACAACAAGAAGAAGAAATATCTCGAAATATGTCCGTCAGGCCAGTTCCTTTGAGCTGAATCTGCAAATATCTCGGAAACGAAGCGAGGTATGGCAAAATGTTAAGAGACGTTTTTTGTAGAGAATTATGTTTCCTACAATTTATGTTCTATGATATTTTTTGATCAGAAGCGTAGTTTTCGAGATATATCGAGATATTTAAAAGTTCCGAAGACGCACCAACATAATAGAGATACAGAAACACCGTGGCCCCTTTCTTTGAGATAACTGTGCACCAGTGCGAGCCGCAAATGCCACTTCCAGCTTAGCTGTGCAGAAGAAGAACAACAAGAAGAAGAAATATCTCGAAATATGTCCGTCAGGCCCCTTCCCTTGAGATATATGTGCAAATATCTCGGAAACGAAGCGAGCTATGGCAAAATGTTTAGAGACCGTTTTTGTAGAGAATTAAGTTTCCTACTTTTTATGTTCTATGATATTTTTTGATCAGATGCGTAGTTCTCGAGATATATCAAGATATTTAAAAGTTCCGAAGCCGCACCAACATAATAGAGATACAGAAACACCGTGGCCCCTTTCTTTGAGATAACTCTGCACTATTGCGAGCTGCAAATGCCACTTCCAGCTTAGCTGTGCAGAGGAAGAACAACAAGAAGAAGAAATATCTCGAAATATGTCCGTCAGGCCCCTTCCCTTGAGATAAATCTGCAAATATCTCGGAAACGAAGCGAGCTATGGCAAAATGTTAAGAGACCTTTTTTGTAGAGAATTAAGTTTCCTACTTTTTATCTTCTATGATATTTTTTGATCAGATGCGTAGTTCTCGAGATATATCAAGATATTTAAAAGTTCCGAAGCCGCACCAACATAATAGAGATACAGAAACACCGTGGCCCCTCTCTTTGAGATAACTCTGCACTATTGCGAGCTGCAAATGCCACTTCCAGCTTAGCTGTGCAGAGGAAGAACAACAAGAAGAAGAAATATCTCGAAATACGTCCGTCAGGCCCCTTCCCTTGAGATAAATCTGCAAATATCTCGGAAACGAAGCGAGCTATGGCAAAATGTTTAGAGACCTTTCTTGTAGAGAATTAAGTTTCCTACTTTTTATGTAGTATGATATTTTTAGATCAGATGCGTAGTTCTCGAGATATATCAAGATATTTAAAAGTTCCGAAGTCGCACCAACATAATAGAGATACAGAAACACCGTGGCCCCTTTCTTTGAGATAACTCTGCACGATTGCGAGCTGGAAATGCCACTTCCAGTTTAGCTGTGCAGAAGAAGAACAACAAGAAGAAGAAATATCTCGAAATATGTCCATCAGGACCCTTCCCTTGAGATAAATCTGCAAATATCTCGGAAACGAAGCGAGCTATGGCAAAATGTTAAGAGACCTTTTTTGTAGAGAATTATGTTTCCTACAATTTATGTTCTATGATATTTTTTGATCAGAAGCGTAGTTTTCGAGATATATCGAGATATTTAAAAGTTCCGAAGCCGCACCAACATAATAGAGATACAGAAACACCGTGGCCCCTTTCTTTGGGATAACTCTGCACTATTGCGAGCTGCAAATGCCACTTCCAGCTTAGCTGTGCAGAAGAAGAACAACAAGAAGAAGAAATATCTCGAAATATGTCCGTCAGACCCCTTCCCTTGAGATGAATCTGCAAATATCTCGGAAACGAAGCGAGCTATGGCAAAATGTTAAGAGACCTTTTTTGTAGAGAATAATGTTTCCTACAATTTACGTTCTATGATATTTCATGATCAGAAGCGTAGTTTTCGAAATATATCGAGATATTTAAAAGTTCCGAAGCCGCACCAACATAATAGAGATACAGAAACACCGTGGCCCCTTTCTTTGAGATAACTCTGCACTATTGCGAGCTGGAAATGCCACTTCCAGTTTAGCTGTGCAGAAGAAGAACAACAAGAAGAAGAAATATCTCGAAATATGTCCGTTAGGCCCCTTCCCTTGAGATAAATCCGCAAATATCTCGGAAACGAAGCGAGCTATGGCAAAATGTTAAGAGACCTTTTTTGTAGAGAATTAAGTTTCCTACTTTTTATGTTCTATGATATTTTTTGATCAGATGCGTAGTTCTCGAGATATATCAAGATATTTAAAAGTTCCGAAGCCGCACCAACATAATAGAGATACAGAAACACCGTGGCCCCTTTCTTTGAGATAACTCTGCACTATTGCGAGCTGCAAATGCCACTTCCAGCTTAGCTGTGCAGAGGAAGAACAACAAGAAGAAGAAATATCTCGAAATATGTCCGTCAGGCCAGTTCCTTTGAGCTGAATCTGCAAATATCTCGGAAACGAAGCGAGGTATGGCAAAATGTTAAAAGACGTTTTTTGTAGAGAATTATGTTTCCTACAATTTATGTTCTATGATATTTTTTGATCAGAAGCGTAGTTTTCGAGATATATCGAGATATTTAAAAGTTCCGAAGACGCACCAACATAATAGAGATACAGAAACACCGTGGCCCCTTTCTTTGAGATAACTGTGCACTAGTGCGAGCCGCAAATGCCACTTCCAGCTTAGCTGTGCAGAAGAAGAACAACAAGAAGAAGAAATATCTCGAAATATGTCCGTCAGGCCCCTTCCCTTCAGATATATGTGCAAATATCTCGGAAACGAAGCGAGCTATGGCAAAATGTTTAGAGACCGTTTTTGTAGAGAATTAAGTTTCCTACTTTTTATGTTCTATGATATTTTTTGATCAGATGCGTAGTTCTCGAGATATATCAAGATATTTAAAAGTTCCGAAGCCGCACCAACATAATAGAGATACAGAAACACCGTGGCCCCTTTCTTTGAGATAACTCTGCACTATTGCGAGCTGCCAATGCCACTTCCAGCTTAGCTGTGCAGAGGAAGAACAACAAGAAGAAGAAATATCTCGAAATATGTCCGTCAGGCCCCTTCCCTTGAGATAAATCTGCAAATATCTCGGAAACGAAGCGAGCTATGGCAAAATGTTAAGAGACCTTTTTTGTAGAGAATTAAGTTTCCTACTTTTCATCTTCTATGATATTTTTTGATCAGATGCGTAGTTCTCGAGATATATCAAGATATTTAAAAGTTCCGAAGCCGCACCAACATAATAGAGATACAGAAACACCGTGGCCCCTCTCTTTGAGATAACTCTGCACTATTGCGAGCTGCAAATGCCACTTCCAGCTTAGCTGTGCAGAGGAAGAACAACAAGAAGAAGAAATATCTCGAAATACGTCCGTCAGGCCCCTTCCCTTGAGATAAATCTGCAAATATCTCGGAAACGAAGCGAGCTATGGCAAAATGTTTAGAGACCTTTCTTGTAGAGAATTAAGTTTCCTACTTTTTATGTAGTATGATATTTTTAGATCAGATGCGTAGTTCTCGAGATATATCAAGATATTTAAAAGTTCCGAAGTCGCACCAACATAATAGAGATACAGAAACACCGTGGCCCCTTTCTTTGAGATAACTCTGCACTATTGCGCGCTGCAAATGCCACTTCCAGCTTAGCTGTGCAGAAGAAGAACAACAAGAAGAAGAAATATCTCGAAATATGTCCGTCAGGCCCCTTCCCTTGAGATAAATCTGCAAATATCTCGGAAACGAAGCGAGCTATGGCAAAATGTTAAGAGACCTTTTTTGTAGAGAATTAAGTTTCCTACTTTTTATGTTCTATGATATTTTTCGATCAGAGGCGTAGTTCTCGAGATATATCAAGATATTTAAAAGTTCCGAAGCCGCACCAACATAATAGAGATACAGAAACACCGTGGCCCCTTTCTTTGAGATAACTCTGCACGATTGCGAGCTGGAAATGCCACTTCCAGTTTAGCTGTGCAGAAGAAGAACAACAAGAAGAAGAAATATCTCGAAATATGTCCATCAGGACCCTTCCCTTGAGATAAATCTGCAAATATCTCGGAAACGAAGCGAGCTATGGCAAAATGTTAAGAGACCTTTTTTGTAGAGAATTATGTTTCCTACAATTTATGTTCTATGATATTTTTTGATCAGAAGCGTAGTTTTCGAGATATATCGAGATATTTAAAAGTTCCGAAGCCGCACCAACATAATAGAGATACAGAAACACCGTGGCCCCTTTCTTTGGGATAACTCTGCACTATTGCGAGCTGCAAATGCCACTTCCAGCTTAGCTGTGCAGAAGAAGAACAACAAGAAGAAGAAATATCTCGAAATATGTCCGTCAGACCCCTTCCCTTGAGATGAATCTGCAAATATCTCGGAAACGAAGCGAGCTATGGCAAAATGTTAAGAGACCTTTTTTGTAGAGAATAATGTTTCCTACAATTTACGTTCTATGATATTTCATGATCAGAAGCGTAGTTTTCGAAATATATCGAGATATTTAAAAGTTCCGAAGCCGCACCAACATAATAGAGATACAGAAACACCGTGGCCCCTTTCTTTGAGATAACTCTGCACTATTGCGAGCTGGAAATGCCACTTCCAGTTTAGCTGTGCAGAAGAAGAACAACAAGAAGAAGAAATATCTCGAAATATGTCCGTTAGGCCCCTTCCCTTGAGATAAATCCGCAAATATCTCGGAAACGAAGCGAGCTATGGCAAAATGTTAAGAGACCTTTTTTGTAGAGAATTAAGTTTCCTACTTTTTATGTTCTATGATATTTTTTGATCAGATGCGTAGTTCTCGAGATATATCAAGATATTTAAAAGTTCCGAAGCCGCACCAACATAATAGAGATACAGAAACACCGTGGCCCCTTTCTTTGAGATAACTCTGCACTATTGCGAGCTGCAAATGCCACTTCCAGCTTAGCTGTGCAGAAGAAGAACAACAAGAAGAAGAAATATCTCGAAATATGTCCGTCAGACCCCTTCCCTTGAGATGAATCTGCAAATATCTCGGAAACGAAGCGAGCTATGGCAAAATGTTAAGAGACCTTTTTTGTAGAGAATAATGTTTCCTACAATTTACGTTCTATGATATTTTTTGATCAGAAGCGTAGTTTTCGAGATATATCGAGATATTTAAAAGTTCCGAAGCCGCACCAACATAATAGAGATACAGAAACACCGTGGGCCCTTTCTTTGAGATAACTCTGCACTATTGCGAGCTGTAAATGCCACTTCCAGTTTAGCTGTGCAGAAGAAGAACAACAAGAAGAAGAAATATCTCGAAATATGTCCGTCAGGCCCCTTCCCTTGAGATAAATCTGCAAATATCTCGGAAACGAAGCGAGCTATGGCAAAATGTTAAGAGACCTTTTTTGTAGAGAATTAAGTTTCCTACTTTTTATGTTCTATGATATTTTTCGATCAGAGGCGTAGTTCTCGAGATATATCAAGATATTTAAAAGTTCCGAAGCCGCACCAACATAATAGAGATACAGAAACACCGTGGCCCCTTTCTTTGAGATAACTCTGCACGATTGCGAGCTGGAAATGCCACTTCCAGTTTAGCTGTGCAGAAGAAGAACAACAAGAAGAAGAAATATCTCGAAATATGTCCATCAGGACCCTTCCCTTGAGATAAATCTGCAAATATCTCGGAAACGAAGCGAGCTATGGCAAAATGTTAAGAGACCTTTTTTGTAGAGAATTATGTTTCCTACAATTTATGTTCTATGATATTTTTTGATCAGAAGCGTAGTTTTCGAGATATATCGAGATATTTAAAAGTTCCGAAGCCGCACCAACATAATAGAGATACAGAAACACCGTGGCCCCTTTCTTTGGGATAACTGTGCACTAGTGCGAGCCGCAAATGCCACTTCCAGCTTAGCTGTGCAGAAGAAGAACAACAAGAAGAAGAAATATCTCGAAATATGTCCGTCAGGCCCCTTCCCTTGAGATATATGTGCAAATATCTCAGAAACGAAGCGACCTATGGCAAAATGTTTAGAGACCGTTTTTGTAGAGAATTAAGTTTCCTACTTTTTATGTTCTATGATATTTTTTGATCAGATGCGTAGTTCTCGAGATATATCAAGATATTTAAAAGTTCCGAAGCCGCACCAACATAATAGAGATACAGAAACACCGTGGCCCCTTTCTTTGAGATAACTCTGCACTATTGCGAGCTGCAAATGCCACTTCCAGCTTAGCTGTGCAGAGGAAGAACAACAAGAAGAAGAAATATCTCGAAATATGTCCGTCAGGCCAGTTCCTTTGAGCTGAATCTGCAAATATCTCGGAAACGAAGCGAGCTATGGCAAAATGTTAAGAGACGTTTTTTGTAGAGAATTATGTTTCCTACAATTTATGTTCTATGATATTTTTTGATCAGAAGCGTAGTTTTCGAGATATATCGAGATATTTAAAAGTTCCGAAGACGCACCAACATAATAGAGATACAGAAACACCGTGGCCCCTTTCTTTGAGATAACTGTGCACTAGTGCGAGCCGCAAATGCCACTTCCAGCTTAGCTGTGCAGAAGAAGAACAACAAGAAGAAGAAATATCTCGAAATATGTCCGTCAGGCCCCTTCCCTTGAGATATATGTGCAAATATCTCGGAAACGAAGCGAGCTATGGCAAAATGTTTAGAGACCGTTTTTGTAGAGAATTAAGTTTCCTACTTTTTATGTTCTATGATATTTTTCGATCAGAGGCGTAGTTCTCGAGATATATCAAGATATTTAAAAGTTCCGAAGCCGCACCAACATAATAGAGATACAGAAACACCGTGGCCCCTTTCTTTGAGATAACTCTGCACTATTGCGAGCTGCAAATGCCACTTCCAGCTTAGCTGTGCAGAAGAAGAACAACAAGAAGAAGAAATATCTCGAAATATGTCCGTCAGACCCCTTCCCTTGAGATGAATCTGCAAATATCTCGGAAACGAAGCGAGCTATGGCAAAATGTTAAGAGACCTTTTTTGTAGAGAATAATGTTTCCTACAATTTACGTTCTATGATATTTTTTGATCAGAAGCGTAGTTTTCGAGATATATCGAGATATTTAAAAGTTCCGAAGCCGCACCAACATAATAGAGATACAGAAACACCGTGGCCCCTTTCTTTGAGATAACTCTGCACTATTGCGAGCTGCAGATGCCACTTCCAGCTTAGCTGTGCAGAGGAAGAACAACAAGAAGAAAAAATATCTCGAAATATGTCCGTCAGGCCAGTTCCTTTGAGCTGAATCTGCAAATATCTCGGAAACGAAGCGAGCTATGGCAAAATGTTAAGAGACGTTTTTTGTAGAGAATTATGTTTCCTACAATTTATGTTCTATGATATTTTTTGATCAGAAGCGTAGTTTTCGAGATATATCGAGATATTTAAAAGTTCCGAAGACGCACCAACATAATAGAGATACAGAAACACCGTGGCCCCTTTCTTTGAGATAACTGTGCACCAGTGCGAGCCGCAAATGCCACTTCCAGCTTAGCTGTGCAGAAGAAGAACAACAAGAAGAAGAAATATCTCGAAATATGTCCGTTAGGCCCCTTCCCTTGAGATAAATGTGCAAATATCTCGGAAACGAAGCGAGCTATGGCAAAATGTTAAGAGACCTTTTTTGTAGAGAATTAAGTTTCCTACTTTTTATGTTCTATGATATTTTTTGATCAGATGCGTAGTTCTCGAGATATATCAAGATATTTAAAAGTTCCGAAGCCGCACCAACATAATAGAGATACAGAAACACCGTGGCCCCTTTCTTTGAGATAACTCTGCACTATTGCGAGCTGTAAATGCCACTTCCAGCTTAGCTGTGCAGAAGAAGAACAACAAGAAGAAGAAATATCTCGAAATATGTCCGTCAGACCCCTTCCCTTGAGATGAATCTGCAAATATCTCGGAAACGAAGCGAGCTATGGCAAAATGTTAAGAGACCTTTTTTGTAGAGAATAATGTTTCCTACAATTTACGTTCTATGATATTTTTTGGTCAGAAGCGTAGTTTTCGAGATATATCGAGATATTTAAAAGTTCCGAAGCCGCACCAACATAATAGAGATACAGAAACACCGTGGCCCCTTTCTTTGAGATAACTCTGCACTATTGCGAGCTGCAAATGCCACTTCCAGCTTAGCTGTGCAGAAGAAGGACAACAAGAAGAAGAAATATCTCGAAATATGTCCGTCAGGCCCCTTCCCTTGAGATATATCTGCAAATATCTCGGAAACGAAGCGAGCTATGGCAAAATGTTAAGAGACCTTTTTTGTAGAGAATTATGTTTCCTACTTTTTATGTTCTATGATATTTTTCGATCAGAGGCGTAGTTCTCGAGATATATCAAGATATTTAAAAGTTCCGAAGCCGCACCAACATAATAGAGATACAGAAACACCGTGGCCCCTTTCTTTGAGATAACTCTGCACGATTGCGAGCTGGAAATGCCACTTCCAGTTTAGCTGTGCAGAAGAAGAACAACAAGAAGAAGAAATATCTCGAAATATGTCCATCAGGACCCTTCCCTTGAGATAAATCTGCAAATATCTCGGAAACGAAGCGAGCTATGGCAAAATGTTAAGAGACCTTTTTTGTAGAGAATTATGTTTCCTACAATTTATGTTCTATGATATTTTTTGATCAGAAGCGTAGTTTTCGAGATATATCGAGATATTTAAAAGTTCCGAAGCCGCACCAACATAATAGAGATACAGAAACACCGTGGCCCCTTTCTTTGGGATAACTCTGCACTATTGCGAGCTGCAAATGCCACTTCCAGCTTAGCTGTGCAGAAGAAGAACAACAAGAAGAAGAAATATCTCGAAATATGTCCGTTAGGCCCCTTGCCTTGAGATAAATCTGCAAAGATCTCGGAAACGAAGCGAGCTATGGCAAAATGTTAAGAGACCTTTTTTGTAGAGAATTAAGTTTCCTGCTTTTTATGTTCTATGATATTTTTTGATCAGATGCGTAGTTTTCGAGATATATCGAGATATTTAAAAGTTCCGAAGCCGCACCAACATAATAGAGATACAGAAACACCGTGGCCCCTTTCTTTGAGATAACTCTGCACTAGTGCGAGCCGCAAATGCCACTTCCAGCTTAGCTGTGCAGAAGAAGAACAACAAGAAGAAGAAATATCTCGAAATATGTCCGTCAGGCCCCTTCCCTTGAGATAAATCTGCACATATCTCGGAAACGAAGCGAGCTATGGCAAAATGTTAAGAGACATTTTGTGTAGAGAATTAAGTTTCCTACTTTTTATCTTCTATGATATTTTTTGATCAGATGCGTAGTTCTCGAGATATATCAAGATATTTAAAAGTTCCGAAGCCGCACCAACATAATAGAGATACAGAAACACCGTGGCCCCTTTCTTTGGGATAACTCTGCACTATTGCGAGCTGCAAATGCCACTTCCAGCTTAGGTGTGCAGAAGAAGAACAACAAGAAGAAGAAATATCTCGAAATATGTCCGTCAGGCCACTTCCCTTGAGATAAATCTGCAAATATCTCGGAAACGAAGCGAGCTATGGCAAAATGTTAAGAGACCTTTTTTGTAGAGAATAATGTTTCCTACAATTTACGTTCTATGATATTTTTTGATCAGAAGCGTGGTTCTCGAGATATATCAAGATATTTAAAAGTTCCGAAGCCGCACCAACATAATAGAGATACAGAAACACCGTGGCCCCTTTCTTTGAGATAACTCTGCGCTATTGCGAGCTGGAAATGCCACTTCCAGTTTAGCTGTGCAGAAGAAGAACAACAAGAAGAGGAAATATCTCGAAATATGTCCGTCAGGCCCCTTCCCTTGAGATATATCTGCAAATATCTCGGAAACGAAACGAGCTATGGCAAAATGTTAAGAGACCTTTTTTGTAGAGAATTATGTTTCCTACAATTTATGTTCTATGATATTTTTTGATCAGAAGCGTAGTTTTCGAGATATATCGAGATATTTAAAAGATCCGAAGCTGCACCAACATAATAGAGATACAGAAACACCGTGGCCCCTTTCTTTGAGATAACTCTGCACTAGTGCGAGCCGCAAATGCCGCTTCCAGCTTAGCTGTGCAGAAGAAGAACAACAAGAAGAAGAAATATCTCGAAATATGTCCGTCAGGCCCCTTCCCTCGAGATAAATCTGCAAATATCTCGGAAACGAAGCGAGCTATGGCAAAATGTTAAGAGACCTTTTTTGTAGAGAATTAAGTTTCCTACTTTTTATGTTCTATGATATTTTTTGATCGGATGCGTAGTTCTCGAGATATATCAAGATATTTAAAAGTTCCGAAGCCGCACCAACATAATAGAGATACAGAAACACCGTGGCCCCTTTCTTTGAGATAACTCTGCACTATTGCGAGCTGCAAATGCCACTTCCAGCTTAGCTGTGCAGAAGAAGAACAACAAGAAGAAGAAATATCTGGAAATATGTTCGTCAGGCCCCTTCCCTTGAGATAAATCTGCAAATATCTCGGAAACGAAGCGAGCTACGGCAAAATGTTAAGAGACCTTTTTTGTAGAGAATTATATTTCCCACAATTTAGGTTCTATGATATTTTTTGATCAGAAGCGTAGTTTTCGAGATATATCGAGATATTTAAAAGATCCGAAGCCGCACCAACATAATAGAGATACAGAAACACCGTGGCCCCTTTCTTTGAGATAACTCTGCACCATTGCGAGCTGCAAATGCCACTTCCAGCTTAGCTGTGCAGAAGAAGACCAACAAGAAGAAGAAATATCTCGAAATATGTCCGTCAGGCCCCTTCCCTTGAGATAAATCTGCAAATATCTCGGAAACGAAGCGAGCTATAGCAAAATGTTAAGAGACCTTATTTGTAGAGAATTAAGTTTCCTACTTTTTATGTTCTATGATATTATTTGATCAGATGCGTAGTTCTCGAGATATATCAAGATATTTAAAAGTTCCGAAGCCGCACCAACATAATAGAGATACAGAAACACCGTGGCCCCTTTCTTTGAGATAACTCTGCACTATTGCGAGCTGCAAATGCCACTTCCAGCTTAGCTGTGCAGAAGAAGAACAACAAGAAGAAGAAATATCTCGAAATATGTCCGTCAGGCCCCTTCCCTTGAGATAAATCTGCAAATATCTCGGAAACGAAGCGAGCTATGGCAAAATGTTAAGAGACGTTTTTTGTAGAGAGTTAAGTTTCCTACTTTTTATGTTCTATGATATTTTTTGATCAGATGCGTAGTTCTCGAGATATATCAAGATATTTAAAAGTTCCGAAGCCGCACCAACATAATAGAGATACAGAAACACCGTGGCCCCTTTCTTTGAGATAACTCTGCACTATTGCGAGCTGTAAATGCCACGTCCAGCTTAGCTGTGCAGAAGAAGAACAACAAGAAGAAGAAATATCTCGAAATATGTCCGTCAGGCCCCTTCCCTCGAGATAAATCAGCAAATATCTCGGAAACGAAGCGAGCTATGGCAAAATGTTAAGAGACCTTTTTTGTAGAGAATTAAGTTTCCTACTTTTTATGTTCTATGATATTTTTTGATCGGATGCGTAGCTCTCGAGATATATCAAGATATTTAAAAGTTCCGAAGCCGCACCAACATAATAGAGATACAGAAACACCGTGGCCCCTTTCTTTGAGATAACTCTGCACTATTGCGAGCTGCAAATGCCACTTCCAGCTTAGCTGTGCAGAAGAAGACCAACAAGAAGAAGAAATATCTCGAAATATGTCCGTCAGGCCCCTTCCCTTGAGATAAACCTGCAAATATCTCGGAAACGAAGCGAGCTATGGCAAAATGTTAAGAGACCTTATTTGTGGAGAATTAAGTTTCCTACTTTTTATGTTCTATGATATTATTTGATCAGATGCGTAGTTCTCGAGATATATCAAGATATTTAAAAGTTCCGAAGCCGCACCAACATAATAGAGATACAGAAACACCGTGGCCCCTTTCTTTGAGATAACTCTGCACTATTGCGAGCTGCAAATGCCACTTCCAGCTTAGCTGTGCAGAAGAAGAACAACAAGAAGAAGAAATATCTCGAAATATGTCCGTCAGGCCCCTTCCCTTGAGATAAATCTGCATATATCTCGGAAGCGAAGCGAGCTATGGCAAAATGTTAAGAGACCTTTTTTGTAGAGAATTATGTTTCCTACAATTTATGTTCTATGATATTTTTTGATCAGAAGCGTAGTTTTCGAGATATATCAAGATATTTAAAAGTTCCGAAGCCGCACCAACATAATAGAGATACAGAAACACCGTGGCCCCTTTCTTTCAGATAACTCTGCACTATTGCGAGCTGGAAATGCCACTTCCAGTTTAGCTGTGCAGAAGAAGAACAACAAGAAGAAGAAATATCTCGAAATATGTCCGTCAGGCCCCTTCCCTTGAGATAAATCTGCATATATCTCGGAAACGAAGCGAGCTATGGCAAAATGTTGAGAGACCTTTTTTGTAGAGAATTAAGTTTTCTACTTTTTATGTTCTATGATATTTTTTGATCAGATGCGTAGTTCTCGAGATATATCAAGATATTTAAAAGTTCCGAAGCCGCACCAACATAATAGAGATACAGAAACACCGTGGCCCCTTTCTTTGAGATAACTCTGTACTATTGCGAGCTGGAAATGCCACTTCCAGTTTAGCTGTGCAGAAGAAGAACAACAAGAAGAAGAAATATCTCGAAATATGTCCGTTAGGCCCCTTCCCTTGAGATAAATCTGCAAATATCTCGGAAACGAAGCGAGCTATGGCAAAATGTTAAGAGACGTTTTTTGTAGAGAATTATGTTTCCTACAATTTATGTTCTATGATATTTTTTGATCAGAAGCGTAGTTTTCGAGATATATCGAGATATTTAAAAGTTCCGAAGCAGCACCAGCATAATAGAGATACAGAAACACCGTGGCCCCTTTCTTTGAGATAACTCTGCACTAGTGCGAGCCGCAAATGCCACTTCCAGCTTAGCTGTGCAGAAGAAGAACAACAAGAAGAAGAAATATCTCGAAATATGTCCGTCAGGCCCCTTCCCTTGAGATAAATCTGCAAATATCTCGGAAACGAAGCGAGCTACGGCAAAATGTTAAGAGACCTTTTTTGTAGAGAATTATATTTCCCATAATTTAGGTTCTATGATATTTTTTGATCAGAAGCGTAGTTTTCGAGATATATCGAGATATTTAAAAGATCCGAAGCCGCACCAACATAATAGAGATACAGAAACACCGTGGCCCCTTTCTTTGAGATAACTCTGCACCATTGCGAGCTGCAAATGCCACTTCCAGCTTAGCTGTGCAGAAGAAGACCAACAAGAAGAAGAAATATCTCGAAATATGTCCGTCAGGCCCCTTCCCTTGAGATAAATCTGCAAATATCTCGGAAACGAAGCGAGCTATAGCAAAATGTTAAGAGACCTTATTTGTAGAGAATTAAGTTTCCTACTTTTTATGTTCTATGATATTATTTGATCAGATGCGTAGTTCTCGAGATATATCAAGATATTTAAAAGTTCCGAAGCCGCACCAACATAATAGAGATACAGAAACACCGTGGCCCCTTTCTTTCAGATAACTCTGCACTATTGCGAGCTGCAAATGCCACTTCCAGCTTAGCTGTGCAGAGGAAGAACAACAAGAAGAAGAAATATCTCGAAATATGTCCGTCAGGCCAGTTCCTTTGAGTTGAATCTGCAAATATCTCGGAAACGAAGCGAGCTATGGCAAAATGTTAAGAGACCTTTTTTGTAGAGAATTAAGTTTCCTACTTTTTATGTTCTATGATATTTTTTGATCAGAAGCGTAGTTTTCGATATATATCGAGATATTTAAAAGTTCCGAAGCCGCACCAACATAATAGAGATACAGAAACACCGTGGCCCCTTTCTTTGAGATAACTCTGCACTAGTGCGAGCCGCAAATGCCACTTCCAGCTTAGCTGTGCAGAAGAAGAACAACAAGAAGAAGAAATATCTCGAAATATGTCCGTCAGGCCCCTTCCCTTGAGATAAATATGCAAATATCTCGGAAACGAAGCGAGGTATGGCAAAATGTTAAGAGACGTTTTTTGTAGAGAATTAAGTTTCCTGCTTTTTATGTTCTATGATATTTTTTGATCAGATGCGTAGTTTTCGAGATATATCGAGATATTTAAAAGTTCCGAAGCCGCACCAACATAATAGAGATACAGAAACACCGTGGCCCCTTTCTTTGAGATAACTCTGCACTAGTGCGAGCCGCAAATGCCACTTCCAGCTTAGCTGTGCAGAAGAAGAACAACAAGAAGAAGAAATATCTCGAAATATGTCCGTCAGGCCCCTTCCCTTGAGATAAATCTGCACATATCTCGGAAACGAAGCGAGCTATGGCAAAATGTTAAGAGACCTTTTGTGTAGAGAATTAAGTTTCCTACTTTTTATCTTCTATGATATTTTTTGATCAGATGCGTAGTTCTCGAGATATATCAAGATATTTAAAAGTTCCGAAGCCGCACCAACATAATAGAGATACAGAAACACCGTGGCCCCTTTCTTTGGGATAACTCTGCACTATTGCGAGCTGCAAATGCCACTTCCAGCTTAGGTGTGCAGAAGAAGAACAACAAGAAGAAGAAATATCTCGAAATATGTCCGTCAGGCCACTTCCGTTGAGATAAATCTGCAAATATCTCGGAAACGAAGCGAGCTATGGCAAAATGTTAAGAGACCTTTTTTGTAGAGAATAATGTTTCCTACAATTTACGTTCTATGATATTTTTTGATCAGAAGCGTAGTTCTCGAGATATATCAAGATATTTAAAAGTTCCGAAGCCGCACCAACATAATAGAGATACAGAAACACCGTGGCCCCTTTCTGTGAGATAACTCTGTACTATTGCGAGCTGGAAATGCCACTTCCAGTTTAGCTGTGCAGAAGAAGAACAACAAGAAGAAGAAATATCTCGAAATATGTCCGTTAGGCCCCTTCCCTTGAGATAAATCTGCAAATATCTCGGAAACGAAGCGAGCTATGGCAAAATGTTAAGAGACGTTTTTTGTAGAGAATTATGTTTCCTACAATTTATGTTCTATGACATTTTTTGATCAGAAGCGTAGTTTTCGAGATATATCGAGATATTTAAAAGTTCCGAAGCAGCACCAGCATAATAGAGATACAGAAACACCGTGGCCCCTTTCTTTGAGATAACTCTGCACTAGTGCGAGCCGCAAATGCCACTTCCAGCTTAGCTGTGCAGAAGAAGAACAACAAGAAGAAGAAATATCTCGAAATATGTCCGTCAGGCCCCTTCCCTTGAGATAAATCTGCAAATATCTCGGAAACGAAGCGAGCTACGGCAAAATGTTAAGAGACCTTTTTTGTAGAGAATTATATTTCCCACAATTTAGGTTCTATGATATTTTTTGATCAGAAGCGTAGTTTTCGAGATATATCGAGATATTTAAAAGATCCGAAGCCGCACCAACATAATAGAGATACAGAAACACCGTGGCCCCTTTCTTTGAGATAACTCTGCACCATTGCGAGCTGCAAATGCCACTTCCAGCTTAGCTGTGCAGAAGAAGACCAACAAGAAGAAGAAATATCTCGAAATATGTCCGTCAGGCCCCTTCCCTTGAGATAAATATGCAAATATCTCGGAAACGAAGCGAGGTATGGCAAAATGTTAAGAGACCTTTTTTGTAGAGAATTAAGTTTCCTGCTTTTTATGTTCTATGATATTTTTTGATCAGATGCGTAGTTTTCGAGATATATCGAGATATTTAAAAGTTCCGAAGCCGCACCAACATAATAGAGATACAGAAACACCGTGGCCCCTTTCTTTGGGATAACTCTGCACTATTGCGAGCTGCAAATGCCACTTCCAGCTTAGGTGTGCAGAAGAAGAACAACAAGAAGAAGAAATATCTCGAAATATGTCCGTCAGGCCACTTCCCTTGAGATAAATCTGCAAATATCTCGGAAACGAAGCGAGCTATGGCAAAATGTTAAGAGACCTTTTTTGTAGAGAATAATGTTTCCTACAATTTACGTTCTATGATATTTTTTGATCAGAAGCGTAGTTCTCGAGATATATCAAGATATTTAAAAGATCCGAAGCTGCACCAACATAATAGAGATACAGAAACACCGTGGCCCCTTTCTTTGAGATAACTCTGCACTAGTGCGAGCCGCAAATGCCGCTTCCAGCTTAGCTGTGCAGAAGAAGAACAACAAGAAGAAGAAATATCTCGAAATATGTCCGTCAGGCCCCTTCCCTCGAGATAAATCTGCAAATATCTCGGAAACGAAGCGAGCTATGGCAAAATGTTAAGAGACCTTTTTTGTAGAGAATTAAGTTTCCTACTTTTTATGTTCTATGATATTTTTTGATCGGATGCGTAGTTCTCGAGATATATCAAGATATTTAAAAGTTCCGAAGCCGCACCAACATAATAGAGATACAGAAACACCGTGGCCCCTTTCTTTGAGATAACTCTGCACTATTGCGAGCTGCAAATGCCACTTCCAGCTTAGCTGTGCAGAAGAAGAACAACAAGAAGAAGAAATATCTGGAAATATGTTCGTCAGGCCCCTTCCCTTGAGATAAATCTGCAAATATCTCGGAAACGAAGCGAGCTACGGCAAAATGTTAAGAGACCTTTTTTGTAGAGAATTATATTTCCCACAATTTAGGTTCTATGATATTTTTTGATCAGAAGCGTAGTTTTCGAGATATATCGAGATATTTAAAAGATCCGAAGCCGCACCAACATAATAGAGATACAGAAACACCGTGGCCCCTTTCTTTGAGATAACTCTGCACCATTGCGAGCTGCAAATGCCACTTCCAGCTTAGCTGTGCAGAAGAAGACCAACAAGAAGAAGAAATATCTCGAAATATGTCCGTCAGGCCCCTTCCCTTGAGATAAATCTGCAAATATCTCGGAAACGAAGAGAGCTATCGCAAAATGTTAAGAGACCTTTTTTGTAGAGAATTAAGTTTCCTACTTTTTATGTTCATTGATATTTTTTGATCTGATGCGTAGTTCTCGAGATATATCAAGATATTTAAAAGTTCCGAAGCCGCACCAACATAATAGAGATACAGAAACACCGTGGCCCCTTTCTTTGAGATAACTCTGCACTATTGCGAGCCGCAAATGTCACTTCCAGCTTAGCTGTGCAGAAGAAGAACAACAAGAAGAAGAAATATCTCGAAATACGTCCGTCAGGCCCCTTCCCTTGAGATAAATCTGCAAATATCTCGGAAACGAAGCGAGCTATGGCAAAATGTTGAGAGACCTTTTTTGTAGAGAATTAAGTTTCCTACGTTTTATGTCCTATGATATTTTTTGGTCAGATGCGTAGTTCTCGAGATATATCAAGATATTTAAAAGCTCCGAAGCCGCACCAACATAATAGAGATACAGAAACACCGTGGCCCCTTTCTTTGAGATAACTCTGCACTATTGCGAGCTGTAAATGCCACTTCCAGCTTAGCTGTGCAGAAGAAGAACAACAAGAAGAAGACATATCTCGAAATATGTCCGTCAGGCCCCTTCCCTTGAGATATATCTGCAAATATCTCGGAAACGAAGCGAGCTATGGCAAAATGTTAAGAGACCTTTTTTGTAGAGAATTATGTTTCCTACAATTTATGGTCTATGATATTTTTTGATCAGAAGCGTAGTTTTCGAGATATATCGAGATATTTAGAAGTTCCGAAGCCGCACCAACATAATAGAGATACAGAAACACCGTGGCCCCTTTCGTTGAGATAACTCTGCACTAGTGCGAGCCGCAAATGCCACTTCCAGCTTAGCTGTGCAGAAGAAGAACAACAAGAAGAAGAAATATCTCGAAATATGTCCGTCAGGCCCCTTCCCATGAGATAAATCTGCAAATATCTCGGAAACGAAGAGAGCTATGGCAAAATGTTGAGAGACCTTTTTTGTAGAGAATTAAGTTTCCTACTTTTTATGTTCTATGATATTTTTTGATCTGATGCGTAGTTCTCGAGATATATCAAGATATTTAAAAGTTCCGAAGCCGCACCAACATAATAGAGATACAGAAACACCGTGGCCCCTTTCTTTGAGATAACTCTGCACTATTGCGAGCTGTAAATGCCACTTCCAGCTTAGCTGTGCAGAAGAAGAACAAGAAGAAGAAGAAGTATCTCGAAATATGTCCGTCAGGCCCCTTCCCTTGAGATATATCTGCAAATATCTCGGAAACGAAGCGAGCTATGACAAAATGTTAAGAGACCTTTTTTGTAAAGAATTAAGTTTCCTACTTTTTATGTTCTATGATATTTTTTGATCAGATGCGTAGTTCTCGAGATATATCAAGATATTTAAAAGTTCCGAAGCCGCACCAACATAATAGAGATACAGAAACACCGTGGCCCCTTTCTTTCAGATAACTATGCACTATTGCGAGCTGCAAATGCCACTTCCAGCTTAGCTGTGCAGAAGAACAACAAGAAGAAGAAATATCTCGAAATATGTCCGTCAGGCCCCTTCCCTTGAGATAAATCTGCAAATATCTCGGAAACGAAGAGAGCTATGGCAAAATGTTAAGAGACCTTTTTTGTAGAGAATTAAGTTTCCTACAATTTATGTTCTATGATATTTTTTGATCAGAAGCGTAGTTTTCGAGATATATCGAGATATTTAAAAGTTCCGAAGCCGCACCAACATAGTAGAGATACAGAAACACCGTGGCCCCTTTCGTTGAGATAACTCTGCACTAGTGCGAACCGCAAATGCCACTTCCAGCTTAGCTGTGCAGAGGAAGAACAACAAGAAGAAGAAATATCTCGAAATATGTCCGTCAGGCCAGTTCCTTTGAGCTGAATCTGCAAATATCTCGGAAACGAAGCGAGCTATGGCAAAATGTTAAGAGACGTTTTTTATAGAGAATTATGTTTCCTACAATTTATGTTCTATGATATTTTTTGATCAGAAGCGTAGTTTTCGAGATATATCGAGATATTTAAAAGTTCCGAAGCCGCACCAACATAATAGGGATACAGAAACACCGTGGCCCCTTTCTTTGAGATAACTCTGCACTAGTGCGAGCCGCAAATGCCACTTCCAGCTTAGCTGTGCAGAAGAAGAACAACAAGAAGAAGAAATATATCGAAATATGTCCGTCAGGCCCCTTCCCTTGAGATAAATCTGCAAATATCTCGGAAACGAAGCGAGCTATGGCGAAATGTTGAGAGACCTTTTTTGTAGAGAATTAAGTTTCCTACTTTTTATGTTCTATGATATTTTTTGATCAGATGCGTAGTTCTCGAGATATATCAAGATATTTAAAAGTTCCGAAGCCGCACCAACATAATAGAGATACAGAAACACCGTGGCCCCCTTCTTTGAGATAACTCTGCACTATTGCGCGCTGTAAATGCCACTTCCAGCTTAGCTGTGCAGAAGAAGAACAACAAGAAGAAGACATATCTCGAAATATGTCCGTCAGGCCCCTTCCCTTGAGATAAATCTGCAAATATCTCGGAAACGAAGCGAGCTATGGCAAAATGTTAAGAGACGTTTTTTGTAGAGAATTATGTTTCCTACAATTTATGTTCTATGATATTTTTTGATCAGAAGCGTAGTTTTCGAGATATATCGAGATATTTAAAAGTTCCGAAGCCGCACCAACATAATAGGGATACAGAAACACCGTGGCCCCTTTCTTTGAGATAACTCTGCACTAGTGCGAGCCGCAAATGCCACTTCCAGCTTAGCTGTGCAGAAGAAGAACAACAAGAAGAAGAAATATCTCGAAATATGTCCGTCAGGCCCCTTCCCTTGAGATAAATCTGCAAATATCTCGGAAACGAAGCGAGCTATGGCAAAATGTTAAGAGACCTTTTTTGTAGAGAATTAAGTTTCCTACTTTTTATCTTGTATGATATTTTTGATCAGATGCGTAGTTCTCGAGATATATCAAGATATTTAAAAGTTCCGAAGCCGCACCAACATAATAGAGATACAGAAACACCGTGGCCCCTTTCTTTGAGATAACTCTGCACTATTGCGAGCTGCAAATGCCACTTCCAGCTTAGCTGTGCAGAGGAAGAACAACAAGAAGTAGAAATATCTCGAAATATGTCCGTCAGGCCAGTTCCTTTGAGCTGAATCTGCAAATATCTCGGAAACGAAGCGAGCTATGGCAAAATGTTAAGAGACCTTTTTTGTAGAGAATAATGTTTCCTACAATTTACGTTCTATGATATTTTTTGATCAGAAGCGCAGTTTTCGAGATATATCGAGATATTTAAAAGTTCCGCAGCCGCACCAACATAATAGAGATACAGAAACACCGTGGCCCCTTTCTTTGAGATAACTCTGCACTATTGCGACCTGCAAATGCCACTTCCAGCTCAGCTGTGCAGAAGAAGAACAACAAGAAGAAGAAATATCTCGAAATATGTCCGTCAGGCCCCTTCCCTTGAGATAAATCTGCAAATATCTCGGAAACGAAGCGAGCTATGGCAAAATGTTAAGAGACCTTTTTTGTAGAGAATTAAGTTTCCTACTTCTTATGTTCTATGATATTTTTTGATCAGATGCGTAGTTCTCGAGATATATCAAGATATTTAAAAGTTCCGAAGCCGCACCAACATAATAGAGATACAGAAACACCGTGGCACCTTTCTTTGAGATAACTCTGCACTATTGCGAGCTGCAAATGCCACTTCCAGCTTAGCTGTGCAGAGGAAGAACAACAAGAAGAAGAAGTATCTCGAAATATGTCCGTCAGGCCCGTTCCTTTGAACTGAATCTGCAAATATCTCGGAAACGAAGCGAGCTATGGCAAAATGTTAAGAGACCTTTTTTGTAGAGAATTATGCTTCCTACAATTTATGTTCTATGATATTTTTTGATCAGAAGCGTAGTTTTCGAGATACATCGAGATATTTAAAAGTTCCGAAGCCGCACCAACATAATAGAGATACAGAAACACCGTGGCCCCTTTCTTTGAGATAACTCTGCACTAGTGCGAGCCGCAAATGCCAGTTCCAGCTTAGCAGTGCAGAAGAAGAACAACAAGAAGAAGAAATATCTCGAAATATGTCCGTCAGGCCCCTTCCCTTGAGATAAATCTGCAAATATCTCGGAAACCAAGCGAGCTATGGCAAAATGTTAAGAGACCTTTTTTGTAGAGAATTATGTTTCCTACAATTTATGTTGTATGATATTTTTTGATCAGATGCGTAGTTCTCGAGATATATCAAGATATTTAAAAGTTCCGAAGCCGCACCAACATAATAGAGATACAGAAACACCGTGGCCCCTTTCTTTGAGATAACTCTGCACTATTGCGAGCTGCAAATGCCACTTCCAGCTTAGCTGTGCAGAAGAACAACAAGAAGAAGAAATATCTCGAAATATGTCCGTCAGGCCCCTTCCCTTGAGATAAATCTGCAAATATCTCGGAAACGAAGAGAGCTATGGCAAAATGTTAAGAGACCTTTTTTGTAGAGAATTAAGTTTCCTACAATTTATGTTCTATGATATTTTTTGATCAGAAGCGTAGTTTTCGAGATATATCGAGATATTTAAAAGTTCCGAAGCCGCACCAACATAGTAGAGATACAGAAACACCGTGGCCCCTTTCGTTGAGATAACTCTGCACTAGTGCGAACCGCAAATGCCACTTCCAGCTTAGCTGTGCAGAGGAAGAACAACAAGAAGAAGAAATATCTCGAAATATGTCCGTCAGGCCAGTTCCTTTGAGCTGAATCTGCAAATATCTCGGAAACGAAGCGAGCTATGGCAAAATGTTAAGAGACGTTTTTTATAGAGAATTATGTTTCCTACAATTTATGTTCTATGATATTTTTTGATCAGAAGCGTAGTTTTCGAGATATATCGAGATATTTAAAAGTTCCGAAGCCGCACCAACATAATAGGGATACAGAAACACCGTGGCCCCTTTCTTTGAGATAACTCTGCACTAGTGCGAGCCGCAAATGCCACTTCCAGCTTAGCTGTGCAGAAGAAGAACAACAAGAAGAAGAAATATCTCGAAATATGTCCGTCAGGCCCCTTCCCTTGAGATAAATCTGCAAATATCTCGGAAACGAAGCGAGCTATGGCGAAATGTTGAGAGACCTTTTTTGTAGAGAATTAAGTTTCCTACTTTTTATGTTCTATGATATTTTTTGATCAGATGCGTAGTTCTCGAGATATATCAAGATATTTAAAAGTTCCGAAGCCGCACCAACATAATAGAGATACAGAAACACCGTGGCCCCTTTCTTTGAGATAACTCTGCACGATTGCGAGCTGTAAATGCCACTTCCAGCTTAGCTGTGCAGAAGAAGGACAACAAGAAGAAGAAATATCTCGAAATATGTCCGTCAGGCCCCTTCCCTTGAGATAAATCTGCAAATATCTCGGAAACGAAGCGAGCTATGGCAAAATGTTAAGAGACGTTTTTTATAGAGAATTATGTTTCCTACAATTTATGTTCTATGATATTTTTTGATCAGAAGCGTAGTTTTCGAGATATATCGAGATATTTAAAAGTTCCGAAGCCGCACCAACATAATAGGGATACAGAAACACCGTGGCCCCTTTCTTTGAGATAACTCTGCACTAGTGCGTGCCGCAAATGCCACTTCCAGCTTAGCTGTGCAGAAGAAGAACAACAAGAAGAAGAAATATCTCGAAATATGTCCGTCAGGCCCCTTCCCTTGAGATATATCTGCAAATATCTCGGAAAAGAAGCGAGCTATGGCAAAATGTTAAGAGACCTTTTTTGTAGAGCATTATGCTTCCTACAATTTATGTTCTATGATATTTTTTGATCAGAAGCGTAGTTTTCGAGATACATCGAGATATTTATAAGTTCCGAAGCCGCACCAACATAATAGAGATACAGAAACACCGTGGCCCCTTTCTTTGAGATAACTCTGCACTAGTGCGAGCCGCAAATGCCAGTTCCAGTTTAGCTGTGCAGAAGAGGAACAACAAGAAGAAGAAATATCTCGAAATATGTCCGTCAGGCCCCTTCCCTTGAGATAAATCTGCAAATATCTCGGGGAACGAAGCGAGCTATGGCAAAATGTTAAGAGACCTTTTTTGTAGAGAATTAAGTTTCCTACTTTTTATGTTGTATGATATTTTTTGATCAGATGCGTAGTTCTCGAGATATATCAAGATATTTAAAAGTTCCGAAGCCGCACCAACATAATAGAGATACAGAAACACCGTGGCCCCTTTCTTTGAGATAACTCTGCACTATTGCGAGCTGCAAATGCCACTTCCAGCTTAGCTGTGCAGAGGAAGAACAACAAGAAGAAGAAATATCTCGAAATATGTCCGTCAGGCCAGTTCCTTTGAGCTGAATCTGCAAATATCTCGGAAACGAAGCGAGCTATGGCAAAATGTTAAGAGACGTTTTTTGTAGAGAATTATGTTTCCTACAATTTATGTTCTATGATATTTTTTGATCAGAAGCGTAGTTTTCGAGATATATCGAGATATTTAAAAGTTCCGAAGCCGCACCAACATAATAGGGATACAGAAACACCGTGGCCCCTTTCTTTGAGATAACTCTGCACTAGTGCGAGCCGCAAATGCCACTTCCAGCTTAGCTGTGCAGAAGAAGAACAACAAGAAGAAGAAATATCTCGAAATATGTCCATCAGGCCCCTTCCCTTGAGATAAATCTGCAAATATCTCGGAAACGAAGCGAGCTATGGCGAAATGTTAAGAGACCTTTTTTGTAGAGAATTAAGTTTCCTACTTTTCATGTTCTATGATATTTTTTGATCAGATGCGTAGTTCTCGAGATATATCAAGATATTTAAAAGTTCCGAAGCCGCACCAACATAATAGAGATACAGAAACACCGTGGCCCCTTTCTTTGAGATAACTCTGCACGATTGCGAGCTGTAAATGCCACTTCCAGCTTAGCTGTGCAGAAGAAGGACAACAAGAAGAAGAAATATCTCGAAATATGTCCGTCAGGCCCCTTCCCTTGAGATAAATCTGCAAATATCTCGGAAACGAAGCGAGCTATGGCGAAATGTTAAGAGACCTTTTTTGTAGAGAATTAAGTTTCCTACTTTTTATGTTCTATGATATTTTTTGATCAGATGCGTAGTTCTCGAGATATATCAAGATATTTAAAAGTTCCGAAGCCGCACCAACATAATAGAGATACAGAAACACCGTGGCCCCTTTCTTTGAGATAACTCTGCACTATTGCGAGCTGCAAATGCCACTTCCAGCTTAGCTGTGCAGAGGAAGAACAACAAGAAGAAGAAATATCTCGAAATATGTCCGTCAGGCCAGTTCCTTTGAGCTGAATCTGCAAATATCTCGGAAACGAAGCGAGCTATGGCAAAATGTTAAGAGACGTTTTTTGTAGAGAATTATGTTTCCTACAATTTATGTTCTATGATATTTTTTGATCAGAAGCGTAGTTTTCGAGATATATCGAGATATTTAAAAGTTCCGAAGCCGCACCAACATAATAGGGATACAGAAACACCGTGGCCCCTTTCTTTGAGATAACTCTGCACTAGTGCGAGCCGCAAATGCCACTTCCAGCTTAGCTGTGCAGAAGAAGAACAACAAGAAGAAGAAATATCTCGAAATATGTCCATCAGGCCCCTTCCCTTGAGATAAATCTGCAAATATCTCGGAAACGAAGCGAGCTATGGCGAAATGTTAAGAGACCTTTTTTGTAGAGAATTAAGTTTCCTACTTTTCATGTTCTATGATATTTTTTGATCAGATGCGTAGTTCTCGAGATATATCAAGATATTTAAAAGTTCCGAAGCCGCACCAACATAATAGAGATACAGAAACACCGTGGCCCCTTTCTTTGAGATAACTCTGCACGATTGCGAGCTGTAAATGCCACTTCCAGCTTAGCTGTGCAGAAGAAGGACAACAAGAAGAAGAAATATCTCGAAATATGTCCGTCAGGCCCCTTCCCTTGAGATAAATCTGCAAATATCTCGGAAACGAAGCGAGCTATGGCGAAATGTTAAGAGACCTTTTTTGTAGAGAATTAAGTTTCCTACTTTTTATGTTCTATGATATTTTTTGATCAGATGCGTAGTTCTCGAGATATATCAAGATATTTAAAAGTTCCGAAGCCGCACCAACATAATAGAGATACAGAAACACCGTGGCCCCTTTCTTTGAGATAACTCTGCACTATTGCGAGCTGCAAATGCCACTTCCAGCTTAGCTGTGCAGAGGAAGAACAACAAGAAGAAGAAATATCTCGAAATATGTCCGTCAGGCCAGTTCCTTTGAGCTGAATCTGCAAATATCTCGGAAACGAAGCGAGCTATGGCAAAATGTTAAGAGACGTTTTTTGTAGAGAATTATGTTTCCTACAATTTATGTTCTATGATATTTTTTGATCAGAAGCGTAGTTTTCGAGATATATCGAGATATTTAAAAGTTCCGAAGCCGCACCAACATAATAGGGATACAGAAACACCGTGGCCCCTTTCTTTGAGATAACTCTGCACTAGTGCGAGCTGCAAATGCCACTTCCAGCATAGCTGTGCAGAGGAAGAACAACAAGAAGAAGAAATATCTCGAAATATGTCCGTCAGGCCAGTTCCTTTGAGCTGAATCTGCAAATATCTCGGAAACGAAGCGAGCTATGGCAAAATGTTAAGAGACCTTTTTGTAGAGAATTATGCTTCCTACAATTTATGTTCTATGATATTTTTTGATCAGAAGCGTAGTTTTCGAGATACATCGAGATATTTAAAAGTTCCGAAGCCGCACCAACATAATAGAGATACAGAAACACCGTGGCCCCTTTCTTTGAGATAACTCTGCACTAGTGCGAGCCGCAAATGCCAGTTCCAGCTTAGCTGTGCAGAAGAAGAACAAAAAGAAGAAGAAATATCTCGAAATATGTCCGTCAGGCCCCTTCCCTTGAGATAAATCTGCAAATATCTCGGAAACGAAGCGAGCTATGGCAAAATGTTAAGAGACGTTTTTTGTAGAGAATTATGTTTCCTACAATTTATGTTCTATGATATTTTTTGATCAGAAGCGTAGTTTTCGAGATATATCGAGATATTTAAAAGTTCCGAAGCCGCACCAACATAATAGGGATACAGAAACACCGTGGCCCCTTTCTTTGAGATAACTCTGCACTAGTGCGAGCTGCAAATGCCACTTCCAGCTTAGCTGTGCAGAGGAAGAACAACAAGAAGAAGAAATATCTCGAAATATGTCCGTCAGGCCCCTTCCCTTGAGATAAATCTGCAAATATCTCGGAAACGAAGCGAGCTATGGCGAAATCTTAAGAGACCTTTTCTGTAGAGAATTAAGTTTCCTACTTTTTATCTTCTATGATATTTTTTGATCAGATGCGTAGTTCTCGAGATATATCAAGATATTTAAAAGTTCCGAAGCCGCACCAACATAATAGAGATACAGAAACACCGTGGCCCCTTTCTTTGAGATAACTCTGCACGATTGCGAGCTGTAAATGCCACTTCCAGCTTAGCTGTGCAGAAGAAGGACAACAAGAAGAAGAAATATCTCGAAATATGTCCGTCAGGCCCCTTCCCTTGAGATAAATCTGCAAATATCTCGGAAACGAAGCGAGCTATGGCGAAATGTTAAGAGACCTTTTTTGTAGAGAATTAAGTTTCCTACTTTTTATGTTCTATGATATTTTTTGATCAGATGCGTAGTTCTCGAGATATATCAAGATATTTAAAAGTTCCGAAGCCGCACCAACATAATAGAGATACAGAAACACCGTGGCCCCTTTCTTTGAGATAACTCTGCACTATTGCGAGCTGCAAATGCCACTTCCAGCTTAGCTGTGCAGAGGAAGAACAACAAGAAGAAGAAATATCTCGAAATATGTCCGTCAGGCCAGTTCCTTTGAGCTGAATCTGCAAATATCTCGGAAACGAAGCGAGCTATGGCAAAATGTTAAGAGACGTTTTTTGTAGAGAATTATGTTTCCTACAATTTATGTTCTATGATATTTTTTGATCAGAAGCGTAGTTTTCGAGATATATCGAGATATTTAAAAGTTCCGAAGCCGCACCAACATAATAGGGATACAGAAACACCGTGGCCCCTTTCTTTGAGATAACTCTGCACTAGTGCGAGCTGCAAATGCCACTTCCAGCATAGCTGTGCAGAGGAAGAACAACAAGAAGAAGAAATATCTCGAAATATGTCCGTCGGGCCAGTTCCTTTGAGCTGAATCTGCAAATATCTCGGAAACGAAGCGAGCTATGGCAAAATGTTAAGAGACCTTTTTGTAGAGAATTATGCTTCCTACAATTTATGTTCTATGATATTTTTTGATCAGAAGCGTAGTTTTCGAGATACATCGAGATATTTAAAAGTTCCGAAGCCGCACCAACATAATAGAGATACAGAAACACCGTGGCCCCTTTCTTTGAGATAACTCTGCACTAGTGCGAGCCGCAAATGCCAGTTCCAGCTTAGCTGTGCAGAAGAAGAACAAAAAGAAGAAGAAATATCTCGAAATATGTCCGTCAGGCCCCTTCCCTTGAGATAAATCTGCAAATATCTCGGAAACGAAGCGAGCTATGGCAAAATGTTAAGAGACCTTTTTTGTAGAGAATTAAGTTTCCTACTTTTTATGTTGTATGATATTTTTTGATCAGATGCGTAGTTCTCGAGATATATCAAGATATTTAAAAGTTCCGAAGCCGCACCAACATAATAGAGATACAGAAACACCGTGGCCCCTTTCTTTGAGATAACTCTGCACTATTGCGAGCTGCAAATGCCACTTCCAGCTTAGCTGTGCAGAGGAAGAACAACAAGAAGAAGAAATATCTCGAAATATGTCCGTCAGGCCAGTTCCTTTGAGCTGAATCTGCAAATATCTCGGAAACGAAGCGAGCTATGGCAAAATGTTAAGAGACGTTTTTTGTAGAGAATTATGTTTCCTACAATCTATGTTCTATGATATTTTTTGATCAGAAGCGTAGTTTTCGAGATATATCGAGATATTTAAAAGTTCCGAAGCCGCACCAACATAATAGGGATACAGAAACACCGTGGCCCCTTTCTTTGAGATAACTCTGCACTAGTGCGAGCTGCAAATGCCACTTCCAGCTTAGCTGTGCAGAGGAAGAACAACAAGAAGAAGAAATATCTCGAAATATGTCCGTCAGGCCCCTTCCCTTGAGATAAATCTGCAAATATCTCGGAAACGAAGCGAGCTATGGCGAAATCTTAAGAGACCTTTTCTGTAGAGAATTAAGTTTCCTACTTTTTATCTTCTATGATATTTTTTGATCAGATGCGTAGTTCTCGAGATATATCAAGATATTTAAAAGTTCCGAAGCCGCACCAACATAATAGAGATACAGAAACACCGTGGCCCCTTTCTTTGAGATAACTCTGCACGATTGCGAGCTGGAAATGCCACTTCCAGTTTAGCTGTGCAGAAGAAGAACAACAAGAAGAAGAAATATCTCGAAATATGTCCATCAGGACCCTTCCCTTGAGATAAATCTGCAAATATCTCGGAAACGAAGCGAGCTATGGCAAAATGTTAAGAGACGTTTTTTGTAGAGAATTATGTTTCCTACAATTTATGTTCTATCATATTTTTTGATCAGAAGCGTAGTTTTCGAGATATATCGAGATATTTAAAAGTTCCGAAGCCGCACCAACATAATAGAGATACAGAAACACCGTGGCCCCTTTCTTTGAGATAACTCTGCACTAGTGCGAGCCGCAAATGCCACTTCCAGCTTAGCTGTGCAGAAGAAGAACAACAAGAAGAAGAAATATCTCGAAATATGTCCGTCAGGCCCCTTCCCTTGAGATATATCTGCAAATATCTCGGAAACCAAGCGAGCTATGGCAAAATGTTAAGAGACCTTTTTTGTAGAGAATTATGCTTCCTACAATTTATGTTCTATGATATTTTTTGATCAGAAGCGTAGTTTTCGAGATACATCGAGATATTTAAAAGTTCCGAAGCCGCACCAACATAATAGAGATACAGAAACACCGTGGCCCCTTTCTTTGAGATAACTCTGCACTAGTGCGAGCCGCAAATGCCAGTTCCAGCTTAGCTGTGCAGAAGAAGAACAACAAGAAGAAGAAATATCTCGAAATATGTCCGTCAGGCCCCTTCCCTTGAGATAAATCTGCAAATATCTCGGAAACGAAGCGAGCTATGGCAAAATGTTAAGAGACCTTTTTTGTAGAGAATTAAGTTTCCTACTTTTTATGTTGTATGATATTTTTTGATCAGATGCGTAGTTCTCGAGATATATCAAGATATTTAAAAGTTCCGAAGCCGCACCAACATAATAGAGATACAGAAACACCGTGGCCCCTTTCTTTGAGATAACTCTGCACTATTGCGAGCTGCAAATGCCACTTCCAGCTTAGCTGTGCAGAGGAAGAACAACAAGAAGAAGAAATATCTCGAAATATGTCCGTCAGGCCAGTTCCTTTGAGCTGAATCTGCAAATATCTCGGAAACGAAGCGAGCTATGGCAAAATGTTAAGAGACGTTTTTTGTAGAGAATTATGTTTCCTACAATTTATGTTCTATGATATTTTTTGATCAGAAGCGTAGTTTTCGAGATATATCGAGATATTTAAAAGTTCCGAAGCCGCACCAACATAATAGGGATACAGAAACACCGTGGCCCCTTTCTTTGAGATAACTCTGCACTAGTGCGAGCCGCAAATGCCACTTCCAGCTTAGCTGTGCAGAAGAAGAACAACAAGAAGAAGACATATCTCGAAATATGTCCGTCAGGCCAGTTCCTTTGAGCTGAATCTGCAAATATCTCGGAAACGAAGCGAGCTATGGCAAAATGTTAAGAGACGTTTTTTGTAGAGAATTATGTTTCCTACAATTTATGTTCTATGATATTTTTTGATCAGAAGCGTAGTTTTCGAGATATATCGAGATATTTAAAAGTTCCGAAGCCGCACCAACATAATAGGGATACAGAAACACCGTGGCCCCTTTCTTTGAGATAACTCTGCACTATTGCGAGCTGTAAATGCCACTTCCAGCTTAGCTGTGCAGAAGAAGAACAACAAGAAGAAGAAATATCTCGAAATATGTCCGTCAGGCCAGTTCCTTTGAGCTGAATCTGCAAATATCTCGGAAACGAAGCGAGCTATGGCAAAATGTTAAGAGACCTTTTTTGTAGAGAATTATGTTTCCTACAATTTATGTTCTATGATATTTTTTGATCAGAAGCGTAGTTTTCGAGATATATCGAGATATTTAAAAGTTCCGAAGCCGCACCAACATAATAGGGATACAGAAACACCGTGGCCCCTTTCTTTGAGATAACTCTGCACTAGTGCGAGCCGCAAATGCCACTTCCAGCTTAGCTGTGCAGAAGAAGAACAACAAGAAGAAGACATATCTCGAAATATGTCCGTCAGGCCCATTCCCTTGAGATAAATCTGCAAATATCTCGGAAACGAAGCGAGCTATGGCAAAATGTTAAGAGACCTTTTTTGTAGAGAATTAAGTTTCCTACTTTTTATGTTGTATGATATTTTTTGATCAGATGCGTAGTTCTCGAGATATATCAAGATATTTAAAAGTTCCGAAGCCGCACCAACATAATAGAGATACAGAAACACCGTGGCCCCTTTCTTTGAGATAACTCTGCACTAGTGCGAGCCGCAAATGCCAGTTCCAGTTTAGCTGTGCAGAAGAAGAACAACAAGAAGAAGAAATATCTCGAAATATGTCCGTCAGGCCCCTTCCCTTGAGATAAATCTGCAAATATCTCGGAAACGAAGCGAGCTATGGCAAAATGTTAAGAGACCTTTTTTGTAGAGAATTAAGTTTCCTACTTTTTATGTTGTATGATATTTTTTGATCAGATGCGTAGTTCTCGAGATATATCAAGATATTTAAAAGTTCCGAAGCCGCACCAACATAATAGAGATACAGAAACACCGTGGCCCCTTTCTTTGAGATAACTCTGCACTATTGCGAGCTGCAAATGCCACTTCCAGCTTAGCTGTGCAGAGGAAGAACAACAAGAAGAAGAAATATCTCGAAATATGTCCGTCAGGCCAGTTCCTTTGAGCTGAATCTGCAAATATCTCGGAAACGAAGCGAGCTATGGCAAAATGTTAAGAGACGTTTTTTGTAGAGAATTATGTTTCCTACAATTTATGCTCTATGATATTTTTTGATCAGAAGCGTAGTTTTCGAGATATATCGAGATATTTAAAAGTTCCGAAGCCGCACCAACATAATAGGGATACAGAAACACCGTGGCCCCTTTCTTTGAGATAACTCTGCACTAGTGCGAGCCGCAAATGCCACTTCCAGCTTAGCTGTGCAGAAGAAGAACAACAAGAAGAAGAAATATCTCGAAATATGTCCGTCAGGCCCCTTCCCTTGAGATAAATCTGCAAATATCTCGGAAACGAAGCGAGCTATGGCGAAATGTTAAGAGACCTTTTTTGTAGAGAATTATGTTTCCTACTTTTCATGTTCTATGATATTTTTTGATCAGATGCGTAGTTCTCGAGATACATCGAGATATTTAAAAGTTCCGAAGCCGCACCAACATAATAGAGATACAGAAACACCGTGGCCCCTTTCTTTGAGATAACTCTGCACTAGTGCGAGCCGCAAATGCCAGTTCCAGCTTAGCTGTGCAGAAGAAGAACAACAAGAAGAAGAAATATCTCGAAATATGTCCGTCAGGCCAGTTCCTTTGAGCTGAATCTGCAAATATCTCGGAAACGAAGCGAGCTATGGCAAAATGTTAAGAGACGTTTTTTGTAGAGAATTATGTTTCCTACAATTTATGTTCTATGATATTTTTTGATCAGAAGCGTAGTTTTCGAGATATATCGAGATATTTAAAAGTTCCGAAGCCGCACCAACATAATAGGGATACAGAAACACCGTGGCCCCTTTCTTTGAGATAACTCTGCACTAGTGCGAGCTGCAAATGCCACTTCCAGCTTAGCTGTGCAGAGGAAGAACAACAAGAAGAAGAAATATCTCGAAATATGTCCGTCAGGCCAGTTCCTTTGAGCTGAATCTGCAAATATCTCGGAAACGCAGCGAGCTATGGCAAAATGTTAAGAGACGTTTTTTGTAGAGAATTATGTTTCCTACAATTTATGTTCTATGATATTTTTTGATGAGATGCGTAGATCTCGAGATATATCAAGATATTTAAAAGTTCCGTAGCCGCACCAACATAATAGAGATACAGAAACACCGTGGCCCCTTTCTTTGAGATAACTCTGCACTATTGCGAGCTGCAAATGCCACTTCCAGCTTAGCTGTGCAGAGGAAGAACAACAAGAAGTAGAAATATCTCGAAATATGTCCGTCAGGCCAGTTCCTTTGAGCTGAATCTGCAAATATCTCGGAAACGAAGCGAGCTATGGCAAAATGTTAAGAGACGTTTTTTGTAGAGAATTATGTTTGCTACTTTTTATGTTCTATGATATTTTTTGATCAGATGCGTAGTTCTCGAGATATATCAAGATATTTAAAAGTTCCGAAGCCGCACCAACATAATAGAGATACAGAAACACCGTGGCCCCGTTCTTTGAGATAACTCTGCACTATTGCGAGCTGTAAATGCCACTTCCAGCTTAGCTGTGCAGAAGAAGAACAACAAGAAGAAGAAATATCTCGAAATATGTCCGTCAGGCCCCTTCCCTTGAGATATATCTGCAAATATCTCGGAAACGAAGCGAGCTATGGCAAAATGTTAAGAGACGTTTTTTGTAGAGAACTCTGTTTCCTACAATTTATGTTCTATGATATTTTTTGATCAGAAGCGTAGTTTTCGAGATATATCGAGATATTTAAAAGTTCCGAAGCCGCACCAACATAATAGAGATACAGAAACACCGTGGCCCCTTTCTTTGAGATAACTCTGCACTAGTGCGAGCCGCAAATGCCACTTCCAGCTTAGCTGTGCAGAAGAAGAACAACAAGAAGAAGAAATATCTCGAAATATGTCCGTCAGGCCCCTTCCCTTGAGATAAATCTGCAAATATCTCGGAAACGAAGCGAGCTATGGCAAAATCTTAAGAGACCTTTTTTGTAGAGAATTAAGTTTCCTACTTTTTATCTTCTATGATATTTTTTGATCAGATGCGTAGTTCTCGAGATATATCAAGATATTTAAAAGTTCCGAAGCCGCACCAACATAATAGAGATACAGAAACACCGTGGCCCCTTTCTTTGAGATAACTCTGCACTATTGTGAGCTGTAAATGCCACTTCCAGCTTAGCTGTGCAGAAGAAGAACAACAAGAAGAAGAAATATCTCGAAATATGTCCGTCAGGCCCCTTCCCTTGAGATATATCTGCAAATATCTCGGAAACGAAGCGAGCTATGGCAAAATGTTAAGAGACCTTTTTTGTAGAGAATTCTGTTTCCTACAATTTATGTTCTACGATATTTTTTGATCAGAAGCGTAGTTTTCGAGATATATCGAGATATTTAAAAGTTCCGAAGCCGCACCAACATAATAGGGATACAGAAACACCGTGGCCCCTTTCTTTGAGATAACTCTGCACTAGTGCGAGCCGCAAATGCCACTTCCAGCTTAGCTGTGCAGAAGAAGAACAACAAGAAGAAGAAATATCTCGAAATATGTCCGTCAGGCCCCTTCCCTTGAGATAAATCTGCAAATATCTCGGAAACGAAGCGAGCTATGGCGAAATGTTAAGAGACCTTTTTTGTAGAGAATTATGTTTCCTACTTTTCATGTTCTATGATATTTTTTGATCAGATGCGTAGTTCTCGAGATACATCGAGATATTTAAAAGTTCCGAAGCCGCACCAACATAATAGAGATACAGAAACACCGTGGCCCCTTTCTTTGAGATAACTCTGCACTATTGCGAGCTGCAAATGCCACTTCCAGCTTAGCTGTGCAGAGGAAGAACAACAAGAAGAAGAAATATCTCGAAATATGTCCGTCAGGCCAGTTCCTTTGAGCTGAATCTGCAAATATCTCGGAAACGAAGCGAGCTATGGCAAAATGTTAAGAGACGTTTTTTATAGAGAATTATGTTTCCTACAATTTATGTTGTATGATATTTTTTGATCAGAAGCGTAGTTTTCGAGATATATCGAGATATTTAAAAGTTCCGAAGCCGCACCAACATAATAGGGATACAGAAACACCGTGGCCCCTTTCTGTGAGATAACTCTGCACTAGTGCGAGCCGCAAATGCCACTTCCAGCTTAGCTGTGCAGAAGAAGAACAACAAGAAGAAGAAATATCTCGAAATATGTCCGTCAGGCCCCTTTCCTTGAGATAAATCTGCAAATATCTCGGAAACGAAGCGAGCTATGGCAAAATGTTAAGAGACCTTTTTTGTAGAGAATTAAGTTTCCTACTTTTTATCTTCTATGATATTTTTTGATCAGATGCGTAGTTCTCGAGATATATCAAGATATTTAAAAGTTCCGAAGCCGCACCAACATAATAGAGATACAGAAACACCGTGGCCCCTCTCTTTGAGATAACTCTGCACTATTGCGAGCTGCAAATGCCACTTCCAGTTTAGCTGTGCAGAAGAAGGACAACAAGAAGAAGAAATATCTCGAAATATGTCCGTTAGGCCCCTTCCCTTGAGATAAATCTGCAAATATCTCGGAAACTAAGCGAGCTATGGCAAAATGTTAAGAGATCTTTTTTGTAGAGAATTATGATTCCTACAATTTATGCTCTATGATATTTTTTGATCAGAAGCGTAGTTTTCGAGATATATCGAGATATTTAAAAGTTCCGAAGCCGCACCAACATAATAGAGATACAGAAACACCGTGGCCCCTTTCTTTGAGATAACTCTGCACTAGTGCGAGCCGCAAATGCCACTTCCAGCTTAGCTGTGCAGAAGAAGAACAACAAGAAGAAGAAATATCTCGAAATATGTCCGACAGGCCCCTTCCCTTGAGATAAATCTGCAAATATCTCGGAAACGAAGCGAGCTATGGCGAAATCTTAAGAGACCTTTTCTGTAGAGAATTAAGTTTCCTACTTTTTATCTTCTATGATATTTTTTGATCAGATGCGTAGTTCTCGAGATATATCAAGATATTTAAAAGTTCCGAAGCCGCACCAACATAATAGAGATACAGAAACACCGTGGCCCCTTTCTTTGAGATAACTCTGCACGATTGCGAGCTGGAAATGCCACTTCCAGTTTAGCTGTGCAGAAGAAGAACAACAAGAAGAAGAAATATCTCGAAATATGTCCATCAGGACCCTTCCCTTGAGATAAATCTGCAAATATCTCGGAAACGAAGCGAGCTATGGCAAAATGTTAAGAGACCTTTTTTGTAGAGAATAATGTTTCCTACAATTTACGTTCTATGATATTTTTTGATCAGAAGCGCAGTTTTCGAGATATATCGAGATATTTAAAAGTTCCGAAGCCGCACCAACATTATAGAGATACAGAAACACCGTGGCCCCTTTCTTTGAGATAACTCTGCACTATTGCGAGCTGCAAATGCCACTTCCAGCTTAGCTGTGCAGAGGAAGAACAACAAGAAGAAGAAGTATCTCGAAATATGTCCGTCAGGCCCGTTCCTTTGAGCTGAATCTGCAAATATCTCGGAAACGAAGCGAGCTATGGCAAAATGTTAAGAGACGTTTTTTGTAGAGAATTATGTTTCCTACAATTTATGTTCTATCATATTTTTTGATCAGAAGCGTAGTTTTCGAGATATATCGAGATATTTAAAAGTTCCGAAGCCGCACCAACATAATAGAGATACAGAAACACCGTGGCCCCTTTCTTTGAGATAACTCTGCACTAGTGCGAGCCGCAAATGCCACTTCCAGCTTAGCTGTGCAGAAGAAGAACAACAAGAAGAAGAAATATCTCGAAATATGTCCGACAGGCCCCTTCCCTTGAGATAAATCTGCAAATATCTCGGAAACGAAGCGAGCTATGGCGAAATGTTAAGAGACCTTTTTTGTAGAGAATTAAGTTTCCTACTTTTTATCTTCTACGATATTTATTGATCAGATGCGTAGTTCTCGAGATATATCAAGATATTTAAAAGTTCCGAAGCCGCACCAACATAATAGAGATACAGAAACACCGTGGTCCCTTTCTTTGAGATAACTCTGCACTATTGCGCGCTGCAAATGCCACTTCCAGCTTAGCTGTGCGGAAGAAGAACAACAAGAAGAAGAAATATCTCGAAATATGTCCGTCAGGCCCCTTCCCTTGAGATAAATCTGCAAATATCTCGGAAACGAAGCGAGCTATGGCAAAATGTTAAGAGACCTTTTTTGTAGAGAATTAAGTTTCCTACAATTTATGTTCTATGATATTTTTTGATCAGAAGCGCAGTTTTCGAGATATATCGAGATATTTAAAAGTTCCGAAGCCGCACCAACATAATAGAGATACAGAAACACCGTGGCCCCTTTCTTTAAGATAACTCTGCACTATTGCGACCTGCAAATGCCACTTCCAGCTTAGCTGTGCAGCGGAAGAACAACAAGAAGAAGAAGTATCTCGAAATATGTCCGTCAGGCCCGTTCCTTTGAGCTGAATCTGCAAATATCTCGGAAACGAAGCGAGCTATGGCAAAATGTTAAGAGACGTTTTTTGTAGAGAATTATGTTTCCTACAACTTATGTTCTATCATATTTTTTGATCAGAAGCGTAGTGTTCGAGATATATCGAGATATTTAAAAGTTCCGAAGCCGCACCAACATAATAGAGATACAGAAACACCGTGGCCCCTTTCTTTGAGATAACTCTGCACTATTGCGCGCTGCAAATGCCACTTCCAGCTTAGCTGTGCAGAAGAAGAACAACAAGAAGAAGAAACATCTCGAAATATGTCCGTCAGGCCCCTTCCCTTGAGATAAATCTGCAAATATCTCGGAAACGAAGCGAGCTATGGCAAAATGTTAAGAGACCTTTTTTGTAGAGAATTAAGTTTCCTGCTTTTTATCTTCTATGATATTTTTTGATCAGATGCGTAGTTCTCGAGATATATCAAGATATTTAAAAGTTCCGAAGCCGCACCAACATAATAGAGATACAGAAACACCGTGGCCCCTTTCTTTGAGATAACTCTGCACTATTGCGAGCTGCAAATGCCACTTCCAGCTTAGCTGTGCAGAAGAGGAACAACAAGAAGAAGAAATATCTCGGAATATGTCCGTCAGGCCCCTTCCCTTGAGATAAATCTGCAAATATCTCGGAAACGAAGCGAGCTATGGCAAAATGTTAAGAGACCTTTTTTGTAGAGAATAATGTTTCCTACAATTTACGTTCTATGGTATTTTTTGATCAGAAGCGCAGTTTTCGAGATATATCGAGATATTTAAAAGTTCCGAAGCCGCACCAACATAATAGAGATACAGAAACACCGTGGCCCCTTTCTTTGAGATAACTCTGCACTATTGCGACCTGCAAATGCCACTTCCAGCTCAGCTGTGCAGAAGAAGAACAACAAGAAGAAGAAATATCTCGAAATATGTCCGACAGGCCCCTTCCCTTGAGATAAATCTGCAAATATCTCGGAAACGAAGCGAGCTATGGCGAAATGTTAAGAGACCTTTTTTGTAGAGAATTAAGTTTCCTACTTTCTATCTTCTACGATATTTATTGATCAGATGCGTAGTTCTCGAGATATATCAAGATATTTAAAAGTTCCGAAGCCGCACCAACATAATAGAGATACAGAAACACCGTGGCCCCTTTCTTTGAGATAACTCTGCAGTATTGCGCGCTGCAAATGCCACTTCCAGCTTAGCTGTGCGGAAGAAGAACAACAACAAGAAGAAATATCTCGAAATATGTCCGTCAGGACCCTTCCCTTGAGATAAATCTGCAAATATCTCGGAAACGAAGCGAGCTATGGCAAAATGTTAAGAGACGTTTTTTGTAGAGAATTATGTTTCCTACAATTTATGTTCTATCATATTTTTTGATCAGAAGCGTAGTTTTCGAGATATATCGAGATATTTAAAAGTTTCGAAGCCGCACCAACATAATAGAGATACAGAAACACCGTGGCCCCTTTCTTTGAGATAACTCTGCACTAGTGCGAGCCGCAAATGCCACTTCCAGCTTAGCTGTGCAGAAGAAGAACAACAAGAAGAAGAAATATCTCGAAATATGTCCGACAGGCCCCTTCCCTTGAGATAAATCTGCAAATATCTCGGAAACGAAGCGAGCTATGGCGAAATGTTAAGAGACCTTTTTTGTAGAGAATTAAGTTTCCTACTTTTTATCTTCTACGATATTTTTTGATCAGATGCGTAGTTCTCGAGATATATCAAGATATTTAAAAGTTCCGAAGCCGCACCAACATAATAGAGATACAGAAACACCGTGGCCCCTTTCTTTGAGATAACTCTGCACTATTGCGCGCTGCAAATGCCACTTCCAGCTTAGCTGTGCAGAAGAAGAACAACAAGAAGAAGAAATATCTCGAAATATGTCCGTCAGGCCCCTTCCCTTGAGATAAATCTGCAAATATCTCGGAAACGAAGCGAGCTATGGCGAAATCTTAAGAGACCTTTTCTGTAGAGAATTAAGTTTCCTACTTTTTATCTTCTATGATATTTTTTGATCAGATGCGTAGTTCTCGAGATATATCAAGATATTTAAAAGTTCCGAAGCCGCACCAACATAATAGAGATACAGAAACACCGTGGCCCCTTTCTTTGAGATAACTCTGCACTATTGCGAGCTGCAAATGCCACTTCCAGCTTAGCTGTGCAGAGGAAGAACAACAAGAAGAAGAAGTATCTCGAAATATGTCCGTCAGGCCCGTTCCTTTGAGCTGAATCTGCAAATATCTCGGAAACGAAGCGAGCTATGGCAAAATGTTAAGAGACGTTTTTTGTAGAGAATTATGTTTCCTACAATTTATGTTCTATCATATTTTTTGATCAGAAGCGTAGTTTTCGAGATATATCGAGATATTTAAAAGTTCCGAAGCCGCACCAGCATAATAGAGATACAGAAACACCGTGGCCCCTTTCTTTGAGATAACTCTGCACTAGTGCGAGCCGCAAATGCCACTTCCAGCTTAGCTGTGCAGAAGAAGAACAACAAGGAGAAGAAATATCTCGAAATATGTCCGACAGGCCCCTTCCCTTGAGATAAATCTGCAAATATCTCGGAAACGAAGCGAGCTATGGCGAAATGTTAAGAGACCTTTTTTGTAGAGAATTAAGTTTCCTACTTTTTATCTTCTACGATATTTTTTGATCAGATGCGTAGTTCTCGAGATATATCAAGATATTTAAAAGTTCCGAAGCCGCACCAACATAATAGAGATACAGAAACACCGTGGCCCCTTTCTTTGAGATAACTCTGCACTATTGCGCGCTGCAAATGCCACTTTCAGCTTAGCTGTGCAGAAGAAGAACAACAAGAAGAAGAAATATCTCGAAATATGTCCGTCAGGCCCCTTCCCTTGAGATAAATCTGCAAATATCTCGGAAACGAAGCGAGCTATGGCAAAATGTTAGGAGACCTTTTTTGTAGAGAATTAAGTTTCCTACAATTTATGTTCTATGATATTTTTTGATCAGATGCGTAGTTCTCGAGATATATCGAGATATTTAAAAGCTCCGAAGCTGCACCAACATAATAGAGGTACAGAAACACCGTGGCCCCTTTCTTTGAGATAACTCTGCACTATTGCGCGCTGCAAATGCCACTTTCAGCTTAGCTGTGCAGAAGAAGAACAACAAGAAGAAGAAATATCTCGAAATATGTCCGTCAGGCCCCTTCCCTTGAGATAAATCTGCAAATATCTCGGAAACGAAGCGAGCTATGGCAAAATGTTAGGAGACCTTTTTTGTAGAGAATTAAGTTTCCTACAATTTATGTTCTATGATATTTTTTGATCAGAAGCGTAGTTTTCGAGATATATCGAGATATTTAAAAGTTCCGAAGCCGCACCAACATAATAGAGATACAGAAACACCGTGGCCCGTTTCTTTGAGATAACTCTGCACGATTGCGAGCTGGAAATGCCACTTCCAGTTTAGCTGTGCAGAAGAAGAACAACAAGAAGAAGAAATATCTCGAAATATGTCCATCAGGACCCTTCCCTTGAGATAAATCTGCAAATATCTCGGAAACGAAGCGAGCTATGGCAAAATGTTAAGAGACCTTTTTTGTAGAGAATTAAGTTTCCTACTTTTCATGTTCTATGATATTTTTTGATCAGATGCGTAGTTCTCGAGATATATCAAGATATTTAAAAGTTCCGAAGCCGCACCAACATAATAGAGATACAGAAACACCGTGGCCCCTTTCTTTGAGATAACTCTGCACTATTGCGAGCTGCAAATGCCACTTCCAGCTTAGCTGTGCAGAAGAAGAACAACAAGATGAAGAAATATCTCGAAATATGTCCGTCAGACCCCTTCCCTCGAGATAAATCTGCAAATATCTCGGAAACGAAGAGAGCTATGGCAAAATGTTAAGAGACCTTTTTTGTAGAGAATTAAGTTTCCTACTTTTCATGTTCTATGATATTTTTTGATCAGATGCGTAGTTCTCGAGATATATCAAGATATTTAAAAGTTCCGAAGCCGCACCAACATAATAGAGATACAGAAACACCGTGGCCCCTTTCTTTGAGATAACTCTGCACTATTGCGCGCTGCAAATGCCACTTCCAGCTTAGCTGTGCAGAAGAAGAACAACAAGAAGAAGAAATATCTCGAAATATGTCCGTCAGGCCCCTTCCCTTGAGATAAATCTGCAAATATCTCGGAAACGAAGCGAGCTATGGCAAAATGTTAAGAGACCTTTTTTGTAGAGAATTAAGTTTCCTGCTTTTTATGTTCTATGATATTTTTTGATCAGATGCGTAGTTCTCGAGATATATCAAGATATTTAAAAGTTCCGAAGCCGCACCAACATAATAGAGATACAGAAACACCGTGGCCCCTTTCTTTGAGATAACTCTGCACTATTGCGAGCTGCAAATGCCACTTCCAGCTTAGCTGTGCAGAAGAGGAACAACAAGAAGAAGAAATATCTCGGAATATGTCCGTCAGGCCCCTTCCCTTGAGATAAATCTGCAAATATCTCGGAAACGAAGCGAGCTATGGCAAAATGTTAAGAGACCTTTTTTGTAGACAATTATGTTTCCTACAATTTATGTTCTATGATATTTTTTGATCAGATGCGTAGTTTTCGAGATATATCGAGATATTTAAAAGATCCGAAGCCGCACCAACATAATAGAGATACAGAAACACCGTGGCCCCTTTCTTTGATATAACCCTGCACTAGCGCGAGCCGCAAATGCCGCTTCCAGCTTAGCTGTGCAGAAGAAGAACAACAAGAAGAAGAAATATCTCGAAATATGTCCGTCAGGCCCCTTCCCTCGAGATAAATCTGCAAATATCTCGGAAACGAAGCGAGCTATGGCAAAATGTTAAGAGACCTTTTTTGTAGAGAATTAAGTTTCCTACTTTTTATGTTGTATGATATTTTTTGATCGGATGCGTAGTTCTCGAGATATATCAAGATATTTAAAAGTTCCGAAGCCGCACCAACATAATAGAGATACAGAAACACCGTGGCCCCTCTCTTTGAGATAACTCTGCACTATTGCGAGCTGCAAATGCCACTTCCAGCTTAGCTGTGCAGAAGAAGAACAACAAGAATAAGAAATATTTCGAAATATGTCCGTCAGGCCCCTTCCCTTGAGATAAATCTGCAAATATCTCGGAAACGAAGCGGGCTACGGCAAAATGTTGAGAGACCTTTTTTGTAGAAAATTAGGTTTCCTACTTTTTATGTTCTATGATATTTTTTGATCAGATGCGTAGTTCTCGAGATATATCAAGATATTTAAAAGTTCCGAAGCCGCACCAACATAATAGAGATACAGAAACACCGTGGCCCCTTTCTTTGAGATAACTCTGCACTATTGCGAGCTGCAAATGCCACTTCCAGCTTAGCTGTGCAGAGGAAGAACAACAAGAAGAAGAAGTATCTCGAAATATGTCCGTCAGGCCCGTTCCTTTGAGCTGAATCTGCAAATATCTCGGAAACGAAGCGAGCTATGGCAAAATGTTAAGAGACGTTTTTTGTAGTGAATTATGTTTCCTACAATTTATGTTCTATGATATTTTTTGATCAGAAGCGTAGTTTTCGAGATATATCGAGATATTTAAAAGTTCCGAAGCCGCACCAACATAATAGAGATACAGAAACACCGTGGCTCCTTTCTTTGAGATAACTCTGCACTAGTACGAGCCGCAAATGCCACTTCCAGCTTAGCTGTGCAGAAGAAGAACAACAAGAAGAAGAAATATCTCGAAATATGTCCATCAGGACCCTTCCCTTGAGATAAATCTGCAAATATCTCGGAAACGAAGCGAGCTATGGCAAAATGTTAAGAGACCTTTTTTGTAGAGAATTAAGTTTCCTACTTTTCATGTTCTATGATATTTTTTGATCAGATGCGTAGTTCTCGAGATATATCAAGATATTTAAAAGTTCCGAAGCCGCACCAACATAATAGAGATACAGAAACACCGTGGCCCCTTTCTTTGAGATAACTCTGCACTATTGCGAGCTGCAAATGCCACTTCCAGCTTAGCTGTGCAGAAGAAGAACAACAAGATGAAGAAATATCTCGAAATATGTCCGTCAGACCCCTTCCCTCGAGATAAATCTGCAAATATCTCGGAAACGAAGAGAGCTATGGCAAAATGTTAAGAGACCTTTTTTGTAGAGAATTAAGTTTCCTACTTTTCATGTTCTATGATATTTTTTGATCAGATGCGTAGTTCTCGAGATATATCAAGATATTTAAAAGTTCCGAAGCCGCACCAACATAATAGAGATACAGAAACACCGTGGCCCCTTTCTTTGAGATAACTCTGCACTATTGCGCGCTGCAAATGCCACTTCCAGCTTAGCTGTGCAGAAGAAGAACAACAAGAAGAAGAAATATCTCGAAATATGTCCGTCAGGCCCCTTCCCTTGAGATAAATCTGCAAATATCTCGGAAACGAAGCGAGCTATGGCAAAATGTTAAGAGACCTTTTTTGTAGAGAATTAAGTTTCCTGCTTTTTATGTTCTATGATATTTTTTGATCAGATGCGTAGTTTTCGAGATATATCGAGATATTTAAAAGATCCGAAGCCGCACCAACATAATAGAGATACAGAAACACCGTGGCCCCTTTCTTTGATATAACCCTGCACTAGCGCGAGCCGCAAATGCCGCTTCCAGCTTAGCTGTGCAGAAGAAGAACAACAAGAAGAAGAAATATCTCGAAATATGTCCGTCAGGCCCCTTCCCTCGAGATAAATCTGCAAATATCTCGGAAACGAAGCGAGCTATGGCAAAATGTTAAGAGACCTTTTTTGTAGAGAATTAAGTTTCCTACTTTTTATGTTGTATGATATTTTTTGATCGGATGCGTAGTTCTCGAGATATATCAAGATATTTAAAAGTTCCGAAGCCGCACCAACATAATAGAGATACAGAAACACCGTGGCCCCTCTCTTTGAGATAACTCTGCACTATTGCGAGCTGCAAATGCCACTTCCAGCTTAGCTGTGCAGAAGAAGAACAACAAGAATAAGAAATATTTCGAAATATGTCCGTCAGGCCCCTTCCCTTGAGATAAATCTGCAAATATCTCGGAAACGAAGCGGGCTACGGCAAAATGTTGAGAGACCTTTTTTGTAGAAAATTAGGTTTCCTACTTTTTATGTTCTATGATATTTTTTGATCAGATGCGTAGTTCTCGAGATATATCAAGATATTTAAAAGTTCCGAAGCCGCACCAACATAATAGAGATACAGAAACACCGTGGCCCCTTTCTTTGAGATAACTCTGCACTATTGCGAGCTGCAAATGCCACTTCCAGCTTAGCTGTGCAGAGGAAGAACAACAAGAAGAAGAAGTATCTCGAAATATGTCCGTCAGGCCCGTTCCTTTGAGCTGAATCTGCAAATATCTCGGAAACGAAGCGAGCTATGGCAAAATGTTAAGAGACGTTTTTTGTAGTGAATTATGTTTCCTACAATTTATGTTCTATGATATTTTTTGATCAGAAGCGTAGTTTTCGAGATATATCCAGATATTTAAAAGTTCCGAAGCGGCACCAACATAATAGAGATACAGAAACACCGTGGCCCCTTTCTTTGAGGTAACTCTGCACTATTGCGAGCTGCAAATGCCACTTCCAGCTTAGCTGTGCAGAAGAAGAACAACAAGAAGAAGAAATATCTCGAAATATGTCCCTCAGGCCCCTTCCCTTGAGATAAATCTGCAAATATCTCGGAAACGAAGCGAGCTATGGCAAAATGTTAAGAGACCTTATTTGTAGAGAATTAAGTTTCCTACTTTTTATGCTCTACGATATTTTTTGATCAGATGCGTAGTTCTCGAGATATATCAAGATATTTAAAAGTTCCGAAGCCGCACCAACATAATAGAGATACCGAAACACCGTGGCCCCTTTCTTTGAGATAACTCTGCACTATTGCGAGCTGCAAATGCCACTTCCAGCTTAGCTGTGCAGAAGAAGAACAACAAGAAGAAGAAATATCTCGAAATATGTCCGTCAGGCCCCTTCCCTTGAGATAAATCTGCAAATATCTCGGAAACGAAGCGAGCTATGGCAAAATCTTAAGAGACCTTTTTTGTAGAGAATTATGTTTCCTACAATTTACGTTCTCTGATATTTTTTGATCAGAAGCGTAGTTTTCGAGATATATCGAGATATTTAAAAGTTCCGAAGCCGCACCAACATAATAGAGATACAGAAACACCGTGGCCCCTTTCTTTGAGATAACTCTGCACTATTGCGACCTGCAAATGCCACTTCCAGCTTAGCTGTGCAGAAGAGGAACAACAAGAAGAAGAAATATCTCGGAATATGTCCGTCAGGCCCCTTCCCTTGAGATAAATCTGCAAATATCTCGGAAACGAAGCGAGCTATGGCAAAATGTTAAGAGACCTTTTTTGTAGAGAATTATGTTTCCTACAATTTATGTTCTATGATATTTTTTGATCAGAAGCGTAGTTTTCGAGATATATCGAGATATTTAAAAGTTCCGAAGCCGCACCAACATAATAGAGATACAGAAACATCGTGGCCCCTTTCTTTGGGATAACTCTGCACTATTGCGAGCTGGAAATGCCACTTCCAGTTTAGCTGTGCAGAAGAAGAACAACAAGAAGAAGAAATATCTGGAAATATGTCCGTCAGGCCCCTTCCCTTGAGATAAATCTGCAAATATCTCGGAAACGAAGCGAGCTACGGCAAAATGTTAAGAGACCTTTTTTGTAGAGAATTAAGTTTCCTACTTTTTATGTTCTATGATATTTTTTGATCAGATGCGTAGTTCTCGAGATATATCAAGATATTTAAAAGTTCCGAAGCCGCACCAACATAATAGAGATACAGAAACACCGTGGCCCCTTTCTTTGAGATAACTCTGCACTATTGCGACCTGCAAATGCCACTTCCAGCTTAGCTGTGCAGAAGAGGAACAACAAGAAGAAGAAATATCTCGGAATATGTCCGTCAGGCCCCTTCCCTTGAGCTAAATCTGCAAATATCTCGGAAACGATGCCAGCTATGGGAAAATGTTAAGAGACCTTTTTTGTAGAGAATTAAGTTTCCTACTTTTTATGTTCTATGATATTTTTTGACCAGATGCGTACTTCTCGAGATATATCAAGATATTTAAAAGCTCCGAAGCTGCACCAACATAATAGAGGTACAGAAACACCGTGGCCCCTTTCTTTGAGATAACTCTGCACTATTGCGAGCTGCAAATGCCACTTCCAGCTTAGCTGTGCAGAAGAAGAACAACAAGAATAAGAAATATTTCGAAATATGTCCGTCAGGCCCCTTCCCTTGAGATAAATCTGCAAATATCTCTGAAACGAAGCGAGCTACGGCAAAATGTTAAGCGACCTTTTTTGTAGAAAATTAGGTTTCCTACTTTTTATGTTCTATGATATTTTTTGATCAGATGCGTAGTTCTCGAGATATATCAAGATATTTAAAAGTTCCGAAGCCGCACCAACATAATACAGATACAGAAACACCGTGGCCCCTTTCTTTGAGATAACTCTGCACTATTGCGAGCTGCAAATGCCACTTCCAGCTTAGCTGTGCAGAAGAAGAACAACAAGAAGAAGAAATATCTCGAAATATGTCCGTCAGGCCCCTTTCCTTGAGATAAATCTGCAAATACCTCGGAAACGAAGGGAGCTATGGCAAAATGTTTAGAGACCTTTTTTGTAGAGAATTAAGTTTCCTACTTTTTATGTTCTATGATATTTTTTGATCAGATGCGTAGTTCTCGAGATATATCCAGATATTTAAAAGTTCCGAAGCGGCACCAACAAAATAGAGATACAGAAACACCGTGGCCCCTTTCTTTGAGGTAACTCTGCACTATTGCGAGCTGCAAATGCCACTTCCAGCTTAGCTGTGCAGAAGAAGAACAACAAGAAGAAGTAATATCTCGAAATATGTCCCTCAGGCCCCTTCCCTTGAGATAAATCTGCAAATATCTCGGAAACCAAGCGAGCTATGGCAAAATGTTAAGAGACCTTATTTGTAGAGAATTGAGTTTCCTACTTTTTATGTTCTACGATATTTTTTGATCAGATGCGTAGTTCTCGAGATATATCAAGATATTTAAAAGTTCCGAAACCGCACCAACATAATAGAGATACAGAAACACCGTGGCCCCTTTCTTTGAGATAACTCTGCACTATTGCGAGCTGCAAATGCCACTTCCAGCTTAGCTGTGCAGAGGAAGAACAACAAGAAAAAGAAGTATCTCGAAATATGTCCGTCAGGCCCGTTCCTTTGAGCTGAATCTGCAAATATCTCGGAAACGAAGCGAGCTATGGCAAAATGTTAAGAGACGTTTTTTGTAGAGAATTATGTTTCCTACAATTTATGTTCTATGATATTTTTTGATCAGAAGCGTAGTTTTCGAGATATATCGAGATATTTAAAAGTTCCGAAGCCGCACCAACATAATAGAGATACAGAAACACCGTGGCCCCTTTCTTTGAGATAACTCTGCACTAGTGCGAGCCGCAAATGCCACTTCCAGCTTAGCTGTGCAGAAGAAGAACAACAAGAAGAAGAAATATCTCGAAATATGTCCGTCAGGCCCCTTCCCTTGAGATAAATCTGCAAATATCTCGGAAACGAAGCGAGCTATGGCAAAATGTTGAGAGACCTTTTTTGTAGAGAATTATGTTTCCTACAATTTATGTTCTATGATATTTTTTGATCAGATGCGTAGTTCTCGAGATATATCAAGATATTTAAAAGTGCCGAAGCCGCACCAACATAATACACATACAGAAACACCGTGGCCCCTTTCTTTGGGATAACTCTGCACTATTGCGAGCTGCAAATGCCACTTCCAGCTTAGCTGTGCAGAGGAAGAACAACAAGAAGAAGAAATATCTCGAAATATGTCCGTCAGGCCCCTTCCCTTGAGATAAATCTGCAAATATCTCGGAAACGAAGCGAGCTATGGCAAAATGTTAAGAGACCTTTTTTGTAGAGAATTAAGTTTCCTACTTTTTATGTTCTATGATATTTTTTGATCAGATGCGTAGTTCTCGAGATATATCAAGATATTTAAAAGTTCCGAAACCGCACCAACATAATAGAGATACAGAAACACCGTGGCCCCTTTCTTTGAGATAACTCTGCACTATTGCGAGCTGTAAATGCCACTTCCAGCTTAGCTGTGCAGAAGAAGAACAACAAGAAGAAGAAATATCTCGAAATATGTCCGTCAGGCCCCTGCCCTTGAGATATATCTGCAAATATCTCGGAAACCAAGCGAGCTATGGCAAAATGTTAAGAGATCTTTTTTGTAGAGAATTATGTTTACTACAATTTATGTTCTATGATATTTTTTGATCAGAAGCGTAGTTTTCGAGATATATCGAGATATTTAAAAGTTACGAAGCCGCACCAACATAATAGAGATACAGAAACACCGTGGCCCCTTTCTTTGAGATAACTCTGCAATAGTGCGAGCCGCAAATGCCACTTCCAGCTTAGCTGTGCAGAAGAAGAACAACAAGAAGAAGAAATATTTCGAAATATGTCCGTCAGGCCCCTTCCCTTGAGATAAATCTGCAAATATCTCGGAAACGAAGCGGGCTATGGCAAAATGTTAAGAGACCTTTTTTGTAGAGAATTAAGTTTCCTACTTTTTATGTTCTATGATATTTTTTGATCAGATGCGTAGTTCTCGAGATATATCAAGATATTTAAAAGTTCCGAAGCCGCACCAACATAATAGAGATACAGAAACACCGTGGCCCCTTTCTTTGAGATAACTCTGCACTATTGCGAGCTGCAAATGCCACTTCCAGCTTAGCTGTGCAGAGGAAGAACAACAAGAAGAAGAAATATCTCGAAATATGTCCGTCAGGCCAGTTCCTTTGAGCTGAATCTGCAAATATCTCGGAAACGAAGCGAGCTATGGCAAAATGTTAAGAGACGTTTTTTGTAGAGAATTATGTTTCCTACAATTTATGTTCTATGATATTTTTTGATCAGAAGCGTAGTTTTCGAGATATATCGAGATATTTAAAAGTTCCGAAGCCGCACCAACATAATAGAGATACAGAAACACCGTGGCCCCTTTCTTTGAGATAACTCGGCACTAGTGCGAGCCGCAAATGCCACTTCCAGCTTAGCTGTGCAGAAGAAGAACAACAAGAAGAAGAAATATCTCGAAATATGTACGTCAGGCCCCTTCCCTTGAGATAAATCTGCAAATATCTCGGAAACGAAGCGAGCTATGGCAAAATGTTAAGAGACCTTTTTTGTAGAGAATTAAGTTTCCTACTTTTTATGTTCTATGATATTTTTTGATCAGATGCGTAGTTCTCGAGATATATCAAGATATTTAAAAGTTCCGAAGCCGCACCAACATAATAGATACAGAAACACCGTGGCCCCTTTCTTTGAGATAACTCTGCACTATTGCGAGCTGCAAATGCCACTTCCAGCTTAGCTGTGCAGAGGAAGAACAACAAGAAGAAGAAATATTTCGAAATATGTCCGTCAGGCCCCTGCCCTTGAGATATATCTGCAAATATCTCGGAAACGAAGCGAGCTATGGCAAAATGTTGAGAGACCTTTTTTGTAGAGAATTATGTTTCCTACAATTTATGTTCTATGATATTTTTTGATCAGAAGCGTAGTTTTCGAGATATATCGAGATATTTAAAAGTTCCGAAGCCGCACCAACATAATAGAGATACAGAAACACCGTGGCCCCTTTCTTTGAGATAACTCTGCAATAGTGCGAGCCGCAAATGCCACTTCCAGCTTAGCTGTGCAGAAGAAGAACAACAAGAAGAAGAAATATCTCGAAATATGTCCGTCATGCCCCTTCCCTTGAGATAAATCTGCAAATATCTCGGAAACGAAGCGAGCTATGGCAAAATGTTAAGAGACCTTTTTTGTAGAGAATTAAGTTTCCTACTTTTTATGTTCTATGATATTTTTTGAACAGATGCGTAGTTCTCGAGATATATCAAGATATTTAAAAGTTCCGAAGCCGCACCAACATAATAGAGATACAGAAACACCGTGGCCCCTTTCTTTGAGATAACTCTGCAATAGTGCGAGCCGCAAATGCCACTTCCAGCTTAGCTGTGCAGAAGAAGAACAACAAGAAGAAGAAATATCTCGAAATATGTCCGTCAGGCCCCTTCCCTTGAGATAAATCTGCAAATATCTCGGAAACGAAGCGAGCTATGGCAAAATGTTAAGAGACCTTTTTTGTAGAGAATTAAGTTTCCTACTTTTTATGTTCTATGATATTTTTTGATGAGATGCGTAGTTCTCGAGATATATCAAGATATTTAAAAGTTCCGAAGCCGCACCAACATAATAGAGATACAGAAACACCGTGGCCCCTTTCTTTGAGATAACTCTGCACTAGTGCGAGCCGCAAATGCCACTTCCAGCTTAGCTGTGCAGAAGAAGAACAACAAGAAGAAGAAATATCTCGAAATATGTCCGTCAGGCCCCTTCCCTTGAGATAAATCTGCAAATATCTCGGAAACGAAGCGAGCTATGGCAAAATGTTAAGAGACCTTTTTTGTAGAGAATTAAGTTTCCTACTTTTTATGTTCTATGATATTTTTTGATCAGATGCGTAGTTCTGGAGATATATCAAGATATTTAAAAGTTCCGAAGCCGCACCAACATAATAGAGATACAGAAACACCGTGGCCCCTTTCTTTGAGATAACTCTGCACTATTGCGAGCTGCAAATGCCACTTCCAGCTTAGCTGTGCAGGGGAAGAACAACAAGAAAAAGAAGTATCTCGAAATATGTCCGTCAGGCCCGTTCCTTTGAGCTGAATCTGCAAATATCTCGGAAACGAAGCGAGCTATGGCAAAATGTTAAGAGACGTTTTTTGTAGAGGATTATGTTTCCTACAATTTATGTTCTATGATATTTTTTGATCAGAAGCGTAGTTTTCGAGATATATCGAGATATTTAAAAGTTCCGAAGCCGCACCAACATAATAGAGATACAGAAACACCGTGGCCCCTTTCTTTGAGATAACTCTGCACTAGTGCGAGCCGCAAATGCCACTTCCAGCTTAGCTGTGCAGAAGAAGAACAACAAGAAGAAGAAATATCTCGAAATATGTCCGTCAGGCCCCTTCCCTTGAGATAAATCTGCAAATATCTCGGAAACGAAGCGAGCTATGGCAAAATGTTAAGAGACCTTTTTTGTAGAGAATTATGTTTCCTACTTTTTATGTTCTATGATATTTTTTGATCAGACGCGTAGTTCTCGAGATATATCAAGATATTTAAAAGTTCCGAAGCCGCACAAACATAATAGAGATACAGAAACACCGTGGCCCCTTTCTTTGAGATAACTCTGCAATAGTGCGAGCCGCAAATGCCACTTCCAGCTTAGCTGTGTAGAAGAAGAACAACAAGAAGAAGAAATATCTCGAAATATGTCCGTTAGGCCCCTTCCCTTGAGATAAATCTGCAAATATCTCGGAAACGAAGCGAGCTATGGCAAAATGTTAAGAGACCTTTTTTGTAGAGAATTAAGTTTCCTACTTTTTATGTTCTATGATATTTTTTGATCAGATGCGTAGTTCTCGAGATATATCAAGATATTTAAAAGTTCCGAAGCCGCACCAACATAATAGAGATACAGAAACACCGTGGCCCCTTTCTTTGAGATAACTCTGCACTATTGCGAGCTGTAAATGCCACTTCCAGCTTAGCTGTGCAGAAGAAGAACATCAAGAAGAAGAAATATCTCGAAATATGTCCGTCAGGCCCCTGCCCTTGAGATATATCTGCAAATATCTCGGAAACGAAGCGAGCTATGGCAAAATGTTAAGAGACGTTTTTTGTAGAGAATTATGTTTCCTACAATTTATGTTCTATGATATTTTTCGATCAGAAGCGTAGTTTTCGAGATATATCGAGATATTTAAAAGTTCCGAAGCCGCACCAACATAATAGAGATACAGAAACACCGTGGCCCCTTTCTTTGAGATAACTCTGCACTAGTGCGAGCCGCAAATGCCACTTCCAGCTTAGCTGTGCAGAAGAAGAACAACAAGAAGAAGAAATATCTCGAAATATGTCCGACAGGCCCCTTCCCTTGAGATAAATCTGCAAATATCTCGGAAACGAAGCGAGGTATGGCAAAATGTTAAGAGACCTTTTTTGTAGAGAATTAAGTTTCCTACTTTTTATGTTCTATGATATTTTTTGATCAGATGCGTAGTTCTCGAGATATATCAAGATATTTAAAAGTTCCGAAGCCGCACCAACATAATAGAGATACAGAAACACCGTGGCTCCTTTCTTTGAGATAACTCTGCACTATTGCGAGCTGGAAATGCCACTTCCAGTTTAGCTGTGCAGAAGAAGAACAACAAGAAGAAGAAATATCTCGAAATATGTCCGTCAGGCCCCTTCCCTTGAGATAAATCTGCAAATATCTCGGAAACGAAGCGAGGTATGGCAAAATGTTAAGAGACCTTTTTTGTAGAGAATTAAGTTTCCTACTTTTTATGTTCTATGATATTTTTTGATCAGATGCGTAGTTCTCGAGATATATCAAGATATTTAAAAGTTCCGAAGCCGCACCAACATAATAGAGATACAGAAAAACCGTGGCCCCTCTCTTTGAGATAACTCTGCACTATTGCGAGCTGCAAATGCCACTTCCAGCTTAGCTGTGCAGAAGAAGAACAACAAGAAGAAGAAATATCTCGAAATATGTCCGTCAGGCCCCTTCCCTTGAGATAAATCTGCAAATATCTCGGAAACGAAGCGAGCTATGGCAAAATGTTAAGAGACCTTTTTTGTAGAGAATTAAGTTTCCTACTTTTTATGTTCTATGATATTTTTTGATCAGATGCGTAGTTCTCGAGATATATCAAGATATTTAAAAGTTCCGAAGCCGCACCAACATAATAGAGATACAGAAACACCGTGGCTCCTTTCTTTGAGATAACTCTGCACTATTGCGAGCTGGAAATGCCACTTCCAGTTTAGCTGTGCAGAAGAAGAACAACAAGAAGAAGAAATATCTCGAAATATGTCCGTTAGGCCCCTTCCCTTGAGATAAATCTGCAAATATCTCGGAAACGAAGCGAGCTATGGCAAAATGTTAAGAGACCTTTTTTGTAGAGAATTAAGTTTTCTACTTTTTATGTTCTATGATATTTTTTGATCAGATGCGTAGTTCTCGAGATATATCAAGATATTTAAAAGTTCCGAAGCCGCACCAACATAATAGAGATACAGAAACACCGTGGCCCCTTTCTTTGAGATAACTCTGCACTATTGCGAGCTGGAAATGCCACTTCCAGTTTAGCTGTGCAGAGGAAGAACAACAAGAAGAAGAAATAACTCGAAATATGTCCGTTAGGCCCCTTCCCTTGAGATAAATCTGCAAATATCTCGGAAACTAAGCGAGCTATGGCAAAATGTTAAGAGACCTTTTTTGTAGAGAATTAAGTTTGCTACTTTTTATGTTCTATGATATTTTTTGATCAGATGCGCAGTTCTCGAGATATATCAAGATATTTAAAAGTTCCGAAGCCGCACCAACATAATAGAGATACAGAAACACCGTGGCCCCTTTCTTTGAGATAACTCTGCACTAGTGCGAGCCGCAAATGCCACTTCCAGCTTAGCTGTGCAGAAGAAGAACAACAAGAAGAAGAAATATCTCGAAATATGTCCGTTAGGCCCCTTCCCTTGAGATAAATCTGCAAATATCTCGGAAACGAAGCGAGCTATGGCAAAATGTTAAGAGACCTTTTTTGTAGAGAATTAAGTTTCCTACTTTTTATGTTCTATGATATTTTTTGATCAGATGCGTAGTTCTCGAGATATATCAAGATATTTAAAAGTTCCGAAGCCGCACCAACATAATAGAGATACAGAAACACCGTGGCCCCTTTCTTTGAGATAACTCTGCACGATTGCGAGCTGGAAATGCCACTTCCAGTTTAGCTGTGCAGAAGAAGAACAACAAGAAGAAGAAATATCTCGAAATATGTCCATCAGGACCCTTCCCTTGAGATAAATCTGCAAATATCTCGGAAACGAAGCGAGCTATGGCAAAATGTTAAGAGACGTTTTTTGTAGAGAATTATGTTTCCTACAATTTATGTTCTATCATATTTTTTGATCAGAAGCGTAGTTTTCGAGATATATCGAGATATTTAAAAGTTCCGAAGCCGCACCAACATAATAGAGATACAGAAACACCGTGGCCCCTTTCTTTGAGATAACTCTGCACTAGTGCGAGCCGCAAATGCCACTTCCAGCTTAGCTGTGCAGAAGAAGAACAACAAGAAGAAGAAATATCTCGAAATATGTCCGTCAGGCCCCTTCCCTTGAGATATATCTGCAAATATCTCGGAAACCAAGCGAGCTATGGCAAAATGTTAAGAGACCTTTTTTGTAGAGAATTATGCTTCCTACAATTTATGTTCTATGATATTTTTTGATCAGAAGCGTAGTTTTCGAGATACATCGAGATATTTAAAAGTTCCGAAGCCGCACCAACATAATAGAGATACAGAAACACCGTGGCCCCTTTCTTTGAGATAACTCTGCACTAGTGCGAGCCGCAAATGCCACTTCCAGCTTAGCTGTGCAGAAGAAGAACAACAAGAAGAAGAAATATCTCGAAATATGTCCGTCAGGCCCCTTCCCTTGAGATAAATCTGCAAATATCTCGGAAACGAAGCGAGCTATGGCAAAATGTTAAGAGACCTTTTTTGTAGAGAATTAAGTTTCCTACTTTTTATGTTGTATGATATTTTTTGATCAGATGCGTAGTTCTCGAGATATATCAAGATATTTAAAAGTTCCGAAGCCGCACCAACATAATAGAGATACAGAAACACCGTGGCCCCTTTCTTTGAGATAACTCTGCACTATTGCGAGCTGCAAATGCCACTTCCAGCTTAGCTGTGCAGAGGAAGAACAACAAGAAGAAGAAATATCTCGAAATATGTCCGTCAGGCCAGTTCCTTTGAGCTGAATCTGCAAATATCTCGGAAACGAAGCGAGCTATGGCAAAATGTTAAGAGACGTTTTTTGTAGAGAATTATGTTTCCTACAATTTATGTTCTATGATATTTTTTGATCAGAAGCGTAGTTTTCGAGATATATCGAGATATTTAAAAGTTCCGAAGCCGCACCAACATAATAGGGATACAGAAACACCGTGGCCCCTTTCTTTGAGATAACTCTGCACTAGTGCGAGCCGCAAATGCCACTTCCAGCTTAGCTGTGCAGAAGAAGAACAACAAGAAGAAGACATATCTCGAAATATGTCCGTCAGGCCAGTTCCTTTGAGCTGAATCTGCAAATATCTCGGAAACGAAGCGAGCTATGGCAAAATGTTAAGAGACGTTTTTTGTAGAGAATTATGTTTCCTACAATTTATGTTCTATGATATTTTTTGATCAGAAGCGTAGTTTTCGAGATATATCGAGATATTTAAAAGTTCCGAAGCCGCACCAACATAATAGGGATACAGAAACACCGTGGCCCCTTTCTTTGAGATAACTCTGCACTATTGCGAGCTGTAAATGCCACTTCCAGCTTAGCTGTGCAGGAGAAGAACAACAAGAAGAAGAAATATCTCGAAATATGTCCGTCAGGCCAGTTCCTTTGAGCTGAATCTGCAAATATCTCGGAAACGAAGCGAGCTATGGCAAAATGTTAAGAGACCTTTTTTGTAGAGAATTATGTTTCCTACAATTTATGTTCTATGATATTTTTTGATCAGAAGCGTAGTTTTCGAGATATATCGAGATATTTAAAAGTTCCGAAGCCGCACCAACATAATAGGGATACAGAAACACCGTGGCCCCTTTCTTTGAGATAACTCTGCACTAGTGCGAGCCGCAAATGCCAGTTCCAGCTTAGCTGTGCAGAAGAAGAACAACAAGAAGAAGAAATATCTCGAAATATGTCCGTCAGGCCAGTTCCTTTGAGCTGAATCTGCAAATATCTCGGAAACGAAGCGAGCTATGGCAAAATGTTAAGAGACGTTTTTTGTAGAGAATTATGTTTCCTACAATTTATGTTCTATGATATTTTTTGATCAGATGCGTAGTTTTCGAGATATATCGAGATATTTAAAAGTTCCGAAGCCGCACCAACATAATAGGGATACAGAAACACCGTGGCCCCTTTCTTTGAGATAACTCTGCACTAGTGCGAGCTGCAAATGCCACTTCCAGCTTAGCTGTGCAGAGGAAGAACAACAAGAAGAAGAAATATCTCGAAATATGTCCGTCAGGCCAGTTCCTTTGAGCTGAATCTGCAAATATCTCGGAAACGCAGCGAGCTATGGCAAAATGTTAAGAGACGTTTTTTGTAGAGAATTATGTTTCCTACTTTTCATGTTCTATGATATTTTTTGATCAGATGCGTAGTTCTCGAGATACATCGAGATATTTAAAAGTTCCGAAGCCGCACCAACATAATAGAGATACAGAAACACCGTGGCCCCTTTCTTTGAGATAACTCTGCACTATTGCGAGCTGCAAATGCCACTTCCAGCTTAGCTGTGCAGAGGAAGAACAACAAGAAGAAGAAATATCTCGAAATATGTCCGTCAGGCCAGTTCCTTTGAGCTGAATCTGCAAATATCTCGGAAACGAAGCGAGCTATGGCAAAATGTTAAGAGACGTTTTTTATAGAGAATTATGTTTCCTACAATTTATGTTGTATGATATTTTTTGATCAGAAGCGTAGTTTTCGAGATATATCGAGATATTTAAAAGTTCCGAAGCCGCACCAACATAATAGGGATACAGAAACACCGTGGCCCCTTTCTGTGAGATAACTCTGCACTAGTGCGAGCCGCAAATGCCACTTCCAGCTTAGCTGTGCAGAAGAAGAACAACAAGAAGAAGAAATATCTCGAAATATGTCCGTCAGGCCCCTTTCCTTGAGATAAATCTGCAAATATCTCGGAAACGAAGCGAGCTATGGCAAAATGTTAAGAGACCTTTTTTGTAGAGAATTAAGTTTCCTACTTTTTATCTTCTATGATATTTTTTGATCAGATGCGTAGTTCTCGAGATATATCAAGATATTTAAAAGTTCCGAAGCCGCACCAACATAATAGAGATACAGAAACACCGTGGCCCCTCTCTTTGAGATAACTCTGCACTATTGCGAGCTGCAAATGCCACTTCCAGTTTAGCTGTGCAGAAGAAGGACAACAAGAAGAAGAAATATCTCGAAATATGTCCGTTAGGCCCCTTCCCTTGAGATAAATCTGCAAATATCTCGGAAACTAAGCGAGCTATGGCAAAATGTTAAGAGATCTTTTTTGTAGAGAATTATGATTCCTACAATTTATGCTCTATGATATTTTTTGATCAGAAGCGTAGTTTTCGAGATATATCGAGATATTTAAAAGTTCCGAAGCCGCACCAACATAATAGAGATACAGAAACACCGTGGCCCCTTTCTTTGAGATAACTCTGCACTAGTGCGAGCCGCAAATGCCACTTCCAGCTTAGCTGTGCAGAAGAAGAACAACAAGAAGAAGAAATATCTCGAAATATGTCCGACAGGCCCCTTCCCTTGAGATAAATCTGCAAATATCTCGGAAACGAAGCGAGCTATGGCGAAATCTTAAGAGACCTTTTCTGTAGAGAATTAAGTTTCCTACTTTTTATCTTCTATGATATTTTTTGATCAGATGCGTAGTTCTCGAGATATATCAAGATATTTAAAAGTTCCGAAGCCGCACCAACATAATAGAGATACAGAAACACCGTGGCCCCTTTCTTTGAGATAACTCTGCACGATTGCGAGCTGGAAATGCCACTTCCAGTTTAGCTGTGCAGAAGAAGAACAACAAGAAGAAGAAATATCTCGAAATATGTCCATCAGGACCCTTCCCTTGAGATAAATCTGCAAATATCTCGGAAACGAAGCGAGCTATGGCAAAATGTTAAGAGACCTTTTTTGTAGAGAATAATGTTTCCTACAATTTACGTTCTATGATATTTTTTGATCAGAAGCGCAGTTTTCGAGATATATCGAGATATTTAAAAGTTCCGAAGCCGCACCAACATTATAGAGATACAGAAACACCGTGGCCCCTTTCTTTGAGATAACTCTGCACTATTGCGAGCTGCAAATGCCACTTCCAGCTTAGCTGTGCAGAGGAAGAACAACAAGAAGAAGAAGTATCTCGAAATATGTCCGTCAGGCCCGTTCCTTTGAGCTGAATCTGCAAATATCTCGGAAACGAAGCGAGCTATGGCAAAATGTTAAGAGACGTTTTTTGTAGAGAATTATGTTTCCTACAATTTATGTTCTATCATATTTTTTGATCAGAAGCGTAGTTTTCGAGATATATCGAGATATTTAAAAGTTCCGAAGCCGCACCAACATAATAGAGATACAGAAACACCGTGGCCCCTTTCTTTGAGATAACTCTGCACTAGTGCGAGCCGCAAATGCCACTTCCAGCTTAGCTGTGCAGAAGAAGAACAACAAGAAGAAGAAATATCTCGAAATATGTCCGACAGGCCCCTTCCCTTGAGATAAATCTGCAAATATCTCGGAAACGAAGCGAGCTATGGCGAAATGTTAAGAGACCTTTTTTGTAGAGAATTAAGTTTCCTACTTTTTATCTTCTACGATATTTATTGATCAGATGCGTAGTTCTCGAGATATATCAAGATATTTAAAAGTTCCGAAGCCGCACCAACATAATAGAGATACAGAAACACCGTGGCCCCTTTCTTTGAGATAACTCTGCACTATTGCGCGCTGCAAATGCCACTTCCAGCTTAGCTGTGCGGAAGAAGAACAACAAGAAGAAGAAATATCTCGAAATATGTCCGTCAGGCCCCTTCCCTTGAGATAAATCTGCAAATATCTCGGAAACGAAGCGAGCTATGGCAAAATGTTAAGAGACCTTTTTTGTAGAGAATTAAGTTTCCTACAATTTATGTTCTATGATATTTTTTGATCAGAAGCGCAGTTTTCGAGATATATCGAGATATTTAAAAGTTCCGAAGTCGCACCAACATAATAGAGATACAGAAACACCGTGGCCCCTTTCTTTAAGATAACTCTGCACTATTGCGACCTGCAAATGCCACTTCCAGCTTAGCTGTGCAGCGGAAGAACAACAAGAAGAAGAAGTATCTCGAAATATGTCCGTCAGGCCCGTTCCTTTGAGCTGAATCTGCAAATATCTCGGAAACGAAGCGAGCTATGGCAAAATGTTAAGAGACGTTTTTTGTAGAGAATTATGTTTCCTACAACTTATGTTCTATCATATTTTTTGATCAGAAGCGTAGTGTTCGAGATATATCGAGATATTTAAAAGTTCCGAAGCCGCACCAACATAATAGAGATACAGAAACACCGTGGCCCCTTTCTTTGAGATAACTCTGCACTATTGCGCGCTGCAAATGCCACTTCCAGCTTAGCTGTGCAGAAGAAGAACTACAAGAAGAAGAAATATCTCGAAATATGTCCGTCAGGCCCCTTCCCTTGAGATAAATCTGCAAATATCTCGGAAACGAAGCGAGCTATGGCGAAATGTTAAGAGACCTTTTTTGTAGAGAATTATGTTTCCTACTTTTCATGTTCTATGATATTTTTTGATCAGATGCGTAGTTCTCGAGATACATCGAGATATTTAAAAGTTCCGAAGCCGCACCAACATAATAGAGATACAGAAACACCGTGGCCCCTTTCTTTGAGATAACTCTGCACTAGTGCGAGCCGCAAATGCCAGTTCCAGCTTAGCTGTGCAGAAGAAGAACAACAAGAAGAAGAAATATCTCGAAATATGTCCGTCAGGCCAGTTCCTTTGAGCTGAATCTGCAAATATCTCGGAAACGAAGCGAGCTATGGCAAAATGTTAAGAGACGTTTTTTGTAGAGAATTATGTTTCCTACAATTTATGTTCTATGATATTTTTTGATCAGATGCGTAGTTTTCGAGATATATCGAGATATTTAAAAGTTCCGAAGCCGCACCAACATAATAGGGATACAGAAACACCGTGGCCCCTTTCTTTGAGATAACTCTGCACTAGTGCGAGCTGCAAATGCCACTTCCAGCTTAGCTGTGCAGAGGAAGAACAACAAGAAGAAGAAATATCTCGAAATATGTCCGTCAGGCCAGTTCCTTTGAGCTGAATCTGCAAATATCTCGGAAACGCAGCGAGCTATGGCAAAATGTTAAGAGACGTTTTTTGTAGAGAATTATGTTTCCTACAATTTATGTTCTATGATATTTTTTGATGAGATGCGTAGATCTCGAGATATATCAAGATATTTAAAAGTTCCGTAGCCGCACCAACATAATAGAGATACAGAAACACCGTGGCCCCTTTCTTTGAGATAACTCTGCACTATTGCGAGCTGCAAATGCCACTTCCAGCTTAGCTGTGCAGAGGAAGAACAACAAGAAGTAGAAATATCTCGAAATATGTCCGTCAGGCCAGTTCCTTTGAGCTGAATCTGCAAATATCTCGGAAACGAAGCGAGCTATGGCAAAATGTTAAGAGACGTTTTTTGTAGAGAATTATGTTTGCTACTTTTTATGTTCTATGATATTTTTTGATCAGATGCGTAGTTCTCGAGATATATCAAGATATTTAAAAGTTCCGAAGCCGCACCAACATAATAGAGATACAGAAACACCGTGGCCCCGTTCTTTGAGATAACTCTGCACTATTGCGAGCTGTAAATGCCACTTCCAGCTTAGCTGTGCAGAAGAAGAACAACAAGAAGAAGAAATATCTCGAAATATGTCCGTCAGGCCCCTTCCCTTGAGATATATCTGCAAATATCTCGGAAACGAAGCGAGCTATGGCAAAATGTTAAGAGACGTTTTTTGTAGAGAACTCTGTTTCCTACAATTTATGTTCTATGATATTTTTTGATCAGAAGCGTAGTTTTCGAGATATATCGAGATATTTAAAAGTTCCGAAGCCGCACCAACATAATAGAGATACAGAAACACCGTGGCCCCTTTCTTTGAGATAACTCTGCACTAGTGCGAGCCGCAAATGCCACTTCCAGCTTAGCTGTGCAGAAGAAGAACAACAAGAAGAAGAAATATCTCGAAATATGTCCGTCAGGCCCCTTCCCTTGAGATAAATCTGCAAATATCTCGGAAACGAAGCGAGCTATGGCAAAATGTTAAGAGACCTTTTTTGTAGAGAATTAAGTTTCCTACTTTTTATCTTCTATGATATTTTTTGATCAGATGCGTAGTTCTCGAGATATATCAAGATATTTAAAAGTTCCGAAGCCGCACCAACATAATAGAGATACAGAAACACCGTGGCCCCTTTCTTTGAGATAACTCTGCACTATTGCGAGCTGTAAATGCCACTTCCAGCTTAGCTGTGCAGAAGAAGAACAACAAGAAGAAGAAATATCTCGAAATATGTCCGTCAGGCCAGTTCCTTTGAGCTGAATCTGCAAATATCTCGGAAACGAAGCGAGCTATGGCAAAATGTTAAGAGACCTTTTTTGTAGAGAATTCTGTTTCCTACAATTTATGTTGTATGATATTTTTTGATCAGAGGCGTAGTTTTCGAGATATATCGAGATATTTAAAAGTTCCGAAGCCGCACCAACATAATAGGGATACAGAAACACCGTGGCCCCTTTCTTTGAGATAACTCTGCACTAGAGCGAGCCACAAATGCCACTTCCAGCTTATCTGTGCAGAAGAAGAACAACAAGAAGAAGAAATATCTCGAAATATGTCCGTCAGGCCCCTTCCCTTGAGATAAATCTGCAAATATCTCGGAAACGAAGCGAGCTATGGCAAAATGTTCAGAGACCTTTTTTGTAGAGAATTAAGTTTCCTACTTTTTATGTTCTATGATATTTTTTGATCAGATGCGTAGTTCTCGAGATATATCAAGATATTTAAAAGTTCCGAAGCCGCACCAACATAATAGAGATACAGAAACACCGTGGCCCCTTTCTTTGAGATAACTCTGCACTATTGTGAGCTGTAAATGCCACTTCCAGCTTAGCTGTGCAGAAGAAGAACAACAAGAAGAAGAAATATCTCGAAATATGTCCGTCAGGCCCCTTCCCTTGAGATATATCTGCAAATATCTCGGAAACGAAGCGAGCTATGGCAAAATGTTAAGAGACCTTTTTTGTAGAGAATTCTGTTTCCTACAATTTATGTTCTATGATATTTTTTGATCAGAAGCGTAGTTTTCGAGATATATCGAGATATTTAAAAGTTCCGAAGCCGCACCAACATAATAGGGATACAGAAACACCGTGGCCCCTTTCTTTGAGATAACTCTGCACTAGTGCGAGCCGCAAATGCCACTTCCAGCTTAGCTGTGCAGAAGAAGAACAACAAGAAGAAGAAATATCTCGAAATATGTCCGTCAGGCCCCTTCCCTTGAGATAAATCTGCAAATATCTCGGAAACGAAGCGAGCTATGGCGAAATGTTAAGAGACCTTTTTTGTAGAGAATTATGTTTCCTACTTTTCATGTTCTATGATATTTTTTGATCAGATGCGTAGTTCTCGAGATACATCGAGATATTTAAAAGTTCCGAAGCCGCACCAACATAATAGAGATACAGAAACACCGTGGCCCCTTTCTTTGAGATAACTCTGCACTATTGCGAGCTGCAAATGCCACTTCCAGCTTAGCTGTGCAGAGGAAGAACAACAAGAAGAAGAAATATCTCGAAATATGTCCGTCAGGCCAGTTCCTTTGAGCTGAATCTGCAAATATCTCGGAAACGAAGCGAGCTATGGCAAAATGTTAAGAGACGTTTTTTATAGAGAATTATGTTTCCTACAATTTATGTTGTATGATATTTTTTGATCAGAAGCGTAGTTTTCGAGATATATCGAGATATTTAAAAGTTCCGAAGCCGCACCAACATAATAGGGATACAGAAACACCGTGGCCCCTTTCTGTGAGATAACTCTGCACTAGTGCGAGCCGCAAATGCCACTTCCAGCTTAGCTGTGCAGAAGAAGAACAACAAGAAGAAGAAATATCTCGAAATATGTCCGTCAGGCCCCTTTCCTTGAGATAAATCTGCAAATATCTCGGAAACGAAGCGAGCTATGGCAAAATGTTAAGAGACCTTTTTTGTAGAGAATTAAGTTTCCTACTTTTTATCTTCTATGATATTTTTTGATCAGATGCGTAGTTCTCGAGATATATCAAGATATTTAAAAGTTCCGAAGCCGCACCAACATAATAGAGATACAGAAACACCGTGGCCCCTCTCTTTGAGATAACTCTGCACTATTGCGAGCTGCAAATGCCACTTCCAGTTTAGCTGTGCAGAAGAAGGACAACAAGAAGAAGAAATATCTCGAAATATGTCCGTTAGGCCCCTTCCCTTGAGATAAATCTGCAAATATCTCGGAAACTAAGCGAGCTATGGCAAAATGTTAAGAGATCTTTTTTGTAGAGAATTATGATTCCTACAATTTATGCTCTATGATATTTTTTGATCAGAAGCGTAGTTTTCGAGATATATCGAGATATTTAAAAGTTCCGAAGCCGCACCAACATAATAGAGATACAGAAACACCGTGGCCCCTTTCTTTGAGATAACTCTGCACTAGTGCGAGCCGCAAATGCCACTTCCAGCTTAGCTGTGCAGAAGAAGAACAACAAGAAGAAGAAATATCTCGAAATATGTCCGACAGGCCCCTTCCCTTGAGATAAATCTGCAAATATCTCGGAAACGAAGCGAGCTATGGCGAAATCTTAAGAGACCTTTTCTGTAGAGAATTAAGTTTCCTACTTTTTATCTTCTATGATATTTTTTGATCAGATGCGTAGTTCTCGAGATATATCAAGATATTTAAAAGTTCCGAAGCCGCACCAACATAATAGAGATACAGAAACACCGTGGCCCCTTTCTTTGAGATAACTCTGCACGATTGCGAGCTGGAAATGCCACTTCCAGTTTAGCTGTGCAGAAGAAGAACAACAAGAAGAAGAAATATCTCGAAATATGTCCATCAGGACCCTTCCCTTGAGATAAATCTGCAAATATCTCGGAAACGAAGCGAGCTATGGCAAAATGTTAAGAGACCTTTTTTGTAGAGAATAATGTTTCCTACAATTTACGTTCTATGATATTTTTTGATCAGAAGCGCAGTTTTCGAGATATATCGAGATATTTAAAAGTTCCGAAGCCGCACCAACATTATAGAGATACAGAAACACCGTGGCCCCTTTCTTTGAGATAACTCTGCACTATTGCGAGCTGCAAATGCCACTTCCAGCTTAGCTGTGCAGAGGAAGAACAACAAGAAGAAGAAGTATCTCGAAATATGTCCGTCAGGCCCGTTCCTTTGAGCTGAATCTGCAAATATCTCGGAAACGAAGCGAGCTATGGCAAAATGTTAAGAGACGTTTTTTGTAGAGAATTATGTTTCCTACAATTTATGTTCTATCATATTTTTTGATCAGAAGCGTAGTTTTCGAGATATATCGAGATATTTAAAAGTTCCGAAGCCGCACCAACATAATAGAGATACAGAAACACCGTGGCCCCTTTCTTTGAGATAACTCTGCACTAGTGCGAGCCGCAAATGCCACTTCCAGCTTAGCTGTGCAGAAGAAGAACAACAAGAAGAAGAAATATCTCGAAATATGTCCGACAGGCCCCTTCCCTTGAGATAAATCTGCAAATATCTCGGAAACGAAGCGAGCTATGGCGAAATGTTAAGAGACCTTTTTTGTAGAGAATTAAGTTTCCTACTTTTTATCTTCTACGATATTTATTGATCAGATGCGTAGTTCTCGAGATATATCAAGATATTTAAAAGTTCCGAAGCCGCACCAACATAATAGAGATACAGAAACACCGTGGCCCCTTTCTTTGAGATAACTCTGCACTATTGCGCGCTGCAAATGCCACTTCCAGCTTAGCTGTGCGGAAGAAGAACAACAAGAAGAAGAAATATCTCGAAATATGTCCGTCAGGCCCCTTCCCTTGAGATAAATCTGCAAATATCTCGGAAACGAAGCGAGCTATGGCAAAATGTTAAGAGACCTTTTTTGTAGAGAATTAAGTTTCCTACAATTTATGTTCTATGATATTTTTTGATCAGAAGTGCAGTTTTCGAGATATATCGAGATATTTAAAAGTTCCGAAGTCGCACCAACATAATAGAGATACAGAAACACCGTGGCCCCTTTCTTTAAGATAACTCTGCACTATTGCGACCTGCAAATGCCACTTCCAGCTTAGCTGTGCAGCGGAAGAACAACAAGAAGAAGAAGTATCTCGAAATATGTCCGTCAGGCCCGTTCCTTTGAGCTGAATCTGCAAATATCTCGGAAACGAAGCGAGCTATGGCAAAATGTTAAGAGACGTTTTTTGTAGAGAATTATGTTTCCTACAACTTATGTTCTATCATATTTTTTGATCAGAAGCGTAGTGTTCGAGATATATCGAGATATTTAAAAGTTCCGAAGCCGCACCAACATAATAGAGATACAGAAACACCGTGGCCCCTTTCTTTGAGATAACTCTGCACTATTGCGCGCTGCAAATGCCACTTCCAGCTTAGCTGTGCAGAAGAAGAACAACAAGAAGAAGAAATATCTCGAAATATGTCCGTCAGGCCCCTTCCCTTGAGATAAATCTGCAAATATCTCGGAAACGAAGCGAGCTATGGCAAAATGTTAAGAGACCTTTTTTGTAGAGAATTAAGTTTCCTGCTTTTTATGTTCTATGATATTTTTTGATCAGATGCGTAGTTCTCGAGATATATCAAGATATTTAAAAGTTCCGAAGCCGCACCAACATAATAGAGATACAGAAACACCGTGGCCCCTTTCTTTGAGATAACTCTGCACTATTGCGAGCTGCAAATGCCACTTCCAGCTTAGCTGTGCAGAAGAGGAACAACAAGAAGAAGAAATATCTCGGAATATGTCCGTCAGGCCCCTTCCCTTGAGATAAATCTGCAAATATCTCGGAAACGAAGCGAGCTATGGCGAAATCTTAAGAGACCTTTTCTGTAGAGAATTAAGTTTCCTACTTTTTATCTTCTATGATATTTTTTGATCAGATGCGTAGTTCTCGAGATATATCAAGATATTTAAAAGTTCCGAAGCCGCACCAACATAATAGAGATACAGAAACACCGTGGCCCCTTTCTTTGAGATAACTCTGCACGATTGCGAGCTGGAAATGCCACTTCCAGTTTAGCTGTGCAGAAGAAGAACAACAAGAAGAAGAAATATCTCGAAATATGTCCATCAGGACCCTTCCCTTGAGATAAATCTGCAAATATCTCGGAAACGAAGCGAGCTATGGCAAAATGTTAAGAGACCTTTTTTGTAGAGAATAATGTTTCCTACAATTTACGTTCTATGATATTTTTTGATCAGAAGCGCAGTTTTCGAGATATATCGAGATATTTAAAAGTTCCGAAGCCGCACCAACATAATAGAGATACAGAAACACCGTGGCCCCTTTCTTTGAGATAACTCTGCACTATTGCGACCTGCAAATGCCACTTCCAGCTCAGCTGTGCAGAAGAAGAACAACAAGAAGAAGAAATATCTCGAAATATGTCCGTCAGGCCCCTTCCCTTGAGATAAATCTGCAAATATCTCGGAAACGAAGCGAGCTATGGCAAAATGTTAAGAGACCTTTTTTGTAGAGAATTAAGTTTCCTACTTTTTATGTTCTATGATATTTTTTGATCAGATGCGTAGTTCTCGAGATATATCAAGATATTTAAAAGTTCCGAAGCCGCACCAACATAATAGAGATACAGAAACACCGTGGCCCCTTTCTTTGAGATAACTCTGCACTATTGCGAGCTGCAAATGCCACTTCCAGCTTAGCTGTGCAGAGGAAGAACAACAAGAAGAAGATGTATCTCGAAATATGTCCGTCAGGCCCGTTCCTTTGAGCTGAATCTGCAAATATCTCGGAAACGAAGCGAGCTATGGCAAAATGTTAAGAGACGTTTTTTGTAGAGAATTATGTTTCCTACAATTTATGTTCTATCATATTTTTTGATCAGAAGCGTAGTTTTCGAGATATATCGAGATATTTAAAAGTTCCGAAGCCGCACCAACATAATAGAGATACAGAAACACCGTGGCCCCTTTCTTTGAGATAACTCTGCACTAGTGCGAGCCGCAAATGCCACTTCCAGCTTAGCTGTGCAGAAGAAGAACAACAAGAAGAAGAAATGTCTCGAAATATGTCCGACAGGCCCCTTCCCTTGAGATAAATCTGCAAATATCTCGGAAACGAAGCGAGCTATGGCGAAATGTTAAGAGACCTTTTTTGTAGAGAATTAAGTTTCCTACTTTCTATCTTCTACGATATTTATTGATCAGATGCGTAGTTCTCGAGATATATCAAGATATTTAAAAGTTCCGAAGCCGCACCAACATAATAGAGATACAGAAACACCGTGGCCCCTTTCTTTGAGATAACTCTGCAGTATTGCGCGCTGCAAATGCCACTTCCAGCTTAGCTGTGCGGAAGAAGAACAACAAGAAGAAGAAATATCTCGAAATATGTCCGTCAGGCCCCTTCCCTTGAGATAAATCTGCAAATATCTCGGAAACGAAGCGAGCTATGGCAAAATGTTAAGAGACCTTTTTTGTAGAGAATTAAGTTTCCTACAATTTATGTTCTATGATATTTTTTGATCAGAAGCGTAGTTTTCGAGATATATCGAGATATTTAAAAGTTCCGAAGCCGCACCAACATAATAGAGATACAGAAACACCGTGGCCCGTTTCTTTGAGATAACTCTGCACGATTGCGAGCTGGAAATGCCACTTCCAGTTTAGCTGTGCAGAAGAAGAACAACAAGAAGAAGAAATATCTCGAAATATGTCCGACAGGCCCCTTCCCTTGAGATAAATCTGCAAATATCTCGGAAACGAAGCGAGCTATGGCGAAATGTTAAGAGACCTTTTTTGTAGAGAATTAAGTTTCCTACTTTTTATCTTCTACGATATTTATTGATCAGATGCGTAGTTCTCGAGATATATCAAGATATTTAAAAGTTCCGAAGCCGCACCAACATAATAGAGATACAGAAACACCGTGGCCCCTTTCTTTGAGATAACTCTGCACTATTGCGCGCTGCAAATGCCACTTCCAGCTTAGCTGTGCGGAAGAAGAACAACAAGAAGAAGAAATATCTCGAAATATGTCCGTCAGGCCCCTTCCCTTGAGATAAATCTGCAAATATCTCGGAAACGAAGCGAGCTATGGCAAAATGTTAAGAGACCTTTTTTGTAGAGAATTAAGTTTCCTACAATTTATGTTCTATGATATTTTTTGATCAGAAGCGCAGTTTTCGAGATATATCGAGATATTTAAAAGTTCCGAAGCCGCACCAACATAATAGAGATACAGAAACACCGTGGCCCCTTTCTTTAAGATAACTCTGCACTATTGCGACCTGCAAATGCCACTTCCAGCTTAGCTGTGCAGCGGAAGAACAACAAGAAGAAGAAGTATCTCGAAATATGTCCGTCAGGCCCGTTCCTTTGAGCTGAATCTGCAAATATCTCGGAAACGAAGCGAGCTATGGCAAAATGTTAAGAGACGTTTTTTGTAGAGAATTATGTTTCCTACAACTTATGTTCTATCATATTTTTTGATCAGAAGCGTAGTGTTCGAGATATATCGAGATATTTAAAAGTTCCGAAGCCGCACCAACATAATAGAGATACAGAAACACCGTGGCCCCTTTCTTTGAGATAACTCTGCACTATTGCGCGCTGCAAATGCCACTTCCAGCTTAGCTGTGCAGAAGAAGAACAACAAGAAGAAGAAATATCTCGAAATATGTCCGTCAGGCCCCTTCCCTTGAGATAAATCTGCAAATATCTCGGAAACGAAGCGAGCTATGGCAAAATGTTAAGAGACCTTTTTTGTAGAGAATTAAGTTTCCTGCTTTTTATGTTCTATGATATTTTTTGATCAGATGCGTAGTTCTCGAGATATATCAAGATATTTAAAAGTTCCGAAGCCGCACCAACATAATAGAGATACAGAAACACCGTGGCCCCTTTCTTTGAGATAACTCTGCACTATTGCGAGCTGCAAATGCCACTTCCAGCTTAGCTGTGCAGAAGAGGAACAACAAGAAGAAGAAATATCTCGGAATATGTCCGTCAGGCCCCTTCCCTTGAGATAAATCTGCAAATATCTCGGAAACGAAGCGAGCTATGGCGAAATCTTAAGAGACCTTTTCTGTAGAGAATTAAGTTTCCTACTTTTTATCTTCTATGATATTTTTTGATCAGATGCGTAGTTCTCGAGATATATCAAGATATTTAAAAGTTCCGAAGCCGCACCAACATAATAGAGATACAGAAACACCGTGGCCCCTTTCTTTGAGATAACTCTGCACTAGTGCGAGCCGCAAATGCCACTTCCAGCTTAGCTGTGCAGAAGAAGAACAACAAGAAGAAGAAATATCTCGAAATATGTCCGACAGGCCCCTTCCCTTGAGATAAATCTGCAAATATCTCGGAAACGAAGCGAGCTATGGCGAAATGTTAAGAGACCTTTTTTGTAGAGAATTAAGTTTCCTACTTTCTATCTTCTACGATATTTATTGATCAGATGCGTAGTTCTCGAGATATATCAAGATATTTAAAAGTTCCGAAGCCGCACCAACATAATAGAGATACAGAAACACCGTGGCCCCTTTCTTTGAGATAACTCTGCAGTATTGCGCGCTGCAAATGCCACTTCCAGCTTAGCTGTGCGGAAGAAGAACAACAAGAAGAAGAAATATCTCGAAATATGTCCGTCAGGCCCCTTCCCTTGAGATAAATCTGCAAATATCTCGGAAACGAAGCGAGCTATGGCAAAATGTTAAGAGACCTTTTTTGTAGAGAATTAAGTTTCCTACAATTTATGTTCTATGATATTTTTTGATCAGAAGCGTAGTTTTCGAGATATATCGAGATATTTAAAAGTTCCGAAGCCGCACCAACATAATAGAGATACAGAAACACCGTGGCCCGTTTCTTTGAGATAACTCTGCACGATTGCGAGCTGGAAATGCCACTTCCAGTTTAGCTGTGCAGAAGAAGAACAACAAGAAGAAGAAATATCTCGAAATATGTCCATCAGGACCCTTCCCTTGAGATAAATCTGCAAATATCTCGGAAACGAAGCGAGCTATGGCAAAATGTTAAGAGACGTTTTTTGTAGAGAATTATGTTTCCTACAATTTATGTTCTATCATATTTTTTGATCAGAAGCGTAGTTTTCGAGATATATCGAGATATTTAAAAGTTTCGAAGCCGCACCAACATAATAGAGATACAGAAACACCGTGGCCCCTTTCTTTGAGATAACTCTGCACTAGTGCGAGCCGCAAATGCCACTTCCAGCTTAGCTGTGCAGAAGAAGAACAACAAGAAGAAGAAATATCTCGAAATATGTCCGACAGGCCCCTTCCCTTGAGATAAATCTGCAAATATCTCGGAAACGAAGCGAGCTATGGCGAAATGTTAACAGACCTTTTTTGTAGAGAAATAAGTTTCCTACTTTTTATCTTCTACGATATTTTTTGATCAGATGCGTAGTTCTCGAGATATATCAAGATATTTAAAAGTTCCGAAGCCGCACCAACATAATAGAGATACAGAAACACCGTGGCCCCTTTCTTTGAGATAACTCTGCACTATTGCGCGCTGCAAATGCCACTTCCAGCTTAGCTGTGCAGAAGAAGAACAACAAGAAGAAGAAATATCTCGAAATATGTCCGTCAGGCCCCTTCCCTTGAGATAAATCTGCAAATATCTCGGAAACGAAGCGAGCTATGGCGAAATCTTAAGAGACCTTTTCTGTAGAGAATTAAGTTTCCTACTTTTTATCTTCTATGATATTTTTTGATCAGATGCGTAGTTCTCGAGATATATCAAGATATTTAAAAGTTCCGAAGCCGCACCAACATAATAGAGATACAGAAACACCGTGGCCCCTTTCTTTGAGATAACTCTGCACTATTGCGAGCTGCAAATGCCACTTCCAGCTTAGCTGTGCAGAGGAAGAACAACAAGAAGAAGAAGTATCTCGAAATATGTCCGTCAGGCCCGTTCCTTTGAGCTGAATCTGCAAATATCTCGGAAACGAAGCGAGCTATGGCAAAATGTTAAGAGACGTTTTTTGTAGAGAATTATGTTTCCTACAATTTATGTTCTATCATATTTTTTGATCAGAAGCGTAGTTTTCGAGATATATCGAGATATTTAAAAGTTCCGAAGCCGCACCAGCATAATAGAGATACAGAAACACCGTGGCCCCTTTCTTTGAGATAACTCTGCACTAGTGCGAGCCGCAAATGCCACTTCCAGCTTAGCTGTGCAGAAGAAGTACAACAAGGAGAAGAAATATCTCGAAATATGTCCGACAGGCCCCTTCCCTTGAGATAAATCTGCAAATATCTCGGAAACGAAGCGAGCTATGGCGAAATGTTAAGAGACCTTTTTTGTAGAGAATTAAGTTTCCTACTTTTTATCTTCTACGATATTTTTTGATCAGATGCGTAGTTCTCGAGATATATCAAGATATTTAAAAGTTCCGAAGCCGCACCAACATAATAGAGATACAGAAACACCGTGGCCCCTTTCTTTGAGATAACTCTGCACTATTGCGCGCTGCAAATGCCACTTCCAGCTTAGCTGTGCAGAAGAAGAACAACAAGAAGAAGAAATATCTCGAAATATGTCCGTCAGGCCCCTTCCCTTGAGATAAATCTGCAAATATCTCGGAAACGAAGCGAGCTATGGCGAAATCTTAAGAGACCTTTTCTGTAGAGAATTAAGTTTCCTACTTTTTATCTTCTATGATATTTTTTGATCAGATGCGTAGTTCTCGAGATATATCAAGATATTTAAAAGTTCCGAAGCCGCACCAACATAATAGAGATACAGAAACACCGTGGCCCCTTTCTTTGAGATAACTCTGCACTATTGCGAGCTGCAAATGCCACTTCCAGCTTAGCTGTGCAGAGGAAGAACAACAAGAAGAAGAAGTATCTCGAAATATGTCCGTCAGGCCCGTTCCTTTGAGCTGAATCTGCAAATATCTCGGAAACGAAGCGAGCTATGGCAAAATGTTAAGAGACGTTTTTTGTAGAGAATTATGTTTCCTACAATTTATGTTCTATCATATTTTTTGATCAGAAGCGTAGTTTTCGAGATATATCGAGATATTTAAAAGTTCCGAAGCCGCACCAGCATAATAGAGATACAGAAACACCGTGGCCCCTTTCTTTGAGATAACTCTGCACTAGTGCGAGCCGCAAATGCCACTTCCAGCTTAGCTGTGCAGAAGAAGTACAACAAGGAGAAGAAATATCTCGAAATATGTCCGACAGGCCCCTTCCCTTGAGATAAATCTGCAAATATCTCGGAAACGAAGCGAGCTATGGCGAAATGTTAAGAGACCTTTTTTGTAGAGAATTAAGTTTCCTACTTTTTATCTTCTACGATATTTTTTGATCAGATGCGTAGTTCTCGAGATATATCAAGATATTTAAAAGTTCCGAAGCCGCACCAACATAATAGAGATACAGAAACACCGTGGCCCCTTTCTTTGAGATAACTCTGCACTATTGCGCGCTGCAAATGCCACTTCCAGCTTAGCTGTGCAGAAGAAGAACAACAAGAAGAAGAAATATCTCGAAATATGTCCGTCAGGCCCCTTCCCTTGAGATAAATCTGCAAATATCTCGGAAACGAAGCGAGCTATGGCGAAATCTTAAGAGACCTTTTCTGTAGAGAATTAAGTTTCCTACTTTTTATCTTCTATGATATTTTTTGATCAGATGCGTAGTTCTCGAGATATATCAAGATATTTAAAAGTTCCGAAGCCGCACCAGCATAATAGAGATACAGAAACACCGTGGCCCCTTTCTTTGAGATAACTCTGCACTAGTGCGAGCCGCAAATGCCACTTCCAGCTTAGCTGTGCAGAAGAAGAACAACAAGGAGAAGAAATATCTCGAAATATGTCCGACAGGCCCCTTCCCTTGAGATAAATCTGCAAATATCTCGGAAACGAAGCGAGCTATGGCGAAATGTTAAGAGACCTTTTTTGTAGAGAATTAAGTTTCCTACTTTTTATCTTCTACGATATTTTTTGATCAGATGCGTAGTTCTCGAGATATATCAAGATATTTAAAAGTTCCGAAGCCGCACCAACATAATAGAGATACAGAAACACCGTGGCCCCTTTCTTTGAGATAACTCTGCACTATTGCGCGCTGCAAATGCCACTTTCAGCTTAGCTGTGCAGAAGAAGAACAACAAGAAGAAGAAATATCTCGAAATATGTCCGTCAGGCCCCTTCCGTTGAGATAAATCTGCAAATATCTCGGAAACGAAGCGAGCTATGGCAAAATGTTAGGAGACCTTTTTTGTAGAGAATTAAGTTTCCTACAATTTATGTTCTATGATATTTTTTGATCAGATGCGTAGTTCTCGAGATATATCGAGATATTTAAAAGCTCCGAAGCTGCACCAACATAATAGAGGTACAGAAACACCGTGGCCCCTTTCTTTGAGATAACTCTGCACTATTGCGCGCTGCAAATGCCACTTTCAGCTTAGCTGTGCAGAAGAAGAACAACAAGAAGAAGAAATATCTCGAAATATGTCCGTCAGGCCCCTTCCCTTGAGATAAATCTGCAAATATCTCGGAAACGAAGCGAGCTATGGCAAAATGTTAGGAGACCTTTTTTGTAGAGAATTAAGTTTCCTACAATTTATGTTCTATGATATTTTTTGATCAGAAGCGTAGTTTTCGAGATATATCGAGATATTTAAAAGTTCCGAAGCCGCACCAACATAATAGAGATACAGAAACACCGTGGCCCGTTTCTTTGAGATAACTCTGCACGATTGCGAGCTGGAAATGCCACTTCCAGTTTAGCTGTGCAGAAGAAGAACAACAAGAAGAAGAAATATCTCGAAATATGTCCATCAGGACCCTTCCCTTGAGATAAATCTGCAAATATCTCGGAAACGAAGCGAGCTATGGCAAAATGTTAAGAGACCTTTTTTGTAGAGAATTAAGTTTCCTACTTTTCATGTTCTATGATATTTTTTGATCAGATGCGTAGTTCTCGAGATATATCAAGATATTTAAAAGTTCCGAAGCCGCACCAACATAATAGAGATACAGAAACACCGTGGCCCCTTTCTTTGAGATAACTCTGCACTATTGCGAGCTGCAAATGCCACTTCCAGCTTAGCTGTGCAGAAGAAGAACAACAAGATGAAGAAATATCTCGAAATATGTCCGTCAGACCCCTTCCCTCGAGATAAATCTGCAAATATCTCGGAAACGAAGAGAGCTATGGCAAAATGTTAAGAGACCTTTTTTGTAGAGAATTAAGTTTCCTACTTTTCATGTTCTATGATATTTTTTGATCAGATGCGTAGTTCTCGAGATATATCAAGATATTTAAAAGTTCCGAAGCCGCACCAACATAATAGAGATACAGAAACACCGTGGCCCCTTTCTTTGAGATAACTCTGCACTATTGCGCGCTGCAAATGCCACTTCCAGCTTAGCTGTGCAGAAGAAGAACAACAAGAAGAAGAAATATCTCGAAATATGTCCGTCAGGCCCCTTCCCTTGAGATAAATCTGCAAATATCTCGGAAACGAAGCGAGCTATGGCAAAATGTTAAGAGACCTTTTTTGTAGAGAATTAAGTTTCCTGCTTTTTATGTTCTATGATATTTTTTGATCAGATGCGTAGTTCTCGAGATATATCAAGATATTTAAAAGTTCCGAAGCCGCACCAACATAATAGAGATACAGAAACACCGTGGCCCCTTTCTTTGAGATAACTCTGCACTATTGCGAGCTGCAAATGCCACTTCCAGCTTAGCTGTGCAGAAGAGGAACAACAAGAAGAAGAAATATCTCGGAATATGTCCGTCAGGCCCCTTCCCTTGAGATAAATCTGCAAATATCTCGGAAACGAAGCGAGCTATGGCAAAATGTTAAGAGACCTTTTTTGTAGACAATTATGTTTCCTACAATTTATGTTCTATGATATTTTTTGATCAGATGCGTAGTTTTCGAGATATATCGAGATATTTAAAAGATCCGAAGCCGCACCAACATAATAGAGATACAGAAACACCGTGGCCCCTTTCTTTGATATAACCCTGCACTAGCGCGAGCCGCAAATGCCGCTTCCAGCTTAGCTGTGCAGAAGAAGAACAACAAGAAGAAGAAATATCTCGATATATGTCCGTCAGGCCCCTTCCCTCGAGATAAATCTGCAAATATCTCGGAAACGAAGCGAGCTATGGCAAAATGTTAAGAGACCTTTTTTGTAGAGAATTAAGTTTCCTACTTTTTATGTTGTATGATATTTTTTGATCGGATGCGTAGTTCTCGAGATATATCAAGATATTTAAAAGTTCCGAAGCCGCACCAACATAATAGAGATACAGAAACACCGTGGCCCCTCTCTTTGAGATAACTCTGCACTATTGCGAGCTGCAAATGCCACTTCCAGCTTAGCTGTGCAGAAGAAGAACAACAAGAATAAGAAATATTTCGAAATATGTCCGTCCGGCCCCTTCCCTTGAGATAAATCTGCAAATATCTCGGAAACGAAGCGGGCTACGGCAAAATGTTGAGAGACCTTTTTTGTAGAAAATTAGGTTTCCTACTTTTTATGTTCTATGATATTTTTTGATCAGATGCGTAGTTCTCGAGATATATCAAGATATTTAAAAGTTCCGAAGCCGCACCAACATAATAGAGATACAGAAACACCGTGGCCCCTTTCTTTGAGATAACTCTGCACTATTGCGAGCTGCAAATGCCACTTCCAGCTTAGCTGTGCAGAGGAAGAACAACAAGAAGAAGAAGTATCTCGAAATATGTCCGTCAGGCCCGTTCCTTTGAGCTGAATCTGCAAATATCTCGGAAACGAAGCGAGCTATGGCAAAATGTTAAGAGACGTTTTTTGTAGTGAATTATGTTTCCTACAATTTATCTTCTATGATATTTTTTGATCAGAAGCGTAGTTTTCGAGATATATCGAGATATTTAAAAGTTCCGAAGCCGCACCAACATAATAGAGATACAGAAACACCGTGGCTCCTTTCTTTGAGATAACTCTGCACTAGTACGAGCCGCAAATGCCACTTCCAGCTTAGCTGTGCAGAAGAAGAACAACAAGAAGAAGAAATATCTCGAAATATGTCCATCAGGACCCTTCCCTTGAGATAAATCTGCAAATATCTCGGAAACGAAGCGAGCTATGGCAAAATGTTAAGAGACCTTTTTTGTAGAGAATTAAGTTTCCTACTTTTCATGTTCTATGATATTTTTTGATCAGATGCGTAGTTCTCGAGATATATCAAGATATTTAAAAGTTCCGAAGCCGCACCAACATAATAGAGATACAGAAACACCGTGGCCCCTTTCTTTGAGATAACTCTGCACTATTGCGAGCTGCAAATGCCACTTCCAGCTTAGCTGTGCAGAAGAAGAACAACAAGATGAAGAAATATCTCGAAATATATCCGTCAGACCCCTTCCCTCGAGATAAATCTGCAAATATCTCGGAAACGAAGAGAGCTATGGCAAAATGTTAAGAGACCTTTTTTGTAGAGAATTAAGTTTCCTACTTTTCATGTTCTATGATATTTTTTGATCAGATGCGTAGTTCTCGAGATATATCAAGATATTTAAAAGTTCCGAAGCCGCACCAACATAATAGAGATACAGAAACACCGTGGCCCCTTTCTTTGAGATAACTCTGCACTATTGCGCGCTGCAAATGCCACTTCCAGCTTAGCTGTGCAGAAGAAGAACAACAAGAAGAAGAAATATCTCGAAATATGTCCGTCAGGCCCCTTCCCTTGAGATAAATCTGCAAATATCTCGGAAACGAAGCGAGCTATGGCAAAATGTTAAGAGACCTTTTTTGTAGAGAATTAAGTTTCCTGCTTTTTATGTTCTATGATATTTTTTGATCAGATGCGTAGTTCTCGAGATATATCAAGATATTTAAAAGTTCCGAAGCCGCACCAACATAATAGAGATACAGAAACACCGTGGCCCCTTTCTTTGAGATAACTCTGCACTATTGCGAGCTGCAAATGCCACTTCCAGCTTAGCTGTGCAGAAGAGGAACAACAAGAAGAAGAAATATCTCGGAATATGTCCGTCAGGCCCCTTCCCTTGAGATAAATCTGCAAATATCTCGGAAACGAAGCGAGCTATGGCAAAATGTTAAGAGACCTTTTTTGTAGACAATTATGTTTCCTACAATTTATGTTCTATGATATTTTTTGATCAGATGCGTAGTTTTCGAGATATATCGAGATATTTAAAAGATCCGAAGCCGCACCAACATAATAGAGATACAGAAACACCGTGGCCCCTTTCTTTGATATAACCCTGCACTAGCGCGAGCCGCAAATGCCGCTTCCAGCTTAGCTGTGCAGAAGAAGAACAACAAGAAGAAGAAATATCTCGAAATATGTCCGTCAGGCCCCTTCCCTCGAGATAAATCTGCAAATATCTCGGAAACGAAGCGAGCTATGGCAAAATGTTAAGAGACCTTTTTTGTAGAGAATTAAGTTTCCTACTTTTTATGTTGTATGATATTTTTTGATCGGATGCGTAGTTCTCGAGATATATCAAGATATTTAAAAGTTCCGAAGCCGCACCAACATAATAGAGATACAGAAACACCGTGGCCCCTCTCTTTGAGATAACTCTGCACTATTGCGAGCTGCAAATGCCACTTCCAGCTTAGCTGTGCAGAAGAAGAACAACAAGAATAAGAAATATTTCGAAATATGTCCGTCAGGCCCCTTCCCTTGAGATAAATCTGCAAATATCTCGGAAACGAAGCGGGCTACGGCAAAATGTTGAGAGACCTTTTTTGTAGAAAATTAGGTTTCCTACTTTTTATGTTCTATGATATTTTTTGATCAGATGCGTAGTTCTCGAGATATATCAAGATATTTAAAAGTTCCGAAGCCGCACCAACATAATAGAGATACAGAAACACCGTGGCCCCTTTCTTTGAGATAACTCTGCACTATTGCGAGCTGCAAATGCCACTTCCAGCTTAGCTGTGCAGAGGAAGAACAACAAGAAGAAGAAGTATCTCGAAATATGTCCGTCAGGCCCGTTCCTTTGAGCTGAATCTGCAAATATCTCGGAAACGAAGCGAGCTATGGCAAAATGTTAAGAGACGTTTTTTGTAGTGAATTATGTTTCCTACAATTTATGTTCTATGATATTTTTTGATCAGAAGCGTAGTTTTCGAGATATATCGAGATATTTAAAAGTTCCGAAGCCGCACCAACATAGAGATACAGAAACACCGTGGCTCCTTTCTTTGAGATAACTCTGCACTAGTACGAGCCGCAAATGCCACTTCCAGCTTAGCTGTGCAGAAGAAGAACAACAAGAAGAAGAAATATCTCGAAATATGTCCGTCAGGCCCCTTCCCTTGAGATAAATCTGCAAATATCTCGGAAACGAAGCGAGCTATGGCAAAATGTTAAGAGACCTTTTTTGTAGAGAATTATGTTTCCTACAATTTATGTTCTATGATATTTTTTGATCAGAAGCGTAGTTTTCGAGATATATCGAGATATTTAAAAGTTCCGAAGCCGCACCAACATAATAGAGATACAGAAACATCGTGGCCCCTTTCTTTGGGATAACTCTGCACTATTGCGAGCTGGAAATGCCACTTCCAGTTTAGCTGTGCAGAAGAAGAACAACAAGAAGAAGAAATATCTGGAAATATGTCCGTCAGGCCCCTTCCCTTGAGATAAATCTGCAAATATCTCGGAAACGAAGCGAGCTACGGCAAAATGTTAAGAGACCTTTTTTGTAGAGAATTAAGTTTCCTACTTTTTATGTTCCATGATATTTTTTGATCAGATGCGTAGTTCTCGAGATATATCAAGATATTTAAAAGTTCCGAAGCCGCACCAACATAATAGAGATACAGAAACACCGTGGCCCCTTTCTTTGAGATAACTCTGCACTATTGCGACCTGCAAATGCCACTTCCAGCTTAGCTGTGCAGAAGAGGAACAACAAGAAGAAGAAATATCTCGGAATATGTCCGTCAGGCCCCTTCCCTTGAGCTAAATCTGCAAATATCTCGGAAACGATGCCAGCTATGGGAAAATGTTAAGAGACCTTTTTTGTAGAGAATTAAGTTTCCTACTTTTTATGTTCTATGATATTTTTTGATCAGATGCGTAGTTCTCGAGATATATCAAGATATTTAAAAGCTCCGAAGCTGCACCAACATAATAGAGGTACAGAAACACCGTGGCCCCTTTCTTTGAGATAACTCTGCACTATTGCGAGCTGCAAATGCCACTTCCAGCTTAGCTGTGCAGAAGAAGAACAACAAGAATAAGAAATATTTCGAAATATGTCCGTCAGGCCCCTTCCCTTGAGATAAATCTGCAAATATCTCTGAAACGAAGCGAGCTACGGCAAAATGTTAAGCGACCTTTTTTGTAGAAAATTAGGTTTCCTACAATTTATGTTCTATGATATTTTTTGATCAGAAGCGTAGTTTTCGAGATATATCGAGATATTTAAAAGTTCCGAAGCCGCACCAACATAATAGAGATACAGAAACACCGTGGCCCCTTTCTTTGAGATAACTCTGCACTAGTGCGAGCCGCAAATGCCACTTCCAGCTTAGCTGTGCAGAAGAAGAACAACAAGAAGAAGAAATATCTCGAAATATGTCCGTCAGGCCCCTTCCCTTGAGATAAATCTGCAAATATCTCGGAAACGAAGCGAGCTATGGCAAAATGTTGAGAGACCTTTTTTGTAGAGAATTATGTTTCCTACAATTTATGTTCTATGATATTTTTTGATCAGATGCGTAGTTCTCGAGATATATCAAGATATTTAAAAGTGCCGAAGCCGCACCAACATAATACACATACAGAAACACCGTGGCCCCTTTCTTTGAGATAACTCTGCACTAGTGCGAGCCGCAAATGCCACTTCCAGCTTAGCTGTGCAGAAGAAGAACAACAAGAAGAAGAAATATCTCGAAATATGTCCGTCAGGCCCCTTCCCTTGAGATAAATCTGCAAATATCTCGGAAACGAAGCGAGCTATGGCAAAATGTTAAGAGACCTTTCTTGTAGAGAATTAAGTTTCCTACTTTTTATGTAGTATGATATTTTTTGATCAGATGCGTAGTTCTCGAGATATATCAAGATATTTAAAAGTTCCGAAGCCGCACCAACATAATAGAGATACAGAAACATCGTGGCCCCTTTCTTTGGGATAACTCTGCACTATTGCGAGCTGCAAATGCCACTTCCAGCGTAGCTGTGCAGAGGAAGAACAACAAGAAGAAGAAATATCTCGAAATATGTCCGTCAGGCCAGTTCCTTTGAGCTGAATCTGCAAATATCTCGGAAACGAAGCGAGCTATGGGAAAATGTTAAGAGACGTTTTTTGTAGAGAATTATGTTTCCTACAATTTATGTTCTATGATATTTTTTGATCAGAAGCGTAGTTTTCGAGATATATCGAGATACTTAAAAGTTCCGAAGCCGCACCAACATATTAGAGATACAGAAACACCGTGGCCCCTTTCTTTGAGATAACTGTGCACTAGTGCGAGCCGCAAATGCCACTTCCAGCTTAGCTGTGCAGAAGAAGAACAACAAGAAGAAGAAACTTCTCGAAATATGTCCGTCAGGCCCCTTCCCTTGAGATAAATCTGCAAATATCTCGGAAACGAAGCGAGCTATGGCAAAATGTTAAGAGACCTTTCTTGTAGAGAATTAAGTTTCCTACTTTTTATGTAGTATGATATTTTTTGATCAGATGCGTAGTTCTCGAGATATATCAAGATATTTAAAAGTTCCGAAGCCGCACCAACATAATAGAGATACAGAAACACCGTGGCCCCTTTCTTTGGGATAACTCTGCACTATTGCGAGCTGCAAATGCCACTTCCAGCTTAGCTGTGCAGAGGAAGAACAACAAGAAGAAGAAATATCTCGAAATATGTCCGTCAGGCCAGTTCCTTTGAGCTGAATCTGCAAATATCTCGGAAACGAAGCGAGCTATGGGAAAATGTTAAGAGACGTTTTTTGTAGAGAATTATGTTTCCTACAATTTATGTTCTATGATATTTTTTGATCAGAAGCGTAGTTTTCGAGATATATCGAGATACTTAAAAGTTCCGAAGCCGCACCAACATATTAGAGATACAGAAACACCGTGGCCCCTTTCTTTGAGATAACTGTGCACTAGTGCGAGCCGCAAATGCCACTTCCAGCTTAGCTGTGCAGAAGAAGAACAACAAGAAGAAGAAACTTCTCGAAATATGTCCGTCAGGCCCCTTCCCTTGAGATAAATCTGCAAATATCTCGGAAACGAAGCGAGCTATGGCAAAATGTTAAGAGACCTTTTTTGTAGAGAATTAAGTTTCCTACCTTTTATGTTCTATGATATTTTTTGATCAGATGCGTAGTTCTCGAGATATATCAAGATATTTAAAAGTTCCGAAACCGCACCAACATAATAGAGATACAGAAACACCGTGGCCCCTTTCTTTGAGATAACTCTGCACTATTGCGAGCTGTAAATGCCACTTCCAGCTTAGCTGTGCAGAAGAAGAACAACAAGAAGAAGAAATATCTCGAAATATGTCCGTCAGGCCCCTGCCCTTGAGATATATCTGCAAATATCTCGGAAACCAAGCGAGCTATGGCAAAATGTTAAGAGATCTTTTTTGTAGAGAATTATGTTTACTACAATTTATGTTCTATGATATTTTTTGATCAGAAGCGTAGTTTTCAAGATATATCGAGATATTTAAAAGTTACGAAGCCGCACCAACATAATAGAGATACAGAAACACCGTGGCCCCTTTCTTTGAGATAACTCTGCAATAGTGCGAGCCGCAAATGCCACTTCCAGCTTAGCTGTGCAGAAGAAGAACAACAAGAAGAAGAAATATTTCGAAATATGTCCGTCAGGCCCCTTCCCTTGAGATAAATCTGCAAATATCTCGGAAACGAAGCGGGCTATGGCAAAATGTTAAGAGACCTTTTTTGTAGAGAATTAAGTTTCCTACTTTTTATGTTCTATGATATTTTTTGATCAGATGCGTAGTTCTCGAGATATATCAAGATATTTAAAAGTTCCGAAGCCGCACCAACATAATAGAGATACAGAAACACCGTGGCCCCTTTCTTTGAGATAACTCTGCACTATTGCGAGCTGCAAATGCCACTTCCAGCTTAGCTGTGCAGAGGAAGAACAACAAGAAGAAGAAATATCTCGAAATATGTCCGTCAGGCCAGTTCCTTTGAGCTGAATCTGCAAATATCTCGGAAACGAAGCGAGCTATGGCAAAATGTTAAGAGACGTTTTTTGTAGAGAATTATGTTTCCTACAATTTATGTTCTATGATATTTTTTGATCAGAAGCGTAGTTTTCGAGATATATCGAGATATTTAAAAGTTCCGAAGCCGCACCAACATAATAGAGATACAGAAACACCGTGGCCCCTTTCTTTGAGATAACTCGGCACTAGCGCGAGCCGCAAATGCCACTTCCAGCTTAGCTGTGCAGAAGAAGAACAACAAGAAGAAGAAATATCTCGAAATATGTACGTCAGGCCCCTTCCCTTGAGATAAATCTGCAAATATCTCGGAAACGAAGCGAGCTATGGCAAAATGTTAAGAGACCTTTTTTGTAGAGAATTAAGTTTCCTACTTTTTATGTTCTATGATATTTTTTGATCAGATGCGTAGTTCTCGAGATATATCAAGATATTTAAAAGTTCCGAAGCCGCACCAACATAATAGATACAGAAACACCGTGGCCCCTTTCTTTGAGATAACTCTGCACTATTGCGAGCTGCAAATGCCACTTCCAGCTTAGCTGTGCAGAGGAAGAACAACAAGAAGAAGAAATATCTCGAAATATGTCCGTCAGGCCCCTGCCCTTGAGATATATCTACAAATATCTCGGAAACGAAGCGAGCTATGGCAAAATGTTAAGAGACGTTTTTTGTAGAGAATTATGTTTCCTACAATTTATGTTCTATGATATTTTTTGATCAGAAGCGTAGTTTTCGAGATATATCGAGATATTTAAAAGTTCCGAAGCCGCACCAACATAATAGAGATACAGAAACACCGTGGCCCCTTTCTTTGAGATAACTCTGCAATAGTGCGAGCCGCAAATGCCACTTCCAGCTTAGCTGTGCAGAAGAAGAACAACAAGAAGAAGAAATATCTCGAAATATGTCCGTCAGGCCCCTTCCCTTGAGATAAATCTGCAAATATCTCAGAAACGAAGCGAGCTATGGCAAAATGTTAAGAGACCTTTTTTGTAGAGAATTAAGTTTTCTACTTTTTATGTTCTATGATATTTTTTGATCAGATGCGTAGTTCTCGAGATATATCAAGATATTTAAAAGTTCCGAAGCCGCACCAACATAATAGAGATACAGAAACAGCGTGGCCCCTTTCTTTGAGATAACTCTGCACTAGTGCGAGCCGCAAATGCCACTTCCAGCTTAGCTGTGCAGAAGAAGAACAACAAGAAGAAGAAATATCTCGAAATATGTCCGTCAGGCCCCTTCCCTTGAGATAAATCTGCAAATATCTCGGAAACGAAGCGAGCTATGGCAAAATGTTAAGAGACCTTTTTTGTAGAGAATTAAGTTTCCTACTTTTTATGTTCTATGATATTTTTTGATCAGATGCGTAGTTCTCGAGATATATCAAGATATTTAAAAGTTCCGAAGCCGCACCAACATAATAGATACAGAAACACCGTGGCCCCTTTCTTTGAGATAACTCTGCACTATTGCGAGCTGCAACTGCCACTTCCAGCTTAGCTGTGCAGAGGAAGAACAACAAGAAGAAGAAATATCTCGAAATATGTCCGTCAGGCCCCTGCCCTTGAGATATATCTGCAAATATCTCGGAAACGAAGCGAGCTATGGCAAAATGTTGAGAGACCTTTTTTGTAGAGAATTATGTTTCCTACAATTTATGTTCTATGATATTTTTTGATCAGAAGCGTAGTTTTCGAGATATATCGAGATATTTAAAAGTTCCGAAGCCGCACCAACATAATAGAGATACAGAAACACCGTGGCCCCTTTCTTTGAGATAACTCTGCAATAGTGCGAGCCGCAAATGCCACTTCCAGCTTAGCTGTGCAGAAGAAGAACAACAAGAAGAAGAAATATCTCGAAATATGTCCGTCATGCCCCTTCCCTTGAGATAAATCTGCAAATATCTCGGAAACGAAGCGAGCTATGGCAAAATGTTAAGAGACCTTTTTTGTAGAGAATTAAGTTTCCTACTTTTTATGTTCTATGATATTTTTTGAACAGATGCGTAGTTCTCGAGATATATCAAGATATTTAAAAGTTCCGAAGCCGCACCAACATAATAGAGATACAGAAACACCGTGGCCCCTTTCTTTGAGATAACTCTGCAATAGTGCGAGCCGCAAATGCCACTTCCAGCTTAGCTGTGCAGAAGAAGAACAACAAGAAGAAGAAATATCTCGAAATATGTCCGTCAGGCCCCTTCCCTTGAGATAAATCTGCAAATATCTCGGAAACGAAGCGAGCTATGGCAAAATGTTAAGAGACCTTTTTTGTAGAGAATTAAGTTTCCTACTTTTTATGTTCTATGATATTTTTTGATGAGATGCGTAGTTCTCGAGATATATCAAGATATTTAAAAGTTCCGAAGCCGCACCAACATAATAGAGATACAGAAACACCGTGGCCCCTTTCTTTGAGATAACTCTGCACTAGTGCGAGCCGCAAATGCCACTTCCAGCTTAGCTGTGCAGAAGAAGAACAACAAGAAGAAGAAATATCTCGAAATATGTCCGTCAGGCCCCTTCCCTTGAGATAAATCTGCAAATATCTCGGAAACGAAGCGAGCTATGGCAAAATGTTAAGAGACCTTTTTTGTAGAGAATTAAGTTTCCTACTTTTTATGTTCTATGATATTTTTTGATCGGATGCGTAGTTCTGGAGATATATCAAGATATTTAAAAGTTCCGAAGCCGCACCAACATAATAGAGATACAGAAACACCGTGGCCCCTTTCTTTGAGATAACTCTGCACTATTGCGAGCTGCAAATGCCACTTCCAGCTTAGCTGTGCAGGGGAAGAACAACAAGAAAAAGAAGTATCTCGAAATATGTCCGTCAGGCCCGTTCCTTTGAGCTGAATCTGCAAATATCTCGGAAACGAAGCGAGCTATGGCAAAATGTTAAGAGACGTTTTTTGTAGAGGATTATGTTTCCTACAATTTATGTTCTATGATATTTTTTGATCAGAAGCGTAGTTTTCGAGATATATCGAGATATTTAAAAGTTCCGAAGCCGCACCAACATAATAGAGATACAGAAACACCGTGGCCCCTTTCTTTGAGATAACTCTGCACTAGTGCGAGCCGCAAATGCCACTTCCAGCTTAGCTGTGCAGAAGAAGAACAACAAGAAGAAGAAATATCTCGAAATATGTCCGTCAGGCCCCTTCCCTTGAGATAAATCTGCAAATATCTCGGAAACGAAGCGGGCTATGGCAAAATGTTAAGAGACCTTTTTTGTAGAGAATTATGTTTCCTACTTTTTATGTTCTATGATATTTTTTGATCAGACGCGTAGTTCTCGAGATATATCAAGATATTTAAAAGTTCCGAAGCCGCACAAACATAATAGAGATACAGAAACACCGTGGCCCCTTTCTTTGAGATAACTCTGCAATAGTGCGAGCCGCAAATGCCACTTCCAGCTTAGCTGTGTAGAAGAAGAACAACAAGAAGAAGAAATATCTCGAAATATGTCCGTTAGGCCCCTTCCCTTGAGATAAATCTGCAAATATCTCGGAAACGAAGCGAGCTATGGCAAAATGTTAAGAGACCTTTTTTGTAGAGAATTAAGTTTCCTACTTTTTATGTTCTATGATATTTTTTGATCAGATGCGTAGTTCTCGAGATATATCAAGATATTTAAAAGTTCCGAAGCCGCACCAACATAATAGAGATACAGAAACACCGTGGCCCCTTTCTTTGAGATAACTCTGCACTATTGCGAGCTGTAAATGCCACTTCCAGCTTAGCTGTGCAGAAGAAGAACATCAAGAAGAAGAAATATCTCGAAATATGTCCGTCAGGCCCCTGCCCTTGAGATATATCTGCAAATATCTCGGAAACGAAGCGAGCTATGGCAAAATGTTAAGAGACGTTTTTTGTAGAGAATTATGTTTCCTACAATTTATGTTCTATGATATTTTTCGATCAGAAGCGTAGTTTTCGAGATATATCGAGATATTTAAAAGTTCCGAAGCCGCACCAACATAATAGAGATACAGAAACACCGTGGCCCCTTTCTTTGAGATAACTCTGCACTAGTGCGAGCCGCAAATGCCACTTCCAGCTTAGCTGTGCAGAAGAAGAACAACAAGAAGAAGAAATATCTCGAAATATGTCCGACAGGCCCCTTCCCTTGAGATAAATCTGCAAATATCTCGGAAACGAAGCGAGGTATGGCAAAATGTTAAGAGACCTTTTTTGTAGAGAATTAAGTTTCCTACTTTTTATGTTCTATGATATTTTTTGATCAGATGCGTAGTTCTCGAGATATATCAAGATATTTAAAAGTTCCGAAGCCGCACCAACATAATAGAGATACAGAAACACCGTGGCTCCTTTCTTTGAGATAACTCTGCACTATTGCGAGCTGGAAATGCCACTTCCAGTTTAGCTGTGCAGAAGAAGAACAACAAGAAGAAGAAATATCTCGAAATATGTCCGTTAGGCCCCTTCCCTTGAGATAAATCTGCAAATATCTCGGAAACGAAGCGAGCTATGGCAAAATGTTAAGAGACCTTTTTTGTAGAGAATTAAGTTTTCTACTTTTTATGTTCTATGATATTTTTTGATCAGATGCGTAGTTCTCGAGATATATCAAGATATTTAAAAGTTCCGAAGCCGCACCAACATAATAGAGATACAGAAACACCGTGGCCCCTTTCTTTGAGATAACTCTGCACTATTGCGAGCTGGAAATGCCACTTCCAGTTTAGCTGTGCAGAGGAAGAACAACAAGAAGAAGAAATAACTCGAAATATGTCCGTTAGGCCCCTTCCCTTGAGATAAATCTGCAAATATCTCGGAAACTAAGCGAGCTATGGCAAAATGTTAAGAGACCTTTTTTGTAGAGAATTAAGTTTGCTACTTTTTATGTTCTATGATATTTTTTGATCAGATGCGCAGTTCTCGAGATATATCAAGATATTTAAAAGTTCCGAAGCCGCACCAACATAATAGAGATACAGAAACACCGTGGCCCCTTTCTTTGAGATAACTCTGCACTAGTGCGAGCCGCAAATGCCACTTCCAGCTTAGCTGTGCAGAAGAAGAACAACAAGAAGAAGAAATATCTCGAAATATGTCCGTTAGGCCCCTTCCCTTGAGATAAATCTGCAAATATCTCGGAAACGAAGCGAGCTATGGCAAAATGTTAAGAGACCTTTTTTGTAGAGAATTAAGTTTCCTACTTTTTATGTTCTATGATATTTTTTGATCAGATGCGTAGTTCTCGAGATATATCAAGATATTTAAAAGTTCCGAAGCCGCACCAACATAATAGAGATACAGAAACACCGTGGCCCCTTTCTTTGAGATAACTCTGCACTATTGCGAGCTGTAAATGCCACTTCCAGCTTAGCTGTGCAGAAGAAGAACATCAAGAAGAAGAAATATCTCGAAATATGTCCGTCAGGCCCCTGCCCTTGAGATATATCTGCAAATATCTCGGAAACGAAGCGAGCTATGGCAAAATGTTGAGAGACCTTTTTTGTAGAGAATTATGTTTCCTACAATTTATGTTCTATGATATTTTTTGATCAGAAGCGTAGTTTTCGAGATATATCGAGATATTTAAAAGTTCCGAAGCCGCACCAACATAATAGAGATACAGAAACACCGTGGCCCCTTTCTTTGAGATAACTCTGCAATAGTGCGAGCCGCAAATGCCACTTCCAGCTTAGCTGTGCAGAAGAAGAACAACAAGAAGAAGAAATATCTCGAAATATGTCCGTCAGGCCCCTTCCCTTGAGATAAATCTGCAAATATCTCGGAAACGAAGCGAGCTATGGCAAAATGTTAAGAGACCTTTTTTGTAGAGAATTAAGTTTCCTACTTTTTATGTTCTATGATATTTTTTGATCAGATGCGTAGTTCTCGAGATATATCAAGATATTTAAAAGTTCCGAAGCCGCACCAACATAATAGAGATACAGAAACACCGTGGCCCCTTTCTTTGAGATAACTCTGCACTATTGCGAGCTGCAAATGCCACTTCCAGCTTAGCTGTGCGGAGGAAGAACAACAAGAAAAAGAAGTATCTCGAAATATGTCCGTTAGGCCCGTTCCTTTGAGCTGAATCTGCAAATATCTCGGAAACGAAGCGAGCTATGGCAAAATGTTAAGAGACGTTTTTTGTAGAGAATTATGTTTCCTACAATTTATGTTCTATGATATTTTTCGATCAGAAGCGTAGTTTTCGAGATATATCGAGATATTTAAAAGTTCCGAAGCCGTACCAACATAATAGAGATACAGAAACACCGTGGCCCCTTTCTTTGAGATAACTCTGCACTAGTGCGAGCCGCAAATGCCACTTCCAGCTTAGCTGTGCAGAAGAAGAACAACAAGAAGAAGAAATATCTCGAAATATGTCCGACAGGCCCCTTCCCTTGAGATAAATCTGCAAATATCTCGGAAACGAAGCGAGCTATGGCGAAATGTTAAGAGACCTTTTTTGTAGAGAATTAAGTTTCCTACTTTTTATCTTCTATGATATTTTTTGATCAGATGCGTAGTTCTCGAGATATATCTAGATATTTAAAAGTGCCGAAGCCGCACCAACATAATACACATACAGAAACACCGTGGCCCCTTTCTTTGAGATAACTCTGCACTAGTGCGAGCCGCAAATGCCACTTCCAGCTTAGCTGTGCAGAAGAAGAACAACAAGAAGAAGAAATATCTCGAAATATGTCCGTCAGGCCCCTTCCCTTGAGATAAATCTGCAAATATCTCGGAAACGAAGCGAGGTATGGCAAAATGTTGAGAGACCTTTTTTGTAGAGAATTAAGTTTCCTACTTTTTATGTTCTATGATATTTTTTGATCAGATGCGTAGTTCTCGAGATATATCAAGATATTTAAAAGTTCCGAAGCCGCACCAACATAATAGAGATACAGAAACACCGTGGCTCCTTTCTTTGAGATAACTCTGCACTATTGCGAGCTGGAAATGCCACTTCCAGTTTAGCTGTGCAGAAGAAGAACAACAAGAAGAAGAAATATCTCGAAATATGTCCGTCAGGCCCCTTCCCTTGAGATAAATCTGCAAATATCTCGGAAACGAAGCGAGGTATGGCAAAATGTTAAGAGACCTTTTTTGTAGAGAATTAAGTTTCCTACTTTTTATGTTCTATGATATTTTTTGATCAGATGCGTAGTTCTCGAGATATATCAAGATATTTAAAAGTTCCGAAGCCGCACCAACATAATAGAGATACAGAAACACCGTGGCTCCTTTCTTTGAGATAACTCTGCACTATTGCGAGCTGGAAATGCCACTTCCAGTTTAGCTGTGCAGAAGAAGAACAACAAGAAGAAGAAATATCTCGAAATATGTCCGTTAGGCCCCTTCCCTTGAGATATATCGTGCAAATATCTCGGAAACGACGCGAGCTATGGCAAAATGTTAAGAGACCTTTTTTGTAGAGAATTAAGTTTCCTACTTTTTATGTTCTATGATATTTTTTGATCAGATGCGTAGTTCTCGAGATATATCAAGATATTTAAAAGTTCCGAAGCCGCACCAACATAATAGGGATACAGAAACACCGTGGCCCCTTTCTTTGAGATAACTCTGCACTATTGCGAGCTGGAAATGCCACTTCCAGCTTAGCTGTGCAGAGGAAGAACAACAAGAAAAAGAAGTATCTCGAAATATGTCCGTCAGGCCCGTTCCTTTGAGCTGAATCTGCAAATATCTCGGAAACGAAGCGAGCTATGGCAAAATGTTAAGAGACGTTTTTTGTAGAGAATTATGTTTCCTACAATTTATGTTCTATGATATTTTTCGATCAGAAGCGTAGTTTTCGAGATATATCGAGATATTTAAAAGTTCCGAAGCCGCACCAACATAATAGAGATACAGAAACACCGTGGCCCCTTTCTTTGAGATAACTCTGCACTAGTGCGAGCCGCAAATGCCACTTCCAGCTTAGCTGTGCAGAAGAAGAACAACAAGAAGAAGAAATATCTCGAAATATGTCCGACAGGCCCCTTCCCTTGAGATAAATCTGCAAATATCTCGGAAACGAAGCGAGCTATGGCGAAATGTTAAGAGACCTTTTTTGTAGAGAATTAAGTTTCCTACTTTTTATCTTCTATGATATTTTTTGATCAGATGCGTAGTTCTCGAGATATATCAAGATATTTAAAAGTGCCGAAGCCGCACCAACATAATACACATACAGAAACACCGTGGCCCCTTTCTTTGAGATAACTCTGCAATAGTGCGAGCCGCAAATGCCACTTCCAGCTTAGCTGTGCAGAAGAAGAACATCAAGAAGAAGAAATATCTCGAAATATGTCCGTCAGGCCCCTGCCCTTGAGATATATCTGCAAATATCTCGGAAACGAAGCGAGGTATGGCAAAATGTTGAGAGACCTTTTTTGTAGAGAATTAAGTTTCCTACTTTTTATGTTCTATGATATTTTTTGATCAGATGCGTAGTTCTCGAGATATATCAAGATATTTAAAAGTTCCGAAGCCGCACCAACATAATAGAGATACAGAAACACCGTGGCTCCTTTCTTTGAGATAACTCTGCACTATTGCGAGCTGGAAATGCCACTTCCAGTTTAGCTGTGCAGAAGAAGAACAACAAGAAGAAGAAATATCTCGAAATATGTCCGTCAGGCCCCTTCCCTTGAGATAAATCTGCAAATATCTCGGAAACGAAGCGAGGTATGGCAAAATGTTAAGAGACCTTTTTTGTAGAGAATTAAGTTTCCCACTTTTTATGTTCTATGATATTTTTTGATCAGATGCGTAGTTCTCGAGATATATCAAGATATTTAAAAGTTCCGAAGCCGCACCAACATAATAGGGATACAGAAACACCGTGGCTCCTTTCTTTGAGATAACTCTGCACTATTGCGAGCTGGAAATGCCACTTCCAGTTTAGCTGTGCAGAAGAAGAACAACAAGAAGAAGAAATATCTCGAAATATGTCCGTTAGGCCCCTTCCCTTGAGATAAATCTGCAAATATCTCGGAAACGACGCGAGCTATGGCAAAATGTTAAGAGACCTTTTTTGTAGAGAATTAAGTTTCCTACTTTTTATGTTCTATGATATTTTTTGATCAGATGCGTAGTTCTCGAGATATATCAAGATATTTAAAAGTTCCGAAGCCGCACCAACATAATAGGGATACAGAAACACCGTGGCCCCTTTCTTTGAGATAACTCTGCACTATTGCGAGCTGGAAATGCCACTTCCAGCTTAGCTGTGCAGAGGAAGAACAACAAGAAAAAGAAGTATCTCGAAATATGTCCGTCAGGCCCGTTCCTTTGAGCTGAATCTGCAAATATCTCGGAAACGAAGCGAGCTATGGCAAAATGTTAAGAGACGTTTTTTGTAGAGAATTATGTTTCCTACAATTTATGTTCTATGATATTTTTCGATCAGAAGCGTAGTTTTCGAGATATATCGAGATATTTAAAAGTTCCGAAGCCGCACCAACATAATAGAGATACAGAAACACCGTGGCCCCTTTCTTTGAGATAACTCTGCACTAGTGCGAGCCGCAAATGCCACTTCCAGCTTAGCTGTGCAGAAGAAGAACAACAAGAAGAAGAAATATCTCGAAATATGTCCGACAGGCCCCTTCCCTTGAGATAAATCTGCAAATATCTCGGAAACGAAGCGAGCTATGGCGAAATGTTAAGAGACCTTTTTTGTAGAGAATTAAGTTTCCTACTTTTTATCTTCTATGATATTTTTTGATCAGATGCGTAGTTCTCGAGATATATCAAGATATTTAAAAGTGCCGAAGCCGCACCAACATAATACACATACAGAAACACCGTGGCCCCTTTCTTTGAGATAACTCTGCACTAGTGCGAGCCGCAAATGCCACTTCCAGCTTAGCTGTGCAGAAGAAGAACAACAAGAAGAAGAAATATCTCGAAATATGTCCGACAGGCCCCTTCCCTTGAGATAAATCTGCAAATATCTCGGAAACGAAGCGAGCTATGGCGAAATGTTAAGAGACCTTTTTTGTAGAGAATTAAGTTTCCTACTTTTTATCTTCTATGATATTTTTTGATCAGATGCGTAGTTCTCGAGATATATCAAGATATTTAAAAGTGCCGAAGCCGCACCAACATAATACACATACAGAAACACCGTGGCCCCTTTCTTTGAGATAACTCTGCACTAGTGCGAGCCGCAAATGCCACTTCCAGCTTAGCTGTGCAGAAGAAGAACAACAAGAAGAAGAAATATCTCGAAATATGTCCGTCAGGCCCCTTCCCTTGAGATAAATCTGCAAATATCTCGGAAACGAAGCGAGTTATGGCAAAATGTTAAGAGACCTTTTTTGTAGAGAATTAAGTTTCCTACTTTTTATGTTCTATGATATTTTTTGATCAGATGCGTAGTTCTCGAGATATATCAAGATATTTAAAAGTTCCGAAGCCGCACCAACATAATACAGATACAGAAACACCGTGGCCCCTTTCTTTGAGATAACTCTGCACTAGTGCGAGCCGCAAATGCCACTTCCAGCTTAGCTGTGCAGAAGAAGAACAACAAGAAGAAGAAATATCTCGAAATATGTCCGTCAGGCCCCTTCCCTTGAGATAAATCTGCAAATATCTCGGAAACGAAGCGAGGTATGGCAAAATGTTAAGAGACCTTTTTTGTAGAGAATTAAGTTTCCTACTTTTTATGTTCTATGATATTTTTTGATCAGATGCGTAGTTCTCGAGATATATCAAGATATTTAAAAGTTCCGAAGCCGCACCAACATAATAGAGATACAGAAACACCGTGGCTCCTTTCTTTGAGATAACTCTGCACTATTGCGAGCTGGAAATGCCACTTCCGGTTTAGCTGTGCAGAAGAAGAACAACAAGAAGAAGAAATATCTCGAAATATGTCCGTTAGGCCCCTTCCCTTGAGATATATCTGCAAATATCTCGGAAACGACGCGAGCTATGGCAAAATGTTAAGAGACCTTTTTTGTAGAGAATTAAGTTTCCTACTTTTTATGTTCTATGATATTTTTTGATCAGATGCGTAGTTCTCGAGATATATCAAGATATTTAAAAGTTCCGAAGCCGCACCAACATAATAGGGATACAGAAACACCGTGGCCCCTTTCTTTGCGATAACTCTGCACTATTGCGAGCTGGAAATGCCACTTCCAGCTTAGCTGTGCAGAGGAAGAACAACAAGAAAAAGAAGTATCTCGAAATATGTCCGTCAGGCCCGTTCCTTTGAGCTGAATCTGCAAATATCTCGGAAACGAAGCGAGCTATGGCAAAATGTTAAGAGACGTTTTTTGTAGAGAATTATGTTTCCTACAATTTATGTTCTATGATATTTTTCGATCAGAAGCGTAGTTTTCGAGATATATCGAGATATTTAAAAGTTCCGAAGCCGCACCAACATAATAGAGATACAGAAACACCGTGGCCCCTTTCTTTGAGATAACTCTGCACTAGTGCGAGCCGCAAATGCCACTTCCAGCTTAGCTGTGCAGAAGAAGAACAACAAGAAGAAGAAATATCTCGAAATATGTCCGACAGGCCCCTTCCCTTGAGATAAATCTGCAAATATCTCGGAAACGAAGCGAGCTATGGCGAAATGTTAAGAGACCTTTTTTGTAGAGAATTAAGTTTCCTACTTTTTATCTTCCATGATATTTTTTGATCAGATGCGTAGTTCTCGAGATATATCAAGATATTTAAAAGTGCCGAAGCCGCACCAACATAATACACATACAGAAACACCGTGGCCCCTTTCTTTGAGATAACTCTGCAATAGTGCGAGCCGCAAATGCCACTTCCAGCTTAGCTGTGCAGAAGAAGAACATCAAGAAGAAGAAATATCTCGAAATATGTCCGTCAGGCCCCTGCCCTTGAGATATATCTGCAAATATCTCGGAAACGAAGCGAGGTATGGCAAAATGTTGAGAGACCTTTTTTGTAGAGAATTAAGTTTCCTACTTTTTATGTTCTATGATATTTTTTGATCAGATGCGTAGTTCTCGAGATATATCAAGATATTTAAAAGTTCCGAAGCCGCACCAACATAATAGAGATACAGAAACACCGTGGCTCCTTTCTTTGAGATAACTCTGCACTATTGCGAGCTGGAAATGCCACTTCCAGTTTAGCTGTGCAGAAGAAGAACAACAAGAAGAAGAAATATCTCGAAATATGTCCGTCAGGCCCCTTCCCTTGAGATAAATCTGCAAATATCTCGGAAACGAAGCGAGGTATGGCAAAATGTTAAGAGACCTTTTTTGTAGAGAATTAAGTTTCCTACTTTTTATGTTCTATGATATTTTTTGATCAGATGCGTAGTTCTCGAGATATATCAAGATATTTAAAAGTTCCGAAGCCGCACCAACATAATAGGGATACAGAAACACCGTGGCCCCTTTCTTTGAGATAACTCTGCACTATTGCGAGCTGGAAATGCCACTTCCAGCTTAGCTGTGCAGAGGAAGAACAACAAGAAAAAGAAGTATCTCGAAATATGTCCGTCAGGCCCGTTCCTTTGAGCTGAATCTGCAAATATCTCGGAAACGAAGCGAGCTATGGCAAAATGTTAAGAGACGTTTTTTGTAGAGAATTATGTTTCCTACAATTTATGTTCTATGATATTTTTCGATCAGAAGCGTAGTTTTCGAGATATATCGAGATATTTAAAAGTTCCGAAGCCGCACCAACATAATAGAGATACAGAAACACCGTGGCCCCTTTCTTTGAGATAACTCTGCACTAGTGCGAGCCGCAAATGCCACTTCCAGCTTAGCTGTGCAGAAGAAGAACAACAAGAAGAAGAAATATCTCGAAATATGTCCGACAGGCCCCTTCCCTTGAGATATATCTGCAAATATCTCGGAAACGAAGCGAGCTATGGCGAAATGTTAAGAGACCTTTTTTGTAGAGAATTAAGTTTCCTACTTTTTATCTTCTATGATATTTTTTGATCAGATGCGTAGTTCTCGAGATATATCAAGATATTTAAAAGTTCCGAAGCCGCACCAACATAATAGAGATACAGAAACACCGTGGCCCCTTTCTTTGAGATAACTCTGCACTATTGCGAGCTGCAAATGCCACTTCCAGCTTAGCTGTGCAGAGGAAGAACAACAAGAAGAAGAAGTATCTCGAAATATGTCCGTCAGGCCCGTTCCTTTGAGCTGAATCTGCAAATATCTCGGAAACCAAGCGAGCTATGGCAAAATGTTAAGAGACGTTTTTTGTAGAGAATTATGTTTCCTACAATTTATGTTCTATGATATTTTTTGATCAGAAGCGTAGTTTTCGAGATATATCGAGATATTTAAAAGTTCCGAAGCCGCACCATCATAATAGAGATACAGAAACACCGTGGCCCCTTTCTTTGAGATAACTCTGCACTAGTGCGAGCCGCAAATGCCACTTCCAGCTTAGCTGTGCAGAAGAAGAACAACAAGAAGAAGAAATATCTCGAAATATGTCCGTTAGGCCCCTTCCCTTGAGATAAATCTGCAAATATCTCGGAAACGAAGCGAGCTATGACAAAATGTTAAGAGACCTTTTTTGTAGACAATTAAGTTTCCTACTTTTTATGTTCTATGATATTTTTTGATCAGATGCGTAGTTCTCGAGATATATCAAGATATTTAAAAGTTCCGAAGCCGCACCAACATAATAGAGATACAGAAACACCGTGGCCCCTCTCTTTGAGATAACTCTGCACTATTGCGAGCTGGAAATGCCACTTCCAGTTTAGCTGTGCAGAAGAAGAACAACAAGAAGAAGAAATATCTCGAAATATGTCCGTTAGGCCCCTGCCCTTGAGATATATCTGCAAATATCTCGGAAACGAAGCGAGCTATGGCAAAATGTTGAGAGACCTTTTTTGTAGCGAATTATGTTTCCTACAATTTATGTTCTATGATATTTTTTGATCAGAAGCGTAGTTTTCGAGATATATCGAGATATTTAAAAGTTCCGAAGCCGCACCAACATAATAGAGATACAGAAACACCGTGGCCCCTTTCTTTGAGATAACTCTGCACTATTGCGAGCTGCAAATGCCACTTCCAGCTTAGCTGTGCAGAGGAAGAACAAGAAGAAGAAGAAGTATCTCGAAATATGTCCGTCAGGCCCGTTCCTTTGAGCTGAATCTGCAAATATCTCGGAAACGAAGCGAGCTATGGCAAAATGTTAAAAGACGCTTTTTGTAGAGAATTATGTTTCCTACAATTTATGTTCCATGATATTTTTTGATCAGAAGCGTAGTTTTCGAGATATATCGAGATATTTAAAAGTTCCGAAGCCGCACCAACATAATAGAGATACAGAAACACCGTGGCCCCTTTCTTTGAGATAACTCTGCACTAGTGCGAGCCGCAAATGCCACTTCCAGCTTAGCTGTGCAGAAGAAGAACAACAAGAAGAAGAAATATCTCGAAATATGTCCGTTAGACCCCTGCCCTTGAGATATATCTGCAAATATCTCGGAAACGAAGCGAGCTATGGCAAAATGTTGAGAGACCTTTTTTGTAGCGAATTATGTTTCCTACAATTTATGTTCTATGATATTTTTTGATCAGAAGCGTAGTTTTCGAGATATATCGAGATATTTAAAAGTTCCGAAGCCGCACCAACATAATAGAGATACAGAAACACCGTGGCCCCTTTCTTTGAGATAACTCTGCACTAGTGCGAGCCGCAAATGCCACTTCCAGCTTAGCTGTGCAGAAGAAGAACAACAAGAAGAAGAAATATCTCGAAATATGTCCGTCAGGCCCCTTCCCTTGAGATAAATCTGCAAATATCTCGGAAACGAAGCGAGCTATGGCAAAATGTTAAGAGACCTTATTTGTAGAGAATTAAGTTTCCTACTTTTTATGTTCTATGATATTTTTTGATCAGAAGCGTAGTTTTCGAGATATATCGAGATATTTAAAAGTTCCGAAGCCGCACCAACATAATAGAGATACAGAAACACCGTGGCCCCTTTCTTTGAGATAACTCTGCACTATTGCGAGCTGCAAATGCCACTTCCAGCTTAGCTGTGCAGAGGAAGAACAACAAGAAGAAGAAGTATCTCGAAATATGTCCGTCAGGCCCGTTCCTTTGAGCTGAATCTGCAAATATCTCGGAAACCAAGCGAGCTATGGCAAAATGTTAAGAGACGTTTTTTGTAGAGAATTATGTTTCCTACAATTTATGTTCTATGATATTTTTTGATCAGAAGCGTAGTTTTCGAGATATATCGAGATATTTAAAAGTTCCGAAGCCGCACCATCATAATAGAGATACAGAAACACCGTGGCCCCTTTCTTTGAGATAACTCTGCACTAGTGCGAGCCGCAAATGCCACTTCCAGCTTAGCTGTGCAGAAGAAGAACAACAAGAAGAAGAAGTATCTCGAAATATGTCCGTTAGGCCCCTTCCCTTGAGATAAATCTGCAAATATCTCGGAAACGAAGCGAGCTATGGCAAAATGTTAAGAGACCTTTTTTGTAGAGAATTAAGTTTCCTACTTTTTATGTTCTATGATATTTTTTGATCAGATGCGTAGTTCTCGAGATATATCAAGATATTTAAAAGTTCCGAAGCCGCACCAACATAATAGAGATACAGAAACACCGTGGCCCCTCTCTTTGAGATAACTCTGCACTATTGCGAGCTGGAAATGCCGCTTCCAGTTTAGCTGTGCAGAAGAAGAACAACAAGAAGAAGAAATATCTCGAAATATGTCCGTTAGACCCCTGCCCTTGAGATATATCTGCAAATATCTCGGAAACGAAGCGAGCTATGGCAAAATGTTGAGAGACCTTTTTTGTAGCGAATTATGTTTCCTACAATTTATGTTCTATGATATTTTTTGATCAGAAGCGTAGTTTTCGAGATATATCGAGATATTTAAAAGTTCCGAAGCCGCACCAACATAATAGAGATACAGAAACACCGTGGCCCCTTTCTTTGAGATAACTCTGCACTATTGCGAGCTGCAAATGCCACTTCCAGCTTAGCTGTGCAGAGGAAGAACAAGAAGAAGAAGAAGTATCTCGAAATATGTCCGTCAGGCCCGTTCCTTTGAGCTGAATCTGCAAATATCTCGGAAACGAAGCGAGCTATGGCAAAATGTTAAGAGACGTTTTTTGTAGAGAATTATGTTTCCTACAATTTATGTTCTATGATATTTTTTGATCAGAAGCGTAGTTTTCGAGATATATCGAGATATTTAAAAGTTCCGAAGCCGCACCAACATAATAGAGATACAGAAACACCGTGGCCCCTTTCTTTGAGATAACTCTGCACTAGTGCGAGCCGGAAATGCCACTTCCAGCTTAGCTGTGCAGAAGAAGAACAACAAGAAGAAGAAATATCTCGAAATATGTCCGTTAGACCCCTGCCCTTGAGATATATCTGCAAATATCTCGGAAACGAAGCGAGCTATGGCAAAATGTTGAGAGACCTTTTTTGTAGCGAATTATGTTTCCTACAATTTATGTTCTATGATATTTTTTGATCAGAAGCGTAGTTTTCGAGATATATCGAGATATTTAAAAGTTCCGAAGCCGCACCAACATAATAGAGATACAGAAACACCGTGGCCCCTTTCTTTGAGATAACTCTGCACTAGTGCGAGCCGCAAATGCCACTTCCAGCTTAGCTGTGCAGAAGAAGAACAACAAGAAGAAGAAATATCTCGAAATATGTCCGTTAGGCCCCTTCCCTTGAGATAAATCTGCAAATATCTCGGAAACGAAGCGAGCTATGGCAAAATGTTAAGAGACCTTTTTTGTAGAGAATTAAGTTTCCTACTTTTTATGTTCTATGATATTTTTTGATCAGATGCGTAGTTCTCGAGATATATCAAGATATTTAAAAGTTCCGAAGCCGCACCAACATAATAGAGATACAGAAACACCGTGGCCCCTTTCTTTGAGATAACTCTGCACTAGTGCGAGCCGGAAATGCCACTTCCAGCTTAGCTGTGCAGAAGAAGAACAACAAGAAGAAGAAATATCTCGAAATATGTCCGTCAGGCCAGTTCCTTTGAGCTGAATCGGCAAATATCTCGGAAACGAAGCGAGCTATGGCAAAATGTTAAGAGACGTTTTTTGTAGAGAATTATGTTTCCTACTTTTTATGTCCTATGATATTTTTTGATCAGACGCGTAGCTCTCGAGATATATCAAGATATTTAAAAGTTCCGAAGCCGCACCAACATAATAGAGATACAGAAACAGCGTGGCCCCTTTCTTTGAGATATCTCTGCACTATTGCGAGCTGCAAATGCCACTTCCAGCTTAGCTGCGCAGAAGAAGAACAACAAGAAGAAGAAATATCTCGAAATATGTCCGTCAGGCCCCTTCCCTTGAGATAAATCTGCAAATATCTCGGAAACGAAGCGAGCTATGGCAAAATGTTAAGAGACCTTATTTGTAGAGAATTAAGTTTCCTACTTTTTATGTTCTATGATATTTTTTGATCAGATGCGTAGTTCTCGAGATATATCAAGATATTTAAAAGTTCCGAAGCCGCACCAACATAATAGAGATACAGAAACAGCGTGGCCCCTTTCTTTGAGATATCTCTGCACTATTGCGAGCTGCAAATGCCACTTCCAGCTTAGCTGCGCAGAAGAAGAACAACAAGAAGAAGAAATATCTCGAAATATGTCCGTTAGGCCCCTTCCCTTGAGATAAATCTGCAAATATTTCGGAAACGAAGCGAGCTATGGCAAAATGTTGAGAGACCTTTTTTGTAGAGAATTAAGTTTCCTACTTTTTATGTTCTATGATATTTTTTGATCAGATGCGTAGTTCTCGAGATATATCAAGATATTTAAAAGTTCCGAAGCCGCACCAACATAATAGAGATACAGAAAAACCGTGGCCCCTCTCTTTGAGATAACTCTGCACTATTGCGAGCTGCAAATGCCACTTCCAGTTTAGCTGTGCAGAAGAAGAACAACAAGAAGAAGAAATATCTCGAAATATGTCCGTTAGACCCCTGCCCTTGAGATATATCTGCAAATATCTCGGAAACGAAGCGAGCTATGGCAAAATGTTGAGAGACCTTTTTTGTAGCGAATTATGTTTCCTACAATTTATGTTCTATGATATTTTTTGATCAGAAGCGTAGTTTTCGAGATATATCGAGATATTTAAAAGTTCCGAAGCCGCACCAACATAATAGAGATACAGAAACATCGTGGCCCCTTTCTTTGAGATAACTCTGCACTATTGCGAGCTGCAAATGCCACTTCCAGCTTACCTGTGCAGAGGAAGAACAAGAAGAAGAAGAAGTATCTCGAAATATGTCCGTCAGGCCAGTTCCTTTGAGCTGAATCGGCAAATATCTCGGAAACGAAGCGAGCTATGGCAAAATGTTAAGAGACGTTTTTTGTAGAGAATTATGTTTCCTACTTTTTATGTCCTATGATATTTTTTGATCAGACGCGTAGCTCTCGAGATATATCAAGATATTTAAAAGTTCCGAAGCCGCACCAACATAATAGAGATACAGAAACAGCGTGGCCCCTTTCTTTGAGATATCTCTGCACTATTGCGAGCTGCAAATGCCACTTCCAGCTTAGCTGCGCAGAAGAAGAACAACAAGAAGAAGAAATATCTCGAAATATGTCCGTCAGGCCCCTTCCCTTGAGATAAATCTGCAAATATCTCGGAAACGAAGCGAGCTATGGCAAAATGTTAAGAGACCTTATTTGTAGAGAATTAAGTTTCCTACTTTTTATGTTCTATGATATTTTTTGATCAGATGCGTAGTTCTCGAGATATATCAAGATATTTAAAAGTTCCGAAGCCGCACCAACATAATAGAGATACAGAAACAGCGTGGCCCCTTTCTTTGAGATATCTCTGCACTATTGCGAGCTGCAAATGCCACTTCCAGCTTAGCTGCGCAGAAGAAGAACAACAAGAAGAAGAAATATCTCGAAATATGTCCGTTAGGCCCCTTCCCTTGAGATAAATCTGCAAATATTTCGGAAACGAAGCGAGCTATGGCAAAATGTTGAGAGACCTTTTTTGTAGAGAATTAAGTTTCCTACTTTTTATGTTCTATGATATTTTTTGATCAGATGCGTAGTTCTCGAGATATATCAAGATATTTAAAAGTTCCGAAGCCGCACCAACATAATAGAGATACAGAAAAACCGTGGCCCCTCTCTTTGAGATAACTCTGCACTATTGCGAGCTGCAAATGCCACTTCCAGCTTAGCTGTGCAGAAGAAGAACAACAAGAAGAAGAAATATCTCGAAATATGTCCGTCAGGCCCCTTCCCTTGAGATAAATCTGCAAATATCTCGGAAACGAAGCGAGCTATGGCAAAATGTTAAGAGACCTTTTTTGTAGAGAATTAAGTTTCCTACTTTTAATGTTCTATGATATTTTTTGATCAGATGCGTAGTTCTCGAGATATATCAAGATATTTAAAAGTTCCGAAGCCGCACCAACATAATAGAGATACAGAAACAGCGTGGCCCCTTTCTTTGAGATATCTCTGCACTATTGCGAGCTGCAAATGCCACTTCCAGCTTAGCTGCGCAGAAGAAGAACAACAAGAAGAAGAAATATCTCGAAATATGTCCGTTAGGCCCCTTCCCTTGAGATAAATCTGCAAATATTTCGGAAACGAAGCGAGCTATGGCAAAATGTTGAGAGACCTTTTTTGTAGAGAATTAAGTTTCCTACTTTTTATGTTCTATGATATTTTTTGATCAGATGCGTAGTTCTCGAGATATATCAAGATATTTAAAAGTTCCGAAGCCGCACCAACATAATAGAGATACAGAAAAACCGTGGCCCCTCTCTTTGAGATAACTCTGCACTATTGCGAGCTGCAAATGCCACTTCCAGCTTAGCTGTGCAGAAGAAGAACAACAAGAAGAAGAAATATCTCGAAATATGTCCGTCAGGCCCCTTCCCTTGAGATATATCTGCAAATATCTCGGAAACGAAGCGAGCTATGGCAAAATGTTAAGAGACCTTTTTTGTAGAGAATTATGTTTCCTACTTTTTATGTTCTATGATATTTTTTGATCAGACGCGTAGCTCTCGATATATATCAAGATATTTAAAAGTTCCGAAGCCGCACCAACATAATAGAGATACAGAAACACCGTGGCTCCTTTCTTTGAGATAACTCTGCACTATTGCGAGCTGGAAATGCCACTTCCAGTTTAGCTGTGCAGAAGAAGAACAACAAGAAGAAGAAATATCTCGAAATATGTCCGTCAGGCCCCTTCCCTTGAGATAAATCTGCAAATATCTCGGAAACGAAGCGAGCTATGGCAAAATGTTAAGAGACCTTTTTTGTAGAGAATTAAGTTTCCTACTTTTTATGTTCTATGATATTTTTTGATCAGATGCGTAGTTCTCGAGATATATCAAGATATTTAAAAGTTCCGAAGCCGCACCAACATAATAGAGATACAGAAACACCGTGGCTCCTTTCTTTGAGATAACTCTGCACTATTGCGAGCTGGAAATGCCACTTCCAGTTTAGCTGTGCAGAAGAAGAACAACAAGAAGAAGAAATATCTCGAAATATGTCCGTTAGGCCCCTTCCCTTGAGATCAATCTGCAAATATCTCGGAAACGAAGCGAGCTATGGCAAAATGTTAAGAGACCCTTTTTGTAGAGAATTACGTTTCCTACAATTTATGTTCTATGATATTTTTTGATCAGAAGCGTAGTTTTCGAGATATATCGAGATATTTAAAAGTTCCGAAGCCGCACCAACATAATAGAGATACAGAAACACCGTGGCCCCTTTCTTTGAGATAACTCTGCACTATTGCGAGCTGCAAATGCCACTTCCAGCTTAGCTGTGCAGAGGAAGAACAACAAGAAGAAGAAATATCTCGAAATATGTCCGTCAGGCCAGTTCCTTTGAGCTGAATCGGCAAATATCTCGGAAACGAAGCGAGCTATGGCAAAATGTTAAGAGACGTTTTTTGTAGAGAATTATGTTTCCTACAATTTAAGTTCTATGATATTTTTTGATCAGAAGCGTAGTTTTCGAGATATATCGAGATATTTAAAAGTTCCGAAGCCGCACCAACATAATAGGGATACAGAAACACCGTGGCCCCTTTCTTTGAGATAACTCTGCACTAGTGCGAGCCGCAAATGCCACTTCCAGCTTAGCTGTGCAGAAGAAGAACAACAAGAAGAAGAAACATCTCGAAATATGTCCGTCAGGCCCCTTCCCTTGAGATATATCTGCAAATATCTCGGAAACGAAGCGAGCTATGACAAAATGTTAAGAGACCTTTTTTGTAGAGAATTATGTTTCCTACAATTTATGTTCTATGATATTTTTTGATCAGAAGCGTAGTTTTCGAGATATATCGAGATATTTAAAAGTTCCGAAGCCGCACCAACATAATAGAGATACAGAAACACCGTGGCCCCTTTCTTTGAGATAACTCTGCAAATATCTCGGAAACGAAGCGAGCTATGGCAAAATGTTAAGAGACGTTTTTTGTAGAGAATTATGTTTCCTACAATTTATGCTCTATGATATTTTTTGATCAGAAGCGTAGTTTTCGAGATATATCGAGATATTTAAAAGTTCCGAAGCCGCACCAACATAATAGGGATACAGAAATACCGTGGCCCCTTTCTTTGAGATAACTCTGCACTAGTGCGAGCCGCAAATGCCACTTCCAGCTTAGCTGTGCAGAAGAAGAACAACAAGAAGAAGAAATATCTCGAAATATGTCCGTCAGGCCCCTTCCCTTGAGATAAATCTGCAAATATCTCGGAAACGAAGCGAGCTATGGCAAAATGTTAAGAGACCTTTTTTGTAGAGAATTAAGTTTCCTACTTTTTATCTTCTATGATATTTTTTGATCAGATGCGTAGTTCTCGATATATATCAAGATATTTAAAAGTTCCGAAGCCGCACCAACATAATAGAGATACAGAAACACCGTGGCCCCTCTCTTTGAGATAACTCTGCACTAGTGCGAGCCGCAAATGCCACTTCCAGCTTAGCTGTGCAGAAGAAGAACAACAAGAAGAAGAAATATCTCGAAATATGTCCGTCAGGCCCCTTCCCTTGAGATATATCTGCAAATATCTCGGAAACGAAGCTAGCTATGGCAAAATGTTAAGAGACCCTTTTTGTAGAGAATTACGTTTCCTACAATTTATGTTCTATGATATTTTTTGATCAGAAGCGTAGTTTTCGAGATATATCGAGATATTTAAAAGTTCCGAAGCCGCACCAACATAATAGAGATACAGAAACACCGTGGCCCCTTTCTTTGAGATAACTCTGCGCTAGTGCGAGCCGCAAATGCCACTTCCAGCTTAGCTGTGCAGAAGAAGAACAACAAGAAGAAGAAATATCTCGAAATATGTCCGTCAGGCCCCTTCCCTTGGGATAAATCCGCAAATATCTCGGAAACGAAGCGAGCTATGGCAAAATGTTAAGAGACCCTTTTTGTAGAGAATTACGTTTCCTACAATTTATGTTCTATGATATTTTTTGATCAGAAGCGTAGTTTTCGAGATATATCGAGATATTTAAAAGTTCCGAAGCCGCACCAACATAATAGAGATACAGAAACACCGTGGCCCCTTTCTTTGAGATAACTCTGCACTATTGCGAGCTGCAAATGCCACTTCCAGCTTATCTGTGCAGAGGAAGAACAACAAGAAGAAGAAATATCTCGAAATATGTCCGTTAGGCCCCTTCCCTTGAGATAAATCTGCAAATATCTCGGAAACCAAGCGAGCTATGGCAAAATGTTAAGAGACGTTTTTTGTAGAGAATTATGTTTCCTACAATTTAAGTTCTATGATATTTTTTGATCAGAAGCGTAGTTTTCGAGATATATCGAGATATTTAAAAGTTCCGAAGCCGCACCAACATAATAGGGATACAGAAACACCGTGGCCCCTTTCTTTGAGATAACTCTGCACTAGTGCGAGCCGCAAATGCCACTTCCAGCTTAGCTGTGCAGAAGAAGAACAACAAGAAGAAGAAACATCTCGAAATATGTCCGTCAGGCCCCTTCCCTTGAGATATATCTGCAAATATCTCGGAAACGAAGCGAGCTATGACAAAATGTTAAGAGACCTTTTTTGTAGAGAATTATGTTTCCTACAATTTATGTTCTATGATATTTTTTGATCAGAAGCGTAGTTTTCGAGATATATCGAGATATTTAAAAGTTCCGAAGCCGCACCAACATAATAGAGATACAGAAACACCGTGGCCCCTTTCTTTGAGATAACTCTGCAAATATCTCGGAAACGAAGCGAGCTATGGCAAAATGTTAAGAGACGTTTTTTGTAGAGAATCATGTTTCCTACAATTTATGCTCTATGATATTTTTTGATCAGAAGCGTAGTTTTCGAGATATATCGAGATATTTAAAAGTTCCGAAGCCGCACCAACATAATAGGGATACAGAAATACCGTGGCCCCTTTCTTTGAGATAACTCTGCACTAGTGCGAGCCGCAAATGCCACTTCCAGCTTAGCTGTGCAGAAGAAGAACAACAAGAAGAAGAAATATCTCGAAATATGTCCGTCAGGCCCCTTCCCTTGAGATAAATCTGCAAATATCTCGGAAACGAAGCGAGCTATGGCAAAATGTTAAGAGACCTTTTTTGTAGAGAATTAAGTTTCCTACTTTTTATCTTCTATGATATTTTTTGATCAGATGCGTAGTTCTCGATATATATCAAGATATTTAAAAGTTCCGAAGCCGCACCAACATAATAGAGATACAGAAACACCGTGGCCCCTCTCTTTGAGATAACTCTGCACTATTGCGAGCTGGAAATGCCACTTCCAGCTTAGCTGTGCAGAAGAAGAACAACAAGAAGAAGAAATATCTCGAAATATGTCCGTCAGGCCCCTGCCCTTGAGATATATCTGCAAATATCTCGGAAACGAAGCGAGCTATGGCAAAATGTTGAGAGACCTTTTTTGTAGCGAATTATGTTTCCTACAGTTTATGTTCTATGATATTTTTTGATCAGAAGCGTAGTTTTCGAGATATATCGAGATATTTAAAAGTTCCAAAGCCGCACCAACATAATAGAGATACAGAAACACCGTGGCCCCTTTCTTTGAGATAACTCTGCACTAGTGCGAGCCGCAAATGCCACTTCCAGCTTAGCTGTGCAGAAGAAGAACAACAAGAAGAAGAAATATCTCGAAATATGTCCGTCAGGCCCCTTCCCTTGAGATATATCTGCAAATATCTCGGAAACGAAGCGAGGTATGGCAAAATGTTAAGAGACCTTTTTTGTAGAGAATTATGTTTCCTACAATTTATGTTCTATGATATTTTTTGATCAGAAGCGTAGTTTTCGAGATATATCGAGATATTTAAAAGTTCCGAAGCCGCACCAACATAATAGGGATACAGAAATACCGTGGCCCCTTTCTTTGAGATAACTCTGCACTAGTGCGAGCCGCAAATGCCACTTCCAGCTTAGCTGTGCAGAAGAAGAACAACAAGAAGAAGAAATATCTCGAAATATGTCCGTCAGGCCCCTTCCCTTGAGATATATCTGCAAATATCTCGGAAACGAAGCGAGGTATGGCAAAATGTTAAGAGACCTTTTTTGTAGAGAATTATGTTTCCTACAATTTATGTTCTATGATATTTTTTGATCAGAAGCTTAGTTTTCGAGATATATCGAGATATTTAAAAGTTCCGAAGCCGCACCAACATAATAGGGATACAGAAATACCGTGGCCCCTTTCTTTGAGATAACTCTGCACTAGTGCGAGCCGCAAATGCCACTTCCAGCTTAGCTGTGCAGAAGAAGAACAACAAGAAGAAGAAATATCTCGAAATATGTCCGTCAGGCCCCTTCCCTTGAGATAAATCTGCAAATATCTCGGAAACGAAGCGAGCTATGGCAAAATGTTAAGAGACCTTTTTTGTAGAGAATTAAGTTTCCTACTTTTTATCTTCTATGATATTTTTTGATCAGATGCGTAGTTCTCGATATATATCAAGATATTTAAAAGTTCCGAAGCCGCACCAACATAATAGAGATACAGAAACACCGTGGCCCCTCTCTTTGAGATAACTCTGCACTAGTGCGAGCCGCAAATGCCACTTCCAGCTTAGCTGTGCAGAAGAAGAACAACAAGAAGAAGAAATATCTCGAAATATGTCCGTCAGGCCCCTTCCCTTGAGATATATCTGCAAATATCTCGGAAACGAAGCTAGCTATGGCAAAATGTTAAGAGACCCTTTTTGTAGAGAATTACGTTTCCTACAATTTATGTTCTATGATATTTTTTGATCAGAAGCGTAGTTTTCGAGATATATCGAGATATTTAAAAGTTCCGAAGCCGCACCAACATAATAGAGATACAGAAACACCGTGGCCCCTTTCTTTGAGATAACTCTGCGCTAGTGCGAGCCGCAAATGCCACTTCCAGCTTAGCTGTGCAGAAGAAGAACAACAAGAAGAAGAAATATCTCGAAATATGTCCGTCAGGCCCCTTCCCTTGGGATAAATCCGCAAATATCTCGGAAACGAAGCGAGCTATGGCAAAATGTTAAGAGACCCTTTTTGTAGAGAATTACGTTTCCTACAATTTATGTTCTATGATATTTTTTGATCAGAAGCGTAGTTTTCGAGATATATCGAGATATTTAAAAGTTCCGAAGCCGCACCAACATAATAGAGATACAGAAACACCGTGGCCCCTTTCTTTGAGATAACTCTGCACTATTGCGAGCTGCAAATGCCACTTCCAGCTTATCTGTGCAGAGGAAGAACAACAAGAAGAAGAAATATCTCGAAATATGTCCGTTAGGCCCCTTCCCTTGAGATAAATCTGCAAATATCTCGGAAACCAAGCGAGCTATGGCAAAATGTTAAGAGACGTTTTTTGTAGAGAATTATGTTTCCTACAATTTAAGTTCTATGATATTTTTTGATCAGAAGCGTAGTTTTCGAGATATATCGAGATATTTAAAAGTTCCGAAGCCGCACCAACATAATAGGGATACAGAAACACCGTGGCCCCTTTCTTTGAGATAACTCTGCACTAGTGCGAGCCGCAAATGCCACTTCCAGCTTAGCTGTGCAGAAGAAGAACAACAAGAAGAAGAAACATCTCGAAATATGTCCGTCAGGCCCCTTCCCTTGAGATATATCTGCAAATATCTCGGAAACGAAGCGAGCTATGACAAAATGTTAAGAGACCTTTTTTGTAGAGAATTATGTTTCCTACAATTTATGTTCTATGATATTTTTTGATCAGAAGCGTAGTTTTCGAGATATATCGAGATATTTAAAAGTTCCGAAGCCGCACCAACATAATAGAGATACAGAAACACCGTGGCCCCTTTCTTTGAGATAACTCTGCAAATATCTCGGAAACGAAGCGAGCTATGGCAAAATGTTAAGAGACGTTTTTTGTAGAGAATCATGTTTCCTACAATTTATGCTCTATGATATTTTTTGATCAGAAGCGTAGTTTTCGAGATATATCGAGATATTTAAAAGTTCCGAAGCCGCACCAACATAATAGGGATACAGAAATACCGTGGCCCCTTTCTTTGAGATAACTCTGCACTAGTGCGAGCCGCAAATGCCACTTCCAGCTTAGCTGTGCAGAAGAAGAACAACAAGAAGAAGAAATATCTCGAAATATGTCCGTCAGGCCCCTTCCCTTGAGATAAATCTGCAAATATCTCGGAAACGAAGCGAGCTATGGCAAAATGTTAAGAGACCTTTTTTGTAGAGAATTAAGTTTGCTACTTTTTATCTTCTATGATATTTTTTGATCAGATGCGTAGTTCTCGATATATATCAAGATATTTAAAAGTTCCGAAGCCGCACCAACATAATAGAGATACAGAAACACCGTGGCCCCTCTCTTTGAGATAACTCTGCACTATTGCGAGCTGGAAATGCCACTTCCAGCTTAGCTGTGCAGAAGAAGAACAACAAGAAGAAGAAATATCTCGAAATATGTCCGTCAGGCCCCTGCCCTTGAGATATATCTGCAAATATCTCGGAAACGAAGCGAGCTATGGCAAAATGTTGAGAGACCTTTTTTGTAGCGAATTATGTTTCCTACAGTTTATGTTCTATGATATTTTTTGATCAGAAGCGTAGTTTTCGAGATATATCGAGATATTTAAAAGTTCCAAAGCCGCACCAACATAATAGAGATACAGAAACACCGTGGCCCCTTTCTTTGAGATAACTCTGCACTAGTGCGAGCCGCAAATGCCACTTCCAGCTTAGCTGTGCAGAAGAAGAACAACAAGAAGAAGAAATATCTCGAAATATGTCCGTCAGGCCCCTTCCCTTGAGATATATCTGCAAATATCTCGGAAACGAAGCGAGGTATGGCAAAATGTTAAGAGACCTTTTTTGTAGAGAATTATGTTTCCTACAATTTATGTTCTATGATATTTTTTGATCAGAAGCGTAGTTTTCGAGATATATCGAGATATTTAAAAGTTCCGAAGCCGCACCAACATAATAGGGATACAGAAATACCGTGGCCCCTTTCTTTGAGATAACTCTGCACTAGTGCGAGCCGCAAATGCCACTTCCAGCTTAGCTGTGCAGAAGAAGAACAACAAGAAGAAGAAATATCTCGAAATATGTCCGTCAGGCCCCTTCCCTTGAGATATATCTGCAAATATCTCGGAAACGAAGCGAGGTATGGCAAAATGTTAAGAGACCTTTTTTGTAGAGAATTATGTTTCCTACAATTTATGTTCTATGATATTTTTTGATCAGAAGCTTAGTTTTCGAGATATATCGAGATATTTAAAAGTTCCGAAGCCGCACCAACATAATAGGGATACAGAAATACCGTGGCCCCTTTCTTTGAGATAACTCTGCACTAGTGCGAGCCGCAAATGCCACTTCCAGCTTAGCTGTGCAGAAGAAGAACAACAAGAAGAAGAAATATCTCGAAATATGTCCGTTAGGCCCCTTCCCTTGAGATAAATCTGCAAATATCTCGGAAACGAAGCGAGCTATGGCAAAATGTTGAGAGACCTGTTTTGTAGAGAATTAAGCTTCCTACTTTTTATGTTCTATGATATTTTTTGATCAGATGCGTAGTTCTCGAGATATATCAAGATATTTAAAAGTTCCGAAGCCGCACCAACATAATAGAGATACAGAAAAACCGGGGCCCCTCTCTTTGAGATAACTCTGCACTATTGCGAGCTGCAAATGCCACTTCCAGCTTAGCTGTGCAGAAGAAGAACAACAAGAAGAAGAAATATCTCGAAATATGTCCGTCAGGCCCCTTCCCTTGAGATAAATCTGCAAATATCTCGGAAACGAAGCGAGCTATGGCAAAATGTTAAGAGACCTTTTTTGTAGAGAATTAAGTTTCCTACTTTTTATGTTCTATGATATTTTTTGATCAGATGCGTAGTTCTCGAGATATATCAAGATATTTAAAAGTTCCGAAGCCGCACCAACATAATAGAGATACAGAAACACCGTGGCTCCTTTCTTTGAGATAACTCTGCACTATTGCGAGCTGGAAATGCCACTTCCAGTTTAGCTGTGCAGAAGAAGAACAACAAGAAGAAGAAATATCTCGAAATATGTCCGTTAGGCCCCTTCCCTTGAGATAAATCTGCAAATATCTCGGAAACGAAGCGAGCTATGGCAAAATGTTAAGAGACCGTTTTTGTAGACAATTAAGTTTCCTACTTTTTATGTTCTATGATATTTTTTGATCAGATGCGTAGTTCTCGAGATATATCAAGATATTTAAAAGTTCCGAAGCCGCACCAACATAATAGAGATACAGAAACACCGTGGCCCCTTTCTTTGAGATAACTCTGCACTATTGCGAGCTGGAAATGCCACTTCCAGTTTAGCTGTGCAGAGGAAGAACAACAAGAAGAAGAAATAACTCGAAATATGTCCGTTAGGCCCCTTCCCTTGAGATAAATCTGCAAATATCTCGGAAACGAAGCGAGCTATGGCAAAATGTTAAGAGACCTTTTTTGTAGAGAATTAAGTTTCCTACTTTTTATGCTCTATGATATTTTTTGATCAGAAGCGTAGTTTTCGAGATATATCGAGATATTTAAAAGTTCCGAAGCCGCACCAACATAATAGGGATACAGAAATACCGTGGCCCCTTTCTTTGAGATAACTCTGCACTAGTGCGAGCCGCAAATGCCACTTCCAGCTTAGCTGTGCAGAAGAAGAACAACAAGAAGAAGAAATATCTCGAAATATGTCCGTTAGGCCCCTTCCCTTGAGATAAATCTGCAAATATCTCGGAAACGAAGCGAGCTATGGCAAAATGTTGAGAGACCTGTTTTGTAGAGAATTAAGCTTCCTACTTTTTATGTTCTATGATATTTTTTGATCAGATGCGTAGTTCTCGAGATATATCAAGATATTTAAAAGTTCCGAAGCCGCACCAACATAATAGAGATACAGAAAAACCGGGGCCCCTCTCTTTGAGATAACTCTGCACTATTGCGAGCTGCAAATGCCACTTCCAGCTTAGCTGTGCAGAAGAAGAACAACAAGAAGAAGAAATATCTCGAAATATGTCCGTCAGGCCCCTTCCCTTGAGATAAATCTGCAAATATCTCGGAAACGAAGCGAGCTATGGCAAAATGTTAAGAGACCTTTTTTGTAGAGAATTAAGTTTCCTACTTTTTATGTTCTATGATATTTTTTGATCAGATGCGTAGTTCTCGAGATATATCAAGATATTTAAAAGTTCCGAAGCCGCACCAACATAATAGAGATACAGAAACACCGTGGCTCCTTTCTTTGAGATAACTCTGCACTATTGCGAGCTGGAAATGCCACTTCCAGTTTAGCTGTGCAGAAGAAGAACAACAAGAAGAAGAAATATCTCGAAATATGTCCGTTAGGCCCCTTCCCTTGAGATAAATCTGCAAATATCTCGCAAACGAAGCGAGCTATGGCAAAATGTTGAGAGACCTGTTTTGTAGAGAATTAAGCTTCCTACTTTTTATGTTCTATGATATTTTTTGATCAGATGCGTAGTTCTCGAGATATATCAAGATATTTAAAAGTTCCGAAGCCGCACCAACATAATAGAGATACAGAAAAACCGGGGCCCCTCTCTTTGAGATAACTCTGCACTATTGCGAGCTGCAAATGCCACTTCCAGCTTAGCTGTGCAGAAGAAGAACAACAAGAAGAAGAAATATCTCGAAATATGTCCGTCAGGCCCCTTCCCTTGAGATAAATCTGCAAATATCTCGGAAACGAAGCGAGCTATGGCAAAATGTTAAGAGACCTTTTTTGTAGAGAATTAAGTTTCCTACTTTTTATGTTCTATGATATTTTTTGATCAGATGCGTAGTTCTCGAGATATATCAAGATATTTAAAAGTTCCGAAGCCGCACCAACATAATAGAGATACAGAAACACCGTGGCTCCTTTCTTTGAGATAACTCTGCACTATTGCGAGCTGGAAATGCCACTTCCAGTTTAGCTGTGCAGAAGAAGAACAACAAGAAGAAGAAATATCTCGAAATATGTCCGTTAGGCCCCTTCCCTTGAGATAAATCTGCAAATATCTCGGAAACGAAGCGAGCTATGGCAAAATGTTGAGAGACCTGTTTTGTAGAGAATTAAGCTTCCTACTTTTTATGTTCTATGATATTTTTTGATCAGATGCGTAGTTCTCGAGATATATCAAGATATTTAAAAGTTCCGAAGCCGCACCAACATAATAGAGATACAGAAAAACCGGGGCCCCTCTCTTTGAGATAACTCTGCACTATTGCGAGCTGCAAATGCCACTTCCAGCTTAGCTGTGCAGAAGAAGAACAACAAGAAGAAGAAATATCTCGAAATATGTCCGTCAGGCCCCTTCCCTTGAGATAAATCTGCAAATATCTCGGAAACGAAGCGAGCTATGGCAAAATGTTAAGAGACCTTTTTTGTAGAGAATTAAGTTTCCTACTTTTTATGTTCTATGATATTTTTTGATCAGATGCGTAGTTCTCGAGATATACCCAAGATATTTAAAAGTTCCGAAGCCGCACCAACATAATAGAGATACAGAAACACCGTGGCTCCTTTCTTTGAGATAACTCTGCACTATTGCGAGCTGGAAATGCCACTTCCAGTTTAGCTGTGCAGAAGAAGAACAACAAGAAGAAGAAATATCTCGAAATATGTCCGTTAGGCCCCTTCCCTTGAGATAAATCTGCAAATATCTCGGAAACGAAGCGAGCTATGGCAAAATGTTGAGAGACCTGTTTTGTAGAGAATTAAGCTTCCTACTTTTTATGTTCTATGATATTTTTTGATCAGATGCGTAGTTCTCGAGATATATCAAGATATTTAAAAGTTCCGAAGCCGCACCAACATAATAGAGATACAGAAAAACCGGGGCCCCTCTCTTTGAGATAACTCTGCACTATTGCGAGCTGCAAATGCCACTTCCAGCTTAGCTGTGCAGAAGAAGAACAACAAGAAGAAGAAATATCTCGAAATATGTCCGTCAGGCCCCTTCCCTTGAGATAAATCTGCAAATATCTCGGAAACGAAGCGAGCTATGGCAAAATGTTAAGAGACCTTTTTTGTAGAGAATTAAGTTTCCTACTTTTTATGTTCTATGATATTTTTTGATCAGATGCGTAGTTCTCGAGATATACCCAAGATATTTAAAAGTTCCGAAGCCGCACCAACATAATAGAGATACAGAAACACCGTGGCTCCTTTCTTTGAGATAACTCTGCACTATTGCGAGCTGGAAATGCCACTTCCAGTTTAGCTGTGCAGAAGAAGAACAACAAGAAGAAGAAATATCTCGAAATATGTCCGTTAGGCCCCTTCCCTTGAGATAAATCTGCAAATATCTCGGAAACGAAGCGAGCTATGGCAAAATGTTGAGAGACCGTTTTTGTAGAGAATTAAGTTTCCTACTTTTTATGTTCTATGATATTTTTTGATCAGATGCGTAGTTCTCGAGATATATCAAGATATTTAAAAGTTCCGAAGCCGCACCAACATAATAGAGATACAGAAACACCGTGGCCCCTTTCTTTGAGATAACTCTGCACTATTGCGAGCTGTAAATGCCACTTCCAGCTTAGCTGTGCAGAAGAAGAACAACAAGAAGAAGAAATATCTCGAAATATGTCCGTCAGGCCCCTTCCCTTGAGATAAATCTGCAAATATCTCGGAAACGAAGCGAGCTATGGCAAAATGTTAAGAGACCTTTTTTGTAGAGAATTAAGTTTCCTACTTTTTATCTTCTATGATATTTTTTGATCAGATGCGTAGTTCTCGATATATATCAAGATATATAAAAGTTCCGAAGCCGCACCAACATAATAGAGATACAGAAACACCGTGGCCCCTCTCTTTGAGATAACTCTGCACTATTGCGAGCTGGAAATGCCACTTCCAGTTTAGCTGTGCAGAAGAAGAACAACAAGAAGAAGAAATATCTCGAAATATGTCCGTTAGGCCCCTTCCCTTGAGATAAATCTGCAAATATCTCGGAAACGAAGCGAGCTATGGCAAAATGTTGAGAGACCTGTTTTGTAGAGAATTAAGCTTCCTACTTTTTATGTTCTATGATATTTTTTGATCAGATGCGTAGTTCTCGAGATATATCAAGATATTTAAAAGTTCCGAAGCCGCACCAACATAATAGAGATACAGAAAAACCGGGGCCCCTCTCTTTGAGATAACTCTGCACTATTGCGAGCTGCAAATGCCACTTCCAGCTTAGCTGTGCAGAAGAAGAACAACAAGAAGAAGAAATATCTCGAAATATGTCCGTCAGGCCCCTTCCCTTGAGATAAATCTGCAAATATCTCGGAAACGAAGCGAGCTATGGCAAAATGTTAAGAGACCTTTTTTGTAGAGAATTAAGTTTCCTACTTTTTATGTTCTATGATATTTTTTGATCAGATGCGTAGTTCTCGAGATATATCAAGATATTTAAAAGTTCCGAAGCCGCACCAACATAATAGAGATACAGAAACACCGTGGCTCCTTTCTTTGAGATAACTCTGCACTATTGCGAGCTGGAAATGCCACTTCCAGTTTAGCTGTGCAGAAGAAGAACAACAAGAAGAAGAAATATCTCGAAATATGTCCGTTAGGCCCCTTCCCTTGAGATAAATCTGCAAATATCTCGGAAACGAAGCGAGCTATGGCAAAATGTTAAGAGACCGTTTTTGTAGAGAATTAAGTTTCCTACTTTTTATGTTCTATGATATTTTTTGATCAGATGCGTAGTTCTCGAGATATATCAAGATATTTAAAAGTTCCGAAGCCGCACCAACATAATAGAGATACAGAAAAACCGGGGCCCCTCTCTTTGAGATAACTCTGCACTATTGCGAGCTGCAAATGCCACTTCCAGCTTAGCTGTGCAGAAGAAGAACAACAAGAAGAAGAAATATCTCGAAATATGTCCGTCAGGCCCCTTCCCTTGAGATAAATCTGCAAATATCTCGGAAACGAAGCGAGCTATGGCAAAATGTTAAGAGACCTTTTTTGTAGAGAATTAAGTTTCCTACTTTTTATGTTCTATGATATTTTTTGATCAGATGCGTAGTTCTCGAGATATACCCAAGATATTTAAAAGTTCCGAAGCCGCACCAACATAATAGAGATACAGAAACACCGTGGCTCCTTTCTTTGAGATAACTCTGCACTATTGCGAGCTGGAAATGCCACTTCCAGTTTAGCTGTGCAGAAGAAGAACAACAAGAAGAAGAAATATCTCGAAATATGTCCGTTAGGCCCCTTCCCTTGAGATAAATCTGCAAATATCTCGGAAACGAAGCGAGCTATGGCAAAATGTTGAGAGACCGTTTTTGTAGAGAATTAAGTTTCCTACTTTTTATGTTCTATGATATTTTTTGATCAGATGCGTAGTTCTCGAGATATATCAAGATATTTAAAAGTTCCGAAGCCGCACCAACATAATAGAGATACAGAAACACCGTGGCCCCTTTCTTTGAGATAACTCTGCACTATTGCGAGCTGTAAATGCCACTTCCAGCTTAGCTGTGCAGAAGAAGAACAACAAGAAGAAGAAATATCTCGAAATATGTCCGTCAGGCCCCTTCCCTTGAGATAAATCTGCAAATATCTCGGAAACGAAGCGAGCTATGGCAAAATGTTAAGAGACCTTTTTTGTAGAGAATTAAGTTTCCTACTTTTTATCTTCTATGATATTTTTTGATCAGATGCGTAGTTCTCGATATATATCAAGATATATAAAAGTTCCGAAGCCGCACCAACATAATAGAGATACAGAAACACCGTGGCCCCTCTCTTTGAGATAACTCTGCACTATTGCGAGCTGGAAATGCCACTTCCAGTTTAGCTGTGCAGAAGAAGAACAACAAGAAGAAGAAATATCTCGAAATATGTCCGTTAGGCCCCTTCCCTTGAGATAAATCTGCAAATATCTCGGAAACGAAGCGAGCTATGGCAAAATGTTGAGAGACCTGTTTTGTAGAGAATTAAGCTTCCTACTTTTTATGTTCTATGATATTTTTTGATCAGATGCGTAGTTCTCGAGATATATCAAGATATTTAAAAGTTCCGAAGCCGCACCAACATAATAGAGATACAGAAAAACCGGGGCCCCTCTCTTTGAGATAACTCTGCACTATTGCGAGCTGCAAATGCCACTTCCAGCTTAGCTGTGCAGAAGAAGAACAACAAGAAGAAGAAATATCTCGAAATATGTCCGTCAGGCCCCTTCCCTTGAGATAAATCTGCAAATATCTCGGAAACGAAGCGAGCTATGGCAAAATGTTAAGAGACCTTTTTTGTAGAGAATTAAGTTTCCTACTTTTTATGTTCTATGATATTTTTTGATCAGATGCGTAGTTCTCGAGATATATCAAGATATTTAAAAGTTCCGAAGCCGCACCAACATAATAGAGATACAGAAACACCGTGGCTCCTTTCTTTGAGATAACTCTGCACTATTGCGAGCTGGAAATGCCACTTCCAGTTTAGCTGTGCAGAAGAAGAACAACAAGAAGAAGAAATATCTCGAAATATGTCCGTTAGGCCCCTTCCCTTGAGATAAATCTGCAAATATCTCGGAAACGAAGCGAGCTATGGCAAAATGTTAAGAGACCGTTTTTGTAGAGAATTAAGTTTCCTACTTTTTATGTTCTATGATATTTTTTGATCAGATGCGTAGTTCTCGAGATATATCAAGATATTTAAAAGTTCCGAAGCCGCACCAACATAATAGAGATACAGAAACACCGTGGCCCCTCTCTTTGAGATAACTCTGCACTATTGCGAGCTGGAAATGCCACTTCCAGCTTAGCTGTGCAGAAGAAGAACAACAAGAAGAAGAAATATCTCGAAATATGTCCGTCAGGCCCCTTCCCTTGAGATATATCTGCAAATATCTCGGAAACGAAGCGAGGTATGGCAAAATGTTAAGAGACCTTTTTTGTAGAGAATTATGTTTCCTACAATTTATGTTCTATGATATTTTTTGATCAGAAGCGTAGTTTTCGAGATATATCGAGATATTTAAAAGTTCCGAAGCCGCACCAACATAATAGGGATACAGAAATACCGTGGCCCCTTTCTTTGAGATAACTCTGCACTAGTGCGAGCCGCAAATGCCACTTCCAGCTTAGCTGTGCAGAAGAAGAACAACAAGAAGAAGAAATATCTCGAAATATGTCCGTCAGGCCCCTTCCCTTGAGATATATCTGCAAATATCTCGGAAACGAAGCGAGGTATGGCAAAATATTAAGAGACCTTTTTTGTAGAGAATTATGTTTCCTACAATTTATGTTCTATGATATTTTTTGATCAGAAGCTTAGTTTTCGAGATATATCGAGATATTTAAAAGTTCCGAAGCCGCACCAACATAATAGGGATACAGAAATACCGTGGCCCCTTTCTTTGAGATAACTCTGCACTAGTGCGAGCCGCAAATGCCACTTCCAGCTTAGCTGTGCAGAAGAAGAACAACAAGAAGAAGAAATATCTCGAAATATGTCCGTTAGGCCCCTTCCCTTGAGATAAATCTGCAAATATCTCGGAAACGAAGCGAGCTATGGCAAAATGTTGAGAGACCTGTTTTGTAGAGAATTAAGCTTCCTACTTTTTATGTTCTATGATATTTTTTGATCAGATGCGTAGTTCTCGAGATATATCAAGATATTTAAAAGTTCCGAAGCCGCACCAACATAATAGAGATACAGAAAAACCGGGGCCCCTCTCTTTGAGATAACTCTGCACTATTGCGAGCTGCAAATGCCACTTCCAGCTTAGCTGTGCAGAAGAAGAACAACAAGAAGAAGAAATATCTCGAAATATGTCCGTCAGGCCCCTTCCCTTGAGATAAATCTGCAAATATCTCGGAAACGAAGCGAGCTATGGCAAAATGTTAAGAGACCTTTTTTGTAGAGAATTAAGTTTCCTACTTTTTATGTTCTATGATATTTTTTGATCAGATGCGTAGTTCTCGAGATATATCAAGATATTTATAAGTTCCGAAGCCGCACCAACATAATAGAGATACAGAAACACCGTGGCTCCTTTCTTTGAGATAACTCTGCACTATTGCGAGCTGGAAATGCCACTTCCAGTTTAGCTGTGCAGAAGAAGAACAACAAGAAGAAGAAATATCTCGAAATATGTCCGTTAGGCCCCTTCCCTTGAGATAAATCTGCAAATATCTCGGAAACGAAGCGAGCTATGGCAAAATGTTAAGAGACCTGTTTTGTAGAGAATTAAGCTTCCTACTTTTTATGTTCTATGATATTTTTTGATCAGATGCGTAGTTCTCGAGATATATCAAGATATTTAAAAGTTCCGAAGCCGCATCAACATAATAGAGATACAGAAAAACCGGGGCCCCTCTCTTTGAGATAACTCTGCACTATTGCGAGCTGCAAATGCCACTTCCAGCTTAGCTGAGCAGAAGAAGAACAACAAGAAGAAGAAATATCTCGAAATATGTCCGTCAGGCCCCTTCCCTTGAGATAAATCTGCAAATATCTCGGAAACGAAGCGAGCTATGGCAAAATGTTAAGAGACCTTTTTTGTAGAGAATTAAGTTTCCTACTTTTTATGTTCTATGATATTTTTTGATCAGATGCGTAGTTCTCGAGATATATCAAGATATTTAAAAGTTCCGAAGCCGCACCAACATAATAGAGATACAGAAACACCGTGGCTCCTTTCTTTGAGATAACTCTGCACTATTGCGAGCTGGAAATGCCACTTCCAGTTTAGCTGTGCAGAAGAAGAACAACAAGAAGAAGAAATATCTCGAAATATGTCCGTTAGGCCCCTTCCCTTGAGATAAATCTGCAAATATCTCGGAAACGAAGCGAGCTATGGCAAAATGTTGAGAGACCTGTTTTGTAGAGAATTAAGCTTCCTACTTTTTATGTTCTATGATATTTTTTGATCAGATGCGTAGTTCTCGAGATATATCAAGATATTTAAAAGTTCCGAAGCCGCACCAACATAATAGAGATACAGAAAAACCGGGGCCCCTCTCTTTGAGATAACTCTGCACTATTGCGAGCTGCAAATGCCACTTCCAGCTTAGCTGTGCAGAAGAAGAACAACAAGAAGAAGAAATATCTCGAAATATGTCCGTCAGGCCCCTTCCCTTGAGATAAATCTGCAAATATCTCGGAAACGAAGCGAGCTATGGCAAAATGTTAAGAGACCTTTTTTGGAGAGAATTAAGTTTCCTACTTTTTATGTTCTATGATATTTTTTGATCAGATGCGTAGTTCTCGAGATATATCAAGATATTTAAAAGTTCCGAAGCCGCACCAACATAATAGAGATACAGAAACACCGTGGCTCCTTTCTTTGAGATAACTCTGCACTATTGCGAGCTGTAAATGCCACTTCCAGCTTAGCTGTGCAGAAGAAGAACAACAAGAAGAAGAAATATCTCGAAATATGTCCGTCAGGCCCCTTCCCTTGAGATAAATCTGCAAATATCTCGGAAACGAAGCGAGCTATGGCAAAATGTTAAGAGACCTTTTTTGTAGAGAATTAAGTTTCCTACTTTTTATGCTCTATGATATTTTTTGATCAGATGCGCAGTTCTCGAGATATATCAAGATATTTAAAAGTTCCGAAGCCGCACCAACATAATAGAGATACAGAAACACCGTGGCCCCTCTCTTTGAGATAACTCTGCACTATTGCGAGCTGGAAATGCCACTTCCAGCTTAGCTGTGCAGAAGAAGAACAACAAGAAGAAGAAATATCTCGAAATATGTCCGTCAGGCCCCTTCCCTTGAGATATATCTGCAAATATCTCGGAAACGAAGCGAGGTATGGCAAAATGTTAAGCGACCTTTTTTGTAGAGAATTATGTTTCCTACAATTTATGTTCTATGATATTTTTTGATCAGAAGCGTAGTTTTCGAGATATATCGAGATATTTAAAAGTTCCGAAGCCGCACCAACATAATAGGGATACAGAAATACCGTGGCCCCTTTCTTTGAGATAACTCTGCACTAGTGCGAGCCGCAAATGCCACTTCCAGCTTAGCTGTGCAGAAGAAGAACAACAAGAAGAAGAAATATCTCGAAATATGTCCGTCAGGCCCCTTCCCTTGAGATATATCTGCAAATATCTCGGAAACGAAGCGAGGTATGGCAAAATATTAAGAGACCTTTTTTGTAGAGAATTATGTTTCCTACAATTTATGTTCTATGATATTTTTTGATCAGAAGCTTAGTTTTCGAGATATATCGAGATATTTAAAAGTTCCGAAGCCGCACCAACATAATAGGGATACAGAAATACCGTGGCCCCTTTCTTTGAGATAACTCTGCACTAGTGCGAGCCGCAAATGCCACTTCCAGCTTAGCTGTGCAGAAGAAGAACAACAAGAAGAAGAAATATCTCGAAATATGTCCGTTAGGCCCCTTCCCTTGAGATAAATCTGCAAATATCTCGGAAACGAAGCGAGCTATGGCAAAATGTTGAGAGACCTGTTTTGTAGAGAATTAAGCTTCCTACTTTTTATGTTCTATGATATTTTTTGATCAGATGCGTAGTTCTCGAGATATATCAAGATATTTAAAAGTTCCGAAGCCGCACCAACATAATAGAGATACAGAAAAACCGGGGCCCCTCTCTTTGAGATAACTCTGCACTATTGCGAGCTGCAAATGCCACTTCCAGCTTAGCTGTGCAGAAGAAGAACAACAAGAAGAAGAAATATCTCGAAATATGTCCGTCAGGCCCCTTCCCTTGAGATAAATCTGCAAATATCTCGGAAACGAAGCGAGCTATGGCAAAATGTTAAGAGACCTTTTTTGTAGAGAATTAAGTTTCCTACTTTTTATGTTCTATGATATTTTTTGATCAGATGCGTAGTTCTCGAGATATACCCAAGATATTTAAAAGTTCCGAAGCCGCACCAACATAATAGAGATACAGAAACACCGTGGCTCCTTTCTTTGAGATAACTCTGCACTATTGCGAGCTGGAAATGCCACTTCCAGTTTAGCTGTGCAGAAGAAGAACAACAAGAAGAAGAAATATCTCGAAATATGTCCGTTAGGCCCCTTCCCTTGAGATAAATCTGCAAATATCTCGGAAACGAAGCGAGCTATGGCAAAATGTTAAGAGACCTGTTTTGTAGAGAATTAAGCTTCCTACTTTTTATGTTCTATGATATTTTTTGATCAGATGCGTAGTTCTCGAGATATATCAAGATATTTAAAAGTTCCGAAGCCGCATCAACATAATAGAGATACAGAAAAACCGGGGCCCCTCTCTTTGAGATAACTCTGCACTATTGCGAGCTGCAAATGCCACTTCCAGCTTAGCTGTGCAGAAGAAGAACAACAAGAAGAAGAAATATCTCGAAATATGTCCGTCAGGCCCCTTCCCTTGAGATAAATCTGCAAATATCTCGGAAACGAAGCGAGCTATGGCAAAATGTTAAGAGACCTTTTTTGTAGAGAATTAAGTTTCCTACTTTTTATGTTCTATGATATTTTTTGATCAGATGCGTAGTTCTCGAGATATATCAAGATATTTAAAAGTTCCGAAGCCGCACCAACATAATAGAGATACAGAAACACCGTGGCTCCTTTCTTTGAGATAACTCTGCACTATTGCGAGCTGGAAATGCCACTTCCAGTTTAGCTGTGCAGAAGAAGAACAACAAGAAGAAGAAATATCTCGAAATATGTCCGTTAGGCCCCTTCCCTTGAGATAAATCTGCAAATATCTCGGAAACGAAGCGAGCTATGGCAAAATGTTGAGAGACCTGTTTTGTAGAGAATTAAGCTTCCTACTTTTTATGTTCTATGATATTTTTTGATCAGATGCGTAGTTCTCGAGATATATCAAGATATTTAAAAGTTCCGAAGCCGCACCAACATAATAGAGATACAGAAAAACCGGGGCCCCTCTCTTTGAGATAACTCTGCACTATTGCGAGCTGCAAATGCCACTTCCAGCTTAGCTGTGCAGAAGAAGAACAACAAGAAGAAGAAATATCTCGAAATATGTCCGTCAGGCCCCTTCCCTTGAGATAAATCTGCAAATATCTCGGAAACGAAGCGAGCTATGGCAAAATGTTAAGAGACCTTTTTTGGAGAGAATTAAGTTTCCTACTTTTTATGTTCTATGATATTTTTTGATCAGATGCGTAGTTCTCGAGATATATCAAGATATTTAAAAGTTCCGAAGCCGCACCAACATAATAGAGATACAGAAACACCGTGGCTCCTTTCTTTGAGATAACTCTGCACTATTGCGAGCTGGAAATGCCACTTCCAGTTTAGCTGTGCAGAAGAAGAACAACAAGAAGAAGAAATATCTCGAAATATGTCCGTTAGGCCCCTTCCCTTGAGATAAATCTGCAAATATCTCGGAAACGAAGCGAGCTATGGCAAAATGTTGAGAGACCGTTTTTGTAGAGAATTAAGTTTCCTACTTTTTATGTTCTATGATATTTTTTGATCAGATGCGTAGTTCTCGAGATATATCAAGATATTCAAAAGTTCCGAAGCCGCACCAACATAATAGAGATACAGAAACACCGTGGCCCCTTTCTTTGAGATAACTCTGCACTATTGCGAGCTGTAAATGCCACTTCCAGCTTAGCTGTGCAGAAGAAGAACAACAAGAAGAAGAAATATCTCGAAATATGTCCGTCAGGCCCCTTCCCTTGAGATAAATCTGCAAATATCTCGGAAACGAAGCGAGCTATGGCAAAATGTTAAGAGACCTTTTTTGTAGAGAATTAAGTTTCCTACTTTTTATGCTCTATGATATTTTTTGATCAGATGCGCAGTTCTCGAGATATATCAAGATATTTAAAAGTTCCGAAGCCGCACCAACATAATAGAGATACAGAAACACCGTGGCCCCTCTCTTTGAGATAACTCTGCACTATTGCGAGCTGGAAATGCCACTTCCAGCTTAGCTGTGCAGAAGAAGAACAACAAGAAGAAGAAATATCTCGAAATATGTCCGTCAGGCCCCTTCCCTTGAGATATATCTGCAAATATCTCGGAAACGAAGCGAGGTATGGCAAAATGTTAAGAGACCTTTTTTGTAGAGAATTATGTTTCCTACAATTTATGTTCTATGATATTTTTTGATCAGAAGCGTAGTTTTCGAGATATATCGAGATATTTAAAAGTTCCGAAGCCGCACCAACATAATAGGGATACAGAAATACCGTGGCCCCTTTCTTTGAGATAACTCTGCACTAGTGCGAGCCGCAAATGCCACTTCCAGCTTAGCTGTGCAGAAGAAGAACAACAAGAAGAAGAAATATCTCGAAATATGTCCGTCAGGCCCCTTCCCTTGAGATATATCTGCAAATATCTCGGAAACGAAGCGAGGTATGGCAAAATGTTAAGAGACCTTTTTTGTAGAGAATTATGTTTCCTACAATTTATGTTCTATGATATTTTTTGATCAGAAGCTTAGTTTTCGAGATATATCGAGATATTTAAAAGTTCCGAAGCCGCACCAACATAATAGGGATACAGAAATACCGTGGCCCCTTTCTTTGAGATAACTCTGCACTAGTGCGAGCCGCAAATGCCACTTCCAGCTTAGCTGTGCAGAAGAAGAACAACAAGAAGAAGAAATATCTCGAAATATGTCCGTTAGGCCCCTTCCCTTGAGATAAATCTGCAAATATCTCGGAAACGAAGCGAGCTATGGCAAAATGTTGAGAGACCTGTTTTGTAGAGAATTAAGCTTCCTACTTTTTATGTTCTATGATATTTTTTGATCAGATGCGTAGTTCTCGAGATATATCAAGATATTTAAAAGTTCCGAAGCCGCACCAACATAATAGAGATACAGAAAAACCGGGGCCCCTCTCTTTGAGATAACTCTGCACTATTGCGAGCTGCAAATGCCACTTCCAGCTTAGCTGTGCAGAAGAAGAACAACAAGAAGAAGAAATATCTCGAAATATGTCCGTCAGGCCCCTTCCCTTGAGATAAATCTGCAAATATCTAGGAAACGAAGCGAGCTATGGCAAAATGTTAAGAGACCTTTTTTGTAGAGAATTAAGTTTCCTACTTTTTATGTTCTATGATATTTTTTGATCAGATGCGTAGTTCTCGAGATATATCAAGATATTTAAAAGTTCCGAAGCCGCACCAACATAATAGAGATACAGAAACACCGTGGCTCCTTTCTTTGAGATAACTCTGCACTATTGCGAGCTGGAAATGCCACTTCCAGTTTAGCTGTGCAGAAGAAGAACAACAAGAAGAAGAAATATCTCGAAATATGTCCGTTAGGCCCCTTCCCTTGAGATAAATCTGCAAATATCTCGGAAACGAAGCGAGCTATGGCAAAATGTTAAGAGACCTGTTTTGTAGAGAATTAAGCTTCCTACTTTTTATGTTCTATGATATTTTTTGATCAGATGCGTAGTTCTCGAGATATATCAAGATATTTAAAAGTTCCGAAGCCGCACCAACATAATAGAGATACAGAAAAACCGGGGCCCCTCTCTTTGAGATAACTCTGCACTATTGCGAGCTGCAAATGCCACTTCCAGCTTAGCTGTGCAGAAGAAGAACAACAAGAAGAAGAAGTATCTCGAAATATGTCCGTCAGGCCCCTTCCCTTGAGATAAATCTGCAAATATCTCGGAAACGAAGCGAGCTATGGCAAAATGTTAAGAGACCTTTTTTGTAGAGAATTAAGTTTCCTACTTTTTATGTTCTATGATATTTTTTGATCAGATGCGTAGTTCTCGAGATATATCAAGATATTTAAAAGTTCCGAAGCCGCACCAACATAATAGAGATACAGAAACACCGTGGCTCCTTTCTTTGAGATAACTCTGCACTATTGCGAGCTGGAAATGCCACTTCCAGTTTAGCTGTGCAGAAGAAGAACAACAAGAAGAAGAAATATCTCGAAATATGTCCGTTAGGCCCCTTCCCTTGAGATAAATCTGCAAATATCTCGGAAACGAAGCGAGCTATGGCAAAATGTTAAGAGACCGTTTTTGTAGAGAATTAAGCTTCCTACTTTTTATGTTCTATGATATTTTTTGATCAGATGCGTAGTTCTCGAGATATATCAAGATATTTAAAAGTTCCGAAGCCGCACCAACATAATAGAGATACAGAAACACCGTGGCCCCTTTCTTTGAGATAACTCTGCACTATTGCGAGCTGGAAATGCCACTTCCAGTTTAGCTGTGCAGAGGAAGAACAACAAGAAGAAGAAATAACTCGAAATATGTCCGTTAGGCCCCTTCCCTTGAGATAAATCTGCAAATATCTCGGAAACGAAGCGAGCTATGGCAAAATGTTAAGAGACCTTTTTTGTAGAGAATTAAGTTTCCTACTTTTTATGCTCTATGATATTTTTTGATCAGATGCGCAGTTCTCGAGATATATCAAGATATTTAAAAGTTCCGAAGCCGCACCAACATAATAGAGATACAGAAACACCGTGGCCCCTTTCTTTGAGATAACTCTGCACTATTGCGAGCTGTAAATGCCACTTCCAGCTTAGCTGTGCAGAAGAAGAACAACAAGAAGAAGAAATATCTCGAAATATGTCCGTCAGGCCCCTTCCCTTGAGATAAATCTGCAAATATCTCGGAAACGAAGCGAGCTATGGCAAAATGTTAAGAGACCTTTTTTGTAGAGAATTAAGTTTCCTACTTTTTATCTTCTATGATATTTTTTGATCAGATGCGTAGTTCTCGATATATATCAAGATATTTAAAAGTTCCGAAGCCGCACCAACATAATAGAGATACAGAAACACCGTGGCCCCTCTCTTTGAGATAACTCTGCACTATTGCGAGCTGGAAATGCCACTTCCAGCTTAGCTGTGCAGAAGAAGAACAACAAGAAGAAGAAATATCTCGAAATATGTCCGACAGGCCCCTGCCCTTGAGATATATCTGCAAATATCTCGGAAACGAAGCGAGCTATGGCAAAATGTTAAGAGACCTGTTTTGTAGAGAATTAAGCTTCCTACTTTTTATGTTCTATGATATTTTTTGATCAGATGCGTAGTTCTCGAGATATATCAAGATATTTAAAAGTTCCGAAGCCGCACCAACATAATAGAGATACAGAAAAACCGGGGCCCCTCTCTTTGAGATAACTCTGCACTATTGCGAGCTGCAAATGCCACTTCCAGCTTAGCTGTGCAGAAGAAGAACAACAAGAAGAAGAAATATCTCGAAATATGTCCGTCAGGCCCCTTCCCTTGAGATAAATCTGCAAATATCTCGGAAACGAAGCGAGCTATGGCAAAATGTTAAGAGACCTTTTTTGTAGAGAATTAAGTTTCCTACTTTTTATGTTCTATGATATTTTTTGATCAGATGCGTAGTTCTCGAGATATATCAAGATATTTAAAAGTTCCGAAGCCGCACCAACATAATAGAGATACAGAAACACCGTGGCTCCTTTCTTTGAGATAACTCTGCACTATTGCGAGCTGGAAATGCCACTTCCAGTTTAGCTGTGCAGAAGAAGAACAACAAGAAGAAGAAATATCTCGAAATATGTCCGTTAGGCCCCTTCCCTTGAGATAAATCTGCAAATATCTCGGAAACGAAGCGAGCTATGGCAAAATGTTAAGAGACCGTTTTTGTAGAGAATTAAGCTTCCTACTTTTTATGTTCTATGATATTTTTTGATCAGATGCGTAGTTCTCGAGATATATCAAGATATTTAAAAGTTCCGAAGCCGCACCAACATAATAGAGATACAGAAACACCGTGGCCCCTTTCTTTGAGATAACTCTGCACTATTGCGAGCTGTAAATGCCACTTCCAGCTTAGCTGTGCAGAAGAAGAACAACAAGAAGAAGAAATATCTCGAAATATGTCCGTCAGGCCCCTTCCCTTGAGATAAATCTGCAAATATCTCGGAAACGAAGCGAGCTATGGCAAAATGTTAAGAGACCTTTTTTGTAGAGAATTAAGTTTCCTACTTTTTATCTTCTATGATATTTTTTGATCAGATGCGTAGTTCTCGATATATATCAAGATATTTAAAAGTTCCGAAGCCGCACCAACATAATAGAGATACAGAAACACCGTGGCCCCTCTCTTTGAGATAACTCTGCACTATTGCGAGCTGGAAATGCCACTTCCAGCTTAGCTGTGCAGAAGAAGAACAACAAGAAGAAGAAATATCTCGAAATATGTCCGTCAGGCCCCTGCCCTTGAGATATATCTGCAAATATCTCGGAAACGAAGCGAGCTATGGCAAAATGTTGAGAGACCTTTTTTGTAGCGAATTATGTTTCCTACAGTTTATGTTCTATGATATTTTTTGATCAGAAGCGTAGTTTTCGAGATATATCGAGATATTTAAAAGTTCCAAAGCCGCACCAACATAATAGAGATACAGAAACACCGTGGCCCCTTTCTTTGAGATAACTCTGCACTAGTGCGAGCCGCAAATGCCACTTCCAGCTTAGCTGTGCAGAAGAAGAACAACAAGAAGAAGAAATATCTCGAAATATGTCCGTCAGGCCCCTTCCCTTGAGATATATCTGCAAATATCTCGGAAACGAAGCGAGGTATGGCAAAATGTTAAGAGACCTTTTTTGTAGAGAATTATGTTTCCTACAATTTATGTTCTATGATATTTTTTGATCAGAAGCGTAGTTTTCGAGATATATCGAGATATTTAAAAGTTCCGAAGCCGCACCAACATAATAGGGATACAGAAATACCGTGGCCCCTTTCTTTGAGATAACTCTGCACTAGTGCGAGCCGCAAATGCCACTTCCAGCTTAGCTGTGCAGAAGAAGAACAACAAGAAGAAGAAATATCTCGAAATATGTCCGTCAGGCCCCTTCCCTTGAGATAAATCTGCAAATATCTCGGAAACGAAGCGAGCTATGGCAAAATGTTGAGAGACCTGTTTTGTAGAGAATTAAGCTTCCTACTTTTTATGTTCTATGATATTTTTTGATCAGATGCGTAGTTCTCGAGATATATCAAGATATTTAAAAGTTCCAAAGCCGCACCAACATAATAGAGATACAGAAAAACCGGGGCCCCTCTCTTTGAGATAACTCTGCACTATTGCGAGCTGCAAATGCCACTTCCAGCTTAGCTGTGCAGAAGAAGAACAACAAGAAGAAGAAATATCTCGAAATATGTCCGTCAGGCCCCTTCCCTTGAGATAAATCTGCAAATATCTCGGAAACGAAGCGAGCTATGGTAAACTGTTAAGAGACCTTTTTTGTAGAGAATTAAGTTTCCTACTTTTTATGTTCTATGATATTTTTTGATCAGATGCGTAGTTCTCGAGATATATCAAGATATTTAAAAGTTCCGAAGCCGCACCAACATAATAGAGATACAGAAACACCGTGGCTCCTTTCTTTGAGATAACTCTGCACTATTGCGAGCTGGAAATGCCACTTCCAGTTTAGCTGTGCAGAAGAAGAACAACAAGAAGAAGAAATATCTCGAAATATGTCCGTCAGGCCCCTTCCCTTGAGATATATCTGCAAATATCTCGGAAACGAAGCGAGGTATGGCAAAATGTTAAGAGACCTTTTTTGTAGAGAATTATGTTTCCTACAATTTATGTTCTATGATATTTTTTGATCAGAAGCGTAGTTTTCGAGATATATCGAGATATTTAAAAGTTCCGAAGCCGCACCAACATAATAGGGATACAGAAATACCGTGGCCCCTTTCTTTGAGATAACTCTGCACTAGTGCGAGCCGCAAATGCCACTTCCAGCTTAGCTGTGCAGAAGAAGAACAACAAGAAGAAGAAATATCTCGAAATATGTCCGTCAGGCCCCTTCCCTTGAGATATATCTGCAAATATCTCGGAAACGATGCGAGGTATGGCAAAATGTTAAGAGACCTTTTTTGTAGAGAATTATGTTTCCTACAATTTATGTTCTATGATATTTTTTGATCAGAAGCTTAGTTTTCGAGATATATCGAGATATTTAAAAGTTCCGAAGCCGCACCAACATAATAGGGATACAGAAATACCGTGGCCCCTTTCTTTGAGATAACTCTGCACTAGTGCGAGCCGCAAATGCCACTTCCAGCTTAGCTGTGCAGAAGAAGAACAACAAGAAGAAGAAATATCTCGAAATATGTCCGTTAGGCCCCTTCCCTTGAGATAAATCTGCAAATATCTCGGAAACGAAGCGAGCTATGGCAAAATGTTGAGAGACCTGTTTTGTAGAGAATTAAGCTTCCTACTTTTTATGTTCTATGATATTTTTTGATCAGATGCGTAGTTCTCGAGATATATCAAGATATTTAAAAGTTCCGAAGCCGCACCAACATAATAGAGATACAGAAAAACCGGGGCCCCTCTCTTTGAGATAACTCTGCACTATTGCGAGCTGCAAATGCCACTTCCAGCTTAGCTGTGCAGAAGAAGAACAACAAGAAGAAGAAATATCTCGAAATATGTCCGTCAGGCCCCTTCCCTTGAGATAAATCTGCAAATATCTCGGAAACGAAGCGAGCTATGGCAAAATGTTAAGAGACCTTTTTTGTAGAGAATTAAGTTTCCTACTTTTTATGTTCTATGATATTTTTTGATCAGATGCGTAGTTCTCGAGATATATCAAGATATTTGAAAGTTCCGAAGCCGCACCAACATAATAGAGATACAGAAACACCGTGGCTCCTTTCTTTGAGATAACTCTGCACTATTGCGAGCTGGAAATGCCACTTCCAGTTTAGCTGTGCAGAAGAAGAACAACAAGAAGAAGAAATATCTCGAAATATGTCCGTTAGGCCCCTTCCCTTGAGATAAATCTGCAAATATCTCGGAAACGAAGCGAGCTATGGCAAAATGTTGAGAGACCTGTTTTGTAGAGAATTAAGCTTCCTACTTTTTATGTTCTATGATATTTTTTGATCAGATGCGTAGTTCTCGAGATATATCAAGATATTTAAAAGTTCCGAAGCCGCACCAACATAATAGAGATACAGAAAAACCGGGGCCCCTCTCTTTGAGATAACTCTGCACTATTGCGAGCTGCAAATGCCACTTCCAGCTTAGCTGTGCAGAAGAAGAACAACAAGAAGAAGAAATATCTCGAAATATGTCCGTCAGGCCCCTGCCCTTGAGATATATCTGCAAATATCTCGGAAACGAAGCGAGCTATGGCAAAATGTTGAGAGACCTTTTTTGTAGCGAATCATGTTTCCTACAGTTTATGTTCTATGATATTTTTTGATCAGAAGCGTAGTTTTCGAGATATATCGAGATATTTAAAAGTTCCAAAGCCGCACCAACATAATAGAGATACAGAAACACCGTGGCCCCTTTCTTTGAGATAACTCTGCACTAGTGCGAGCCGCAAATGCCACTTCCAGCTTAGCTGTGCAGAAGAAGAACAACAAGAAGAAGAAATATCTCGAAATATGTCCGTCAGGCCCCTTCCCTTGAGATATATCTGCAAATATCTCGGAAACGAAGCGAGGTATGGCAAAATGTTAAGAGACCTTTTTTGTAGAGAATTATGTTTCCTACAATTTATGTTCTATGATATTTTTTGATCAGAAGCGTAGTTTTCGAGATATATCGAGATATTTAAAAGTTCCGAAGCCGCACCAACATAATAGGGATACAGAAATACCGTGGCCCCTTTCTTTGAGATAACTCTGCACTAGTGCGAGCCGCAAATGCCACTTCCAGCTTAGCTGTGCAGAAGAAGAACAACAAGAAGAAGAAATATCTCGAAATATGTCCGTCAGGCCCCTTCCCTTGGGATAAATCTGCAAATATCTCGGAAACGAAGCGAGCTATGGCACAATGTTAAGAGACCGTTTTTGTAGAGAATTAAGTTTCCTACTTTTTATGTTCTATGATATTTTTTGATCAGATGCGTAGTTCTCGAGATATATCAAGATATTTAAAAGTTCCGAAGCCGCACCAACATAATAGAGATACAGAAACACCGTGGCCCCTTTCTTTGAGATAACTCTGCACTATTGCGAGCTGGAAATGCCACTTCCAGTTTAGCTGTGCAGAGGAAGAACAACAAGAAGAAGAAATAACTCGAAATATGTCCGTTAGGCCCCTTCCCTTGAGATAAATCTGCAAATATCTCGGAAACGAAGCGAGCTATGGCAAAATGTTAAGAGACCTTTTTTGTAGAGAATTAAGTTTCCTACTTTTTATGCTCTATGATATTTTTTGATCAGATGCGCAGTTCTCGAGATATATCAAGATATTTAAAAGTTCCGAAGCCGCACCAACATAATAGAGATACAGAAACACCGTGGCCCCTTTCTTTGAGATAACTCTGCACTATTGCGAGCTGTAAATGCCACTTCCAGCTTAGCTGTGCAGAAGAAGAACAACAAGAAGAAGAAATATCTCGAAATATGTCCGTCAGGCCCCTGCCCTTGAGATATATCTGCAAATATCTCGGAAACGAAGCGAGCTATGGCAAAATGTTGAGAGACCTTTTTTGTAGCGAATTATGTTTCCTACAATTTATGTTCTATGATATTTTTTGATCAGAAGCGTAGTTTTCGAGATATATCGAGATATTTAAAAGTTCCGAAGCCGCACCAACATAATAGAGATACAGAAACACCGTGGCCCCTTTCTTTGAGATAACTCTGCACTATTGCGAGCTGCAAATGCCACTTCCAGCTTAGCTGTGCAGAGGAAGAACAACAAGAAGAAGAAGTATCTCGAAATATGTCCGTCAGGCCCGTTCCTTTGAGCTGAATCTGCAAATATCTCGGAAACGAAGCGAGCTATGGCAAAATGTTAAGAGACGTTTTTTGTAGAGAATTATGTTTCCTACAATTTATGTTCTATGATATTTTTTGATCAGAAGCGTAGTTTTCGAGATATATCGAGATATTTAAAAGTTCCGAAGCCGCACCAACATAATAGGGATACAGAAATACCGTGGCCCCTTTCTTTGAGATAACTCTGCACTAGTGCGAGCCGCAAATGCCACTTCCAGCTTAGCTGTGCAGAAGAAGAACAACAAGAAGAAGAAATATCTCGAAATATGTCCGTTAGGCCCCTTCCCTTGAGATAAATCTGCAAATATCTCGGAAACGAAGCGAGCTATGGCAAAATGTTGAGAGACCTGTTTTGTAGAGAATTAAGCTTCCTACTTTTTATGTTCTATGATATTTTTTGATCAGATGCGTAGTTCTTGAGATATATCAAGATACTTAAAAGTTCCGAAGCCGCACCAACATAATAGAGATACAGAAAAACCGTGGCTCCTTTCTTTGAGATAACTCTGCACTATTGCGAGCTGGAAATGCCACTTCCAGTTTAGCTGTGCAGAAGAAGAACAACGACAAGAAGAAATATCTCGAAATATGTCCGTTAGGCCCCTTCCCTTGAGATAAATCTGCAAATATCTCGGAAACGAAGCGAGCTATGGCAAAATGTTAAGAGACCTTTTTTGTAGAGAATTAAGTTTCCTACTTTTTATGTTGTATGATATTTTTTTATCTGATGCGTAGTTCTCGAGATATATCAAGATATTTAAAAGTTCCGAAGCCGCACCAACATAATAGAGATACAGAAACACCGTGGCCCCTTTCTTTGAGATAACTCTGCACTATTGCGAGCTGTAAATGCCACTTCCAGCTTAGCTGTGCAGAAGAAGAACAACAAGAAGAAGAAATATCTCGAAATATGTCCGTCAGGCCCCTTCCCTTGAGATATATCTGCAAATATCTCGGAAACGAAGCTAGCTATGGCAAAATGTTAAGAGACCCTTTTTGTAGAGAATTACGTTTCCTACAATTTATGTTCTATGATATTTTTTGATCAGAAGCGTAGTTTTCGAGATATATCGAGATATTTAAAAGTTCCGAAGCCGCACCAACATAAAAGAGATACAGAAACACCGTGGCCCCTTTCTTTGAGATAACTCTGCGCTAGTGCGAGCCGCAAATGCCACTTCCAGCTTAGCTGTGCAGAAGAAGAACAACAAGAAGAAGAAATATCTCGAAATATGTCCGTCAGGCCCCTTCCCTTGAGATAAATCCGCAAATATCTCGGAAACGAAGCGAGCTATGGCAAAATGTTAAGAGACCCTTTTTGTAGAGAATTACGTTTCCTACAATTTATCTTCTATGATATTTTTTGATCAGAAGCGTAGTTTTCGAGATATATCGAGATATTTAAAAGTTCCGAAGCCGCACCAACATAATAGAGATACAGAAACACCGTGGCCCCTTTCTTTGAGATAACTCTGCACTATTGCGAGCTGCAAATGCCACTTCCAGCTTAGCTGTGCAGAGGAAGAACAACAAGAAGAAGAAATATCTCGAAATATGTCCGTCAGGCCAGTTCCTTTGAGCTGAATCGGCAAATATCTCGGAAACGAAGCGAGCTATGGCAAAATGTTAAGAGACGTTTTTTGTAGAGAATTATGTTTCCTACAATTTAAGTTCTATGATATTTTTTGATCAGAAGCGTAGTTTTCGAGATATATCGAGATATTTAAAAGTTCCGAAGCCGCACCAACATAATAGGGATACAGAAACACCGTGGCCCCTTTCTTTGAGATAACTCTGCACTATTGCGAGCTGGTAATGCCACTTCCAGTTTAGCTGTGCAGAAGAAGAACAACAAGAAGAAGAAATATCTCGAAATATGTCCGTTAGGCCCCTTCCCTTGAGATAAATCTGCAAATATCTCGGAAACGAAGCGAGCTATGGCAAAATGTTAAGAGACCTTTTTTGTAGAGAATTAAGTTTCCCACTTTTTATGTTCTATGATATTTTTTGATCAGATGCGTAGTTCTCGAGATATATCAAGATATTTAAAAGTTCCGAAGCCGCACCAACATAATAGAGATACAGAAAAACCGTGGCCCCTCTCTTTGAGATAACTCTGCACTATTGCGAGCTGCAAATGCCACTTCCAGCTTAGCTGTGCAGAAGAAGAACAACAAGAAGAAGAAATATCTCGAAATATGTCCGTCAGGCCCCTTCCCTTGAGATAAATCTGCAAATATCTCGGAAACGAAGCGAGCTATGGCAAAATCTTAAGAGACCTTTTTTGTAGAGAATTAAGTCACCTACTTTTTATGTTCTATGATATTTTTTGATCAGATGCGTAGTTCTCGAGATATATCAAGATATTTAAAAGTTCCGAAGCCGCACCAACATAATAGAGATACAGAAACACCGTGGCTCCTTTCTTTGAGATAACTCTGCACTATTGCGAGCTGGAAATGCCACTTCCAGTTTAGCTGTGCAGAAGAAGAACAACAAGAAGAAGAAATATCTCGAAATATGTCCGTTAGGCCCCTTCCCTTGAGATAAATCTGCAAATATCTCGGAAACGAAGCGAGCTATGGCAAAATGTTAAGAGACCTTTTTTGTAGAGAATTAAGTTTCCTACTTTTTATGTTCTAAGATATTTTTTGATCAGATGCGTAGTTCTCGAGATATATCAAGATATTTAAAAGTTCCGAAGCCGCACCAACATAATAGAGATACAGAAACACCGTGGCCCCTTTCTTTGAGATAACTCTGCACTATTGCGAGCTGGAAATGCCACTTCCAGTTTAGCTGTGCAGAGGAAGAACAACAAGAAGAAGAAATAACTCGAAATATGTCCGTTAGGCCCCTTCCCTTGAGATAAATCTGCAAATATCTCGGAAACGAAGCGAGCTATGGCAAAATGTTAAGAGACCTTTTTTGTAGAGAATTAAGTTTCCTACTTTTTATGTTCTATGATATTTTTTGATCAGATGCGCAGTTCTCGAGATATATCAAGATATTTAAAAGTTCCGAAGCCGCACCAACATAATAGAGATACAGAAACACCGTGGCCCCTTTCTTTGAGATAACTCTGCAATAGTGCGAGCCGCAAATGCCACTTCCAGCTTAGCTGTGCAGAAGAAGAACAACAAGAAGAAGAAATATCTCGAAATATGTCCGTTAGGCCCCTTCCCTTGAGATAAATCTGCAAATATCTCGGAAACGAAGCGAGCTATGGCAAAATGTTAAGAGACCTTTTTTGTAGAGAATTAAGTTTCCTACTTTTTATGTTCTATGATATTTTTTGATCAGATGCGTAGTTCTCGAGATATATCAAGATATTTAAAAGTTCCGAAGCCGCACCAACATAATAGAGATACAGAAACACCGTGGCCCCTTTCTTTGAGATAACTCTGCACTATTGCGATCTGTAAATGCCACTTCCAGCTTAGCTGTGCAGAAGAAGAACAACAAGAAGAAGAAATATCTCGAAATATGTCCGTCAGGCCCCTGCCCTTGAGATATATCTGCAAATATCTCGGAAACGAAGCGAGCTATGGCAAAATGTTGAGAGACCTTTTTTGTAGCGAATTATGTTTCCTACAGTTTATGTTCTATGATATTTTTTGATCAGAAGCGTAGTTTTCGAGATATATCGAGATATTTAAAAGTTCCAAAGCCGCACCAACATAATAGGGATACAGAAATACCGTGGCCCCTTTCTTTGAGATAACTCTGCACTAGTGCGAGCCGCAAATGCCACTTCCAGCTTAGCTGTGCAGAAGAAGAACAACAAGAAGAAGAAATATCTCGAAATATGTCCGTTAGGCCCCTTCCCTTGAGATAAATCTGCAAATATCTCGGAAACGAAGCGAGCTATGGCAAAATGTTGAGAGACCTGTTTTGTAGAGAATTAAGCTTCCTACTTTTTATGTTCTATGATATTTTTTGATCAGATGCGTAGTTCTCGAGATATATCAAGATATTTAAAAGTTCCGAAGCCGCACCAACATAATAGAGATACAGAAAAACCGGGGCCCCTCTCTTTCAGAAAACTCTGCACTATTGCGAGCTGCAAATGCCACTTCCAGCTTAGCTGTGCAGAAGAAGAACAACAAGAAGAAGAAATATCTCGAAATATGTCCGTCAGGCCCCTTCCCTTGAGATAAATCTGCAAATATCTCGGAAACGAAGCGAGCTATGGCAAAATGTTAAGAGACCTTTTTTGTAGAGAATTAAGTTTCCTACTTTTTATGTTCTATGATATTTTTTGATCAGATGCGTAGTTCTCGAGATATATCAAGATATTTAAAAGTTCCGAAGCCGCACCAACATAATAGAGATACAGAAACACCGTGGCTCCTTTCTTTGAGATAACTCTGCACTATTGCGAGCTGGAAATGCCACTTCCAGTTTAGCTGTGCAGAAGAAGAACATCAAGAAGAAGAAATATCTCGAAATATGTCCGTTAGGCCCCTTCCCTTGAGATAAATCTGCAAATATCTCGGAAACGAAGCGAGCTATGGCAAAATGTTAAGAGACCGTTTTTGTAGAGAATTAAGTTTCCTACTTTTTATGTTCTATGATATTTTTTGATCAGATGCGTAGTTCTCGAGATATATCAAGATATTTAAAAGTTCCGAAGCCGCACCAACATAATAGAGATACAGAAACACCGTGGCCCCTTTCTTTGAGATAACTCTGCACTATTGCGAGCTGGAAATGCCACTTCCAGTTTAGCTGTGCAGAGGAAGAACAACAAGAAGAAGAAATAACTCGAAATATGTCCGTTAGGCCCCTTCCCTTGAGATAAATCTGCAAATATCTCGGAAACGAAGCGAGCTATGGCAAAATGTTAAGAGACCTTTTTTGTAGAGAATTAAGTTTCCTACTTTTTATGCTCTATGATATTTTTTGATCAGATGCGCAGTTCTCGAGATATATCAAGATATTTAAAAGTTCCGAAGCCGCACCAACATAATAGAGATACAGAAACACCGTGGCCCCTTTCTTTGAGATAACTCTGCACTAGTGCGAGCCGCAAATGCCACTTCCAGCTTAGCTGTGCAGAAGAAGAACAACAAGAAGAAGAAATATCTCGAAATATGTCCGTCAGGCCCCTTCCCTTGAGATAAATCTGCAAATATCTCGGAAACGAAGCGAGCTATGGCAAAATGTTAAGAGACCTTTTTTGTAGAGAATTAAGTTTCCTACTTTTTATGTTCTATGATATTTTTTGATCAGATGCGTAGTTCTCGAGATATATCAAGATATTTAAAAGTTCCGAAGCCGCACCAACATAATAGAGATACAGAAACACCGTGGCCCCTTTCTTTGAGATAACTCTGCACTAGTGCGAGCCGCAAATGCCACTTCCAGCTTAGCTGTGCAGAAGAAGAACAACAAGAAGAAGAAATATCTCGAAATATGTCCGTCAGGCCCCTTCCCTTGAGATAAATCTGCAAATATCTCGGAAACGAAGCGAGCTATGGCAAAATGTTAAGAGACGTTTTTTGTAGAGAATTAAGTTTCCTACTTTTTATCTTCTATGATATTTTTTGATCAGATGCGTAGTTCTCGAGATATATCAAGATATTTAAAAGTTCCGAAGCCGCACCAACATAATAGAGATACAGAAACACCGTGGCCCCTCTCTTTGAGATAACTCTGCACTATTGCGAGCTGGAAATGCCACTTCCAGTTTAGCTGTGCAGAAGAAGAACAACAAGAAGAAGAAATATCTCGAAATATGTCCGTCAGGCCCCTTCCCTTGAGATATATCTGCAAATATCTCGGAAACGAAGCGAGCTATGACAAAATGTTAAGAGACCTTTTTTGTAGAGAATTATGTTTCCTACAATTTATGTTCTATGATATTTTTTGATCAGAAGCGTAGTTTTCGAGATATATCGAGATATTTAAAAGTTCCGAAGCCGCACGAACATAATAGGGATACAGAAACACCGTGGCCCCTTTCTTTGAGATAACTCTGCACTAGTGCGAGCCGCAAATGCCACTTCCAGCTTAGCTGTGCAGAAGAAGAACAACAAGAAGAAGAAATATCTCGAAATATGTCCGTCAGGCCCCTTCCCTTGAGATAAATCTGCAAATATCTCGGAAACGAAGCGAGCTATGGCAAAATGTTAAGAGACCTTTTTTGTAGAGAATTAAGTTTCCTACTTTTTATCTTCTATGATATTTTTTGATCAGATGCGTAGTTCTCGAGATATATCAAGATATTTAAAAGTTCCGAAGCCGCACCAACATAATAGAGATACAGAAACACCGTGGCCCCTTTCTTTGAGATAACTCTGCACTATTGCGAGCTGTAAATGCCACTTCCAGCTTAGCTGTGCAGAAGAAGAACAACAAGAAGAAGAAATATCTCGAAATATGTCCGTCAGGCCCCTTCCCTTGAGATATATCTGCAAATATCTCGGAAACGAAGCGAGCTATGGCAAAATGTTAAGAGACCTTTTTTGTAGAGAATTATGTTTCCTACAATTTATATTCTATGATATTTTTTGATCAGAAGCGTAGTTTTCGAGATACATCGAGATATTTAAAAGTTCCGAAGCCGCACCAACATAATAGAGATACAGAAACACCGTGGCCCCTTTCTTTGAGATAACTCTGCACTAGTGCGAGCCGCAAATGCCACTTCCAGCTTAGCTGTGCAGAAGAAGAACAACAAGAAGAAGAAATATCTCGAAATATGTCCGTCAGGCCCCTTCCCTTGAGATATATCTGCAAATATCTCGGAAACGAAGCGAGCTATGGCAAAATGTTAAGAGAGCTTTTTTGTAGAGAATTCTGTTTCCTACAATTTATGCTCTATGATATTTTTTGATCACAAGCGTAGTTTTCGAGATACATCGAGAATTTAAAAGTTCCGAAGCCGCACCAACATAATAGAGATACAGAAACAGCGTGGCCCCTTTCTTTGAGATAACTCTGCACTAGTGCGAGCCGCAAATGCCACTTCCAGCTTAGCTGTGCAGAAGAAGAACAACAAGAAGAAGAAATATCTCGAAATATGTCCGTCAGGCCCCTTCCCTTGAGATATATCTGCAAATATCTCGGAAACGAAGCGAGCTATGGCAAAATGTTAAGAGACCTTTTTTGTAGAGAATTAAGTTTCCTACTTTTTAGCTTCCATGATATTTTTTGATCAGATGCGTAGTTCTCGAGATATATCAAGATATTTAAAAGTTCCGAAGCCGCACCAACATAATAGAGATACAGAAACACCGTGGCCCCTTTCTTTGAGATAACTCTGCACTATTGCGAGCTGTAAATGCCACCTCCAGCTTAGCTGTGCAGAAGAAGAACAACAAGAAGAAGAAATATCTCGAAATATGTCCGTCAGGCCCCTTCCCTTGAGATATATCTGCAAATATCTCGGAAACGAAGCGAGCTATGGCAAAATGTTCAGAGACCTTTTTTGTAGAGCATTATGTTTCCTACAATTTATGTTCTATGATATTTTTTGATCAGAAGCGTAGTTTTCGAGATACATCGAGATATTTAAAAGTTCCGAAGCCGCACCAACATAATAGAGATACAGAAACACCGTGGCCCCTTTCTTTGAGATAACTCTGCACTAGTGCGAGCCGCAAATGCCACTTCCAGCTTAGCTGTGCAGAAGAAGAACAACAAGAAGAAGAAATATCTCGAAATATGTCCGTCAGGCCCCTTCCCTTGAGATAAACCTGCAAATATCTCGGAAACGAAGCGAGCTATGGCAAAATGTTAAGAGACCTTTTTTGTAGAGAATTAAGCTTCCTACTTTTTATCTTCTATGATATTTTTTGATCAGATGCGTAGTTCTCGAGATATATCAAGATATTTAAAAGTTCCGAAGCCGCACCAACATAATAGAGATACAGAAACACCGTGGCCCCTCTCTTTGAGATAACTCTGCACTATTGCGAGCTGGAAATGCCACTTCCAGTTTAGCTGTGCAGAAGAAGAACAGCAAGAAGAAGAAATATCTCGAAATCTGTCCGTCAGGCCCCTTCCCTTGAGATATATCTGCAAATATCTCGGAAACGAAGCGAGCTATGGCAAAATGTTAAGAGACCTTTTTTGTAGAGAATTATGTTTCCTACAATTTATGTTCTATGATATTTTTTGATCAGAAGCGTAGTTTTCGAGATACATCGAGATATTTAAAAGTTCCGAAGCCGCACCAACATAATAGAGATACAGAAACACCGTGGCCCCTTTCTTTGAGATAACTCTGCACTAGTGCGAGCCGCAAATGCCACTTTCAGCTTAGCTGTGCAGAAGAAGAACAACAAGAAGAAGAAATATCTCGAAATATGTCCGTCAGGCCCCTTCCCTTGAGATATATCTGCAAATATCTCGGAAACGAAGCGAGCTATGGCAAAATGTTAAGAGACCTTTTTTGTAGAGAATTATGTTTCCTACAATTTATGTTCTATGATATTTTTTGATCAGAAGCGTAGTTTTCGAGATACATCGAGATATTTAAAAGTTCCGAAGCCGCACCAACATAATAGGGATACAGAAACACCGTGGCCCCGTTCTTTGAGATAACTCTGCACTAGTGCGAGCCGCAAATGCCACTTCCAGCTTAGCTGTGCAGAAGAAGAACAACAAGAAGAAGAAATATCTCGAAATATGTCCGTCAGGCCCCTTCCCTTGAGATAAATCTGCAAATATCTCGGAAACGAAGCGAGCTATGGCAAAATGTTAAGAGACCTTTTTTGTAGAGAATTAAGCTTCCTACTTTTTACCTTCTATGATATTTTTTGATCAGATGCGTAGTTCTCGAGATATATCAAGATATTTAAAAGTTCCGAAGCCGCACCAACATAATAGAGATACAGAAACACCGTGGCCCCTTTCTTTGAGATAACTCTGCACTATTGCGAGCTGTAAATGCCACTCCCAGCTTAGCTGTGCAGAAGAAGAACAACAAGAAGAAGAAATATCTCGAAATCTGTCCGTCAGGCCCCTTCCCTTGAGATATATCTGCAAATATCTCGGAAACGAAGCGAGCTATGGCAAAATGTTAAGAGGCCTTTTTTGTAGAGAATTAAGTTTCCTACTTTTTATGTTCTATGATATTTTTTGATTAAATGCGTAGTTCTCGAGATATATCAAGATATTTAAAAGTTCCGAAGCCGCACCAACATAATAGAGATACAGAAACACCGTGGCCCCTTTCTTTGAGATAACTCTGCACTATTGCGAGCTGTAAATGCCACTTCCAGCTTAGCTGTGCAGAAGAAGAACAACAAGAAGAAGAAATATCTCGAAATATGTCCGACAGGCCCCTTCCCTTGAGATATATCTGCAAATATCTCGGAAACGAAGCGAGCTATGGCAAAATGTTAAGAGACCTTTTTTGTAGAGAATTATGTTTCCTACAATTTATGTTCTATGATATTTTTTGATCAGAAGCGTAGTTTTCGAGATACATCGAGATGTTTAAAAGTTCCGAAGCCGCACCAACATAATAGAGATACAGAAACACCGTGGCCCCTTTCTTTGAGATAACTCTGCACTAGTGCGAGCCGCAAATGCCACTTCCAGCTTAGCTGTGCAGAAGAAGAACAACAAGAAGAAGAAATATCTCGAAATATGTCCGTCAGGCCCCTTCCCTTGAGATAAATCTGCAAATATCTCGGAAACGAAGCGAGCTATGGCAAAATGTTAAGAGACCTTTTTTGTAGAGAAATAAGTTTCATACTTTTTATCTTCCATGATATTTTTTGATCAGATGCGTAGTTCTCGAGATATATCAAGATATTTAAAAGTTCCGAAGCCGCACCAACATAATAGAGATACAGAAACACCGTGGCCCCTTTCTTTGAGATAACTCTGCACTATTGCGAGCTGTAAATGCCACTTCCAGCTTAGCTGTGCAGAAGAAGAAATATCTCGAAATATGTCCGTCAGGCCCCTTCCCTTGAGATAAATCTGCAAATATCTCGGAAACGAAGCGAGCTATGGCAAAATGTTAAGAGACCTTTTTTGTAGAGAATTAAGTTTCCTACAATTTATGTTCTATGATATTTTTTGATCAGAAGCGTAGTTTTCGAGATACATCGAGATATTTAAAAGTTCCGAAGCCGCACCAACATAATAGAGATACAGAAACACCGTGGCCCCTTTCTTTGAGATAACTCTGCACTAGTGCGAGCCGCAAATGCCACTTCCAGCTTAGCTGTGCAGAAGAAGAACAACAAGAAGAAGAAATATCTCGAAATATGTCCGTCAGGCCCCTTCCCTTGAGATAAACCTGCAAATATCTCGGAAACGAAGCGAGCTATGGCAAAATGTTAAGAGACCTTTTTTGTAGAGAATTAAGCTTCCTACTTTTTATCTTCTATGATATTTTTTGATCAGATGCGTAGTTCTCGAGATATATCAAGATATTTAAAAGTTCCGAAGCCGCACCAACATAATAGAGATACAGAAACACCGTGGCCCCTCTCTTTGAGATAACTCTGCACTATTGCGAGCTGGAAATGCCACTTCCAGTTTAGCTGTGCAGAAGAAGAACAGCAAGAAGAAGAAATATCTCGAAATCTGTCCGTCAGGCCCCTTCCCTTGAGATATATCTGCAAATATCTCGGAAACGAAGCGAGCTATGGCAAAATGTTAAGAGACATTTTTTGTAGAGAATTATGTTTCCTACAATTTATGTTCTATGATATTTTTTGATCAGAAGCGTAGTTTTCGAGATACATCGAGATATTTAAAAGTTCCGAAGCCGCACCAACATAATAGAGATACAGAAACACCGTGGCCCCTTTCTTTGAGATAACTCTGCACTAGTGCGAGCCGCAAATGCCACTTTCAGCTTAGCTGTGCAGAAGAAGAACAACAAGAAGAAGAAATATCTCGAAATATGTCCGTCAGGCCCCTTCCCTTGAGATATATCTGCAAATATCTCGGAAACGAAGCGAGCTATGGCAAAATGTTAAGAGACCTTTTTTGTAGAGAATTATGTTTCCTACAATTTATGTTCTATGATATTTTTTGATCAGAAGCGTAGTTTTCGAGATACATCGAGATATTTAAAAGTTCCGAAGCCGCACCAACATAATAGGGATACAGAAACACCGTGGCCCCGTTCTTTGAGATAACTCTGCACTAGTGCGAGCCGCAAATGCCACTTCCAGCTTAGCTGTGCAGAAGAAGAACAACAAGAAGAAGAAATATCTCGAAATATGTCCGTCAGGCCCCTTCCCTTGAGATAAATCTGCAAATATCTCGGAAACGAAGCGAGCTATGGCAAAATGTTAAGAGACCTTTTTTGTAGAGAATTAAGCTTCCTACTTTTTACCTTCTATGATATTTTTTGATCAGATGCGTAGTTCTCGAGATATATCAAGATATTTAAAAGTTCCGAAGCCGCACCAACATAATAGAGATACAGAAACACCGTGGCCCCTTTCTTTGAGATAACTCTGCACTATTGCGAGCTGTAAATGCCACTCCCAGCTTAGCTGTGCAGAAGAAGAACAACAAGAAGAAGAAATATCTCGAAATCTGTCCGTCAGGCCCCTTCCCTTGAGATATATCTGCAAATATCTCGGAAACGAAGCGAGCTATGGCAAAATGTTAAGAGGCCTTTTTTGTAGAGAATTAAGTTTCCTACTTTTTATGTTCTATGATATTTTTTGATTAAATGCGTAGTTCTCGAGATATATCAAGATATTTAAAAGTTCCGAAGCCGCACCAACATAATAGAGATACAGAAACACCGTGGCCCCTTTCTTTGAGATAACTCTGCACTATTGCGAGCTGTAAATGCCACTTCCAGCTTAGCTGTGCAGAAGAAGAACAACAAGAAGAAGAAATATCTCGAAATATGTCCGACAGGCCCCTTCCCTTGAGATATATCTGCAAATATCTCGGAAACGAAGCGAGCTATGGCAAAATGTTAAGAGACCTTTTTTGTAGAGAATTATGTTTCCTACAATTTATGTTCTATGATATTTTTTGATCAGAAGCGTAGTTTTCGAGATACATCGAGATGTTTAAAAGTTCCGAAGCCGCACCAACATAATAGAGATACAGAAACACCGTGGCCCCTTTCTTTGAGATAACTCTGCACTAGTGCGAGCCGCAAATGCCACTTCCAGCTTAGCTGTGCAGAAGAGGAACAACAAGAAGAAGAAATATCTCGAAATATGTCCGTCAGGCCCCTTCCCTTGAGATAAATCTGCAAATATCTCGGAAACGAAGCGAGCTATGGCAAAATGTTAAGAGACCTTTTTTGTAGAGAAATAAGTTTCATACTTTTTATCTTCCATGATATTTTTTGATCAGATGCGTAGTTCTCGAGATATATCAAGATATTTAAAAGTTCCGAAGCCGCACCAACATAATAGAGATACAGAAACACCGTGGCCCCTTTCTTTGAGATAACTCTGCACTATTGCGAGCTGTAAATGCCACTTCCAGCTTAGCTGTGCAGAAGAAGAAATATCTCGAAATATGTCCGTCAGGCCCCTTCCCTTGAGATAAATCTGCAAATATCTCGGAAACGAAGCGAGCTATGGCAAAATGTTAAGAGACCTTTTTTGTAGAGAATTAAGTTTCCTACAATTTATGTTCTATGATATTTTTTGATCAGAAGCGTAGTTTTCGAGATACATCGAGATATTTAAAAGTTCCGAAGCCGCACCAACATAATAGAGATACAGAAACACCGTGGCCCCTTTCTTTGAGATAACTCTGCACTAGTGCGAGCCGCAAATGCCACTTCCAGCTTAGCTGTGCAGAAGAAGAACAACAAGAAGAAGAAATATCTCGAAATATGTCCGTCAGGCCCCTTCCCTTGAGATAAACCTGCAAATATCTCGGAAACGAAGCGAGCTATGGCAAAATGTTAAGAGACCTTTTTTGTAGAGAATTAAGCTTCCTACTTTTTATCTTCTATGATATTTTTTGATCAGATGCGTAGTTCTCGAGATATATCAAGATATTTAAAAGTTCCGAAGCCGCACCAACATAATAGAGATACAGAAACACCGTGGCCCCTCTCTTTGAGATAACTCTGCACTATTGCGAGCTGGAAATGCCACTTCCAGTTTAGCTGTGCAGAAGAAGAACAGCAAGAAGAAGAAATATCTCGAAATCTGTCCGTCAGGCCCCTTCCCTTGAGATATATCTGCAAATATCTCGGAAACGAAGCGAGCTATGGCAAAATGTTAAGAGACATTTTTTGTAGAGAATTATGTTTCCTACAATTTATGCTCTATGATATTTTTTGATCAGAAGCGTAGTTTTCGAGATACATCGAGATATTTAAAAGTTCCGAAGCCGCACCAACATAATAGAGATACAGAAACACCGTGGCCCCTTTCTTTGAGATAACTCTGCACTAGTGCGAGCCGCAAATGCCACTTTCAGCTTAGCTGTGCAGAAGAAGAACAACAAGAAGAAGAAATATCTCGAAATATGTCCGTCAGGCCCCTTCCCTTGAGATATATCTGCAAATATCTCGGAAACGAAGCGAGCTATGGCAAAATGTTAAGAGACCTTTTTTGTAGAGAATTATGTTTCCTACAATTTATGTTCTATGATATTTTTTGATCAGAAGCGTAGTTTTCGAGATACATCGAGATATTTAAAAGTTCCGAAGCCGCACCAACATAATAGGGATACAGAAACACCGTGGCCCCGTTCTTTGAGATAACTCTGCACTAGTGCGAGCCGCAAATGCCACTTCCAGCTTAGCTGTGCAGAAGAAGAACAACAAGAAGAAGAAATATCTCGAAATATGTCCGTCAGGCCCCTTCCCTTGAGATAAATCTGCAAATATCTCGGAAACGAAGCGAGCTATGGCAAAATGTTAAGAGACCTTTTTTGTAGAGAATTAAGCTTCCTACTTTTTACCTTCTATGATATTTTTTGATCAGATGCGTAGTTCTCGAGATATATCAAGATATTTAAAAGTTCCGAAGCCGCACCAACATAATAGAGATACAGAAACACCGTGGCCCCTTTCTTTGAGATAACTCTGCACTATTGCGAGCTGTAAATGCCACTCCCAGCTTAGCTGTGCAGAAGAAGAACAACAAGAAGAAGAAATATCTCGAAATCTGTCCGTCAGGCCCCTTCCCTTGAGATATATCTGCAAATATCTCGGAAACGAAGCGAGCTATGGCAAAATGTTAAGAGGCCTTTTTTGTAGAGAATTAAGTTTCCTACTTTTTATGTTCTATGATATTTTTTGATTAAATGCGTAGTTCTCGAGATATATCAAGATATTTAAAAGTTCCGAAGCCGCACCAACATAATAGAGATACAGAAACACCGTGGCCCCTTTCTTTGAGATAACTCTGCACTATTGCGAGCTGTAAATGCCACTTCCAGCTTAGCTGTGCAGAAGAAGAACAACAAGAAGAAGAAATATCTCGAAATATGTCCGACAGGCCCCTTCCCTTGAGATATATCTGCAAATATCTCGGAAACGAAGCGAGCTATGGCAAAATGTTAAGAGACCTTTTTTGTAGAGAATTATGTTTCCTACAATTTATGTTCTATGATATTTTTTGATCAGAAGCGTAGTTTTCGAGATACATCGAGATGTTTAAAAGTTCCGAAGCCGCACCAACATAATAGAGATACAGAAACACCGTGGCCCCTTTCTTTGAGATAACTCTGCACTAGTGCGAGCCGCAAATGCCACTTCCAGCTTAGCTGTGCAGAAGAAGAACAACAAGAAGAAGAAATATCTCGAAATATGTCCGTCAGGCCCCTTCCCTTGAGATAAATCTGCAAATATCTCGGAAACGAAGCGAGCTATGGCAAAATGTTAAGAGACCTTTTTTGTAGAGAAATAAGTTTCATACTTTTTATCTTCCATGATATTTTTTGATCAGATGCGTAGTTCTCGAGATATATCAAGATATTTAAAAGTTCCGAAGCCGCACCAACATAATAGAGATACAGAAACACCGTGGCCCCTTTCTTTGAGATAACTCTGCACTATTGCGAGCTGTAAATGCCACTTCCAGCTTAGCTGTGCAGAAGAAGAAATATCTCGAAATATGTCCGTCAGGCCCCTTCCCTTGAGATAAATCTGCAAATATCTCGGAAACGAAGCGAGCTATGGCAAAATGTTAAGAGACCTTTTTTGTAGAGAATTAAGTTTCCTACTTTTTATGTTCTATGATATTTGTTGATTAAATGAGTAGTTCTCGAGATATATCAAGATATTTAAAAGTTCCGAAGCCGCACCAACATAATAGAGATACAGAAACACCGTGGCCCCTTTCTTTGAGATAACTCTGCACTAGTGCGAGCCGCAAATGCCACTTCCAGCTTAGCTGTGCAGAAGAAGAGCAACAAGAAGAAGAAATATCTCGAAATATGTCCGTCAGGCCCCTTCCCTTGAGATAAATCTGCAAATATCTCGGAAACGAAGCGAGCTATGGCAAAATGTTAAGAGACCTTTTTTGTAGAGAATTAAGTTTCCTACTTTTTATGTTGTATGATATTTTTTGATCAGATGCGTAGTTCTCGAGATATATCAAGATATTTAAAAGTTCCGAAGCCGCACCAACATAATAGAGATACAGAAACACCGTGGCCCCTTTCTTTGAGATAACTCTGCACTATTGCGAGCTGTAAATGCCACTTCCAGCTTAGCTGTGCAGAAGAAGAACAACAAGAAGAAGAAATATCTCGAAATCTGTCCGTCAGGCCCCTTCCCTTGAGATATATCTGCAAATATCTCGGAAACGAAGCGAGCTATGGCAAAATGTTAAGAGACCTTTTTTGTAGAGAATTATGTTTCCTACAATTTATGTTCTATGATATTTTTTGATCAGAAGCGTAGTTTTCGAGATACATCGAGATATTTAAAAGTTCCGAAGCCGCGCCAACATAATAGAGATACAGAAACACCGTGGCCCCTTTCTTTGAGATAACTCTGCACTATTGCGAGCTGCAAATGCCACTTCCAGCTTAGCTGTGCAGAGGAAGAACAACAAGAAGAAGAAATATCTCGAAATATGTCCGTCAGGCCAGTTCCTTTGAGATAAATCTGCAAATATCTCGGAAACGAAGCGAGCTATGGCAAAATGTGTAGAGACCTTTTTTGTAGAGAATTAAGTTTCCTACTTTTTATGTTGTATGATATTTTTTGATCAGATGCGTAGTTCTCGAGATATATCAAGATATTTAAAAGTTCCGAAGCCGCACCAACATAATAGAGATACAGAAACGCCGTGGCCCCTTTCTTTGAGATAACTCTGCACTATTGCGAGCTGCAAATGCCACTTCCAGCTTAGCTGTGCAGAGGAAGAACAACAAGAAGAAGAAATATCTCGAAATATGTCCGTCAGGCCAGTTCCTTTGAGATGAATCTGCAAATATCTCGGAAACGAAGCGAGCTATGGCAAAATGTTAAGAGACGTTTTTTATAGAGAATTATGTTTCCTACAATTTATGTTCTATGATATTTTTTGATCAGAAGCGTAGTTTTCGAGATATATCGAGATATTTAAAAGTTCCGAAGCCGCACCAACATAATAGAGATACAGAAACACCGTGGCCCCTTTCTTTGAGATAACTCTGCACTAGTGCGAGCCGCAAATGCCACTTCCAGCTTAGCTGTGCAGAAGAAGAACAACAAGAAGAAGAAATATCTCGAAATATGTCCGGCAGGCCCCTTCCCTTGAGATATATCTGCAAATATCTCGGAAACGAAGCGAGCTATGGCAAAATGTTAAGAGACCTTTTTTGTAGAGAATTCTGTTTCCTACAATTCATGTTCTATGATATTTTTTGATCAGAAGCGTAGTTTTCGAGATATATCGAGATATTTAAAAGTTCCGAAGCCGCACCAACATAATAGAGATACAGAAACACCGTGGCCCCTTTCTTTGAGATAACTCTGCACTAGTGCGAGCCGCAAATGCCACTTCCAGCTTAGCTGTGCAGAAGAAGAACAACAAGAAGAAGAAATATCTCGAAATATGTCCGGCAGGCCCCTTCCCTTGAGATAAATCTGCAAATATCTCGGAAACGAAGCGAGCTATGGCAAAATGTTAAGAGACCTTTTTTGTAGAGAATTAAGTTTCCCACTTTTTATGTTGTATGATATTTTTTGATCAGATGCGTAGTTCTCGAGATATATCAAGATATTTAAAAGTTCCGAAGCCGCACCAACATAATAGAGATACAGAAACACCGTGGCCCCTTTCTTTGAGATAACTCTGCACTATTGCGAGCTGCAAATGCCACTTCCAGCTTAGCTGTGCAGAGGAAGAACAACAAGAAGAAGAAATATCTCGAAATATGTCCGTCAGGCCAGTTCCTTTGAGATAAATCTGCAAATATCTCGGAAACGAAGCGAGCTATGGCAAAATGTGTAGAGACCTTTTTTGTAGAGAATTAAGTTTCCTACTTTTTATGTTCTATGATATTTTTTGATCAGATGCGTAGTTCTCGAGATATATCAAGATATTTAAAAGTTCCGAAGCCGCACCAACATAATAGAGATACAGAAACGCCGTGGCCCCTTTCTTTGAGATAACTCTGCACTATTGCGAGCTGCAAATGCCACTTCCAGCTTAGCTGTGCAGAGGAAGAACAACAAGAAGAAGAAATATCTCGAAATATGTCCGTCAGGCCAGTTCCTTTGAGATGAATCTGCAAATATCTCGGAAACGAAGCGAGCTATGGCAAAATGTTAAGAGACGTTTTTTATAGACAATTATGTTTCCTACAATTTATGTTCTATGATATTTTTTGATCAGAAGCGTAGTTTTCGAGATACATCGAGATATTTAAAAGTTCCGAAGCCGCACCAACATAATAGAGATACAGAAACACCGTGGCCCCTTTCTTTGAGATAACTCTGCACTAGTGCGAGCCGCAAATGCCACTTCCAGCTTAGCTGTGCAGAAGAAGAACAACAAGAAGAACAAATATCTCGAAATATGTCCGTCAGGCCCCTTCCCTTGAGATAAATCTGCAAATATCTCGGAAACGAAGAGAGCTATGGCAAAATGTTAAGAGACCTTTTTTGTAGAGAATTAAGTTTCCTACTTTTTATGTTCTATGATATTTTTTGATCAGATGCGTAGTTCTCGAGATATATCAAGATATTTAAAAGTTCCGAAGCCGCACCAACATAATAGAGATACAGAAACACCGTGGCCCCTTTCTTTGAGATAACTCTGCACTATTGCGAGCTGTAAATGCCACTTCCAGCTTAGCTGTGCAGAAGAAGAACAACAAGAAGAAGAAATATCTCGAAATATGTCCGTCAGGCCCCTTCCCTTGAGATATATCTGCAAATATCTCGGAAACGAAGCGAGCTATGGCAAAATGTTAAGAGACGTTTTTTGTAGAGAATTATGTATCCTACTATTTATGTTGTATGATATTTTTTGATAAGATGCGTAGTTTTCGAGATACATCGAGATATTTAAAAGTTCCGAAGCCGCACCAACATAATAGAGATACAGAAACACCGTGGCCCCTTTCTTTGAGATAACTCTGCACTAGTGCGAGCCGCAAATGCCACTTCCAGCTTAGCTGTGCAGAAGAAGAACAACAAGAAGAAGAAATATCTCGAAATATGTCCGTCAGGCCCCTTCCCTTGAGATAAATCTGCAAATATCTCGGAAACGAAGCGAGCTATGGCAAAATGTTAAGAGACCTTTTTTGTAGAGAATTAAGTTTCCTACTTTTTATGTTCTATGATATTTTTTGATCAGATGCGTAGTTCTCGAGATATATCAAGATATTTAAAAGTTCCGAAGCCGCACCAACATAATAGAGATACAGAAACACCGTGGCCCCTTTCTTTGAGATAACTCTGCACCATTGCGAGCTGCAAATGCCACTTCCAGCTTAGCTGTGCAGAGGAAGAACAACAAGAAGAAGAAATATCTCGAAATATGTCCGTCAGGCCAGTTCCTTTGAGATAAATCTGCAAATATCTCGGAAACGAAGCGAGCTATGGCAAAATGTGTAGAGACCTTTTTTGTAGAGAATTAAGTTTCCTACTTTTTATGTTGTACGATATTTTTTGATCAGATGCGTAGTTCTCGAGATATATCAAGATATTTAAAAGTTCCGAAGCCGCACCAACATAATAGAGATACAGAAACGCCGTGGCCCCTTTCTTTGAGATAACTCTGCACTATTGCGAGCTGCAAATGCCACTTCCAGCTTAGCTGTGCAGAGGAAGAACAACAAGAAGAAGAAATATCTCGAAATATGTCCGTCAGGCCAGTTCCTTTGAGATGAATCTGCAAATATCTCGGAAACGAAGCGAGCTATGGCAAAATGTTAAGAGAGCTTTTTTATAGAGAATTATGTTTCCTACAATTTATGTTCTATGATATTTTTTGATCAGAAGCGTAGTTTTCGAGATACATCGAGATATTTAAAAGTTCCGAAGCCGCACCAACATAATAGAGATACAGAAACACCGTGGCCCCTTTCTTTGAGATAACTCTGCACTATTGCGAGCTGTAAATGCCACTTCCAGCTTAGCTGTGCAGAAGAAGAACAACAAGAAGAAGAAATATCTCGAAATATGTCCGTCAGGCCCCTTCCCTTGAGATATATCTGCAAATATCTCGGAAACGAAGCGAGCTATGGCAAAATGTTAAGAGACGTTTTTTGTAGAGAATTATGTATCCTACTATTTATGTTCTATGATATTTTTTGTTCCGAAGCGTAGTTTTCGAGATATATCCAGATATTTAAAAGTTCCGAAGCCGCACCAACATAATAGGGATACAGAAACACATTGGCCCCTTTCTTTGAGATAACTCTGCACTATTGCGAGCTGTAAATGCCACTTCCAGCTTAGCTGTGCAGAAGAAGAACAACAAGAAGAAGAAATATCTCGAAATATGTCCGTCAGGCCCCTTCCCTTGAGATAAATCTGCAAATATCTCGGAAACGAAGAGAGCTATGGCAAAATGTTAAGAGACCTTTTTTGTAGAGAATTAAGTTTCCTACTTTTTATGTTCTATGATATTTTTTGATCAGATGCGTAGTTCTCGAGATATATCAAGATATTTAAAAGTTCCGAAGCCGCACCAACATAATAGAGATACAGAAACACCGTGGCCCCTTTCTTTGAGATAACTCTGCACTATTGCGAGCTGTAAATGCCACTTCCAGCTTAGCTGTGCAGAAGAAGAACAACAAGAAGAAGAAATATCTCGAAATATGTCCGTCAGGCCCCTTCCCTTGAGATATATCTGCAAATATCTCGGAAACGAAGCGAGCTATGGCAAAATGTTAAGAGACGTTTTTTGTAGAGAATTATGTATCCTACTATTTATGTTCTATGATATTTTTTGTTCCGAAGCGTAGTTTTCGAGATATATCCAGATATTTAAAAGTTCCGAAGCCGCACCAACATAATAGGGATACAGAAACACCGTGGCCCCTTTCTTTGAGATAACTCTGCACTATTGCGAGCTGTAAATGCCACTTCCAGCTTAGCTGTGCAGAAGAAGAACAACAAGAAGAAGAAATATCTCGAAATATGTCCGTCAGGCCCCTTCCCTTGAGATATATCTGCAAATATCTCGGAAACGAAGCGAGCTATGGCAAAATGTTGAGAGACCTTTTTTGTAGAGAATTATGTTTCCTACAATTTATGTTCTATGATATTTTTTGATCAGAAGCGTAGTTTTCGAGATATATCGAGATATTTAAAAGTTCCGAAGCCGCACCAACATAATAGAGATACAGAAACACCGTGGCCCCTTTCTTTGAGATAACTCTGCACTATTGCGAGCTGTAAATGCCACTTCCAGCTTAGCTGTGCAGAAGAAGAACAACAAGAAGAAGAAATATCTCGAAATATGTCCGTCAGGCCCCTTCCCTTGAGATAAATCTGCAAATATCTCGGAAACGAAGCGAGCTATGGCAAAATGTTAAGAGACCTTTTTTGTAGAGAATTAAGTTTCCTACTTTTTATGTTCTATGATATTTTTTGATCAGATGCGTAGTTCTCGAGATATATCAAGATATTTAAAAGTTCCGAAGCCGCACCAACATAATAGAGATACAGAAACACCGTGGCCCCTCTCTTTGAGATAACTCTGCACTATTGCGAGCTGGAAATGCCACTTCCAGCTTAGCTGTGCAGAGGAAGAACAACAAGAAGAAGAAATATCTCGAAATATGTCCGTCAGGCCAGTTCCTTTGAGCTGAATCTGCAAATATCTCGGAAACGAAGCGAGCTATGGCAAAATGTTGAGAGACGTTTTTTGTAGAGAATTATGTTTCCTACAATTTATGTTCTATGATATTTTTTGATCAGAAGCGTAGTTTTCGAGATATATCGAGATATTTAAAAGTTCCGAAGCCGCACCAACATAATAGGGATACAGAAACACCGTGGCCCCTTTCTTTGAGATAACTCTGCACTAGTGCGAGCCGCAAATGCCACTTCCAGCTTAGCTGTGCAGAAGAAGAACAACAAGAAGAAGAAATATCTCGAAATATGTCCGTCAGGCCCCTTCCCTTGAGATAAATCTGCAAATATCTCGGAAACGAAGCGAGCTATGGCAAAATGTTAAGAGACCTTTTTTGTAGAGAATTAAGTTTCCTACTTTTTATGTTGTATGATATTTTTTGATCAGATGCGTAGTTCTCGAGATATATCAAGATATTTAAAAGTTCCGAAGCCGCACCAACATAATAGAGATACAGAAACGCCGTGGCCCCTTTCTTTGAGATAACTCTGCACTATTGCGAGCTGCAAATGCCACTTCCAGCTTAGCTGTGCAGAGGAAGAACAACAAGAAGAAGAAATATCTCGAAATATGTCCGTCAGGCCAGTTCCTTTGAGCTGAATCTGCAAATATCTCGGAAAAGAAGCGAGCTATGGCAAAATGTTGAGAGACGTTTTTTGTAGAGAATTATGTTTCCTACAATTTATGTTCTATGATATTTTTTGATCAGAAGCGTAGTTTTGGAGATATATCGAGATATTTAAAAGTTCCGAAGCCGCACCAACATAATAGGGATACAGAAACACCGTGGACCCTTTCTTTGAGATAACTCTGCACTAGTGCGAGCCGCAAATGCCACTTCCAGCTTAGCTGTGCAGAAGAAGAACAACAAGAAGAAGAAATATCTCGAAATATGTCCGTCAGGCCCCTTCCCTTGAGATAAATCTGCAAATATCTCGGAAACGAAGCGAGCTATGGCAAAATGTTAAGAGACCTTTTTTGTAGAGAATTATGTTTCCTACAATTTATGTTCTATGATATTTTTTGATCAGAAGCGTAGTTTTCGAGATACATCGAGATATTTAAAAGTTCCGAAGCCGCACCAACATAATAGAGATACAGAAACACCGTGGCCCCTTTCTTTGAGATAACTCTGCACTAGTGCGAGCCGCAAATGCCACTTCCAGCTTAGCTGTGCAGAAGAAGAACAACAAAAAGAAGAAATATCTCGAAATATGTCCGGCAGGCCCCTTCCCTTGAGATATATCTGCAAATATCTCGGAAACGAAGCGAGCTATGGCAAAATGTTAAGAGACCTTTTTTGTAGAGAATTCTGTTTCCTACAATTTATGTTCTATGATATTTTTTGATCAGAAGCGTAGTTTTCGAGATATATCGAGATATTTAAAAGTTCCGAAGCCGCACCAACATAATAGAGATACAGAAACACCGTGGCCCCTTTCTTTGAGATAACTCTGCACTAGTGCGAGCCGCAAATGCCACTTCCAGCTTAGCTGTGCAGAAGAAGAACAACAAGAAGAAGAAATATCTCGAAATATGTCCGTCAGGCCCCTTCCCTTGAGATAAATCTGCAAATATCTCGGAAACGAAGCGAGCTATGGCAAAATGTTAAGAGACCTTTTTTGTAGAGAATTAAGTTTCCTACTTTTTATGTTCTATGATATTTTTTGATCAGATGCGTAGTTCTCGAGATATATCAAGATATCTAAAAGTTCCGAAGCCGCACCAACATAATAGAGATACAGAAACACCGTGGCCCCTTTCTTTGAGATAACTCTGCACTATTGCGAGCGGCAAATGCCACTTCCAGCTTAGCTGTGCAGAGGAAGAACAACAAGAAGAAGAAATATCTCGAAATATGTCCGTCAGGCCAGTTCCTTTGAGATAAATCTGCAAATATCTCGGAAACGAAGCGAGCTATGGCAAAATGTTTAGAGACCTTTTTTGTAGAGAATTAAGTTTCCTACTTTTTATGTTGTATGATATTTTTTGATCAGATGCGTAGTTCTCGAGATATATCAAGATATTTAAAAGTTCCGAAGCCGCACCAACATAATAGAGATACAGAAACGCCGTGGCCTCTTTCTTTGAGATAACTCTGCACTATTGCGAGCTGCAAATGCCACTTCCAGCTTAGCTGTGCAGAGGAAGAACAACAAGAAGAAGAAATGTCTCGAAATATGTCCGTCAGGCCAGTTCCTTTGAGATGAATCTGCAAATACCTCGGAAACGAAGCGAGCTATGGCAAAATGTTAAGAGACGTTTTTTATAGAGAATTATGTTTCCTACAATTTATGTTCTATGATATTTTTTGATCAGAAGCGTAGTTTTCGAGATACATCGAGATATTTAAAAGTTCCGAAGCCGCACCAACAAATAGAGATACAGAAACACCGTGGCCCCTTTCTTTGAGATAACTCTGCACTATTGCGAGCTGCAAATGCCACTTCCAGCTTAGCTGTGCAGAGGAAGAACAACAAGAAGAAGAAGTATCTCGAAATATGTCCGTCAGGCCCGTTCCATTGAGCTGAATCTGCAAATATCTCGGAAACGAAGCGAGCTATGGCAAAATGTTAAGAGACGTTTTTTGTAGAGAATTATCTTTCCTACAATTTATGTTCTATGATATTTTTTGATCAGAAGCGTAGTTTTCGAGATATATCGAGATATTTAAAAGTTCCGAAGCCGCACCAACATAATAGAGATACAGAAACACCGTGGCCCCTTTCTTTGAGATAACTCTGCACTAGTGCGAGCCGCAAATGCCACTTCCAGCTTATCTGTGCAGAAGAAGAACAACAAGAAGAAGAAATATCTCGAAATATGTCCGTCAGGCCCCTTCCCTTGAGATAAATCTGCAAATATCTCGGAAACCAAGCGAGCTATGGCAAAATGTTAAGAGACGTTTTTTGTAGAGAATTATGTATCCTACTATTTATGTTGTATGATATTTTTTGATCAGATGCGTAGTTCTCGAGATATATCAAGATATTTAAAAGTTCCGAAGCCGCACCAACATAATAGAGATACAGAAACACCGTGGCCCCTTTCTTTGAGATAACTCTGCACTATTGCGAGCTGTAAATGCCACTTCCAGCTTAGCTGTGCAGAAGAAGAACAACAAGAAGAAGAAATATCTCGAAATATGTCCGTCAGGCCCCTTCCCTTGAGATATATCTGCAAATATCTCGGAAACGAAGCGAGCTATGGCAAAATGTTAAGAGACCTTTTTTGTAGAGAATTCTGTTTCCTACAATTTATGTTCTATGATATTTTTTGATCAGCAGCGTAGTTTTCGAGATATATCGAGATATTTAAAAGTTCCGAAGCCGCACCAACATAATAGAGATACAGAAACACCGTGGCCCCTTTCTTTGAGATAACTCTGCACTAGTGCGAGCCGCAAATGCCACTTCCAGCTTAGCTGTGCAGAAGAAGAACAACAAGAAGAAGAAATATCTCGAAATATGTCCGTCAGGCCCCTTCCCTTGAGATAAATCTGCAAATATCTCGGAAACGAAGCGAGCTATGGCAAAATGTTAAGAGACCTTTTTTGTAGAGAATTCTGTTTCCTACAATTTATGTTCTATGATATTTTTTGATCAGCAGCGTAGTTTTCGAGATATATCGAGATATTTAAAAGTTCCGAAGCCGCACCAACATAATAGAGATACAGAAACACCGTGGCCCCTTTCTTTGAGATAACTCTGCACTAGTGCGAGCCGCAAATGCCACTTCCAGCTTAGCTGTGCAGAAGAAGAACAACAAGAAGAAGAAATATCTCGAAATATGTCCGTCAGGCCCCTTCCCTTGAGATAAATCTGCAAATATCTCGGAAACGAAGCGAGCTATGGCAAAATGTTAAGAGACCTTTTTTGTAGAGAATTAAGTTTCCTACTTTTTATGTTCTATGATATTTTTTGATCAGATGCGTAGTTCTCGAAATATATCAAGATATTTAAAAGTTCCGAAGCCGCACCAACATAATAGAGATACAGAAACACCGTGGCCCCTTTCTTTGAGATAACTCTGCACTATTGCGAGCTGCAAATGCCACTTCCAGCTTAGCTGTGCAGAGGAAGAACAACAAGAAGAAGAAATATCTCGAAATATGTCCGTCAGGCCAGTTCCTTTGAGATAAATCTGCAAATATCTCGGAAACGAAGCGAGCTATGGCAAAATGTGTAGAGACCTTTTTTGTAGAGAATTAAGTTTCCTACTTTTTATGTTGTATGAAATTTTTTGATCAGATGCGTAGTTCTCGAGATATATCAAGATATTTAAAAGTTCCGAAGCCGCACCAACATAATAGAGATACAGAAACGCCGTGGCCCCTTTCTTTGAGATAACTCTGCACTATTGCGAGCTGCAAATGCCACTTCCAGCTTAGCTGTGCAGAGGAAGAACAACAAGAAGAAGAAATATCTCGAAATATGTCCGTCAGGCCAGTTCCTTTGAGATGAATCTGCAAATATCTCGGAAACGAAGCGAGCTATGGCAAAATGTTAAGAGACCTTTTTTATAGAGAATTATGTTTCCTACAATTTATGTTCTATGATATTTTTTGATCAGAAGCGTAGTTTTCGAGATACATCGAGATATTTAAAAGTTCCGAAGCCGCACCAACATAATAGAGATACAGAAACACCGTGGCCCCTTTCTTTGAGATAACTCTGCACTAGTGCGAGCCGCAAATGCCACTTCCAGCTTAGCTGTGCAGAAGAAGAACAACAAGAAGAAGAAATATCTCGAAATATGTCCGTCAGGCCCCTTCCCTTGAGATAAATCTGCAAATATCTCGGAAACGAAGAGAGCTATGGCAAAATGTTAAGAGACCTTTTTTGTAGAGAATTATGTATCCTACTATTTATGGTCTATGATATTTTTTGTTCCGAAGCGTAGTTTTCGAGATATATCCAGATATTTAAAAGTTCCGAAGCCGCACCAACATAATAGGGATACAGAAACACCGTGGCCCCTTTCTTTGAGATAACTCTGCACTATTGCGAGCTGTAAATGCCACTTCCAGCTTAGCTGTGCAGAAGAAGAACAACAAGAAGAAGAAATATCTCGAAATATGTCCGTCAGGCCCCTTCCCTTGAGATATATCTGCAAATATCTCGGAAACGAAGCGAGCTATGGCAAAATGTTGAGAGACCGTTTTTGTAGAGAATTATGTTTCCTACAATTTATGTTCTATGATATTTTTTGATCAGAAGCGTAGTTTTCGAGATATATCGAGATATTTAAAAGTTCCGAAGCCGCACCAACATAATAGAGATACAGAAACACCGTGGCCCCTTTCTTTGAGATAACTCTGCACTATTGCGAGCTGTAAATGCCACTTCCAGCTTAGCTGTGCAGAAGAAGAACAACAAGAAGAAGAAATATCTCGAAATATGTCCGTCAGGCCCCTTCCCTTGAGATAAATCTGCAAATATCTCGGAAACGAAGCGAGCTATGGCAAAATGTTAAGAGACCTTTTTTGTAGAGAATTAAGTTTCCTACTTTTTATGTTCTATGATATTTTTTGATCAGATGCGTAGTTCTCGAGATATATCAAGATATTTAAAAGTTCCGAAGCCGCACCAACATAATAGAGATACAGAAACACCGTGGCCCCTTTCTTTGAGATAACTCTGCACTATTGCGAGCTGCAAATGCCACTTCCAGCTTAGCTGTGCAGAGGAAGAACAACAAGAAGAAGAAGTATCTCGAAATATGTCCGTCAGGCCCGTTCCATTGAGCTGAATCTGCAAATATCTCGGAAACGAAGCGAGCTATGGCAAAATGTTGAGAGACCTTTTTTGTAGAGAATTATGTTTCCTACAATTTATGTTCTATGATATTTTTTGATCAGAAGCGTAGTTCTCGAGATATATCGAGATATTTAAAAGTTCCGAAGCCGCACCAACATAATAGGGATACAGAAACACCGTGGCCCCTTTCTTTGAGATAACTCTGCACTAGTGCGAGCCGCAAATGCCACTTCCAGCTTAGCTGTGCAGAAGAAGAACAACAAGAAGAAGAAATATCTCGAAATATGTCCGTCAGGCCCCTTCCCTTGAGATAAATCTGCAAATATCTCGGAAACGAAGCGAGCTATGGCAAAATGTTAAGAGACCTTTTTTGTAGAGAATTAAGTTTCCTACTTTTTATGTTGTATGATATTTTTTGATCAGATGCGTAGTTCTCGAGATATATCAAGATATTTAAAAGTTCCGAAGCCGCACCAACATAATAGAGATACAGAAACGCCGTGGCCCCTTTCTTTGAGATAACTCTGCACTATTCCGAGCTGCAAATGCCACTTCCAGCTTAGCTGTGCAGAGGAAGAACAACAAGAAGAAGAAATATCTCGAAATATGTCCGTCAGGCCAGTTCCTTTGAGCTGAATCTGCAAATATCTCGGAAACGAAGCGAGCTATGGCAAAATGTTGAGAGACGTTTTTTGTAGAGAATTATGTTTCCTACAATTTATGTTCTATGATATTTTTTGATCAGAAGCGTAGTTTTCGGGATATATCGAGATATTTAAAAGTTCCGAAGCCGCACCAACATAATAGGGATACAGAAACACCGTGGACCCTTTCTTTGAGATAACTCTGCACTAGTGCGAGCCGCAAATGCCACTTCCAGCTTAGCTGTGCAGAAGAAGAACAACAAGAAGAAGAAATATCTCGAAATATGTCCGTCAGGCCCCTTCCCTTGAGATAAATCTGCAAATATCTCGGAAACGAAGCGAGCTATGGCAAAATGTTAAGAGACCTTTTTTGTAGAGAATTATGTTTCCTACAATTTATGTTCTATGATATTTTTTGATCAGAAGCGTAGTTTTCGAGATACATCGAGATATTTAAAAGTTCCGAAGCCGCACCAACATAATAGAGATACAGAAACACCGTGGCCCCTTTCTTTGAGATAACTCTGCACTAGTGCGAGCCGCAAATGCCACTTCCAGCTTAGCTGTGCAGAAGAAGAACAACAAAAAGAAGAAATATCTCGAAATATGTCCGGCAGGCCCCTTCCCTTGAGATATATCTGCAAATATCTCGGAAACGAAGCGAGCTATGGCAAAATGTTAAGAGACCTTTTTTGTAGAGAATTCTGTTTCCTACAATTTATGTTCTATGATATTTTTTGATCAGAAGCGTAGTTTTCGAGATATATCGAGATATTTAAAAGTTCCGAAGCCGCACCAACATAATAGAGATACAGAAACACCGTGGCCCCTTTCTTTGAGATAACTCTGCACTAGTGCGAGCCGCAAATGCCACTTCCAGCTTAGCTGTGCAGAAGAAGAACAACAAGAAGAAGAAATATCTCGAAATATGTCCGTCAGGCCCCTTCCCTTGAGATAAATCTGCAAATATCTCGGAAACGAAGAGAGCTATGGCAAAATGTTAAGAGACCTTTTTTGTAGAGAATTATGTATCCTACTATTTATGTTCTATGATATTTTTTGTTCCGAAGCGTAGTTTTCGAGACATATCCAGATATTTAAAAGTTCCGAAGCCGCACCAACATAATAGGGATACAGAAACACCGTGGCCCCTTTCTTTGAGATAACCCTGCACTATTGCGAGCTGTAAATGCCACTTCCAGCTTAGCTGTGCAGAAGAAGAACAACAAGAAGAAGAAATATCTCGAAATATGTCCGTCAGGCCCCTTCCCTTGAGATATATCTGCAAATATCTCGGAAACGAAGCGAGCTATGGCAAAATGTTGAGAGACCTTTTTTGTAGAGAATTATGTTTCCTACAATTTATGTTCTATGATATTTTTTGATCAGAAGCGTAGTTTTCGAGATATATCGAGATATTTAAAAGTTCCGAAGCCGCACCAACATAATAGAGATACAGAAACACCGTGGCCCCTTTCTTTGAGATAACTCTGCACTATTGCGAGCTGTAAATGCCACTTCCAGCTTAGCTGTGCAGAAGAAGAACAACAAGAAGAAGAAATATCTCGAAATATGTCCGTCAGGCCCCTTCCCTTGAGATAAATCTGCAAATATCTCGGAAACGAAGCGAGCTATGGCAAAATGTTAAGAGACCTTTTTTGTAGAGAATTAAGTTTCCTACTTTTTATGTTCTATGATATTTTTTGATCAGATGCGTAGTTCTCGAGATATATCAAGATATTTAAAAGTTCCGAAGCCGCACCAACATAATAGAGATACAGAAACACCGTGGCCCCTTTCTTTGAGATAACTCTGCACTATTGCGAGCTGCAAATGCCACTTCCAGCTTAGCTGTGCAGAGGAAGAACAACAAGAAGAAGAAGTATCTCGAAATATGTCCGTCAGGCCCGTTCCATTGAGCTGAATCTGCAAATATCTCGGAAACGAAGCGAGCTATGGCAAAATGTTGAGAGACCTTTTTTGTAGAGAATTATGTTTCGTACAATTTATGTTCTATGATATTTTTTGATCAGAAGCGTAGTTCTCGAGATATATCAAGATATTTAAAAGTTCCGAAGCCGCACCAACATAATAGAGATACAGAAACGCCGTGGCCCCTTTCTTTGAGATAACTCTGCACTATTGCGAGCTGCAAATGCCACTTCCAGCTTAGCTGTGCAGAGGAAGAACAACAAGAAGAAGAAATATCTCGAAATATGTCCGTCAGGCCAGTTCCTTTGAGATGAATCTGCAAATATCTCGGAAACGAAGCGAGCTATGGCAAAATGTTAAGAGACCTTTTTTGTAGAGAATTAAGTTTCCTACTTTTTATCTTCTATGATATTTTTTGATCAGATGCGTAGTTCTCGAGATATATCAAGATATTTAAAAGTTCCGAAGCCGCACCAACATAATAGAGATACAGAAACACCGTGGCCCCTTTCTTTGAGATAACTCTGCACTATTGCGAGCTGCAAATGCCACTTCCAGCTTAGCTGTGCAGAGGAAGAACAACAAGAAGAAGAAATATCTCGAAATATGTCCGTCAGGCCAGTTCCTTTGAGATAAATCTGCAAATATCTCGGAAACGAAGCGAGCTATGGCAAAATGTGTAGAGACCTTTTTTGTAGAGAATTAAGTTTCCTACTTTTTATGTTGTATGAAATTTTTTGATCAGATGCGTAGTTCTCGAGATATATCAAGATATTTAAAAGTTCCGAAGCCGCACCAACATAATAGAGATACAGAAACGCCGTGGCCCCTTTCTTTGAGATAACTCTGCACTATTGCGAGCTGCAAATGCCACTTCCAGCTTAGCTGTGCAGAGGAAGAACAACAAGAAGAAGAAATATCTCGAAATATGTCCGTCAGGCCAGTTCCTTTGAGATGAATCTGCAAATATCTCGGAAACGAAGCGAGCTATGGCAAAATGTTAAGAGACCTTTTTTATAGAGAATTATGTTTCCTACAATTTATGTTCTATGATATTTTTTGATCAGAAGCGTAGTTTTCGAGATACATCGAGATATTTAAAAGTTCCGAAGCCGCACCAACATAATAGAGATACAGAAACACCGTGGCCCCTTTCTTTGAGATAACTCTGCACTAGTGCGAGCCGCAAATGCCACTTCCAGCTTAGCTGTGCAGAAGAAGAACAACAAGAAGAAGAAATATCTCGAAATATGTCCGTCAGGCCCCTTCCCTTGAGATAAATCTGCAAATATCTCGGAAACGAAGAGAGCTATGGCAAAATGTTAAGAGACCTTTTTTGTAGAGAATTATGTATCCTACTATTTATGGTCTATGATATTTTTTGTTCCGAAGCGTAGTTTTCGAGATATATCCAGATATTTAAAAGTTCCGAAGCCGCACCAACATAATAGGGATACAGAAACACCGTGGCCCCTTTCTTTGAGATAACTCTGCACTATTGCGAGCTGTAAATGCCACTTCCAGCTTAGCTGTGCAGAAGAAGAACAACAAGAAGAAGAAATATCTCGAAATATGTCCGTCAGGCCCCTTCCCTTGAGATATATCTGCAAATATCTCGGAAACGAAGCGAGCTATGGCAAAATGTTGAGAGACCGTTTTTGTAGAGAATTATGTTTCCTACAATTTATGTTCTATGATATTTTTTGATCAGAAGCGTAGTTTTCGAGATATATCGAGATATTTAAAAGTTCCGAAGCCGCACCAACATAATAGAGATACAGAAACACCGTGGCCCCTTTCTTTGAGATAACTCTGCACTATTGCGAGCTGTAAATGCCACTTCCAGCTTAGCTGTGCAGAAGAAGAACAACAAGAAGAAGAAATATCTCGAAATATGTCCGTCAGGCCCCTTCCCTTGAGATAAATCTGCAAATATCTCGGAAACGAAGCGAGCTATGGCAAAATGTTAAGAGACCTTTTTTGTAGAGAATTAAGTTTCCTACTTTTTATGTTCTATGATATTTTTTGATCAGATGCGTAGTTCTCGAGATATATCAAGATATTTAAAAGTTCCGAAGCCGCACCAACATAATAGAGATACAGAAACACCGTGGCCCCTTTCTTTGAGATAACTCTGCACTATTGCGAGCTGCAAATGCCACTTCCAGCTTAGCTGTGCAGAGGAAGAACAACAAGAAGAAGAAGTATCTCGAAATATGTCCGTCAGGCCCGTTCCATTGAGCTGAATCTGCAAATATCTCGGAAACGAAGCGAGCTATGGCAAAATGTTGAGAGACCTTTTTTGTAGAGAATTATGTTTCCTACAATTTATGTTCTATGATATTTTTTGATCAGAAGCGTAGTTCTCGAGATATATCGAGATATTTAAAAGTTCCGAAGCCGCACCAACATAATAGGGATACAGAAACACCGTGGCCCCTTTCTTTGAGATAACTCTGCACTAGTGCGAGCCGCAAATGCCACTTCCAGCTTAGCTGTGCAGAAGAAGAACAACAAGAAGAAGAAATATCTCGAAATATGTCCGTCAGGCCCCTTCCCTTGAGATAAATCTGCAAATATCTCGGAAACGAAGCGAGCTATGGCAAAATGTTAAGAGACCTTTTTTGTAGAGAATTAAGTTTCCTACTTTTTATGTTGTATGATATTTTTTGATCAGATGCGTAGTTCTCGAGATATATCAAGATATTTAAAAGTTCCGAAGCCGCACCAACATAATAGAGATACAGAAACGCCGTGGCCCCTTTCTTTGAGATAACTCTGCACTATTCCGAGCTGCAAATGCCACTTCCAGCTTAGCTGTGCAGAGGAAGAACAACAAGAAGAAGAAATATCTCGAAATATGTCCGTCAGGCCAGTTCCTTTGAGCTGAATCTGCAAATATCTCGGAAACGAAGCGAGCTATGGCAAAATGTTGAGAGACGTTTTTTGTAGAGAATTATGTTTCCTACAATTTATGTTCTATGATATTTTTTGATCAGAAGCGTAGTTTTCGGGATATATCGAGATATTTAAAAGTTCCGAAGCCGCACCAACATAATAGGGATACAGAAACACCGTGGACCCTTTCTTTGAGATAACTCTGCACTAGTGCGAGCCGCAAATGCCACTTCCAGCTTAGCTGTGCAGAAGAAGAACAACAAGAAGAAGAAATATCTCGAAATATGTCCGTCAGGCCCCTTCCCTTGAGATAAATCTGCAAATATCTCGGAAACGAAGCGAGCTATGGCAAAATGTTAAGAGACCTTTTTTGTAGAGAATTATGTTTCCTACAATTTATGTTCTATGATATTTTTTGATCAGAAGCGTAGTTTTCGAGATACATCGAGATATTTAAAAGTTCCGAAGCCGCACCAACATAATAGAGATACAGAAACACCGTGGCCCCTTTCTTTGAGATAACTCTGCACTAGTGCGAGCCGCAAATGCCACTTCCAGCTTAGCTGTGCAGAAGAAGAACAACAAAAAGAAGAAATATCTCGAAATATGTCCGGCAGGCCCCTTCCCTTGAGATATATCTGCAAATATCTCGGAAACGAAGCGAGCTATGGCAAAATGTTAAGAGACCTTTTTTGTAGAGAATTCTGTTTCCTACAATTTATGTTCTATGATATTTTTTGATCAGAAGCGTAGTTTTCGAGATATATCGAGATATTTAAAAGTTCCGAAGCCGCACCAACATAATAGAGATACAGAAACACCGTGGCCCCTTTCTTTGAGATAACTCTGCACTAGTGCGAGCCGCAAATGCCACTTCCAGCTTAGCTGTGCAGAAGAAGAACAACAAGAAGAAGAAATATCTCGAAATATGTCCGTCAGGCCCCTTCCCTTGAGATAAATCTGCAAATATCTCGGAAACGAAGAGAGCTATGGCAAAATGTTAAGAGACCTTTTTTGTAGAGAATTATGTATCCTACTATTTATGTTCTATGATATTTTTTGTTCCGAAGCGTAGTTTTCGAGACATATCCAGATATTTAAAAGTTCCGAAGCCGCACCAACATAATAGGGATACAGAAACACCGTGGCCCCTTTCTTTGAGATAACCCTGCACTATTGCGAGCTGTAAATGCCACTTCCAGCTTAGCTGTGCAGAAGAAGAACAACAAGAAGAAGAAATATCTCGAAATATGTCCGTCAGGCCCCTTCCCTTGAGATATATCTGCAAATATCTCGGAAACGAAGCGAGCTATGGCAAAATGTTGAGAGACCTTTTTTGTAGAGAATTATGTTTCCTACAATTTATGTTCTATGATATTTTTTGATCAGAAGCGTAGTTTTCGAGATATATCGAGATATTTAAAAGTTCCGAAGCCGCACCAACATAATAGAGATACAGAAACACCGTCGCCCCTTTCTTTGAGATAACTCTGCACTATTGCGAGCTGTAAATGCCACTTCCAGCTTAGCTGTGCAGAAGAAGAACAACAAGAAGAAGAAATATCTCGAAATATGTCCGTCAGGCCCCTTCCCTTGAGATAAATCTGCAAATATCTCGGAAACGAAGCGAGCTATGGCAAAATGTTAAGAGACCTTTTTTGTAGAGAATTAAGTTTCCTACTTTTTATGTTCTATGATATTTTTTGATCAGATGCGTAGTTCTCGAGATATATCAAGATATTTAAAAGTTCCGAAGCCGCACCAACATAATAGAGATACAGAAACACCGTGGCCCCTTTCTTTGAGATAACTCTGCACTATTGCGAGCTGCAAATGCCACTTCCAGCTTAGCTGTGCAGAGGAAGAACAACAAGAAGAAGAAGTATCTCGAAATATGTCCGTCAGGCCCGTTCCATTGAGCTGAATCTGCAAATATCTCGGAAACGAAGCGAGCTATGGCAAAATGTTGAGAGACCTTTTTTGTAGAGAATTATGTTTCGTACAATTTATGTTCTATGATATTTTTTGATCAGAAGCGTAGTTCTCGAGATATATCAAGATATTTAAAAGTTCCGAAGCCGCACCAACATAATAGAGATACAGAAACGCCGTGGCCCCTTTCTTTGAGATAACTCTGCACTATTGCGAGCTGCAAATGCCACTTCCAGCTTAGCTGTGCAGAGGAAGAACAACAAGAAGAAGAAATATCTCGAAATATGTCCGTCAGGCCAGTTCCTTTGAGATGAATCTGCAAATATCTCGGAAACGAAGCGAGCTATGGCAAAATGTTAAGAGACCTTTTTTGTAGAGAATTAAGTTTCCTACTTTTTATCTTCTATGATATTTTTTGATCAGATGCGTAGTTCTCGAGATATATCAAGATATTTAAAAGTTCCGAAGCCGCACCAACATAATAGAGATACAGAAACACCGTGGCCCCTCTCTTTGAGATAACTCTGCACTATTGCGAGCTGGAAATGCCACTTCCAGTTTAGCTGTGCAGAAGAAGGACAACAAGAAGAAGAAATATCTCGAAATATGTCCGTTAGGCCCCTTCCCTTGAGATAAATCTGCAAATATCTCGGAAACGAAGCGACCTATGGCAAAATGTTAAGAGACCTTTTTTGTAGAGAATTAAGTTTCCTACTTTTTATGTTCTATGATATTTTTTGATCAGATGCGTAGTTCTCGAGATATATCAAGATATTTAAAAGTTCCGAAGCCGCACCAACATAATAGAGATACAGAAACGCCGTGGCCCCTTTCTTTGAGATAACTCTGCACTATTGCGAGCTGCAAATGCCACTTCCAGCTTAGCTGTGCAGAGGAAGAACAACAAGAAGAAGAAATATCTCGAAATATGTCCGTCAGGCCAGTTCCTTTGAGCTGAATCTGCAAATATCTCGGAAACGAAGCGAGCTATGGCAAAATGTTGAGAGACGTTTTTTGTAGAGAATTATGTTTCCTACAATTTATGTTCTATGATATTTTTTGATCAGAAGCGTAGTTTTCGAGATATATCGAGATATTTAAAAGTTCCGAAGCCGCACCAACATAATAGGGATACAGAAACACCGTGGCCCCTTTCTTTGAGATAACTCTGCACTAGTGCGAGCCGCAAATGCCACTTCCAGCTTAGCTGTGCAGAAGAAGAACAACAAGAAGAAGAAATATCTCGAAATATGTCCGTCAGGCCCCTTCCCTTGAGATAAATCTGCAAATATCTCGGAAACGAAGCGAGCTATGGCAAAATGTTAAGAGACCTTTTTTGTAGAGAATTAAGTTTCCTACTTTTTATGTTGTATGATATTTTTTGATCAGATGCGTAGTTCTCGAGATATATCAAGATATTTAAAAGTTCCGAAGCCGCACCAACATAATAGAGATACAGAAACGCCGTGGCCCCATTCTTTGAGATAACTCTGCACTATTCCGAGCTGCAAATGCCACTTCCAGCTTAGCTGTGCAGAGGAAGAACAACAAGAAGAAGAAATATCTCGAAATATGTCCGTCAGGCCAGTTCCTTTGAGCTGAATCTGCAAATATCTCGGAAACGAAGCGAGCTATGGCAAAATGTTGAGAGACGTTTTTTGTAGAGAATTATGTTTCCTACAATTTATGTTCTATGATATTTTTTGATCAGAAGCGTAGTTTTCGAGATATATCGAGATATTTAAAAGTTCCGAAGCCGCACCAACATAATAGAGATACAGAAACACCGTGGCCCCTTTCTTTGAGATAACTCTGCACTAGTGCGAGCCGCAAATGCCACTTCCAGCTTAGCTGTGCAGAAGAAGAACAACAAGAAGAAGAAATATCTCGAAATATGTCCGTCAGGCCCCTTCCCTTGAGATAAATCTGCAAATATCTCGGAAACGAAGCGAGCTATGGCAAAATGTTAAGAGACCTTTTTTGTAGAGAATTAAGTTTCCTACTTTTTATGTTCTATGATATTTTTTGATCAGATGCGTAGTTCTCGAGATATATCAAGATATTTAAAAGTTCCGAAGCCGCACCAACATAATAGAGATACAGAAACACCGTGGCCCCTTTCTTTGAGATAACTCTGCACTATTGCGAGCGGCAAATGCCACTTCTAGCTTAGCTGTGCAGAGGAAGAACAACAAGAAGAAGAAATATCTCGAAATATGTCCGTCAGGCCAGTTCCTTTGAGCTGAATCTGCAAATATCTCGGAAACGAAGCGAGCTATGGCAAAATGTTAAGAGACGTTTTTTGTAGAGAATTATCTTTCCTACAATTTATGTTCTATGATATTTTTTGATCAGAAGCGTAGTTTTCGAGATATATCGAGATATTTAAAAGTTCCGAAGCCGCACCAACATAATAGAGATACAGAAACACCGTGGCCCCTTTCTTTGAGATAACTCTGCACTAGTGCGAGCCGCAAATGCCACTTCCAGCTTATCTGTGCAGAAGAAGAACAACAAGAAGAAGAAATATCTCGAAATATGTCCGTCAGGCCCCTTCCCTTGAGATAAATCTGCAAATATCTCGGAAACCAAGCGAGCTATGGCAAAATGTTAAGAGACGTTTTTTATAGACAATTATGTTTCCTACAATTTATGTTCTATGATATTTTTTGATCAGAAGCGTAGTTTTCGAGATACATCGAGATATTTAAAAGTTCCGAAGCCGCACCAACATAATAGAGATACAGAAACACCGTGGCCCCTTTCTTTGAGATAACTCTGCACTAGTGCGAGCCGCAAATGCCACTTCCAGCTTAGCTGTGCAGAAGAAGAACAACAAGAAGAACAAATATCTCGAAATATGTCCGTCAGGCCCCTTCCCTTGAGATAAATCTGCAAATATCTCGGAAACGAAGAGAGCTATGGCAAAATGTTAAGAGACCTTTTTTGTAGAGAATTAAGTTTCCTACTTTTTATGTTCTATGATATTTTTTGATCAGATGCGTAGTTCTCGAGATATATCAAGATATTTAAAAGTTCCGAAGCCGCACCAACATAATAGAGATACAGAAACACCGTGGCCCCTTTCTTTGAGATAACTCTGCACTATTGCGAGCTGTAAATGCCACTTCCAGCTTAGCTGTGCAGAAGAAGAACAACAAGAAGAAGAAATATCTCGAAATATGTCCGTCAGGCCCCTTCCCTTGAGATATATCTGCAAATATCTCGGAAACGAAGCGAGCTATGGCAAAATGTTAAGAGACGTTTTTTGTAGAGAATTATGTATCCTACTATTTATGTTGTATGATATTTTTTGATCAGATGCGTAGTTCTCGAGATATATCAAGATATTTAAAAGTTCCGAAGCCGCACCAACATAATAGAGATACAGAAACACCGTGGCCCCTTTCTTTGAGATAACTCTGCACTATTGCGAGCTGTAAATGCCACTTCCAGCTTAGCTGTGCAGAAGAAGAACAACAAGAAGAAGAAATATCTCGAAATCTGTCCGTCAGGCCCCTTCCCTTGAGATATATCTGCAAATATCTCGGAAACGAAGCGAGCTATGGCAAAATGTTAAGAGACCTTTTTTGTAGAGAATTATGTTTCCTACAATTTATGTTCTATGATATTTTTTGATCAGAAGCGTAGTTTTCGAGATACATCGAGATATTTAAAAGTTCCGAAGCCGCACCAACATAATAGAGATACAGAAACACCGTGGCCCCTTTCTTTGAGATAACTCTGCACTAGTGCGAGCCGCAAATGCCACTTCCAGCTTAGCTGTGCAGAAGAAGAACAACAAGAAGAAGAAATATCTCGAAATATGTCCGGCAGGCCCCTTCCCTTGAGATATATCTGCAAATATCTCGGAAACGAAGCGAGCTATGGCAAAATGTTAAGAGACCTTTTTTGTAGAGAATTCTGTTTCCTACAATTTATGTTCTATGATATTTTTTGATCAGAAGCGTAGTTTTCGAGATATATCGAGATATTTAAAAGTTCCAAAGCCGCACCAACATAATAGAGATACAGAAACACCGTGGCCCCTTTCTTTGAGATAACTCTGCACTAGTGCGAGCCGCAAATGCCACTTCCAGCTTAGCTGTGCAGAAGAAGAACAACAAGAAGAAGAAATATCTCGAAATATGTCCGTCAGGCCCCTTCCCTTGAGATAAATCTGCAAATATCTCGGAAACGAAGCGAGCTATGGCAAAATGTTAAGAGACCTTTTTTGTAGAGAATTAAGTTTCCTACTTTTTATGTTCTATGATATTTTTTGATCAGATGCGTAGTTCTCGAGATATATCAAGATATTTAAAAGTTCCGAAGCCGCACCAACATAATAGAGATACAGAAACACCGTGGCCCCTTTCTTTGAGATAACTCTGCACTATTGCGAGCTGCAAATGCCACTTCCAGCTTAGCTGTGCAGAGGAAGAACAACAAGAAGAAGAAATATCTCGAAATATGTCCGTCAGGCCAGTTCCTTTGAGATAAATCTGCAAATATCTCGGAAACGAAGCGAGCTATGGCAAAATGTGTAGAGACCTTTTTTGTAGAGAATTAAGTTTCCTACTTTTTATGTTGTATGATATTTTTTGATCAGATGCGTAGTTCTCGAGATATATCAAGATATTTAAAAGTTCCGAAGCCGCACCAACATAATAGAGATACAGAAACACCGTGGCCCCTCTCTTTGAGATAACTCTGCACTATTGCGAGCTGGAAATGCCACTTCCAGCTTAGCTGTGCAGAAGAAGAACAACAAGAAGAAGAAATATCTCGAAATATGTCCGTCAGGCCCCTTCCCTTGAGATAATTCTGCAAATATCTCGGAAACGAAGCGAGCTATGGCAAAATGTTAAGAGACCTTTTTTGTAGAGAATTATGTTTCCTACAATTTATGTTCTATGATATTTTTTGATCAGAAGCGTAGTTTTCGAGATATATCGAGATATTTAAAAGTTCCGAAGCCGCACCAACATAATAGAGATACAGAAACACCGTGGCCCCTTTCTTTGAGATAACTCTGCACTAGTGCGAGCCGCAAATGCCACTTCCAGCTTAGCTGTGCAGAAGAAGAACAACAAGAAGAAGAAATATCTCGAAATATGTCCGACAGGCCCCTTCCCTTGAGATACATCTGCAAATATCTCGGAAACGAAGCGAGCTATGGCGAAATGTTAAGAGACCTTTTTTGTAGAGAATTAAGTTTCCTACTTTTTATCTTCTATGATATTTTTTGATCAGATGCGTAGTTCTCGAGATATATCAAGATATTTAAAAGTTCCGAAGCCGCACCAACATAATAGAGATACAGAAACACCGTGGCCCCTCTCTTTGAGATAACTCTCCACTATTGCGAGCTGCAAATGCCACTTCCAGCTTAGCTGTGCAGAAGAAGAACAACAAGAAGAAGAAATATCTCGAAATATGTCCGTCAGGCCAGTTCCTTTGAGCTGAATCTGCAAATATCTCGGAAACGAAGCGAGCTATGGCAAAATGTTAAGAGACGTTTTTTGTAGAGAATTATGTTTCCTACAATTTATGTTCTATGATATTTTTTGATCAGAAGCGTAGTTTTCGAGATATATCGAGATATTTAAAAGTTCCGAAGACGCACCAACATAATAGAGATACAGAAACACCGTGGCCCCTTTCTTTGAGATAACTGTGCACTAGTGCGAGCCGCAAATGCCACTTCCAGCTTAGCTGTGCAGAAGAAGATCAACAAGAAGAAGAAATATCTCGAAATATGTCCGTCAGGCCAGTTCCTTTGAGCTGAATCTGCAAATATCTCGGAAACGAAGCGAGCTATGGCAAAATGTTAAGAGACGTTTTTTGTAGAGAATTATGTTTCCTACAATTTATGTTCTATGATATTTTTTGCTCAGAAGCGTAGTTTTCGAGATATATCGAGATATTTAAAAGTTCCGAAGACGCACCAACATAATAGAGATACAGAAACACCGTGGCCCCTTTCTTTGAGATAACTGTGCACTAGTGCGAGCCGCAAATGCCACTTCCAGCTTAGCTGTGCAGAAGAAGAACAACAAGAAGAAGAAATATCTCGAAATATGTCCGTCAGGCCCCTTCCCTTGAGATATATCTGCAAATATCTCGGAAACGAAGCGAGCTATGGCAAAATGTTAAGGGACCTTTTTTGTAGAGAATTATGCTTCCTACAATTTATGTTCTATGATATTTTTTGATCAGAAGCGTAGTTTTCGAGATATATCGAGATATTTAAAAGTTCCGAAGCCCCACCAACATAATAGAGATACAGAAACAGCGTGGCTCCTTTCTTTGAGATAACTCTGCACTAGTGCGAGCCGCAAATGCCACTTCCAGCTTAGCTGTGCAGAAGAAGAACAACAAGAAGAAGAAATATCTCGAAATATGTCCGTCAGGCCCCTTCCCTTGAGATATATCTGCAAATATCTCGGAAACGAAGCGAGCCATGGCAAAATGTTAAGAGACCTTTTTTGTAGACAATTATGTTTCCTACAATTTATGTTCTATGATATTTTTTGATCAGAAGCGTAGTTTTCGAGATATATCGAGATATTTAAAAGTTCCGAAGCCGCACCAACATAATAGAGATACAGAAACACCGTGGCCTCTTTCTTTGAGATAACTCTGCACTATTGCGAGCTGCAAATGCCACTTCCAGCTTAGCTGTGCAGAAGAAGAACAACAAGAAGAAGAAATATCTCGAAATATGTCCGTCAGGCCCCTGCGCTTGAGATATATCTGCAAATACCTCGGAAACGAAGCGAGCTATGGCAAAATGTTAAGAGACCTTTTTTGTAGAGAATTATGTTTCCTACAATTTATGTTCTATGATATTTTTTGATCAGAAGCGTAGTTTTCGAGATATATCGAGATATTTAAAAGTTACGAAGCCGCACCAACATAATAGAGATACAGAAACACCGTGGCCCCTTTCGTTGAGACAACTCTGCACTAGTGCGAGCCGCAAATGCCACTTCCAGCTTAGCTGTGCAGAAGAAGAACAACAAGAAGAAGAAATATCTCGAAATATGTCCGTCAGGCCCCTTCCCTTGAGATAAATCTGCAAATATCTCGGAAACGAAGCGAGCTATGGCAAAATGTTAAGAGACCTTTTTTGTAGAGAATTATGTTTCCTACTTTTTATGTTCTATGATATTTTTTGATCAGATGCGTAGTTCTCGAGATATATCAAGATATTTAAAAGTTCCGAAGCCGCACCAACATAATAGAGATACAGAAACACCGTGGCTCCTTTCTTTGAGATAACTCTGCACTAGTGCGAGCCGGAAATGCCACTTCCAGCTTAGCTGTGCAGAAGAAGAACAACAAGAAGAAGAAATATCTCGAAATATGTCCGTCAGGCCCCTTCCCTTGAGATATATCTGCAAATATCTCGGAAACGAAGCGAGCTATGGCAAAATGTTAAGAGACCGTTTTTGTAGAGAATTAAGTTTCCTACTTTTTATGTTCTATGATATTTTTTGATCAGACGCGTAGTTCTCGAGATATATCAAGATATTTAAAAGTTCCGAAGCCGCACCAACATAATGGAGATACAGAAACACCGTGGCCCCTTTCTTTGAGATAACTCTGCACTATTGCGAGCTGCAAATGCCACTTCCAGCTTAGCTGTGCAGAAGAAGAACAACAAGAAGAAGAAATATCTCGAAATATGTCCGTCAGGCCCGTTCCCTTGAGATAAATCTGCAAATATCTCGGAAAGGAAGAGAGCTATGGCAAAATGTTAAGAGACGTTTTTTGTAGAGAATTATATTTCCTACAATTTAAGTTCTATGATATTTTTTGATCAGATGCGTAGTTCTCGAGATATATCAAGATATTTAAAAGTTCCGAAGCCGCACCAACATAATAGAGATACAGAAACACCGTGGCCCCTTTCTTTGAGATAACTCTGCACTATTGCGAGCTGTAAATGCCACTTCCAGCTTAGCTGTGCAGAAGAAGAACAACAAGAAGAAGAAATATCTCGAAATATGTCCGTCAGGCCCCTTCCCTTGAGATATATCTGCAAATATCTCGGAAACGAAACGAGCTATGGCAAAATGTTAAGAGACCTTTTTTGTAGAGAATTATGCTTCCTACAATTTATGTTCTATGATATTTTTTGATCAGAAGCGTAGTTTTCGAGATATATCGAGATATTTAAAAGTTCCGAAGCCGCACCAACATAATAGAGATACAGAAACACCGTGGCCCCTTTCGTTGAGACAACTCTGCACTAGTGCGAGCCGCAAATGCCACTTCCAGTTTAGCTGTGCAGAAGAAGAACAACAAGAAGAAGAAATATCTCGAAATATGTCCATCAGGACCCTTCCCTTGAGATAAATCTGCAAATATCTCGGAAACAAAGCGAGCTATGGCAAAATGTTAAGAGACCTTTTTTGTAGAGAATAATGTTTCCTACAATTTAAGTTCTATGATATTTTTTGATCAGAAGCGTAGTTTTCGAGATATATCGAGATATTTAAAAGTTCCGAAGCCGCACCAACATAATAGAGATACAGAAACACCGTGGCCCCTTTCTTTGAGATAACTCTGCACTATTGCGAGCTGTAAATGCCACTTCCAGCTTAGCTGTGCAGAAGAAGAACAACAAGAAGAAGAAATATCTCGAAATATGTCCGTCAGGCCCCTTCCCTTGAGATATATCTGCAAATATCTCGGAAACGAAACGAGCTATGGCAAAATGTTAAGAGACCTTTTTTGTAGAGAATTATGCTTCCTACAATTTATGTTCTATGATATTTTTTGATCAGAAGCGTAGTTTTCGAGATATATCGAGATATTTAAAAGTTCCGAAGCCGCACCAACATAATAGAGATACAGAAACACCGTGGCCCCTTTCGTTGAGACAACTCTGCACTAGTGCGAGCCGCAAATGCCACTTCCAGCTTAGCTGTGCAGAAGAAGAACAACAAGAAGAAGAAATATCTCGAAATATGTCCGTCAGGCCCCTTCCCTTGAGATAAATCTGCAAATATCTCGGAAACCAAGCGAGCTATGGCAAAATGTTAAGAGACCTTTTTTGTAGAGAATTAAGTTTCCTACTTTTTATGTTCTATGATATTTTTTGATCAGATGCGTAGTTCTCGAGATATATCAAGATATTTAAAAGTTCCGAAGCCGCACCAACATAATAGAGATACAGAAACACCGTGGCCCCTTTCTTTGAGATAACTCTGCACTATTGCGAGCTGTAAATGCCACTTCCAGCTTAGCTGTGCAGAAGAAGAACAACAAGAAGAAGAAATATCTCGAAATATGTCCGTCAGGCCCCTTCCCTTGAGATAAATCTGCAAATATCTCGGAAACGAAGCGAGCTATGGCAAAATGTTAAGAGACCTTTTTTGTAGAGAATTAAGTTTCCTACTTTTTATCTTCTATGATATTTTTTGATCAGATGCGTAGTTCTCGAGATATATCAAGATATTTAAAAGTTCCGAAGCCGCACCAACATAATAGAGATACAGAAACACCGTGGCCCCTCTCTTTGAGATAACTCTGCACTATTGCGAGCTGCAAATGCCACTTCCAGCTTAGCTGTGCAGAAGAAGAACAACAAGAAGAAGAAATATCTCGAAATATGTCCGTCAGGCCGCTTCCCTTGAGATAAATCTGCAAATATCTCGGAAACGAAGCGAGCTATGGCAACATGTTTAGAGACCTCTCTTGTAGAGAATTAAGTTTCCTACTTTTTATGTAGTATTATATTTTTTGATCAGATGCGTAGTTCTCGAGATATATCAAGATATTTAAAAGTTCCGAAGCCGCACCAACATAATAGAGATACAGAAACACCGTGGCCCCTCTCTTTGAGATAACTCTGCACTATAGCGCGCTGCAAATGCCACTTCCAGCTTAGCTGTGCAGAAGAAGAACAACAAGAAGAAGAAATATCTCGAAATATGTCCGTCAGGCCCCTTCCCTTGAGATAAATCTGCAAATATCTCGGAAACGAAGCGAGCTATGGCAAAATGTTAAGAGACCTTTTTTGTAGAGAATTAAGTTTCCTACTTTTTATGTTCTATGATATTTTTCGATCAGAGGCGTAGTTCTCGAGATATATCAAGATATTTAAAAGTTCCGAAGCCGCACCAACATAATAGAGATACAGAAACACCGTGGCCCCTTTCTTTGAGATAACTCTGCACGATTGCGAGCTGGAAATGCCACTTCCAGTTTAGCTGTGCAGAAGAAGAACAACAAGAAGAAGAAATATCTCGAAATATGTCCATCAGGACCCTTCCCTTGAGATAAATCTGCAAATATCTCGGAAACGAAGCGAGCTATGGCAAAATGTTAAGAGACCTTTTTTGTAGAGAATAATGTTTCCTACAATTTAAGTTCTATGATATTTTTTGATCAGAAGCGTAGTTTTCGAGATATATCGAGATATTTAAAAGTTCCGAAGCCGCACCAACATAATAGAGATACAGAAACACCGTGGCCCCTTTCTTTGAGATAACTCTGCACTATTGCGACCTGCAAATGCCACTTCCAGCTTAGCTGTGCAGAAGAAGAACAACAAGAAGAAGAAATATCTCGAAATATGTCCGTCAGGCACCTTCCCTTGGGATATATCTGCAAATATCTCGGAAACGAAGCGAGCTATGGCAAAATGTTAAGAGACGTTTTTTGTAGAGAATTATGTTTCCTACAATTTATGTTCTATGATATTTTTTGATCAGAAGCGTAGTTTTCGAGATATATCGAGATATTTAAAAGTTCCGAAGCCGCACCAACATAATAGAGATACAGAAACACCGTGGCCCCTTTCTTTGAGATAACTGTATACTAGTGCGAGCCGCAAATGCCACTTCCAGCTTAGCTGTGCAGAAGAAGAACAACAAGAAGAAGAAATATCTCGAAATATGTCCGTCAGGCCCCTTCCCTTGAGATAAATCTGCAAATATCTCGGAAACGAAGCGAGCTATGGCAAAATGTTAAGAGACCTTTCTTGTAGAGAATTAAGTTTCCTACTTTTTATGTAGTATGATATTTTTTGATCAGATGCGTAGTTCTCGAGATATATCAAGATATTTAAAAGTTCCGAAGCCGCACCAACATAACAGAGATACAGAAACACCGTGGCCCCTTTCTTTGAGATAACTCTGCACTATTGCGCGCTGCAAATGCCACTTCCAGCTTAGCTGTGCAGAAGAAGAAATATCTCGAAATATGTCCGTCAGGCCCCTTCCCTTGAGATAAATCTGCAAATATCTCGGAAACGAAGAGAGCTATGGCAAAATCTTAAGAGACCTTTTTTGTAGAGAATTAAGTTTCCTACAATTTATGTTCTATGATGTATTTTGATCAGATGCGTAGTTTTCGAGATATATCGAGATATTTAAAAGTTCCGAAGCCGCACCAACATAATAGAGATACAGAAACACCGTGGCCCCTTTCTTCGAGATAACTTTGCACTAGTGCGAGCTGTAAATGCCACTTTCAGCTTAGCTGTGCAGGAGAAGAACAACAAGAAGAAGAAATATCTCGAAATATGTCCGTCAGGCCCCTTCCCTTGAGATATATCTGCAAATATCTCGGAAACGAAGCGAGCTATGGCAAAATGTTAAGAGACCTTTTTTGTAGAGAATTAAGTTTCCTACTTTTTATGTTCTATGATATTTTTTGATCAGATGCGTAGTTCTCGAGATATATCAAGATATTTAAAAGTTCCGAAGCCGCACCAACATAATAGAGATACAGAAACACCGTGGCCCCTTTCTTTGAGATAACTCTGCACTAGTGCGAGCCGCAAATGCCACTTCCAGCTTAGCTGTGCAGAAGAAGAACAACGAGAAGAAGAAATATCTCGAAATATGTCCGTCAGGCCCCTTCCCTTGAGATAAATCTGCAAATATCTCGGAAACGAAGCGAGCTATGGCAAAATGTTAAGAGACCTTTCTTGTAGAGAATTAAGTTTCCTACTTTTTATGTAGTATGATATTTTTTGATAAGATGCGTAGTTCTCGAGATATATCAAGATATTTAAAAGTTCCGAAGCCGCACCAACATAACAGAGATACAGAAACACCGTGGCCCCTTTCTTTGAGATAACTCTGCACTATTGCGCGCTGCAAATGCCACTTCCAGCTTAGCTGTGCAGAAGAAGAACAACATGAAGAAGAAATATCTCGAAATATGTCCGTCAGGCCCCTTCCCTTGGGATATATCTGCAAATATCTCGGAAACGAAGCGAGCTATGGCAAAATGTTAAGAGACGTTTTTTGTAGAGAATTATGTTTCCTACAATTTACGTTCTATGATATTTTTTGATCAGAAGCGTAGTTTTCGAGATATATCGAGATATTTAAAAGTTCCGAAGGCGCACCAACATAATAGAGATACAGAAACACCGTGGCCCCTTTCTTTGAGATAACTCTGCACTATTGCGACCTACAAATGCCACTTCCAGCTTAGCTGTGCAGAAGAAGAACAACAAGAAGAAGAAATATCTCGAAATATGTCCGTCAGGCCCCTTCCCTTGGGATATATCTGCAAATATCTCGGAAACGAAGCGAGCTATGGCAAAATGTTAAGAGACGTTTTTTGTAGAGAATTATGTTTCCTACAATTTATGTTCTATGATATTTTTTGATCAGAAGCGTAGTTTTCGAGATATATCGAGATATTTAAAAGTTCCGAAGCCGCACCAACATAATAGAGGTACAGAAACACCGTGGCTCCTTTCGTTGAGATAACTCTGCACTAGTGCGAGCCACAAATGCCACTTCCAGCTTAGCTGTGCAGAAGAAGAACAACAAGAAGAAGAAATATCTCGAAATATGTCCGTCAGGCCCCTTCCCTTGAGATAAATCTGCAAATATCTCGGAAACGAAGCGAGCTATGGCAAAATGTTAAGAGACCTTTTTTGTAGAGAATTAAGTTTCCTGCTTTTTATGTTCTATGATATTTTTTGATCAGATGCGTAGTTCTCGAGATATATCAAGATATTTAAAAGTTCCGAAGCCGCACCAACATAATAGAGATACAGAAACACCGTGGCCCCTTTCTTTGAGATAACTCTGCACTAGTGCGAGCCGCAAATGCCACTTCCAGCTTAGCTGTGCAGAAGAAGAACAACAAGAAGAAGAAATATCTCGAAATATGTCCGTTAGGCCCCTTCCCTTGAGATAAACCTGCAAATATCTCGGAAACGAAGCGAGCTCTGGCAAAATGTTAAGAGACCTTTTTTGTAGAGAATTAAGTTTCCTACTTTTTATGTTCTATGATATTTTTTGATCAGATGCGTAGTTCTCGAGATATATCAAGATATTTAAAAGTTCCGAAGCCGCACAAACATAATAGAGATACAGAAACACCGTGGCCCCTTTCTTTGAGATAACTCTGCACTATTGCGAGCTGCAAATGCCACTTCCAGCTTAGCTGTGCAGAAGAAGAACAACAAGAAGAAGAAATATCTCGAAATATGTCCGTCAGGCCCCTTCCCTTGAGATAAATCTGCAAATATCTCGGAAACGAAGCGAGCTCTGGCAAAATGTTTAGAGACCTTTTTTGTAGAGAATTAAGTTTCCTACTTTTTATGTTCTATGATATTTTTTGATCAGATGCGTAGTTCTCGAGATATATCAAGATATTTAAAAGTTCCGAAGCCGCACCAACAGAATAGAGATACAGAAACACCGTGGCTCCTTTCTTTGAGATAACTCTGCACTATTGCGAGCTGGAAATGCCACTTCCAGTTTAGCTGTGCAGAAGAAGAACAACAAGAAGAAGGAATATCTCGAAATATGTCCGTTAGGCCCCTTCCCTTGAGATAAACCTGCAAATATCTCGGAAACGAAGCGAGCTATGGCAAAATGTTAAGAGACCTTTTTTGTAGAGAATTAAGTTTCCTACTTTTTATGTTCTATGCTATTTTTTGATCAGATGCGCAGTTCTCGAGATATATCAAGATATTTAAAAGTTCCGAAGCCGCACCAACATAATAGAGATACAGAAACACAGTGGCCCCTTTCTTTGAGATAACTCTGCACTATTGCGAGCTGCAAATGCCACTTCCAGCTTAGCTGTGCAGAAGAAGAACAACAAGAAGAAGAAATATCTCGAAATATGTCCGTCAGGCCCTTTCCCTTCAGATAAATCTGCAAATATCTCGGAAACGAAGCGAGCTATGGCAAAATGCTAAGAGACCTTTTTTGTGGAGAATTATGTTTCCTACAATTTATGTTCTATGATATTTTTTGATCAGAAGCGTAGTTTTCGAGATATATCGAGATATTTAAAAGTTCCGAAGCCGCACCAACATAATAGAGATACAGAAACACCGTGGCCCCTTTCTTTGAGATAACTCTGCACTAGTGCGAGCCGCAAATGCCACTTCCAGCTTAGCTGTGCAGAAGAAGAACAACAAGAAGAAGAAATATCTCGAAATATGTCCGTCAGGCCCCTTCCCTTGAGATAAATTTGCAAATATCTCGGAAACGAAGCGAGCTATGGCCAAATGCTAAGAGACCTTTTTTGTAGAGAATTAGGTTTCCTACTTTTTATGGTCTATGATATTTTTTGATCAGATGCGTAGTTCTCGAGATATATCAAGATATTTAAAAGTTCCGAAGCCGCACCAACATAATAGAGATACAGAAACACCGTGGCCCCTTTCTTTGAGATAACTCTGCACTATTGCGAGCTGCAAATGTCACTTTCAGCTTAGCTGTGCAGAAGAAGAACAACAAGAAGAAGAAATATCTCGAAATCTGTCCGACAGGCCCCTTCCCTTGAGATAAATCTGCAAATATCTCGGAAACGAAGCGAGCTATGGCAAAATGTTAAGAGACCTTTTTTGTAGAGAATTAAGTTTCCTACTTTTTATGTTCTATCATATTTTTTGATCAGATGCGTAGTTCTCGAGATATATCAAGATATTTAAAAGTTCCGAAGCCGCACCAACATAATAGAGATACAGAAACACCGTGGCTCCTTTCTTTGAGATAACTCTGCACTAGTGCGAGCTGGAAATGCCACTTCCAGTTTAGCTGTGCAGAAGAAGAACAACAAGAAGAAGAAATATCTCGAAATATGTCCGTCAGGCCCCTTCCCTTGAGATAAATCTGCAAATATCTCGGAAACGAAGCGAGCTATGGCAAAATGTTAAGAGACCTTTTTTGTAGAGAATTAAGTTTCCTACTTTTTATGTTCTATAATATTTTTTGATCAGATGCGTAGTTCTCGAGATATATCAAGATATTTAAAAGCTCCGAAGCCGCACCAACATAATAGAGATACAGAAACACCGTGGCCCCTTTCTTTGAGATAACTCTGCACTATTGCGAGCTGCAAATGTCACTTCCAGCTTAGCTGTGCAGAAGAAGAACAACAAGAAGAAGAAATATCTCGAAATCTGTCCGACAGGCCCCTTCCCTTGAGATAAATCTGCAAATATCTCGGAAACGAAGCGAGCTATGGCAAAATGTTAAGACACCTTTTTTGTAGAGAATTAAGTTTCCTACTTTTTATGTTCTATCATATTTTTTGATCAGATGCGTAGTTCTCGAGATATATCAAGATATTTAAAAGTTCCGAAGCCGCACCAACATAATAGAGATACAGAAACACCGTGGCCCCTTTCTTTGAGATAACTCTGCACTATTGCGAGCTGCAAATGTCACTTCCAGCTTAGCTGTGCAGAAGAAGAACAACAAGAAGAAGAAATATCTCGAAATCTGTCCGACAGGCCCCTTCCCTTGAGATAAATCTGCAAATATCTCGGAAACGAAGCGAGCTATGGCAAAATGTTAAGAGACCTTTTTTGTAGAGAATTAAGTTTCCTACTTTTTATGTTCTATCATATTTTTTGATCAGATGCGTAGTTCTCGAGATATATCAAGATATTTAAAAGTTCCGAAGCCGCACCAACATAATAGAGATACAGAAACACCGTGGCTCCTTTCTTTGAGATAACTCTGCACTAGTGCGAGCTGGAAATGCCACTTCCAGTTTAGCTGTGCAGAAGAAGAACAACAAGAAGAAGAAATATCTCGAAATATGTCCGTCAGGCCCCTTCCCTTGAGATAAATCTGCAAATATCTCGGAAACGAAGCGAGCTATGGCAAAATGTTAAGAGACCTTTTTTGTAGAGAATTAAGTTTCCTACTTTTTATGTTCTATAATATTTTTTGATCAGATGCGTAGTTCTCGAGATATATCAAGATATTTAAAAGCTCCGAAGCCGCACCAACATAATAGAGATACAGAAACACCGTGGCCCCTTTCTTTGAGATAACTCTGCACTATTGCGAGCTGCAAATGCCACCTCCAGCTTAGCTGTGCAGAAGAAGAACAACAAGAAGAAGAAATATTTCGAAATATGTCCGTCAGGCCCCTTCCCTTGAGATAAATCTGCAAATATCTCGGAAACGAAGCGAGCTATGGCAAAATGTTAAGAGACCTTTTTTGTAGAGAATTAAGTTTCCTACTTTTTATGTTCTATGATATTTTTTGATCAGATGCGCAGTTCTCGAGATATATCACGATATTTAAAAGTTCCGAAGCCGCACCAACGTAATAGAGATACAGAAACACCGTGGCCCCTTTCTTTGAGATAACTCTGCACTATTGCGAGCTGGAAATGCCACTTCCAGTTTAGCTGTGCAGAAGAAGAACAACAAGAAGAAGAAATATCTCGAAATATGTCCGTTAGGCCCCTTCCCTTCAGATAAATCTGCAAATATCTCGGAAACGAAGCGAGCTATGGCAAAATGTTAAGAGACCTTTTTTGTAGAGAATTAAGTTTCCTACTTTTCATGTTCTATGATATTTTTTGATCAGATGCGCAGTTCTCGAGATATATCAAGATATTTAAAAGTTCCGAAGCCGCACCAACATAATAGAGATACAGAAACACAGTGGCCCCTTTCTTTGAGATAACTCTGCACTATTGCGAGCTGCAAATGCCACTTCCAGCTTAGCTGTGCAGAAGAAGAACAACAAGAAGAAGAAATATCTCGAAATATGTCCGTCAGGCCCTTTCCCTTCAGATAAATCTGCAAATATCTCGGAAACGAAGCGAGCTATGGCAAAATGCTAAGAGATCTTTTTTGTAGAGAATTATGTTTCCTACAATTTATGTTCTATGATATTTTTTGATCAGAAGCGTAGTTTTCGAGATATATCGAGATATTTAAAAGTTCCGAAGCCGCACCAACATAATAGAGATACAGAAACACCGTGGCCCCTTTCTTTGAGATAACTCTGCACTAGTGCGAGCCGCAAATGCCACTTCCAGCTTAGCTGTGCAGAAGAAGAACAACAAGAAGAAGAAATATCTCGAAATATGTCCGTCAGGCCCCTTCCCTTGAGATAAATCTGCAAATATCTCGGAAACGAAGCGAGCTATGGCAAAATGTTAAGAGACCTTTTTTGTAGAGAATTAAGTTTCCTACTTTTTATCTTCTACGATATTTTTTGATCAGATGCGTAGTTCTCGAGATATATCAAGATATTTAAAAGTTCCGAAGCCGCACCAACATAATAGAGATACAGAAACACCGTGGCCCCTTTCTTTGAGATAACTCTGCACTAGTGCGAGCCGCAAATGCCACTTCCAGCTTAGCTGTGCAGAAGAAGAACAACAAGAAGAAGAAATATCTCGAAATATGTCCGTCAGGCCCCTTCCCTTGAGATAAATCTGCAAATATCTCGGAAACGAAGCGAGCTCTGGCAAAATGTTTAGAGACCTTTTTTGTAGAGAATTAAGTTTCCTACTTTTTATGTTCTATGATATTTTTTGATCAGATGCGTAGTTCTCGAGATATATCAAGATATTTAAAAGTTCCGAAGCCGCACCAACAGAATAGAGATACAGAAACACCGTGGCTCCTTTCTTTGAGATAACTCTGCACTATTGCGAGCTGGAAATGCCACTTCCAGTTTAGCTGTGCAGAAGAAGAACAACAAGAAGAAGAAATATCTCGAAATATGTCCGTTAGGCCCCCTCCCTTGAGATAAACCTGCAAATATCTCGGAAACGAAGCGAGCTATGGCAAAATGTTAAGAGACCTTTTTTGTAGAGAATTAAGTTTCCTACTTTTTATGTTCTATGCTATTTTTTGATCAGATGCGCAGTTCTCGAGATATATCAAGATATTTAAAAGTTCCGAAGCCGCACCAACATAATAGAGATACAGAAACACAGTGGCCCCTTTCTTTGAGATAACTCTGCACTATTGCGAGCTGCAAATGCCACTTCCAGCTTAGCTGTGCAGAAGAAGAACAACAAGAAGAAGAAATATCTCGAAATATGTCCGTCAGGCCCTTTCCCTTCAGATAAATCTGCAAATATCTCGGAAAGGAAGCGAGCTATGGCAAAATGCTAAGAGACCTTTTTTGTGGAGAATTATGTTTCCTACAATTTATGTTCTATGATATTTTTTGATCAGAAGCGTAGTTTTCGAGATATATCGAGATATTTAAAAGTTCCGAAGCCGCACCAACATAATAGAGATACAGAAACACCGTGGCCCCTTTCTTTGAGATAACTCTGCACTAGTGCGAGCCGCAAATGCCACTTCCAGCTTAGCTGTGCAGAAGAAGAACAACAAGAAGAAGAAATATCTCGAAATATGTCCGTCAGGCCCCTTCCCTTGAGATAAATCTGCAAATATCTCGGAAACGAAGCGAGCTATGGCAAAATCTTAACAGACCTTTTTTGTAGAGAATTATGTTTCCTACAATTTATGTTCTATGATATTTTTTGATCACAAGCGTAGTTTTCGAGATATATCGAGATACTTAAAAGTTCCGAAGCCGCACCAACATAATAGAGATACAGAAACACCGTGGCCCCTTTCTTTGAGATAACTGTGCACTAGTGCGAGCCGCAAATGCCACTTCCAGCTTAGCTGTGCAGAAGAAGAACAACAAGAAGAAGAAATATCTCGAAATATGTCCGTCAGGCCCCTTCCCTTGAGATAAATCTGCAAATATCTCGGAAACGAAGCGAGCTATGGCAAAATGTTAAGAGACCTTTTTTGTAGAGAATTAAGTTTCCTACTTTTTATGTTCTATGATATTTTTTGATCAGATGCGTAGTTCTCGAGATATATCTAGATATTTAAAAGTTCCGAAGCCGCACCAACATAATAGAGATACAGAAACACCGTGGCCCCCTTCTTTGAGATAACGCTGCACTAGTGCGAGCCGCAAATGCCACTTCCAGCTTAGCTGTGCAGAAGAAGAACAACAAGAAGAAGAAATATCTCGAAATATGTCCGTCAGGCCCCTTCCCTTGAGATAAATTTGCAAATATCTCGGAAACGAAGCGAGCTATGGCCAAATGCTAAGAGACCTTTTTTGTAGAGAATTAGGTTTCCTACTTTTTATGTTCTATGATATTTTTTGATCAGATGCGTAGTTCTCGAGATATATCAAGATATTTAAAAGTTCCGAAGCCGCACCAACATAATAGAGATACAGAAACACCGTGGCCCCTTTCTTTGAGATAACTCTGCACTATTGCGAGCTGCAAATGTCACTTCCAGCTTAGCTGTGCAGAAGAAGAACAACAAGAAGAAGAAATATCTCGAAATCTGTCCGACAGGCCCCTTCCCTTGAGATAAATCTGCAAATATCTCGGAAACGAAGCGAGCTATGGCAAAATGTTAAGAGACCTTTTTTGTAGAGAATTAAGTTTCCTACTTTTTATGTTCTATCATATTTTTTGATCAGATGCGTAGTTCTCGAGATATATCAAGATATTTAAAAGTTCCGAAGCCGCACCAACATAATAGAGATACAGAAACACCGTGGCCCCTTTCTTTGAGATAACTCTGCACTATTGCGAGCTGCAAATGTCACTTCCAGCTTAGCTGTGCAGAAGAAGAACAACAAGAAGAAGAAATATCTCGAAATCTGTCCGACAGGCCCCTTCCCTTGAGATAAATCTGCAAATATCTCGGAAACGAAGCGAGCTATGGCAAAATGTTAAGAGACCTTTTTTGTAGAGAATTAAGTTTCCTACTTTTTATGTTCTATCATATTTTTTGATCAGATGCGTAGTTCTCGAGATATATCAAGATATTTAAAAGTTCCGAAGCCGCACCAACATAATAGAGATACAGAAACACCGTGGCTCCTTTCTTTGAGATAACTCTGCACTAGTGCGAGCTGGAAATGCCACTTCCAGTTTAGCTGTGCAGAAGAAGAACAACAAGAAGAAGAAATATCTCGAAATATGTCCGTCAGGCCCCTTCCCTTGAGATAAATCTGCAAATATCTCGGAAACGAAGCGAGCTATGGCAAAATGTTAAGAGACCTTTTTTGTATAGAATTAAGTTTCCTACTTTTTATGTTCTATAATATTTTTTGATCAGATGCGTAGTTCTCGAGATATATCAAGATATTTAAAAGCTCCGAAGCCGCACCAACATAATAGAGATACAGAAACACCGTGGCCCCTTTCTTTGAGATAACTCTGCACTATTGCGAGCTGCAAATGCCACCTCCAGCTTAGCTGTGCAGAAGAAGAACAACAAGAAGAAGAAATATTTCGAAATATGTCCGTCAGGCCCCTTCCCTTGAGATAAATCTGCAAATATCTCGGAAACGAAGCGAGCTATGGCAAAATGTTAAGAGACCTTTTTTGTAGAGAATTAAGTTTCCTACTTTTTATGTTCTATGATATTTTTTGATCAGATGCGCAGTTCTCGAGATATATCACGATATTTAAAAGTTCCGAAGCCGCACCAACATAATAGAGATACAGAAACACCGTGGCCCCTTTCTTTGAGATAACTCTGCACTATTGCGAGCTGGAAATGCCACTTCCAGTTTAGCTGTGCAGAAGAAGAACAACAAGAAGAAGAAATATCTCGAAATATGTCCGTTAGGCCCCTTCCCTTCAGATAAATCTGCAAATATCTCGGAAACGAAGCGAGCTATGGCAAAATGTTAAGAGACCTTTTTTGTAGAGAATTAAGTTTCCTACTTTTCATGTTCTATGATATTTTTTGATCAGATGCGCAGTTCTCGAGATATATCAAGATATTTAAAAGTTCCGAAGCCGCACCAACATAATAGAGATACAGAAACACAGTGGCCCCTTTCTTTGAGATAACTCTGCACTATTGCGAGCTGCAAATGCCACTTCCAGCTTAGCTGTGCAGAAGAAGAACAACAAGAAGAAGAAATATCTCGAAATATGTCCGTCAGGCCCTTTCCCTTCAGATAAATCTGCAAATATCTCGGAAACGAAGCGAGCTATGGCAAAATGCTAAGAGATCTTTTTTGTAGACAATTATGTTTCCTACAATTTATGTTCTATGATATTTTTTGATCAGAAGCGTAGTTTTCGAGATATATCGAGATATTTAAAAGTTCCGAAGCCGCACCAACATAATAGAGATACAGAAACACCGTGGCCCCTTTCTTTGAGATAACTCTGCACTAGTGCGAGCCGCAAATGCCACTTCCAGCTTAGCTGTGCAGAAGAAGAACAACAAGAAGAAGAAATATCTCGAAATATGTCCGTCAGGCCCCTTCCCTTGAGATAAATCTGCAAATATCTCGGAAACGAAGCGAGCTATGGCAAAATGTTAAGAGACCTTTTTTGTAGAGAATTAAGTTTCCTACTTTTTATCTTCTACGATATTTTTTGATCAGATGCGTAGTTCTCGAGATATATCAAGATATTTAAAAGTTCCGAAGCCGCACCAACATAATAGAGATACAGAAACACCGTGGCCCCTTTCTTTGAGATAACTCTGCACTAGTGCGAGCCGCAAATGCCACTTCCAGCTTAGCTGTGCAGAAGAAGAACAACAAGAAGAAGAAATATCTCGAAATATGTCCGTCAGGCCCCTTCCCTTGAGATAAATCTGCAAATATCTCGGAAACGAAGCGAGCTCTGGCAAAATGTTTAGAGACCTTTTTTGTAGAGAATTAAGTTTCCTACTTTTTATGTTCTATGATATTTTTTGATCAGATGCGTAGTTCTCGAGATATATCAAGATATTTAAAAGTTCCGAAGCCGCACCAACAGAATAGAGATACAGAAACACCGTGGCTCCTTTCTTTGAGATAACTCTGCACTATTGCGAGCTGGAAATGCCACTTCCAGTTTAGCTGTGCAGAAGAAGAACAACAAGAAGAAGAAATATCTCGAAATATGTCCGTTAGGCCCCTTCCCTTGAGATAAACCTGCAAATATCTCGGAAACGAAGCGAGCTATGGCAAAATGTTAAGAGACCTTTTTTGTAGAGAATTAAGTTTCCGACTTTTTATGTTCTATGCTATTTTTTGATCAGATGCGCAGTTCTCGAGATATATCAAGATATTTAAAAGTTCCGAAGCCGCACCAACATAATAGAGATACAGAAACACAGTGGCCCCTTTCTTTGAGATAACTCTGCACTATTGCGAGCTGCAAATGCCACTTCCAGCTTAGCTGTGCAGAAGAAGAACAACAAGAAGAAGAAATATCTCGAAATATGTCCGTCAGGCCCTTTCCCTTCAGATAAATCTGCAAATATCTCGGAAAGGAAGCGAGCTATGGCAAAATGCTAAGAGACCTTTTTTGTGGAGAATTATGTTTCCTACAATTTATGTTCTATGATATTTTTTGATCAGAAGCGTAGTTTTCGAGATATATCGAGATATTTAAAAGTTCCGAAGCCGCACCAACATAATAGAGATACAGAAACACCGTGGCCCCTTTCTTTGAGATAACTCTGCACTAGTGCGAGCCGCAAATGCCACTTCCAGCTTAGCTGTGCAGAAGAAGAACAACAAGAAGAAGAAATATCTCGAAATATGTCCGTCAGGCCCCTTCCCTTGAGATAAATCTGCAAATATCTCGGAAACGAAGCGAGCTATGGCAAAATCTTAACAGACCTTTTTTGTAGAGAATTAAGTTTCCTACTTTTTATGTTCTATGATATTTTTTGATCAGATGCGTAGTTCTCGAGATATATCAAGATATTTAAAAGTTCCGAAGCCGCACCAACATAATAGAGATACAGAAACACCGTGGCCCCTTTCTTTGAGATAACTCTGCACTAGTGCGAGCCGCAAATGCCACTTCCAGCTTAGCTGTGCAGAAGAAGTACAACAAGAAGAAGAAATATCTCGAAATATGTCCGTCAGGCCCCTTCCCTTGAGATAAATCTGCAAATATCTCGGAAACGAAGCGAGCTATGGCAAAATGTTAAGAGACCTTTTTTGTAGAGAATTAAGTTTCCTACTTTTTATGTTCTATGATATTTTTTGATCAGATGCGTAGTTCTCGAGATATATCAAGATATTTAAAAGTTCCGAAGCCGCACCAACATAATAGAGATACAGAAACACCGTGGCTCCTTTCTTTGAGATAACTCTGCACTAGTGCGAGCTGGAAATGCCACTTCCAGTTTAGCTGTGCAGAAGAAGAACAACAAGAAGAAGAAATATCTCGAAATATGTCCGTCAGGCCCCTTCCCTTGAGATAAATCTGCAAATATCTCGGAAACGAAGCGAGCTATGGCAAAATGTTAAGAGACCTTTTTTGTAGAGAATTAAGTTTCCTACTTTTTATGTTCTATAATATTTTTTGATCAGATGCGTAGTTCTCGAGATATATCAAGATATTTAAAAGCTCCGAAGCCGCACCAACATAATAGAGATACAGAAAAACCGTGGCCCCTTTCTTTGAGATAACTCTGCACTATTGCGAGCTGCAAATGCCACTTCGAGCTTAGCTGTGCAGAAGAAGAACAACAAGAAGAAGAAATATCTCGAAATATGTCCGTCAGCCCCCTTCCCTTGAGATAAATCTGTAAATATCTCGGAAACCAAGCGAGCTATGGCAAAATGTTAAGAGACCTTTTTTGTAGAGAATTAAGTTTCCTACTTTTTACGTTCTATGATATTTTTTGATCAGATGCGTAGTTCTCGAGATATATCAAGAGATTTAAAAGTTCCGAAGCCGCACCAACATAATAGAGATACAGAAACACCGTGGGCCCTTTCTTTGAGATAACTCTGCACTATTGCGCGCTGCAAATGCCACTTCCAGCTTAGCTGTGCAGAAGAAGAACAACAAGAAGAAGAAATATCTCGAAATATGTCCGTCAGGCCCCTTCCCTTGAGATAAATCTGCAAATATCTCGGGAACGAACCGAGCTATGGCAAAATGTTAAGAGACCTTATTTGTACAGAATTAAGTTTCCCACTTTTTATGTTCTACGATATTTTTTGATCAGATGCGTAGTTCTCGAGATATATCAAGATATTTAAAAGTTCCGAAGCCGCACCAACATAATAGAGATACAGAAACACCGTGGCCCCTTTCTTTGAGATAACTCTGCACTATTGCGAGCTGGAAATGCCACTTCCAGTTTAGCTGTGCAGAAGAAGAACAACAAGAAGAAGAAATATCTCGAAATATGTCTTTCAGGCCCCTTCCCTTGAGATATATCTGCAAATATCTCGGAAACGAAACGAGCTATGGCAAAATCTTAAGAGACCTTTTTTGTAGAGAATTATGTTTCCTACAATTTATGTTCTATGATATTTTTTGATCAGAAGCGTAGTTCTCGAGATATATCAAGATATTTAAAAGTTCCGAAGCCGCACCAACATAATAGAGATACAGAAACACCGTGGCCCCTTTCTTTCAGATAACTCTGCACTATTGCGAGCTGGAAATGCCACTTCCAGTTTAGCTGTGCAGAAGAAGAACAACAAGAAGAAGAAATATCTCGAAATATGTCCGTCAGGCCCCTTCCCTTGAGATAAATCTGCATATATCTCGGAAACGAAGCGAGCTATGGCAAAATGTTGAGAGACCTTTTTTGTAGAGAATTAAGTTTCCTACTATTTATGTTCTATGATATTTTTTGATCAGATGCGTAGTTCTCGAGATATATCAAGATATTTAAAAGTTCCGAAGCCGCACCAACATAATAGAGATACAGAAACACCGTGGCCCCTTTCTTTGAGATAACTCTGCACTATTGCGAGCTGGAAATGCCACTTCCAGCTTAGCTGTGCAGAAGAAGAACAACAAGAAGAAGAAATATCTCGAAATATGTCCGTCAGGCCCCTTCCCTTGAGATAAATCTGCATATATCTCGGAAACGAAGCGAGCTATGGCAAAATGTTGAGAGACCTTTTTTGTAGAGAATTATGTTTCCTACAATTTATGTTCTATGATATTTTTTGATCAGAAGCGCAGTTTTCGAGATATATCAAGATATTTAAAAGTTCCGAAGCCGCACCAACATAATAGAGATACAGAAACACCGTGGCCCCTTTCTTTCAGATAACTCTGCACTATTGCGAGCTGCAAATGCCACTTCCAGCTTAGCTGTGCAGAAGAAGAACAACAAGAAGAAGAAATATCTCGAAATATGTCCGTCAGGCCCCTTCCCTTGAGATAAATCTGCAAATATCTCGGAAACGAAGCGAGCTATGGCAAAATGTTAAGAGACCTCTTTTGTAGAGAATTATGGTTCCTACAATTCATGTTCTATGATATTTTTTGATCAGAAGCGTAGTTCTCGAGATATATCAAGATATTTAAAAGTTCCGAAGGCGCACCAACATAATAGAGATACAGAAACACCGTGGCCCCTTTCTTTGAGATAACTCTGCACTATTGCGAGCTGGAAATGCCACTTCCAGTTTAGCTGTGCAGAAGAAGAACAACAAGAAGAAGAAATATCTCGAAACATGTCCGTCAGGCCCCTTCCCTTGAGATAAATCTGCAAATATCTCGGAAACGAAGCGAGCTATGGCAAAATGTTAAGAGAGCTTTTTTGTGGAGAATTAAGTTTGCTACTTTCTATGTTCTATGATATTTTTTGATGAGATGCGTAGTTCTCGAGATATATCAAGATATTTAAAAGTTCCGAAGCCGCACCAACATAATAGAGATACAGAAACACCGTGGCCCCTTTCTTTGAGATAACTCTGCACTATTGCGAGCTGCAAATGCCACTCCCAGCATAGCTGTGCAGAAGAAGAACAACAAGAAGAAGAAATATCTCGAAATATGTCCGTCAGGCCCCTTCCCTTGAGATATATCTGCAAATATCTCGGAAACGAAACGAGCTATGGCAAAATCTTAAGAGACCTTTTTTGTGGAGAATTATGTTTCCTACTTTTTATGTTCTCTGATATTTTTTGATCAGATGTGTAGTTCTCGAGATAGATCAAGATATTTAAAAGTTCCGAAGCTGCACCAACATAATAGAGGTACAGAAACACCGTGGCCCCTTTCTTTGAGATAACTCTGCACTATTGCGAGCTGCAAATGCCACTTCCAGCTTAGCTGTGCAGAAGAAGAACAACAAGAAGAAGAAATATCTCGAAATATGTCCGTCAGTCCTCTTCCCTTGAGATAAATCTGCAAATATCTCGGAAACGAAGCGAGCTATGGCAAACTGTTAAGAGACCTTTTTTGTAGAGAATTAAGTTTCCTACTTTTTATGTTCTATGATATTTTTTGATCAGATGCGTAGTTCTCGAGATATATCAAGATATTTAAAAGTTCCGAAGCCGCACCAACATAATAGAGATACAGAAACACCGTGGCCCCTTTCTTTGAGATAACTCTGCACTATTGCGAGCTGGAAATGCCACTTCCAGTTTAGCTGTGCAGAAGAAGAACGACAAGAAGAAGAAATATCTCGAAATATGTCCGTCAGGCCCCTTCCCTTGAGATAAATCTGCAAATATCTCGGAAACGAAGCGAGCTATGGCAAAATGTTAAGAGACCTTTTTTGTAGAGAATTAAGTTTCCTTCTTTTTATGTTCTATGATATTTTTCGATCAGATGCGTAGTTCTCGAGATATATCAAGATATTTAAAAGTTCCGAAGCCGCACCAACATAATAGAGATACAGAAACACAGTGGCCCCTTTCTTTGAGAGAACTCTGCACTATTGCGAGCTGGAAATGCCACTTCCAGTTTAGCTGTGCAGAAGAAGAACAACAAGAAGAAGAAATATCCCGAAATATGTCCGTCAGGACCCTTCCCTTGAGATAAATCTGCAAATATCTCGGAAACGAAGCGAGCTATGGCAAAATGTTGAGAGACCTTTTTTGTAGAGAATTATGTTTCCTACAATTTATGTTCTATGATATTTTTTGATCAGAAGCGCAGTTTTCGAGATATATCGAGATATTTAAAAGTTCCGAAGCCGCACCAACATAATAGAGATACAGAAACACCGTGGCCCCTTTCCTTGAGATAACTCTGCACTATTGCGAGCTGCAAATGCCACTTCCAGCTTAGCTGTGCAGAAGAAGAACAACAAGAAGAAGAAATATCCCGAAATATGTCCGTCAGGCCGCTTCTCTTGAGATAAATCTGCAAATATCTCGGAAACGAAGCGAGCTATGGCAAAATGTTAAGAGACCTTACTTGTAGAGAATTAAGTTTCCTACTTTTTATGTTCAATGATATTATTTGATCAGATGCGTAGTTCTGGAGATATATCAAGATATTTAAAAGTTCCGAAGCCGCACCAACATAATAGAGATACAGAAACACCGTGGCCCCTTTCTTTGAGATAACTCTGCAGTATTGCGAGCTGCAAATGCCACTTCCAGCTTAGCTGTGCAGAGGAAGAACAACAAGAAGAAGAAATATCTCGAAATATGTCCGTCAGGCCAGTTCCTTTGAGCTGAATCTGCAAATATCTCGGAAACGAAGCGAGCTATGGCAAAATGTTGAGAGACGTTTTTTGTAGAGAATTATGTTTCCTACAATTTATGTTCTATGATATTTTTTGATCAGAAGCGTAGTTTTCGAGATATATCGAGATATTTAAAAGTTCCGAAGCCGCACCAACATAATAGAGATTCAGAAACACCGTGGCCCCTTTCTTTGAGATAACTGTGCACTAGTGCGAGCCGCAAATGCCACTTCCAGCTTAGCTGTGCAGAAGAAGAACAACAGGAAGAAGAAATATCTCGAAATATGTCCGTCAGGCCCCTTCCCTTGAGATATATCTGCAAATATCTCGGAAACGAAACGAGCTATGGCAAAATCTTAAGAGACCTTTTTTGTGGAGAATTATGTTTCCTACTTTTTATGTTCTATGATATTTTTTGATCAGATGCGTAGTTCTCGAGATAGATCAAGATATTTAAAAGTTCCGAAGCTGCACCAACATAATAGAGGTACAGAAACACCGTGGCCTCTTTCTTTGAGATAACTCTGCACTATTGCGAGCTGCAAATGCCACTTCCAGCTTAGCTGTGCAGAAGAAGAACAACAAGAAGAAGAAATATCTCGAAATATGTCCGTCAGTCCTCTTCCCTTGAGATAAATCTGCAAATATCTCGGAAACGAAGCGAGCTATGGCAAACTGTTAAGAGACCTTTTTTGTAGAGAATTAAGTTTCCTACTTTTTATGTTCTATGATATTTTTTGATCAGATGCGCAGTTCTCGAGATATATCAAGATATTTAAAAGTTCCGAAGCCGCACCAACATAATAGAGATACAGAAACACCGTGGCCCCTTTCTTTGAGATAACTCTGCACTATTGCGAGCTGGAAATGCCACTTCCAGTTTAGCTGTGCAGAAGAAGAACGACAAGAAGAAGAAATATCTCGAAATATGTCCGTCAGGCCCCTTCCCTTGAGATAAATCTGCAAATATCTCGGAAACGAAGCGAGCTATGGTAAAATGTTAAGAGACCTTTTTTGTAGAGAATTAAGTTTCCTTCTTTTTATGTTCTATGATATTTTTCGATCAGATGCGTAGTTCTCGAGATATATCAAGATATTTAAAAGTTCCGAAGCCGCACCAACATAATAGAGATACAGAAACACAGTGGCCCCTTTCTTTGAGAGAACTCTGCACTATTGCGAGCTGGAAATGCCACTTCCAGTTTAGCTGTGCAGAAGAAGAACAACAAGAAGAAGAAATATCCCGAAATATGTCCGTCAGGACCCTTCCCTTGAGATAAATCTGCAAATATCTCGGAAACGAAGCGAGCTATGGCAAAATGTTGAGAGACCTTTTTTGTAGAGAATTATGTTTCCTACAATTTATGTTCTATGATATTTTTTGATCAGAAGCGCAGTTTTCGAGATATATCGAGATATTTAAAAGTTCCGAAGCCGCACCAACATAATAGAGATACAGAAACACCGTGGCCCCTTTCCTTGAGATAACTCTGCACTATTGCGAGCTGCAAATGCCACTTCCAGCTTAGCTGTGCAGAAGAAGAACAACAAGAAGAAGAAATATCTCGAAATATGTCCGTCAGGCCGCTTCTCTTGAGATAAATCTGCAAATATCTCGGAAACGAAGCGAGCTATGGCAAAATGTTAAGAGACCTTACTTGTAGACAATTAAGTTTCCTACTTTTTATGTTCAATGATATTATTTGATCAGATGCGTAGTTCTGGAGATATATCAAGATATTTAAAAGTTCCGAAGCCGCACCAACATAATAGAGATACAGAAACACCGTGGCCCCTTTCTTTGAGATAACTCTGCAGTATTGCGAGATGCAAATGCCACTTCCAGCTTAGCTGTGCAGAGGAAGAACAACAAGAAGAAGAAATATCTCGAAATATGTCCGTCAGGCCAGTTCCTTTGAGCTGAATCTGCAAATATCTCGGAAACGAAGCAAGCTATGGCAAAATGTTGAGAGACGTTTTTTGTAGAGAATTATGTTTCCTACAATTTATGTTCTATGATATTTTTTGATCAGAAGCGTAGTTTTCGAGATATATCGAGCTATTTAAAAGTTCCGAAGCCGCACCAACATAATAGAGATTCAGAAACACCGTGGCCCCTTTCTTTGAGATAACTCTGCACTAGTGCGAGCCGCAAATGCCACTTCCAGCTTAGCTGTGCAGAAGAAGAACAACAGGAAGAAGAAATATCTCGAAATATGTCCGTCAGGCCCCTTCCCTTGCGATAAATCTGCACATATCTCGGAAACGAAGCGAGCTATGGCAAAATGTTAAGAGACCTTTTTTGTAGAGAATTGAGTTACCTACTTTTTATGTTCTATGATATTTTTTGATCAGATGCGTAGTTCTCGAGATATATCAAGATATTTAAAAGTTCCGAAGCCGCAACAACATAATAGAGATACAGAAACACCGTGGCCCCATTCTTTGAGATACCTCTGCACTATTGCGAGCTGGAAATGCCACTTCCAGTTTAGCTGTGCAGAAGAAGAACGACAAGAAGAAGAAATATCTCGAAATATGTCCGCCAGGCCCCTTCCCTTGAGATAGATCTGCAAATATCTCGGAAACGAAACGAGCTATGGCAAAATGTTAAGAGACCTTTTTTGTAGAGAATTATGTTTCCTACAATTTATGTTCTATGATATTTTTTGATCGGATGCGTAGTTCTCGAGATATATCCAGATATTTAAAAGTTCCGAAGCGGCACCAACATAATAGAGATACAGAAACACCGTGGCCCCTTCCTTTGAGGTAACTCTGCACTATTGCGAGCTGCAAATGCCACTTCCAGCTTAGCTGTGCAGAAGAAGAACAACAAGAAGAAGAAATATCTCGAAATATGTCCGTCAGGCCCCTTCCCTTGAGATAAATCTGCAAATATCTCGGAAACGAAGCGAGCTATGGCAAAATGTTAAGAGAACTTTTTTGTAGAGAATTAAGTTTCCTTCATTTTATGTTCTATGATATTTTTCGATCAGATGCGTAGTTCTCGCGATATATCAAGATATTTAAAAGTTCCGAAGCCGCACCAACATAATAGAGATACAGAAACACCGTGGCCCCATTCTTTGAGATACCTCTGCACTATTGCGAGCTGGAAATGCCACTTCCAGTTTAGCTGTGCAGAAGAAGAACAACAAGAAGAAGAAATATCTCGAAATATGTCCGTCAGGCCCCTTCCCTTGAGATATATCTGCAAATATCTCGGAAACGAAACGAGCTATGGCAAAATCTTAAGAGACCTTTTTTGTAGAGAATTATGTTTCCTACAATTTATGTTCTATGATATTTTTTGATCAGAAGCGTAGTTCTCGAGATATATCAAGATATTTAAAAGTTCCGAAGCCGCACCAACATAATAGAGATACAGAAACACCGTGGCCCCTTTCTTTCAGATAACTCTGCACTATTGCGAGCTGGAAATGCCACTTCCAGTTTAGCTGTGCAGAAGAAGAACAACAAGAAGAAGAAATATCTCGAAATATGTCCGTCAGGCCCCTTCCCTTGAGATAAATCTGCATATATCTCGGAAACGAAGCGAGCTATGGCAAAATGTTGAGAGACCTTTTTTGTAGAGAATTAAGTTTTCTACTTTTTATGTTCTATGATATTTTTTGATCAGATGCGTAGTTCTCGAGATATATCAAGATATTTAAAAGTTCCGAAGCTGCACCAACATAATAGAGGTACAGAAACACCTTGGCCTCTTTCTTTGAGATAACTCTGCACTATTGCGAGCTGCAAATGCCACTTCCAGCTTAGCTGTGCAGAAGAAGAACAACAAGAAGAAGAAATATCTCGAAATATGTCCGTCAGTCCCCTTCCCTTGAGATAAATCTGCAAATATCTCGGAAACGAAGCAAGCTATGGCAAAATGTTAAGAGACCTTTTTTGTAGAGAATTAAGTTTCCTACTTTTTATGTTCTATGATATTTTTTGATCAGAAGCGTAGTTTTCGAGATATATCGAGATATTTAAAAGTTCCGAAGCCGCACCAACATAATAGAGATACAGAAACACCGTGGGCCCTTTCTTTGAGATAACTCTGCACTATTGCGAGCTGCAAATGCCACTTCCAGCTTAGCTGTGCAGAAGAAGAACAACAAGAAGAAGAAATATCTCAAAATATGTCCGTCAGGCCCCTTCCGTTGAGATAAATCTGCAAATATCTCGGAAACGAAGCGAGCTATGGCAAAATGTTTAGAGTCCTTTCTTGTAGAGAATTAAGTTTCCTACTTTTTATGTGGAATGATATTTTTTGATCAGATGCGTAGTTCTCGAGATATATCAAGATATTTAAAAGTTCCGAAGCCGCACCAACATAATAGAGATACAGAAACACCGTGGCCCCTTTCTTTGAGATAACTCTGCACTATTGCGCGCTGCAAATGCCACTTCCAGCTTAGCTGTGCAGAAGAAGAACAACAAGAAGAAGAAATATCTCGAAATATGTCCATCAGGACCCTTCCCTTGAGATAAATCTGCAAATATCTCGGAAACGAAGCGAGCTATGGCAAAATGTTAAGGGACCTTTTTTGTAGAGAATAATGTTTCCTACAATTTACGTGCTATGATATTTTTTGATCAGAAGCGTAGTTTTCGAGATATATCGAGATATTTAAAAGTTCCGAAGCCGCACCAACATAATAGAGATACAGAAACACCGTGGCCCCTTTCTTTGAGATAACTCTGCACTATTGCGAGCTGCAAATGCCACTTCCAGCTTAGCTGTGCAGAGGAAGAACAACAAGAAGAAGAAATATCTCGAAATATGTCCGTCAGGCCCCTTCCCTTGAGATAAATCTGCAAATATCTCGGAAACGAAGCGAGCTATGGCAAAATGTTAAGAGACGTTTTTTGTAGAGAATTATGTTTCCTACAATTTATGTTCTATGATATTTTTTGATCAGAAGCGTAGTTTTCGAGATATATCGAGATATTTAAAAGTTCCGAAGCCGCACCAACATAATAGAGATACAGAAACACCGTGGCCCCTTTCTTTGAGATAACTCTGCACTATTGCGAGCTGCAAATGCCACTTCCAGCTTAGCTGTGCAGAGGAAGAACAACAAGAAGAAGAAATATCTCGAAATATGTCCGTCAGGCCCCTTCCCTTGAGATAAATCTGCAAATGTCTCGGAAACGAAGCGAGCTATGGCAAAATGTTAAGAGACCTTTTTTGTAGAGAATTAAGTTTCCTACTTTTTATGTTCTATGATATTTTTCGATCAGAGGCGTAGTTCTCGAGATATATCAAGATATTTAAAAGTTCCGAAGCCGCACCAGCATAATAGAGATACAGAAACACCGTGGCCCCTTTCTTTGAGATAACTCTGCACTATTGCGCGCTGCAAATGCCACTTCCAGCTTAGCTGTGCAGAAGAAGAACAACAAGAAGAAGAAATATCTCGAAATATGTCCGTCAGGCCCCTTCCCTTGAGATAAATCTGCAAATATCTCGGAAACGAAGCGAGCTATGGCAAAATGTTAAGAGACCTTTTTTGTAGAGAATTAAGTTTCCTACTTTTTATGTTCTATGATATTTTTTGATCAGATGCGTGGTTCTCGAGATATATCAAGATATTTAAAAGTTCCGAAGCCGCACCAACATAATAGAGATACAGAAACACCGTGGCCCCTTTCTTTGAGATAACTCTGCACTATTGCGAGCTGCAAATGCCACTTCCAGCTTAGCTGTGCAGAGGAAGAACAACAGGAAGAAGAAATATCTCGAAATATGTCCGTCAGGCCAGTTCCTTTGAGCTGAATCTGCAAATATCTCGGAAACGAAGCGAGCTAAGGCAAAATGTTAAGAGACGTTTTTTGTAGAGAATTATGTTTCCTACAATTTATGTTCTATGATATTTTTTGATCAGAAGCGTAGTTCTCGAGATATATCGAGATATTTAAAAGTTCCGAAGCCGCACCAACATAATAGGGATACAGAAACACCGTGGCCCCTTTCTTTGAGATAACTCTGCACTAGTGCGAGCCGCAAATGCCACTTCCAGCTTAGCTGTGCAGAAGAGGAACAACAAGAAGATGAAATATCTCGAAATATGTCCGTCAGGCCCCTTCCCTTGAGATAAATCTGCAAATATCTCGGAAACGAAGAGAGCTATGGCAAAATGTTAAGAGACCTTTTTTGTAGAGAATTAAGTTTCCTACTTTTCATGTTCTATGATATTTTTTGATCAGATGCGTAGTTCTCGAGATATATCAAGATATTTAAAAGTTCCGAAGCCGCACCAACATAATAGAGATACAGAAACACCGTGGCCCCTCTCTTTGAGATAACTCTGCACTATTGCGAGCTGGAAATGCCACTTCCAGTTTAGCTGTGCAGAAGAAGAACAACAAGAAGAAGAAATATCTCGAAATATGTCCGTTAGGCCCCTTCCCTTGAGATAAATCTGCAAATATCTCGGAAACGAAGCGAGCTATGGCAAAACGTTAAGAGACCTTTTTTGTAGAGAATTAAGTTTCCTACTTTTTATGTTCTATGATATTTTTTGATCAGATACGTAGTTCTCGAGATATATCAAGATATTTAAAAGTTCCGAAGCCGCGCCAACATAATAGAGATACAGAAACACCGTGGCCCCTTTCTTTGAGATAAGTCTGCACTATTGCGAGCTGCAAATGCCACTTCCAGCTTAGCTGTGCAGAGGAAGAACAACAAGAAGAAGAAATATCTCGAAATATGTCCGTCAGGCCAGTTCCTTTGAGCTGAATCTGCAAATATCTCGGAAACGAAGCGAGCTATGGCAAAATGTTAAGAGACGTTTTTTGTAGAGAATTATGTTTCCTACAATTTATGTTCTATGGTATTTTTTGATCAGAAGCGTAGTTTTCGAGATATATCGAGATATTTAAAAGTTCCGAAGCCGCACCAACATAATAGAGATACAGAAACACCGTGGCCCCTTTCTTTGAGATAACTCTGCACTATTGCGAGCTGCAAATGCCACTTCCAGCTTAGCTGTGCAGAGGAAGAACAACAAGAAGAAGAAATATCTCGAAATATGTCCGTCAGGCCCCTTCCCTTGAGATAAATCTGCAAATGTCTCGGAAACGAAGCGAGCTATGGCAAAATGTTAAGAGACCTTTTTTGTAGAGAATTAAGTTTCCTACTTTTTATGTTCTATGATATTTTTCGATCAGAGGCGTAGTTCTCGAGATATATCAAGATATTTAAAAGTTCCGAAGCCGCACCAACATAATAGAGATACAGAAACACCGTGGCCCCTTTCTTTGAGATAACTCTGCACTATTGCGCGCTGCAAATGCCACTTCCAGCTTAGCTGTGCAGAAGAAGAACAACAAGAAGAAGAAATATCTCGAAATATGTCCGTCAGGCCCCTTCCCTTGAGATAAATCTGCAAATATCTCGGAAACGAAGCGAGCTATGGCAAAATGTTAAGAGACCTTTTTTGTAGAGAATTAAGTTTCCTACTTTTTATGTTCTATGATATTTTTTGATCAGATGCGTGGTTCTCGAGATATATCAAGATATTTAAAAGTTCCGAAGCCGCACCAACATAATAGAGATACAGAAACACCGTGGCCCCTTTCTTTGAGATAACTCTGCACGATTGCGAGCTGGAAATGCCACTTCCAGTTTAGCTGTGCAGAAGAAGAACAACAAGAAGAAGAAATATCTCGAAATATGTCCATCAGGACCCTTCCCTTGAGATAAATCTGCAAATATCTCGGAAACGAAGCGAGCTATGGCAAAATGTTAAGGGACCTTTTTTGTAGAGAATAATGTTTCCTACAATTTACGTTCTATGAAATTTTTTGATCAGAAGCGTAGTTTTCGAGATATATCGAGATATTTAAAAGTTCCGAAGCCGCACCAACATAATAGAGATACAGAAACACCGTGGCCCCTTTCTTTCAGATAACTCTGCACTATTGCGAGCTGGAAATGCCACTTCCAGTTTAGCTGTGCAGAAGAAGAACAACAAGAAGAAGAAATATCTCGAAATATGTCCGTCAGGCCCCTTCCCTTGAGATAAATCTGCATATATCTCGGAAACGAAGCGAGCTATGGCAAAATGTTGAGAGACCTTTTTTGTAGAGAATTAAGTTTTCTACTTTTTATGTTCTATGATATTTTTTGATCAGATGCGTAGTTCTCGAGATATATCAAGATATTTAAAAGTTCCGAAGCTGCACCAACATAATAGAGGTACAGAAACACCTTGGCCTCTTTCTTTGAGATAACTCTGCACTATTGCGAGCTGCAAATGCCACTTCCAGCTTAGCTGTGCAGAGGAAGAACAACAAGAAGAAGAAATATCTCGAAATATGTCCGTCAGGCCAGTTCCTTTGAGCTGAATCTGCAAATATCTCGGAAACGAAGCGAGCTATCTCAAAATGTTAAGAGACCTTTTTTGTAGAGAATTAAGTTTCCTACTTTTTATGTTCTATGATATTTTTTGATCAGATGCGTGGTTCTCGAGATATATCAAGATATTTAAAAGTTCCGAAGCCGCACCAACATAATAGAGATACAGAAACACCGTGGCCCCTTTCTTTGAGATAACTCTGCACGATTGCGAGCTGGAAATGCCACTTCCAGTTTACCTGTGCAGAAGAAGAACAACAAGAAGAAGAAATATCTCGAAATATGTCCATCAGGACCCTTCCCTTGAGATAAATCTGCAAATATCTCGGAAACGAAGCGAGCTATGGCAAAATGTTAAGGGACCTTTTTTGTAGAGAATAATGTTTCCTACAATTTACGTTCTATGATATTTTTTGATCAGAAGCGTAGTTTTCGAGATATATCGAGATATTTAAAAGTTCCGAAGCCGCACCAACATAATAGAGATACAGAAACACCGTGGCCCCTTTCTTTGAGATAACTCTGCACTATTGCGAGCTGCAAATGCCACTTCCAGCTTAGCTGTGCAGAAGAAGAACAACAAGAAGAAGAAATATCTCGAAATATGTCCGTCAGGCCCCTTCCCTTGAGATAAATCTGCAAATATCTCGGAAACGAAGCGAGCTATGGCAAAATGTTAAGAGACCTTTTTTGTAGAGAATTAAGTTTCCTACTTTTTATGTTCTATGATATTTTTCGATCAGAGGCGTAGTTCTCGAGATATATCAAGATATTTAAAAGTTCCGAAGCCGCACCAACATAATAGAGATACAGAAACACCGTGGCCCCTTTCTTTGAGATAACTCTGCACTATTGCGAGCTGCAAATGCCACTTCCAGCTTAGCTGTGCAGAGGAAGAACAACAGGAAGAAGAAATATCTCGAAATATGTCCGTCAGGCCAGTTCCTTTGAGATGAATCTGCAATTATCTCGGAAACGAAGCGAGCTATGGCAAAATGTTAAGAGACGTTTTTTGTAGAGAATTATGTTTCCTACTTTTCATGTTCTATGATATTTTTTGATCAGATGCGTAGTTCTCGTGATATATCAAGATATTTAAAAGTTCCGAAGCCGCACCAACATAATAGAGATACAGAAACACCGTGGCCCCTCTCTTTGAGATAACTCTGCACCATTGCGAGCTGGAAATGCCACTTCCAGTTTAGCTGTGCAGAAGAAGAACAACAAGAAGAAGAAATATCTCGAAATATGTCCGTTAGGCCCCTTCCCTTGAGATAAATCTGCAAATATCTCGGAAACGAAGCGAGCTATGGCAAAACGTTAAGAGACCTTTTTTGTAGAGAATTAAGTTTCCTACTTTTTATGTTCTATGATATTTTTTGATCAGATACGTAGTTCTCGAGATATATCAAGATATTTAAAAGTTCCGAAGCCGCGCCAACATAATAGAGATACAGAAACACCGTGGCCCCTTTCTTTGAGATAACTCTGCACTATTGCGAGCTGCAAATGCCACTTCCAGCTTAGCTGTGCAGAGGAAGAACAACAAGAAGAAGAAATATCTCGAAATATGTCCGTCAGGCCAGTTCCTTTGAGCTGAATCTGCAAATATCTCGGAAACGAAGCGAGCTATGGCAAAATGTTAAGAGACGTTTTTTGTAGAGAATTATGTTTCCTACAATTTATGTTCTATGATATTTTTTGATCAGAAGCGTAGTTTTCGAGATATATCGAGATATTTAAAAGTTCCGAAGCCGCACCAACATAATAGAGATACAGAAACACCGTGGCCCCTTTCTTTGAGATAACTCTGCACTATTGCGAGCTGCAAATGCCACTTCCAGCTTAGCTGTGCAGAGGAAGAACAACAAGAAGAAGAAATATCTCGAAATATGTCCGTCAGGCCCCTTCCCTTGAGATAAATCTGCAAATGTCTCGGAAACGAAGCGAGCTATGGAAAATGTTAAGAGACCTTTTTTGTAGAGAATTAAGTTTCCTACTTTTTATGTTCTATGATATTTTTCGATCAGAGGCGTAGTTCTCGAGATATATCAAGATATTTAAAAGTTCCGAAGCCGCACCAACATAATAGAGATACAGAAACACCGTGGCCCCTTTCTTTGAGATAACTCTGCACTATTGCGCGCTGCAAATGCCACTTCCAGCTTAGCTGTGCAGAAGAAGAACAACAAGAAGAAGAAATATCTCGAAATATGTCCGTCAGGCCCCTTCCCTTGAGATAAATCTGCAAATATCTCGGAAACGAAGCGAGCTATGGCAAAATGTTAAGAGACCTTTTTTGTAGAGAATTAAGTTTCCTACTTTTTATGTTCTATGATATTTTTTGATCAGATGCGTGGTTCTCGAGATATATCAAGATATTTAAAAGTTCCGAAGCCGCACCAACATAATAGAGATACAGAAACACCGTGGCCCCTTTCTTTGAGATAACTCTGCACGATTGCGAGCTGGAAATGCCACTTCCAGTTTAGCTGTGCAGAAGAAGAACAACAAGAAGAAGAAATATCTCGAAATATGTCCATCAGGACCCTTCCCTTGAGATAAATCTGCAAATATCTCGGAAACGAAGCGAGCTATGGCAAAATGTTAAGGGACCTTTTTTGTAGAGAATAATGTTTCCTACAATTTACGTTCTATGATATTTTTTGATCAGAAGCGTAGTTTTCGAGATATATCGGGATATTTAAAAGTTCCGAAGCCGCACCAACATAATAGAGATACAGAAACACCGTGGCCCCTTTCTTTGAGATAACTCTGCACTATTGCGAGCTGCAAATGCCACTTCCAGCTTAGCTGTGCAGAAGAAGAACAACAAGAAGAAGAAATATCTCGAAATATGTCCGTCAGGCCCCTTCCCTTGAGATAAATCTGCAAATATCTCGGAAACGAAGCGAGCTATGGCAAAATGTTAAGAGACCTTTTTTGTAGAGAATTAAGTTTCCTACTTTTTATGTTCTATGATATTTTTCGATCAGAGGCGTAGTTCTCGAGATATATCAAGATATTTAAAAGTTCCGAAGCCGCGCCAACATAATAGAGATACAGAAACACCGTGGCCCCTTTCTTTGAGATAACTCTGCACTATTCCGAGCTGTAAATGCCACTTCCAGCTTAGCTGTGCAGAAGAAGAACAACAGGAAGAAGAAATATCTCGAAATATGTCCGTCAGGCCCCTTCCCTTGAGATATATCTGCAAATATCTCGGAAACGAAGCGAGCTATGGCAAAATGTTAAGAGACCTTTTTTGTAGAGAATTATGTTTCCTACAATTTATGTTCTATGATATTTTTTGATCAGAAGCGTAGTTCTCGAGATATATCGAGATATTTAAAAGTTCCGAAGCCGCACCAACATAATAGGGAAACAGAAACACCGTGGCCCCTTTCTTTGAGATAACTCTGCACTAGTGCGAGCCGCAAATGCCACTTCCAGCTTAGCTGTGCAGAAGAAGAACAACAAGAAGAAGAAATATCTCGAAATATGTCCGTCAGGCCCCTTCCCTTGAGATAAATCTGCAAATATCTCGGAAACGAAGCGAGCTATGGCAAAATGTTAAGAGACCTTTTTTGTACAGAATTATCTTTCCTACAATTTACGTTCTCTGATATTTTTTGATCAGAAGCGTAGTTTTCGAGATATATCGAGATATTTAAAAGTTCCGAAGCCGCACCAACATAATAGAGATACAGAAACACCGTGGCCCCTTTCTTTGAGATAAGTCTGCACTATTGCGACCTGTAAATGCCACTTCCAGCTTAGCTGTGCAGAAGAAGAACAACAAGAAGAAGAAATATCTCGAAATATGTCCGTCAGGCCCCTTCCCTTGGGATATATCTGCAAATATCTCGGAAACGAAGCGAGCTATGGCAAAATGTTAAGAGACGTTTTTTGTAGAGAATTAAGTTTCCTACTTTTTATGTTCTATGATATTTTTTGATCAGATGCGTAGTTCTCGAGATATATCAAGATATTTAAAAGTTCCGAAGCCGCACCAACATAATAGAGATACAGAAACACCGTGGCCCCTTTCTTTGAGATAACTCTGCACTACTGCGAGCTGCAAATGTCACTTCCAGCTTAGCTGTGCAGAAGAAGAACAACAAGAAGAAGAAATATCTCGAAATATGTCCGTCAGGCCCCTTCCCTTGAGATAAATCTGCAAATATCTCGGAAACGAAGCGAGCTATGGCAAAATGTTAAGAGACCTTTTTTGTAGAGAATTATGTTTCCTACAATTTATGTTGTATGATATTTTTGATCAGAAGCGTAGTTTTCGAGATATATCGAGATATTTAAAAGTTCCGAAGCCGCACCAACATAATAGAGATACAGAAACAGCGTGGCCCCTTTCTTTGGGATAACTCTGCACTATTGCGAGCTGCAAATGCCACTTCCAGCTTAGCTGTGCAGAAGAAGAACAACAAGAAGAAGAAATATCTCGAAATATGTCCGTCAGGCCCCTTCCCTTGAGATAAATCTGCAAATATCTCGGAAACGAAGCGAGCTATGGCAAAATGTTAAGAGACCTTTTCTGTAGAGAATTAAGTTTTCTACTTTTTATGTTCCATGATATTTTTTGATCAGATGCGTAGTTCTCGAGATATATCAAGATATTTAAAAGTCCTGAAGCTGCACCAACTTAATAGAGATACAGAAACACCGTGGCCCCTTTCTTTGAGATAACTCTGCACTAGTGCGAGCCGCAAATGCCACTTCCAGCTTAGCTGTGCAGAAGAAGAACAACAAGAAGAAGAAATATCTGGAAATATGTCCGTTAGGCCCCTTCCCTTGAGATAAATCTGCAAATATCTCGGAAACGAAGCGAGCTATGGCAAAATGTTAAGAGACCTTTTTTGTAGAGAATTATGTTTCCTACTTTTTATGTTCTATGATATTTTTTGATCAGACGCGTAGTTCTCGAGATATATCAAGATATTTAAAAGTTCCGAAGCCGCACCAACATAATAGAGATACAGAAACACCGTGGCCCCTTTCTTTGAGATATCTCTGCACTATTGCGAGCTGCAAATGCCACTTCCAGCTTAGCTGCGCAGAAGAAGAACAACAAGAAGAAGAAATATCTCGAAATATGTCCGTCAGGCCCCTTCCCTTGAGATAAATCGGCAAGTATCTCGGAAACGAAGCGAGCTATGGCAAAATGTTAAGAGACCTTTTCTGTAGAGAATTAAGTTTTCTACTTTTTATGTTCCATGATATTTTTTGATCAGATGCGTAGTTCTCGAGATATATCAAGATATTTAAAAGTTCCGAAGCCGCACCAACATAATAGAGATACAGAAACACCGTGGCCCCTTTCTTTGAGATAACTCTGCACTATTGCGAGCTGCAAATGCCACTTCCAGCTTAGCTGTGCAGAAGAAGAACAACAAGAAGAAGAAATATCTCGAAATATGTCCGTCAGGCCCCTTCCCTTGAGATAAATCTGCAAATATCTCGGAAACGAAGCGAGCTATGGCGAAATGTTAAGAGACCTTTTTTGTAGAGCATTAAGTTTCCTACTTTTTATCTTCTATGATATTTTTTGATCAGATGCGTAGTTCTCGAGATATATCAAGATATTTAAAAGTTCCGAAGCCGCACCAACATAATAGAGATACAGAAACACCGTGGCCTCTTTCTTTGAGATAACTCTGCACTATTGCGAGCTGCAAATGCCACTTCCAGCTTAGCTGTGCAGAAGAAGAACAACAAGAAGAAGAAACATCTCGAAATATGTCCGTCAGGCCCCATCCCTTGAGATAAATCTGCAAATATCTCGGAAACGAAGCGAGCTATGGCAAAATCTTTAGAGACCTTTCTTGTAGAGAATTAAGTTTCCTACTTTTTATGTAGTATGATATTTTTTGATCAGATGCGTAGTTCTCGAGATATATCAAGATATTTAAAAGTTCCGAAGCCGCACCAACATAATAGAGATACAGAAACACCGTGGCCCCTTTCTTTGAGATAACTCTGCACTATTGCGCGCTGCAAATGCCACTTCCAGCTTGGCTGTGCAGAAGAAGAACAACAAGAAGAAGAAATATCTCGATATATGTCCGTCAGGCCCCTTCCCTTGAGATAAATCTGCAAATATCTCGGAAACGAAGCGAGGTATGGCAAAATGTTAAGAGACCTTTTTTGTAGAGAATTAAGTTTCCTACTTTTTACGTTCTATGATATTTTTCGATCAGAGGCGTAGTTCTCGAGATATATCAAGATATTTAAAAGTTCCGAAGCCGCACCAACATAATAGAGATACAGAAACACCGTGGCCCCTTTCTTTGAGATATCTCTGCACTATTGCGAGCTGCAAATGCCACTTCCAGCTTAGCTGTGCAGAAGATGAACAACAAGAAGAAGAAATATCTCGAAATATGTCCGTGAGGCCCCTTCCCTTGTGATAAATCTGCAAATATCTCGGAAACCAAGCGAGCTATGGCAAAATGTTAAGAGACCTTATTTGTAGAGAATTAAGTTTCCTACTTTTTATGTTCTATGATATTTTTAGATCAGATGCGTAGTTCTCGAGATATATCAAGATATTTAAAAGTTCCGAAACCGCACCAACATAATAGAGATACAGAAACACCGTGGCCCCTTTCTTTGAGATAACTCTGCACTAGTGCGAGCCGCAAATGCCACTTCCAGCTTAGCTGTGCAGAAGAAGAACAACAAGAAGAAGAAATATCTCGAAGTATGTCCGTTAGGCCCCTTCCCTTGAGATAAATCCGCAAATATCTCGGAAACGAAGCGAGCTATGGCAAAATGTTAAGAGACCTTTTTTGTAGAGAATTAAGTTTCCTACTTTTTATGTTCTATGATATTTTTTGATCAGATGCGTAGTTCTCGAGATATATCAAGATATTTAAAAGTTCCGAAGCCGCACCAACATAATAGAGATACAGAAACACCGTGGCCCCTTTCTTTGAGATAACTCTGCACTATTGCGCGCTGCAAATGCCACTTCCAGCTTAGCTGTGCAGAAGAAGAACAACAAGAAGAAGAAATATCTCGAAATATGTCGGTCAGGCCCCTTCCCTTGAGATAAATCTGCAAATATCTCGGAAACGAAGCGAGGTATGGCAAAATATTAAGAGACCTTTTTTGTAGAGAATTAAGTTTCCTACTTTTTATGTTCTATGATATTTTTCGATCAGAGGCGTAGTTCTCGAGATATATCAAGATATTTAAAAGTTCCGAAGCCGCACCAACATAATAGAGATACAGAAACACCGTGGCCCCTTTCTTTGAGATATCTCTGCACTATTGCGAGCTGCAAATGCCACTTCCAGCTTAGCTGTGCAGAAGAAGAACAACAAGAAGAAGAAATATCTCGAAATATGTCCGTCAGGCCCCTTCCCTTGAGATATATCTGCAAATATCTCGGAAACGAAGCGAGCTATGGCAAAATCTTAAGAGACCTTTTTTGTAGAGAATTATGTTTCCTACAATTTAGGTTCTATGATATTTTTTGATCGGAAGCGTAGTTTTCGAGATATATCGAGATATGTAAAAGTTCCGAAGCCGCACCAACATAATAGAGATACAGAAACACCGTGGCCCCTTTCATTGAGATAACTCTGCACTAGTGCGAGCCGCAAATGCCACTTCCAGCTTAGCTGTGCAGAAGAAGAACAACAAGAAGAAGGAATATCTCGAAATATGTCCGTCAGGCCCCTTCCCTTGAGATAAATCTGCAAATATCTCGGAAACGAAGAGAGCTATGGCAAAATGTTAAGAGACCTTTTTGGTAGACAATTAAGTTTCCTACTTTTCATGTTCTATGATATTTTTTGATCAGATGCGTAGTTCTCGAGATATATCAAGATATTTAAAAGTTCCGAAGCCGCACCAACATAATAGAGATACAGAAACACCGTGGCCCCTTTCTTTGAGATAACTCTGCACTATTGCGAGCTGCAAATGCCACTTCCAGCTTAGCTGTGCAGAAGAAGAACAACAAGAAGAAGAAATATCTCGAAATATGTCCGTCAGGCCCCTTCCCTTGAGATATATCTGCAAATATCTCGGAAACGAAGCGAGCTATGGCAAAATGTTAAGAGACCTTTTTTGTAGAGAATTATGTTTCCTACAATTTAGGTTCTATGATATTTTTTGATCAGAAGCGTAGTTTTCGAGATATATCGAGATATTTAAAAGTTCCGAAGCCGCACCAACATAATAGAGATACAGAAACACCGTGGCCCCTTTCTTTGAGATAACTCTGCACTAGTGCGAGCCGCAAATGCCACTTCCAGCTTAGCTGTGCAGAAGAAGAACAACAAGAAGAAGAAATATCTCGAAATATGTCCGTCAGACCCCTTCCCTTGAGATGAATCTGCAAATATCTCGGAAAGGAAGCGAGCTATGGCAAAATGTTAAGAGACCTTTTTTGTAGAGAATTATGTTTCCTACAATTTATGTTCTATGATATTTTTTGATCAGAAGCGTAGTTTTCCAGATATATCCAGATATTTAAAAGTTCCGAAGCCGCACCAACATAATAGAGATACAGAAACACCGTGGCCCCTTTCTTTGAGATAACTCTGCACTAGTGCGAGCTGCAAATGCCACTTCCAGCTTAGCTGTGCAGAGGAAGAACAACAAGAAGAAGAAATATCTCGAAATATGTCCGTCAGGCCAGTTCCTTTGAGCTGAATCTGCAAATATCTCGGAAACGAAGCGAGCTATGGCAAAATGTTAACAGACGTTTTTTGTAGAGAATTATGTTTCCTACAATTTATGTTCTATGATATTTTTTGATCAGACGCGTAGTTTTCGAGATATATCGAGATATTTAAAAGTTCCGAAGCCGCACCAACATAATAGAGATACAGAAACACCGTGGCCCCTTTCTTTGAGATAACTCTGCACTATTGCCAGCTGCAAATGCCACTTCCAGCTTAGCTGTGCAGAAGAAGAACAACAAGAAGAAGAAATATCTCGAAATATGTCCGTCAGGCCCCTTCCCTTGAGATATATCTGCAAATATCTCGGAAACGAAGCGAGCTATGGCAAAATGTTAAGAGACCTTTTTTGTAGAGAATTATGTTTCCTACAATTTATGTTCTATGATATTTTTTGATCAGAAGCGTAGTTTTCCAGATATATCCAGATATTTAAAAGTTCCAAAGCCGCACCAACATAATAGAGATACAGAAACACCGTGGCCCCTTTCTTTGAGATAACTCTGCACTAGTGCGAGCTGCAAATGCCACTTCCAGCTTAGCTGTGCAGAGGAAGAACAACAAGAAGAAGAAATATCTCGAAATATGTCCGTCAGGCCAGTTCCTTTGAGCTGAATCTGCAAATATCTCGGAAACGAAGCGAGCTATGGCAAAATGTTAACAGACGTTTTTTGTAGAGAATTATGTTTCCTACAATTTATGTTCTATGATATTTTTTGATCAGAAGCGTAGTTTTCGAGATATATCGAGATATTTAAAAGTTCCGAAGCCGCACCAACATAATAGAGATACAGAAACACCGTGGCCCCTTTCTTTGAGATAACTCTGCACTATTGCCAGCTGCAAATGCCACTTCCAGCTTAGCTGTGCAGAAGAAGAACAACAAGAAGAAGAAATATCTCGAAATATGCCCGTCAGGCCCCTTCCCTTGAAATATATCTACAAATATCTCGGAAACGAAGCGAGCTATGGCAAAATGTTAAGAGACCGTTTTTGTAGAGGATTAAGTTTCCTACTTTTTATGTTCTATGATATTTTTTGATCAGACGCGTAGTTCTCGAGATATATCAAGATATTTAAAAGTTCCGAAGCCGCACCAACATAATAGAGATACAGAAACACCGTGGCCCCTTTCTTTGAGATAACTCTGCACTATTGCGAGCTGCAAATGCCACTTCCAGCTTAGCTGTGCAGAAGAAGAACAACAAGAAGAAGAAATATCTAGAAATATGTCCGTCAGGCCCCTTCCCTTGAGGTATATCTGCAAATATCTCGGAAACGAAGCGAGCTATGGCAAAATGTTAAGAGACCTTTTTTGTAGAGAATTATGTTTCCTACAATTTAGGTTCTATGATATTTTTTGATCAGAAGCGTAGTTTTCGAGATATATCGAGATATTTAAAAGTTCCGAAGCCGCACCAACATAATAGAGATACAGAAACACCGTGGCCCCTTTCTTTGAGATAACTCTGCACTAGTGCGAGCCGCAAATGCCACTTCCAGCTTAGCTGTGCAGAAGAAGAACAACAAGAAGAAGAAATATCTCGAAATATGTCCGTCAGGCCCCTTCCCTTGAGATATATTTGCAAATATCTCGGAAACGAAGCGAGCTATGGCAAAATGTTAAGAGACCGTTTTTGTAGAGAATTAAGTTTCCTACTTTTTATGTTCTATGACATTTTTTGATCAGACGCGTAGTTCTCGAGATATATCAAGATATTTAAAAGTTCCGAAGCCGCACCAACATAATAGAGATACAGAAACACCGTGGCCCCTTTCTTTGAGATAACTCTGCACTATTGCGAGCTGCAAATGCCACTTCCAGCTTAGCTGTGCAGAAGAAGAACAACAAGAAGAAGAAATATCTCGAAATATGTCCGTCAGGCCAGTTCCTTTGAGCTGAATCTGCAAATATCTCGGAAACGAAGCGAGCTATGGCAAAATGTTAAGAGACGTTTTTTGTAGAGAATTATGTTTCCTACAATTTATGTTCTATGATATTTTTTGATCAGAAGCGTAGTTTTCGAGATATATCGAGATATTTAAAAGTTCCGAAGACGCACCAACATAATAGAGATACAGAAACCCCGTGGCCCCTTTCTTTGAGATAACTGTGCACTAGTGCGAGCCGCAAATGCCACTTCCAGCTTAGCTGTGCAGAAGAAGAACAACAAGAAGAAGAAATATCTCGAAATATGTCCGTCAGGCCCCTTCCCTTGAGATAAATCTGCAAATATCTCGGAAACGAAGAGAGCTATGGCAAAATGTTAAGAGACCTTTTTTGTAGAGAATTGAGTTTTCTACTTTTCATGTTCTATGATATTTTTTGATCAGATGCGTAGTTCTCGAGATATATCAAGATATTTAAAAGTTCCGAAGCCGCACCAACATAATAGAGATACAGAAACACCGTGGCCCCTTTCATTGAGATAACTCTGCACTAGTGCGAGCCGCAATTGCCACTTCCAGCTTAGCTGTGCAGAAGAAGAACAACAAGAAGAAGAAATATCTCGAAATATGTCCGTCAGGCCCCTTCCCTTGAGATAAATCTGCAAATATCTCGGAAACGAAGAGAGCTATGGCAAAATGTTAAGAGACCTTTTTGGTAGAGAATTAAGTTTCCTACTTTTCATGTTCTATGATATTTTTTGATCAGATGCGTAGTTCTCGAGATATATCAAGATATTTAAAAGTTCCGAAGCCGCACCAACATAATAGAGATACAGAAACACCGTGGCCCCTTTCTTTGAGATAACTCTGCACTATTGCGAGCTGCAAATGCCACTTCCAGCTTAGCTGTGCAGAAGAAGAACAACAAGAAGAAGAAATATCTAGAAATATGTCCGTCAGGCCCCTTCCCTTGAGATATATCTGCAAATATCTCGGAAACGAAGCGAGCTATGGCAAAATGTTAAGAGACCTTTTTTGTAGAGAATTATGTTTCCTACAATTTAGGTTCTATGATATTTTTTGATCAGAAGCGTAGTTTTCGAGATATATCGAGATATTTAAAAGTTCCGAAGCCGCACCAACATAATAGAGATACAGAAACACCGTGGCCCCTTTCTTTGAGATAACTCTGCACTAGTGCGAGCCGCAAATGCCACTTCCAGCTTAGCTGTGCAGAAGAAGAACAACAAGAAGAAGAAATATCTCGAAATATGTCCGTCAGGCCCCTTCCCTTGAGATAAATATGCAAATATCTCGGAAACGAAGCGAGCTATGGCAAAATGTTAAGAGACCTTTTTTGTAGAGAATTATGTTTCTTACTTTTTATGTTCTATGATATTTTTTGATCAGACGCGTAGTTCTCGAGATATATCAAGATATTTAAAAGTTCCGAAGCCGCACCAACATAATAGAGATACAGAAACACCGTGGCCCCTTTCTTTGAGATATCTCTGCACTATTGCGAGCTGCAAATGCCACTTCCAGCTTAGCTGTGCAGAAGAAGAACAACAAGAAGAAGAAATATCTCGAAATATGTCCGTCAGGCCACTTCCCTTGAGATATATCTGCAAATATCTCGGAAACGAAGCGAGCTATGGCAAAATGTTAAGAGACCTTTTTGGTAGAGAATTAAGTTTCCTACTTTTCATGTTCTATGATATTTTTTGATCAGATGCGTAGTTCTCGAGATATATCAAGATATTTAAAAGTTCCGAAGCCGCACCAACATAATAGAGATACAGAAACACCGTGGCCCCTTTCTTTGAGATAACTCTGCACTATTGCGAGCTGCAAATGCCACTTCCAGCTTAGCTGTGCAGAAGAAGAACAACAAGAAGAAGAAATATCTAGAAATATGTCCGTCAGGCCCCTTCCCTTGAGATATATCTGCAAATATCTCGGAAACGAAGCGAGCTATGGCAAAATGTTAAGAGACCTTTTTTGTAGAGAATTATGTTTCCTACAATTTAGGTTCTATGATATTTTTTGATCAGAAGCGTAGTTTTCGAGATATATCGAGATATTTAAAAGTTCCGAAGCCGCACCAACATAATAGAGATACAGAAACACCGTGGCCCCTTTCTTTGAGATAACTCTGCACTAGTGCGAGCCGCAAATGCCACTTCCAGCTTAGCTGTGCAGAAGAAGAACAACAAGAAGAAGAAATATCTCGAAATATGTCCGTCAGGCCCCTTCCCTTGAGATAAATATGCAAATATCTCGGAAACGAAGCGAGCTATGGCAAAATGTTAAGAGACCTTTTTTGTAGAGAATTATGTTTCTTACTTTTTATGTTCTATGATATTTTTTGATCAGACGCGTAGTTCTCGAGATATATCAAGATATTTAAAAGTTCCGAAGCCGCACCAACATAATAGAGATACAGAAACACCGTGGCCCCTTTCTTTGAGATATCTCTGCACTATTGCGAGCTGCAAATGCCACTTCCAGCTTAGCTGTGCAGAAGAAGAACAACAAGAAGAAGAAATATCTCGAAATATGTCCGTCAGGCCACTTCCCTTGAGATATATCTGCAAATATCTCGGAAACGAAGCGAGCTATGGCAAAATGTTAAGAGACCTTTTTTGTAGAGAATTAAGTTTCCTACTTTTTATGTTCGATGGTATTTTTTGATCAGATGCGTAGTTCTCGAGATATATCAAGATATTTAAAAGTTCCGAAGCTGCACCAACATAATAGAGGTACAGAAACACCGTGGCCTCTTTCTTTGAGATAACTCTGCACTATGGCGAGCTGCAAATGCCACTTCGAGCTTAGCTGTGCAGAAGAAGAACTACAAGAAGAAGAAATATCTCGAAGTATGTCCGTCAGACCCCTTCCCTTGAGATGAATCTGCAAATATCTCGGAAACGAAGCGAGCTATGGCAAAATGTTAAGAGACCTTTTTTGTAGAGAATAATGTTTCCTACAATTTACGTTCTATGATATTTTTTGATCAGAAGCGTAGTTTTCGAGATATATCGAGATATTTAAAAGTTCCGAAGACGCACCAACATAATAGAGATACAGAAACACCGTGGCACCTTTCTTTGACATAACTGTGCACTAGTGCGATCCGCAAATGCCACTTCCAGCTTAGCTGTGCAGAAGAAGAACAACAAGAAGAAGAAATATCTCGAAATATGTCCGTCAGGCCCCTTCCCTTGAGATATATCTGCAAATATCTCGGAAACGAAGTGAGCTATGGCAAAATGTTAAGAGACCGTTTTTGTAGAGAATTAAGTTTCCTACTTTTTATGTTCTATGATATTTTTTGATCAGACGCGCAGTTCTCGAGATATATCAAGATATTTAAAAGTTCCGAAGCCCCACCAACATAATAGAGATACAGAAACACTGTGGCCCCTTTCTTTGAGATAACTCTGCACTATTGCGAGCTGCAAAAGCCACTTCCAGCTTAGCTGTGCAGAAGAAGAACAACAAGAAGAAGAAATATCTCGAAATATGTCCGTCAGGCCCCTTCCCTTGAGATAAATCTGCAAATATCTCGGAAACGAAGAGAGCTATGGCAAAATGTTAAGAGACCTTTTTTGTAGAGAATTAAGTTTCCTACTTTTCATGTTCTATGATATTTTTTGATCAGATGCGTAGTTCTTGAGATATATCAAGATATTTAAAAGTTCCGAAGCCGCACCAACATAATAGAGATACAGAAACACCGTGGCCCCTTTCTTTGAGATAACTCTGCACTATTGCGAGCTGTAAATGCCACTTCCTGCTTAGCTGTGCAGAAGAAGAACAACAAGAAGAAGAAATATCTCGAAATATGTCCGTCAGGCCCCTTCCCTTGAGATATATCTGCAAATATCTCGGAAACGAAGCGAGCTATCGCAAAATGTTAAGAGACCTTTTTTGTAGAGAATTATGTTTCCTACAATTTATGTTCTATGATATTTTTTGATCAGAAGCGTAGTTTTCCAGATATATCCAGATATTTAAAAGTTCCGAAGCCCCACCAACATAATAGAGATACAGAAACACTGTGGCCCCTTTCTTTGAGATAACTCTGCACTATTGCGAGCTGCAAAAGCCACTTGGCTTAGCTGTGCAGAAGAAGAACAACAAGAAGAAGAAATATCTCGAAATATGTCCGTCAGGCCAGTTCCTTTGAGCTGAATCTGCAAATATCTCGGAAACGAAGCGAGCTATGGCAAAATGTTAAGAGACCTTTTTTGTAGAGAATTAAGTTTCCTACTTTTCATGTTCTATGATATTTTTTGATCAGATGCGTAGTTCTTGAGATATATCAAGATATTTAAAAGTTCCGAAGCCGCACCAACATAATAGAGATACAGAAACACCGTGGCCCCTTTCTTTGAGATAACTCTGCACTAGTGCGAGCTGCAAATGCCACTTCCAGCTTAGCTGTGCAGAGGAAGAACAACAAGAAGAAGAAATATCTCGAAATATGTCCATCAGGACCCTTCCCTTGAGATAAATCTGCAAATATCTCGGAAACGAAGCGAGCTATGGCAAAATGTTAAGGGACCTTTTTTGTAGAGAATAATGTTTCCTACAATTTACGTTCTATGAAATTTTTTGATCAGAAGCGTAGTTTTCGAGATATATCGAGATATTTAAAAGTTCCGAAGCCGCACCAACATAATAGAGATACAGAAACACCGTGGCCCCTTTCTTTCAGATAACTCTGCACTATTGCGAGCTGGAAATGCCACTTCCAGTTTAGCTGTGCAGAAGAAGAACAACAAGAAGAAGAAATATCTCGAAATATGTCCGTCAGGCCCCTTCCCTTGAGATAAATCTGCATATATCTCGGAAACGAAGCGAGCTATGGCAAAATGTTGAGAGACCTTTTTTGTAGAGAATTAAGTTTTCTACTTTTTATGTTCTATGATATTTTTTGATCAGATGCGTAGTTCTCGAGATATATCAAGATATTTAAAAGTTCCGAAGCTGCACCAACATAATAGAGGTACAGAAACACCTTGGCCTCTTTCTTTGAGATAACTCTGCACTATTGCGAGCTGCAAATGCCACTTCCAGCTTAGCTGTGCTGAAGAAGAACAACAAGAAGAAGAAATATCTCGAAATATGTCCGTCAGGCCCCTTCCCTTGAGATATATCTGCAAATATCTCGGAAACGAAGCGAGCTATGGCAAAATGTTAAGAGACCTTTTTTGTAGAGAATTATGTTTCCTACAATTTATGTTCTATGATATTTTTTGATCAGAAGCGTAGTTTTCCAGATATATCCAGATATTTAAAAGTTCCGAAGCCGCACCAACATAATAGAGATACAGAAACACCGTGTCCCCTTTCTTTGAGATAACTCTGCACTAGTGCGAGCTGCAAATGCCACTTCCAGCTTAGCTGTGCAGAGGAAGAACAACAAGAAGAAGAAATATCTCGAAATATGTCCGTCAGGCCAGTTCCTTTGAGCTGAATCTGCAAATATCTCGGAAACGAAGCGAGCTATGGCAAAATGTTAACAGACGTTTTTTGTAGAGAATTATGTTTCCTACAATTTATGTTCTATGATATTTTTTGATCAGAAGCGTAGTTTTCGAGATATATCGAGATATTTAAAAGTTCCGAAGCCGCACCAACATAATAGAGATACAGAAACACCGTGGCACCTTTCTTTGACATAACTGTGCACTAGTGCGAGCCGCAAATGCCACTTCCAGCTTAGCTGTGCAGAAGAAGAACAACAAGAAGAAGAAATATCTCGAAATATGTCCGTCAGGCCCCTTCCCTTGAGATATATCTGCAAATATCTCGGAAACGAAGTGAGCTATGGCAAAATGTTAAGAGACCTTTTTTGTAGAGAATTAAGTTTCCTACTTTTCATCTTCTATGATATTTTTTGATCAGATGCGTAGTTCTCGAGATATATCAAGATATTTAAAAGTTCCGAAGCCGCACCAACATAATAGAGATACAGAAACACCGTGGCCCCTTTCTTTGAGATAACTCTGCACTATTGCGAGCTGTAAATGCCACTTCCAGCTTAGCTGTGCAGAAGAAGAACAACAAGAAGAAGAAATATCTCGAAATATGTCCGTCAGGCCCCTTCCCTTGAGATATATCTGCAAATATCTCGGAAACGAAGCGAGCTATGGCAAAATGTTAAGAGACCTTTTTTGTAGAGAATTATGTTTCCTACAATTTATGTTCATTGATATTTTTTGATCAGAAGCGTAGTTTTCCAGATATATCCAGATATTTAAAAGTTCCGAAGCCGCACCAACATAATAGAGATACAGAAACACCGTGGCCCCTTTCTTTGAGATAACTCTGCACTAGTGCGAGCTGCAAATGCCACTTCCAGCTTAGCTGTACAGAGGAAGAACAACAAGAAGAAGAAATATCTCGAAATATGTCCGTCAGGCCAGTTCCTTTGAGCTGAATCTGCAAATATCTCGGAAACGAAGCGAGCTATGGCAAAATGTTAACAGACGTTTTTTGTAGAGAATTATGTTTCCTACAATTTATGTTCTATGATATTTTTTGATCAGAAGCGTAGTTTTCGAGATATATCGAGATATTTAAAAGTTCCGAAGCCGCACCAACATAATAGAGATACAGAAACACCGTGGCCCCTTTCTTTGAGATAACTCTGCACTATTGCCAGCTGCAAATGCCACTTCCAGCTTAGCTGTGCAGAAGAAGAACAACAAGAAGAAGAAATATCTCGAAATATGCCCGTCAGGCCCCTTCCCTTGAAATATATCTGCAAATATCTCGGAAACGAAGCGAGCTATGGCAAAATGTTAAGAGACTGTTTTTGTAGAGAATTAAGTTTCCTACTTTTTATGTTCTATGATATTTTTTGATCAGACGCGTAGTTCTCGAGATATATCAAGATATTTAAAAGTTCCGAAGCCGCACCAACATAATAGAGATACAGAAACACCGTGGCCCCTTTCGTTGAGATAACTCTGCACTAGGGCAAGCCGCAAATGCCACTTCCAGCTTAGCTGTGCAGAAGAAGAACAACAAGAAGAAGAAATATCTCGAAATATGTCCGTCAGGCCCCTTCCCTTGAGATATATCTGCAAATATCTCGGAAACGAAGCGAGCTATGGCAAAATGTTAAGAGACCTTTTTTGTAGAGAATTATGTTTCCTACAATTTATGTTCTATGATATTTTTTGATCAGAAGCGTAGTTTTCGAGATATATCGAGATATTTAAAAGTTCCGAAGCCGCACCAACATAATAGAGATACAGAAACACCGTGGCCCCTTTCTTTGAGATAACTCTGTACTAGTGCGAGCCGCAAATGCCACTTCCAGCTTAGCTGTGCAGAAGAAGAACAACAAGAAGAAGAAATATCTCGAAATATGTCCGTCAGGCCCCTTCCCTTGAGATAAATATGCAAATATCTCGGAAACGAAGCGAGCTATGGCAAAATGTTAAGAGACCTTTTTTGTAGAGAATTAAGTTTCCTACTTTTTATGTTCTATGATATTTTTTGATCAGATGCGTAGTTCTCGAGATATATCAAGATATTTAAAAGTTCCGAAGCCGCACCAACATAATAGAGATACAGAAACACCGTGGCCCCTTTCTTTGAGATAACTCTGCACTAGTGCGAGCCGCAAATGCCACTTCCAGCTTAGCTGTGCAGAAGAAGAACAACAAGAAGAAGAAATATCTCGAAATATGTCCGTCAGGCCCCTTCCCTTGAGATAAATATGCAAATATCTCGGAAACGAAGCGAGCTATGGCAAAATGTTAAGAGACCTTTTTTGTAGAGAATTAAGTTTCCTACTTTTTATGTTCGATGATATTTTTTGATCAGATGCGTAGTTCTCCAGATATATCAAGATATTTAAAAGTTCCGAAGCTGCACCAACATAATAGAGGTACAGAAACACCGTGGCCTCTTTCTTTGAGATAACTCTGCACTATTGCGAGCTGCAAATGCCACTTCGAGCTTAGCTGTGCAGAAGAAGAACAACAAGAAGAAGAAATATCTCGAAATATGTCCGTCAGACCCCTTCCCTTGAGATGAATCTGCAAATATCTCGGAAACGAAGCGAGCTATGGCAAAATGTTAAGAGACCTTTTTTGTAGAGAATTATGTTTCCTACAATTTACGTTCTATGATATTTTTTGATCAGAAGCGTAGTTTTCGAGATATATCGAGATATTTAAAAGTTCCGAAGACGCACCAACATAATAGAGATACAGAAACACCGTGGCACCTTTCTTTGACCTAACTGTGCACTAGTGCGAGCCGCAAATGCCACTTCCAGCTTAGCTGTGCAGAAGAAGAACAACAAGAAGAAGAAATATCTCGAAATATGTCCGTCAGGCCCCTTCCCTTGACATAAATCTGCAAATATCTCGGAAACGAAGAGAGCTATGGCAAAATGTTAAGAGACCTTTTTTGTAGAGAATTACGTTTCCTACTTTTCATGTTCTATGATATTTTTTGATCAGACGCGTAGTTCTCGAGATATATCAAGATATTTAAAAGTTCCGAAGCCGCACCAACATAATAGAGATACAGAAACACCGTGGCCCCTTTCTTTGAGATATCTCTGCACTATTGCGAGCTGCAAATGCCACTTCCAGCTTAGCTGTGCAGAAGAAGAACAACAAGAAGAAGAAATATCTCGAAATATGTCCGTCAGGCCACTTCCCTTGATATAAATCTGCAAATATCTCGGAAACGAAGCGAGCTATGGCAAAATGTTAAGAGACCTTTTTTGTAGAGAATTAAGTTTCCTACTTTTTACGTTCGATGATATTTTTTGATCAGATGCGTAGTTCTCGAGATATATCAAGATATTTAAAAGTTCCGAAGCTGCACCAACATAATAGAGGTACAGAAACACCGTGGCCTCTTTCTTTGAGATAACTCTGCACTATTGCGAGCTGCAAATGCCACTTCGAGCTTAGCTGTGCAGAAGAAGAACAACAAGAAGAAGAAATATCTCGAAATATGTCCGTCAGGCCCCTTCCCTTGAGATATATTTGCAAATATCTCGGAAACGAAGTGAGCTATGGCAAAATGTTAAGAGACCGTTTTTGTAGAGAATTAAGTTTCCTACTTTTTATGTTCTATGACATTTTTTGATCAGACGCGTAGTTCTCGAGATATATCAAGATAGTTAAAAGTTCCGAAGCCGCACCAACATAATAGAGATACAGAAACACCGTGGCCCCTTTCTTTGAGATAACTCTGCACTATTGCGAGCTGCAAATGCCACTTCCAGCTTAGCTGTGCAGAAGAAGAACAACAAGAAGAAGAAATATCTCGAAATATGTCCGTCAGGCCCCTTCCCTTGACATAAATCTGCAAATATCTCGGAAACGAAGAGAGCTATGGCAAAATGTTAAGAGACCTTTTTTGTAGAGAATTACGTTTCCTACTTTTCATGTTCTATGATATTTTTTGATCAGACGCGTAGTTCTCGAGATATATCAAGATATTTAAAAGTTCCGAAGCCGCACCAACATAATAGAGATACAGAAACACCGTGGCCCCTTTCTTTGAGATATCTCTGCACTATTGCGAGCTGCAAATGCCACTTCCAGCTTAGCTGTGCAGAAGAAGAACAACAAGAAGAAGAAATATCTCGAAATATGTCCGTCAGGCCACTTCCCTTGATATAAATCTGCAAATATCTCGGAAACGAAGCGAGCTATGGCAAAATGTTAAGAGACCTTTTTTGTAGAGAATTAAGTTTCCTACTTTTTACGTTCGATGATATTTTTTGATCAGATGCGTAGTTCTCGAGATATATCAAGATATTTAAAAGTTCCGAAGCTGCACCAACATAATAGAGGTACAGAAACACCGTGGCCTCTTTCTTTGAGATAACTCTGCACTATTGCGAGCTGCAAATGCCACTTCGAGCTTAGCTGTGCAGAAGAAGAACAACAAGAAGAAGAAATATCTCGAAATATGTCCGTCAGGCCCCTTCCCTTGAGATATATTTGCAAATATCTCGGAAACGAAGTGAGCTATGGCAAAATGTTAAGAGACCATTTTTGTAGAGAATTAAGTTTCCTACTTTTTATGTTCTATGACATTTTTTGATCAGACGCGTAGTTCTCGAGATATATCAAGATAGTTAAAAGTTCCGAAGCCGCACCAACATAATAGAGATACAGAAACACCGTGGCCCCTTTCTTTGAGATAACTCTGCACTATTGCGAGCTGCAAATGCCACTTCCAGCTTAGCTGTGCAGAAGAAGAACAACAAGAAGAAGAAATATCTCGAAATATGTCCGTCAGGCCAGTTCCTTTGAGCTGAATCTGCAAATATCTCGGAAACGAAGCGAGCTATGGCAAAATGTTAAGAGACGTTTTTTGTAGAGAATTATGTTTCCTACTTTTCATGTTCTATGATATTTTTTGATCAGATGCGTAGTTCTCGAGATATATCAAGATATTTAAAAGTTCCGAAGCCGCACCAACATAATAGAGATACAGAAACACCGTGGCCTCTTTCTTTGAGATAACTCTGAACTATTGCGAGCTGCAAATGCCACTTCCAGCTTAGCTGTGCAGAAGAAGAACAACAAGAAGAAGAAATATCTCGAAATATGTCCGCCAGGCCCCTTCCCTTGAGATAAATCTGCAAATATCTCGGAAACGAAGAGAGCTATGGCAAAATGTTAAGAGACCTGTTTTGTAGAGAATTAAGTTTCCTACTTTTCATGTTCTATGATATTTTTTGATCAGATGCGTAGTTCTCGAGATATATCAAGATATTTAAAAGTTCCGAAGCCGCACCAACATAATAGAGATACAGAAACACCGTGGCCCCTTTCGTTGAGATAACTCTGCACTATTGCGAGGGGCAAATGCCACTTCCAGCTTAGCTGTGCAGAGGAGGAACAACAAGAAGAAGAAATATCTCGAAATATGTCCGTCAGGCCAGTTCCTTTGAGCTGAATCTGCAAATATCTCGGAAACGAAGCGAGCTATGGCAAAATGTTAAGAGACGTTTTTTGTAGAGAATTATGTTTCCTACAATTTATGTTCTATGATATTTTTTGATCAGAAGCGTATTTTTCGAGATATATCGAGATATTTAAAAGTTCCGAAGCCGCACCAACATAATAGAGATACAGAAACACCGTGGCCCCTTTCTTTGAGATAACTCTGCACTAGTGCGAGCTGCAAATGCCACTTCCAGCTTAGCTGTGCAGAAGAAGAACAACAAGAAGAAGAAATATCTCGAAATATGTCCGTCAGGCCCCTTCCCTTGAGATAAATCTGCAAATATCTCGGAAACGAAGCGAGCTATGGCAAAATGTTAAGAGACCTTTTTTGTAGAGAATTAAGTTTCCTACTTTTTATGTTCTATGATATTTTTTGATCAGATGCGTAGTTCTCGAGATATATCAAGATATTTAAAAGTTCCGAAGCCGCACCAACATAATAGAGATACAGAAACACCGTGGCCCCTTTCTTTGAGATAACTCTGCACTATTGCGAGCTGCAAATGCCACTTCCAGCTTAGCTGTGCAGAGGAAGAACAACAAGAAGAAGAAGTATCTCGAAATATGTCCGTCAGGCCCGTTCCTTTGAGCTGAATCTGCAAATATCTCGGAATCGAAGCGAGCTATGGCAAAATGTTAAGAGACGTTTTTTGTAGAGAATTATGTTTCCTACAATTTATGTTCTATGATATTTTTTGATCAGAAGCGTAGTTTTCGAGATATATCGAGATATTTAAAAGTTCCGAAGCCGCACCAACATAATAGAGATACAGAAACACCGTGGCCCCTTTCTTTGAGATAACTCTGCACTAGTGCGAGCCGCAAATGCCACTTCCAGCTTAGCTGTGCAGAAGAAGAACAACAAGAAGAAGAAATATCTCGAAATATGTCCGTCAGGCCCCTTCCCTTGAGATAAATCTGCAAATATCTCGGAAACGAAGCGAGCTATGGCAAAATGTTAAGAGACCTTTTTTGTAGAGAATTAAGTTTCCTACTTTTTATGTTCTATGATATTTTTTGATCAGATGCGTAGTTCTCGAGATATATCAAGATATTTAAAAGTTCCGAAGCCGCACCAACATAATAGAGATACAGAAACACCGTGGCCCCTTTCTTTGAGATAACTCTGCACTATTGCGAGCTGCAAATGCCACTTCCAGCTTAGCTGTGCAGAGGAAGAACAACAAGAAGAAGAAGTATCTCGAAATATGTCCGTCAGGCCCGTTCCTTTGAGCTGAATCTGCAAATATCTCGGAATCGAAGCGAGCTATGGCAAAATGTTAAGAGACGTTTTTTGTAGAGAATTAAGTTTCCTACTTTTTATGTTCTATGATATTTTTTGATCAGACGCGTAGTTCTCGAGATATATCAAGATATTTAAAAGTTCCGAAGCCGCACCAACATAATAGAGATACAGAAACACCGTGGCCCCTTTCTTTGAGATAACTCTGCACTAGTGCGAGCCGCAAATGCCACTTCCAGCTTAGCTGTGCAGAAGAAGAACAACAAGAAGAAGAAATATCTCGAAATATGTCCGTCAGGCCCCTTCCCTTGAGATAAATATGCAAATATCTCGGAAACGAAGCGAGCTATGGCAAAATGTTAAGAGACCTTTTTTGTAGAGAATTAAGTTTCCTACTTTTTATGTTCTATGATATTTTTTGATCAGATGCTTAGTTCTCGAGATATATCAAGATATTTAAAAGTTCCGAAGCCGCACCAACATAATAGAGATACAGAAACACCGTGGCCCCTTTCTGTGAGATAACTCTGCAATATTGCGAGCTGCAAATGCCACTTCCAGCTTAGCTGTGCAGAGGAAGAACAACAAGAAGAAGAAATATCTCGAAATATGTCCGTCAGGCCAGTTCCTTTGAGCTGAATCTGCAAATATCTCGGAAACGAAGCGAGCTATGGCAAAATGTTAAGAGACCTTTTTTGTAGCGAATTAAGTTTCCTACTTTTTATGTTCTATGATATTTTTTGATCAGAAGCGTAGTTTTCGAGATATATCGAGATATTTAAAAGTTCCGAAGCCGCACCAACATAATAGAGATACAGAAACACCGTGGCCCCTTTCTTTGAGATAACTCTGCACTATAGCGAGCTGCAAATGCCACTTCCAGCTTAGCTGTGCAGAAGAAGAACAACAAGAAGAAGAAATATCTCGAAATATGTCCGTCAGGCCCCTTCCCTTGAGATAAAGCTGGAAATATCTCGGAAACGAAGAGAGCTATGGCAAAATGTTAAGAGACCTTTTTTGTAGAGAATTAAGTTTCCTACTTTTTATGTTCTATGACATTTTTTGATCAGACGCGTAGTTCTCGAGATATATCAAGATAGTTAAAAGTTCCGAAGCCGCACCAACATAATAGAGATACAGAAACACCGTGGCCCCTTTTTTTGAGATAACTCTGCACTATTGCGAGCTGCAAATGCCACTTCCAGCTTAGCTGTGCAGAAGAAGAACAACAAGAAGAAGAAATATCTCGAAATATGTCCGTCAGGCCAGTTCCTTTGAGCTGAATCTGCAAATATCTCGGAAACGAAGCGAGCTATGGCAAAATGTTAAGAGACGTTTTTTGTAGAGAATTATGTTTCCTACTTTTCATGTTCTATGATATTTTTTGATCAGATGCGTAGTTCTCGAGATATATCAAGATATTTAAAAGTTCCGAAGCCGCACCAACATAATAGAGATACAGAAACACCGTGGCCTCTTTCTTTGAGATAACTCTGAACTATTGCGAGCTGCAAATGCCACTTCCAGCTTAGCTGTGCAGAAGAAGAACAACAAGAAGAAGAAATATCTCGAAATATGTCCGCCAGGCCCCTTCCCTTGAGATAAATCTGCAAATATCTCGGAAACGAAGAGAGCTATGGCAAAATGTTAAGAGACCTGTTTTGTAGAGAATTAAGTTTCCTACTTTTCATGTTCTATGATATTTTTTGATCAGATGCGTAGTTCTCGAGATATATCAAGATATTTAAAAGTTCCGAAGCCGCACCAACATAATAGAGATACAGAAACACCGTGGCCCCTTTCGTTGAGATAACTCTGCACTATTGCGAGGGGCAAATGCCACTTCCAGCTTAGCTGTGCAGAGGAGGAACAACAAGAAGAAGAAATATCTCGAAATATGTCCGTCAGGCCAGTTCCTTTGAGCTGAATCTGCAAATATCTCGGAAACGAAGCGAGCTATGGCAAAATGTTAAGAGACGTTTTTTGTAGAGAATTATGTTTCCTACAATTTATGTTCTATGATATTTTTTGATCAGAAGCGTATTTTTCGAGATATATCGAGATATTTAAAAGTTCCGAAGCCGCACCAACATAATAGAGATACAGAAACACCGTGGCCCCTTTCTTTGAGATAACTCTGCACTAGTGCGAGCTGCAAATGCCACTTCCAGCTTAGCTGTGCAGAAGAAGAACAACAAGAAGAAGAAATATCTCGAAATATGTCCGTCAGGCCCCTTCCCTTGAGATAAATCTGCAAATATCTCGGAAACGAAGCGAGCTATGGCAAAATGTTAAGAGACCTTTTTTGTAGAGAATTAAGTTTCCTACTTTTTATGTTCTATGATATTTTTTGATCAGATGCGTAGTTCTCGAGATATATCAAGATATTTAAAAGTTCCGAAGCCGCACCAACATAATAGAGATACAGAAACACCGTGGCCCCTTTCTTTGAGATAACTCTGCACTATTGCGAGCTGCAAATGCCACTTCCAGCTTAGCTGTGCAGAGGAAGAACAACAAGAAGAAGAAGTATCTCGAAATATGTCCGTCAGGCCCGTTCCTTTGAGCTGAATTTGCAAATATCTCGGAATCGAAGCGAGCTATGGCAAAATGTTAAGAGACGTTTTTTGTAGAGAATTATGTTTCCTACAATTTATGTTCTATGATATTTTTTGATCAGAAGCGTAGTTTTCGAGATATATCGAGATATTTAAAAGTTCCGAAGCCGCACCAACATAATAGAGATACAGAAACACCGTGGCCCCTTTCTTTGAGATAACTCTGCACTAGTGCGAGCCGCAAATGCCACTTCCAGCTTAGCTGTGCAGAAGAAGAACAACAAGAAGAAGAAATATCTCGAAATATGTCCGTCAGGCCCCTTCCCTTGAGATAAATCTGCAAATATCTCGGAAACGAAGCGAGCTATGGCAAAATGTTAAGAGACCTTTTTTGTAGAGAATTAAGTTTCCTACTTTTTATGTTCTATGATATTTTTTGATCAGATGCGTAGTTCTCGAGATATATCAAGATATTTAAAAGTTCCGAAGCCGCACCAACATAATAGAGATACAGAAACACCGTGGCCCCTTTCTTTGAGATAACTCTGCACTATTGCGAGCTGCAAATGCCACTTCCAGCTTAGCTGTGCAGAGGAAGAACAACAAGATGAAGAAATATTTCGAAATATGTCCGTTAGGCCCCTTCCCTTGAGATAAATCTGCAAATATCTCGGAAACGAAGAGAGCTATGGCAAAATGTTAAGAGACCTTTTTTGTAGAGAATTAAGTTTCCTACTTTTTATGTTCTATGATATTTTTTGATCAGATGCGTAGTTCTCGAGATATATCAAGATATTTAAAAGTTCCGAAGCCGCACCAACATAATAGAGATACAGAAACACCGTGGCCCCTTTCTTTGAGATAACTCTGCACTATTGCGAGCTGTAAATGCCACTTCCAGCTTAGCTGTGCAGAAGAAGAACAACAAGAAGAAGAAGTATCTCGAAATATGTCCGTCAGGCCCCTTCCCTTGAGATATATCTGCAAATATCTCGGAAACGAAGCGAGCTATGGCAAAATGTTAAGAGACCTTTTTTGTAGAGAATTATGTTTCCTACAATTTATGTTCTATGATATTTTTTGATCAGAAGCGTAGTTTTCGAGATATTTAAAAGTTCCGAAGCCGCACCAACATAATAGAGATACAGAAACACCGTGGCCCTTTCTTTGAGATAACTCTGCACTAGTGCGAGCCGCAAATGCCACTTCCAGCTTAGCTGTGCAGAAGAAGAACAACAAGAAGAAGAAATATCTCGAAATATGTCCGTCAGGCCCCTTCCCTTGAGATATATCTGCAAATATCTCGGAAACGAAGCGAGCTATGGCAAAATGTTAAGAGACCTTTTTTGTAGAGAATTATGTTTCCTACTTTTTATGTTCTATGATATTTTTTGATCAGACCCGTAGTTCTCGAGATATATCAAGATATTTAAAAGTTCCGAAGCCGCACCAACATAATAGAGATACAGAAACACCGTGGCCCCTTTCTTTCAGATAACTCTGCACTATTGCGAGCTGCAAATGCCACTTCCAGCTTAGCTGTGCAGAAGAAGAACAACAAGAAGAAGAAATATCTCGAAATATGTCCGTTAGGCCCCTTCCCTTGAGATAAATCTGCAAATATCTCGGAAACGAAGAGAACTATGGCAAAATGTTAAGAGACCTTTTTTGTAGAGAATTAAGTTTCCTACTTTTTATGTTCTATGATATTTTTTGATCAGATGCGTAGTTCTCGAGATATATCAAGATATTTAAAAGTTCCGAAGCCGCACCAACATAATAGAGATACAGAAACACCGTGGCCCCTTTCTTTGAGATAACTCTGCACTATTGCGAGCTGCAAATGCCACTTCCAGCTTAGCTGTGCAGAAGAAGAACAACAAGATGAAGAAATATTTCGAAATATGTCCGTTAGGCCCCTTCCCTTGAGATAAATCTGCAAATATCTCGGAAACGAAGAGAGCTATGGCAAAATGTTAAGAGACCTTTTTGTAGAGAATTAAGTTTCCTACTTTTTATGTTCTATGATATTTTTTGATCAGATGCGTAGTTCTCGAGATATATCAAGATATTTAAAAGTTCCGAAGCCGCACCAACATAATAGAGATACAGAAACACCGTGGCCCCTTTCTTTGAGATAACTCTGCCCTATTGCGAGCTGTAAATGCCACTTCCAGCTTAGCTGTGCAGAAGAAGAACAACAAGAAGAAGAAATATCTCGAAATATGTCCGTCAGGCCCCTTCCCTTGAGATATATCTGCAAATATCTCGGAAACGAAGCGAGCTATGGCAAAATGTTAAGAGACCTTTTTTGTAGAGAATTATGTTTCCTACAATTTATGTTCTATGATATTTTTTGATCAGAAGCGTAGTTTTCGAGATATTTAAAAGTTACGAAGCCGCACCAACATAATAGAGATACATAAACACCGTGACCCCTTTCTTTGAGATAACTCTGCACTAGTGCGAGCCGCAAATGCCACTTCCAGCTTAGCTGTGCAGAAGAAGAACAACAAGAAGAAGAAATATCTCGAAATATGTCCGTTAGGCCCCTTCCCTTGAGATAAATCTGCAAATATCTCGGAAACGAAGCGAGCTATGGCAAAATGTTAAGAGACCTTTTTTGTAGAGAATTAAGTTTCCTACTTTTTATGTTCTATGATATTTTTTGATCAGATGCGTAGTTCTCGAGATATATCAAGATATTTAAAAGTTCCGAAGCCGCACCAACATAATAGAGATACAGAAACACCGTGGCCCCATTCTTTGAGATAACTCTGCACTATTGCGAGCTGGAAATGCCACTTCCAGTTTAGCTGTGCAGAAGAAGAACAACAAGAAGAAGAAATATCTCGAAATATGTCCGTTAGGCCCCTTCCCTTCAGATAAATCTGCAAATATCTCGGAAACGAAGAGAGCTATGGCAAAATGTTAAGAGACCTTTTTTGTAGAGAATTAAGTTTCCTACTTTTTATGTTCTATGATATTTTTTGATCAGATGCGTACTTCTCGAGATATATCAAGATATTTAAAAGTTCCGAAGCCGCACCAACATAATAGAGATACAGAAACACCGTGGCCCCTTTCTTTGAGATAACTCTCCCCTATTGCGAGCTGTAAATGCCACTTCCAGCTTAGCTGTGCAGAAGAAGAACAACAAGAAGAAGAAATATCTCGAAATATGTCCGTCAGGCCCCTTCCCTTGAGATATATCTGCAAATATCTCGGAAACGAAGCGAGCTATGGCAAAATGTTTAGAGACCTTTTTTGTAGAGAATTATGTTTCCTACAATTTATGTTCTATGATATTTTTTGATCAGAAGCGTAGTTTTCGAGATATTTAAAAGTTACGAAGCCGCACCAACATAATAGAGATACATAAACACCGTGACCCCTTTCTTTGAGATAACTCTGCACTAGTGCGAGCCGCAAATGCTACTTCCAGCTTAGCTGTGCAGAAGAAGAACAACAAGAAGAAGAAATATCTCGAAATATGTCCGTTAGGCCCCTTCCCTTGAGATAAATCTGCAAATATCTCGGAAACGAAGAGAGCTATGGCAAAATGTTAAGAGACCTTTTTTGTAGAGAATTAAGTTTCCTACTTTTTATGTTCTATGATATTTTTTGATCAGATGCGTAGTTCTCGAGATATATCAAGCTATTTAAAAGTTCCGAAGCCGCACCAACATAATAGAGATACAGAAACACCGTGGCCCCATTCTTTGAGATAACTCTGCACTATTGCGAGCTGGAAATGCCACTTCCAGTTTAGCTGTGCAGAAGAAGAACAACAAGAAGAAGAAATATCTCGAAATATGTCCGTTAGGCCCCTTCCCTTCAGATAAATCTGCAAATATCTCGGAAACGAAGAGAGCTATGGCAAAATGTTAAGAGACCTTTTTTGTAGAGAATTAAGTTTCCTACTTTTTATGTTCTATGATATTTTTTGATCAGATGCGTAGTTCTCGAGATATATCAAGATATTTAAAAGTTCCGAAGCCGCACCAACATAATAGAGATACAGAAACACCGTGGCCCCTTTCTTTGAGATAACTCTGCCCTACTGCGAGCTGCAAATGCCACTTCCAGCTTAGCTGTGCAGAAGAAGAACAACAAGAAGAAGAAATATCTCGAAATATGTCCGTTAGGCCCCTTCCCTTGAGATAAATCTGCAAATATCTCGGAAACGAAGAGAGCTATGGCAAAATGTTAAGAGACCTTTTTTGTAGAGAATTAAGTTTCCTACTTTTTATGTTCTATGATATTTTTTGATCAGATGCGTAGTTCTCGAGATATATCAAGATATTTAAAAGTTCCGAAGCCGCACCAACATAATAGAGATACAGAAACACCGTGGCCCCTTTCTTTGAGATAACTCTGCACTAGTGCGAGCCGCAAATGCCACTTCCAGCTTAGCTGTGCAGAAGAAGAACAAGAAGAAGAAGAAATATCTCGAAATATGTCCGTCAGGCCCCTTCCCTTGAGGTAAATCTGCAAATATCTCGGAAACGAAGCAGGCTATGGCAAAATGTTAAGAGACCTTTTTTGTAGAGAATTATGTTTCCTACAATTTATGTTCTATGATATTTTTTGATCAGAAGCGTAGTTTTCGAGATATATCGAGATATTTAAAAGTTCCGAAGCCGCACGAACATAATAGAGATACAGAAACACCGTGGCCCCTTTCTTTGAGATAACTCTGCACTATTGCGAGCTGGAAATGCCACTTCCAGTTTAGCTGTGCAGAAGAAGAACAACAAGAAGAAGAAATATCTCGAAATATGTCCGTTAGGCCCCTTCCCTTGAGATAAATCTGCAAATATCTCGGAAACGAAGCGAGCTATGGCAAAATGTTAAGAGACCTTTTTTGTAGAGAATTAAGTTTCCTACTTTTTATGTTCTATGATATTTTTTGATCAGATGCGTAGTTCTCGAGATATATCAAGATATTTAAAAGTTCCGAAGCCGCACCAACATAATAGAGATACAGAAACACCGTGGCCCCTTTCTTTGAGATAACTCTGCACTATTGCGAGCTGCAAATGCCACTTCCAGCTTAGCTGTGCAGAGGAAGAACAACAAGAAGAAGAAATATCTCGAAATATGTCCGTCAGGCCAGTTCCTTTGAGTTGAATCTGCAAATATCTCGGAAACGAAGCGAGCTATGGCAAAATGTTAAGAGACCTTTTTTGTAGAGAATTATGTTTCCTACAATTTATGTTCTATGATATTTTTTGATCAGAAGCGTAGTTTTCGAGATATATCGAGATATTTAAAAGTTCCGAAGCCGCACGAACATAATAGAGATACAGAAACACCGTGGCCCCTTTCTTTGAGATAACTCTGCACTATTGCGAGCTGGAAATGCCACTTCCAGTTTAGCTGTGCAGAAGAAGAACAACAAGAAGAAGAAATATCTCGAAATATGTCCGTTAGGCCCCTTCCCTTGAGATAAATCTGCAAATATCTCGGAAACGAAGCGAGCTATGGCAAAATGTTAAGAGACCTTTTTTGTAGAGAATTAAGTTTCCTACTTTTTATGTTCTATGATATTTTTTGATCAGATGCGTAGTTCTCGAGATATATCAAGATATTTAAAAGTTCCGAAGCCGCACCAACATAATAGAGATACAGAAACACCGTGGCCCCTTTCTTTGAGATAACTCTGCACTAGTGCGAGCCGCAAATGCCACTTCCAGCTTAGCTGTGCAGAAGAAGAACAACAAGAAGAAGAAATATCTCGAAATATGTCCGTCAGGCCCCTTCCCTTCAGATAAATCTGCAAATATCTCGGAAACGAAGCGAGCTATGGCGAAATGTTAAGAGACCTTTTTTGTAGAGAATTAAGTTTCCTACTTTTTATGTTCTATGATATTTTTTGATCAGATGCGTAGTTCTCGAGATATATCAAGATATTTAAAAGTTCCGAAGCCGCACCAACATAATAAGAGATACAGAAACACCGTGGCCCCTTTCTTTGAGATAACTCTGCACGATTGCGAGCTGTAAATGCCACTTCCAGCTTAGCTGTGCAGAAGAAGAACAACAAGAAGAAGAAATATCTCGAAATATGTCCGTCAGGCCCCTTCCCTTGAGATAAATCTGCAAATATCTCGAAAACGAAGCGAGCTATGGCAAAATGTTGAGAGACCTTTTTTGTAGAGAATTAAGTTTCCTACTTTTTATGTTCTATAATATTTTTTGATCTGATGCGTAGTTCTCGAGATATATCAAGATATTTAAAAGTTCCGAAGCCGCACCAACATAATAGAGATACAGAAACACCGTGGCCCCTTTCTTTGAGATAACTCTGCACTATTGCGAGCTGTAAATGCCACTTCCAGCTTAGCTGTGCAGAAGAAGGACAACAAGAAGAAGAAATATCTCGGAATATGTCCGTCAGGCCCCTTCCCTTGAGATAAATCTGCAAATATCTCGGAAACGAAGCGAGCTATGGCGAAATGTTAAGAGACCTTTTTTGTAGAGAATTAAGTTTCCTACTTTTTATGTTCTATGATATTTTTTGATCAGATGCGTAGTTCTCGAGATATATCAAGATATTTAAAAGTTCCGAAGCCGCACCAACATAATAGAGATACAGAAACACCGTGGCCCCTTTCTTTGAGATAACTCTGCACTATTGCGAGCTGTAAATGCCACTTCCAGCTTAGCTGTGCAGAAGAAGAACAACAAGAAGAAGAAATATCTCGAAATATGTCCGTCAGGCCAGTTCCTTTGAGCTGAATCTGCAAATATCTCGGAAACGAAGCGAGCTATGGCAAAATGTTAAGAGACGTTTTTTGTAGAGAATTATGTTTCCTACAATTTATGTTCTATGATATTTTTTGATCAGAAGCGTAGTTTTCGAGATATATCGAGGTATTTAAAAGTTCCGAAGCCGCACCAACATAATAGGGATACAGAAACACCGTGGCCCCTTTCTTTGAGATAACTCTGCACTAGTGCGAGCCGCAAATGCCACTTCCAGCTTAGCTGTGCAGAAGAAGAACAACAAGAAGAAGAAATATCTCGAAATATGTCGGTCAGGCCCCTTCCCTTGAGATATATCTGCAAATATCTCGGAAACGAAGCGAGCTATGGCAAAATGTTAAGAGACCTTCTTTGTAGAGAATTATGCTTCCTACAATTTATGTTCTATGATATTTTTTGATCAGAAGCGTAGTTTTCGAGATACATCGAGATATTTAAAAGTTCCGAAGCCGCACCAACATAATAGAGATACAGAAACACCGTGGCCCCTTTCTTTGAGATAACTCTGCACTAGTGCGAGCCGCAAATGCCAGTTCCAGCTTAGCTGTGCAGAAGAAGAACAACAAGAAGAAGAAATATCTCGAAATATGTCCGTCAGGCCCCTTCCCTTGAGATAAATTTGCAAATATCTCGGAAACGAAGCGAGCTATGGCAAAATGTTAAGAGACCTTTTTTGTAGAGAATTAAGTTTCCTACTTTTTACGTTGTATGATATTTTTTGATCAGATGCGTAGTTCTCGAGATATATCAAGATATTTAAAAGTTCCGAAGCCGCACCAACATAATAGAGATACAGAAACACCGTGGCCCCTTTCTTTGAGATAACTCTGCACTATTGCGAGCTGCAAATGCCACTTCCAGCTTAGCTGTGCAGAGGAAGAACAACAAGAAGAAGAAATATCTCGAAATATGTCCGTCAGGCCCCTTCCCTTGAGATAAATCTGCAAATATCTCGGAAACGAAGCGAGCTATGGCGAAATGTTAAGAGACCTTTTTTGTAGAGAATTAAGTTTCCTACTTTTCATGTTCTATGATATTTTTTGATCAGATGCGTAGTTCTCGAGATATATCAAGATATTTGAAAGTTCCGAAGCCGCACCAACATAATAGAGATACAGAAACACCGTGGCCCCTTTCTTTGAGATAACTCTGCACGATTGCGAGCTGTAAATGCCACTTCCAGCTTAGCTGTGCAGAAGAAGGACAACAAGAAGAAGAAATATCTCGAAATATGTCCGTCAGGCCCCTTCCCTTGAGATAAATCTGCAAATATCTCGGAAACGAAGCGAGCTATGGCGAAATGTTAAGAGACCTTTTTTGTAGAGAATTAAGTTTCCTACTTTTTATGTTCTATGATATTTTTTGATCAGATGCGTAGTTCTCGAGATATATCAAGATATTTAAAAGTTCCGAAGCCGCACCAACATAATAGAGATACAGAAACACCGTGGCCCCTTTCTTTGAGATAACTCTGCACTATTGCGAGCTGCAAATGCCACTTCCAGCTTAGCTGTGCAGAGGAAGAACAACAAGAAGAAGAAATATCTCGAAATATGTCCGTCAGGCCCCTTCCCTTGAGATAAATCTGCAAATATCTCGGAAACGAAGCGAGCTATGGCGAAATGTTAAGAGACCTTTTTTGTAGAGAATTAAGTTTCCTACTTTTCATGTTCTATGATATTTTTTGATCAGATGCGTAGTTCTCGAGATATATCAAGATATTTAAAAGTTCCGAAGCCGCACCAACATAATAGAGATACAGAAACACCGTGGCCCCTTTCTTTGAGATAACTCTGCACGATTGCGAGCTGTAAATGCCACTTCCAGCTTAGCTGTGCAGAAGAAGGACAACAAGAAGAAGAAATATCTCGAAATATGTCCGTCAGGCCCCTTCCCTTGAGATAAATCTGCAAATATCTCGGAAACGAAGCGAGCTATGGCGAAATGTTAAGAGACCTTTTTTGTAGAGAATTAAGTTTCCTACTTTTTATGTTCTATGATATTTTTTGATCAGATGCGTAGTTCTCGAGATATATCAAGATATTTAAAAGTTCCGAAGCCGCACCAACATAATAGAGATACAGAAACACCGTGGCCCCTTTCTTTGAGATAACTCTGGACTATTGCGAGCTGTAAATGCCACTTCCAGCTTAGCTGTGCAGAAGAAGAACAACAAGAAGAAGAAATATCTCGAAATATGTCCGTCAGGCCAGTTCCTTTGAGCTGAATCTGCAAATATCTCGGAAACGAAGCGAGCTATGGCAAAATGTTAAGAGACGTTTTTTGTAGAGAATTATGTTTCCTACAATTTATGTTCTATGATATTTTTTGATCAGAAGCGTAGTTTTCGAGATATATCGAGGTATTTAAAAGTTCCGAAGCCGCACCAACATAATAGGGATACAGAAACACCGTGGCCCCTTTCTTTGAGATAACTCTGCACTAGTGCGAGCCGCAAATGCCACTTCCAGCTTAGCTGTGCAGAAGAAGAACAACAAGAAGAAGAAATATCTCGAAATATGTCGGTCAGGCCCCTTCCCTTGAGATATATCTGCAAATATCTCGGAAACGAAGCGAGCTATGGCAAAATGTTAAGAGACCTTCTTTGTAGAGAATTATGCTTCCTACAATTTATGTTCTATGATATTTTTTGATCAGAAGCGTAGTTTTCGAGATACATCGAGATATTTAAAAGTTCCGAAGCCGCACCAACATAATAGAGATACAGAAACACCGTGGCCCCTTTCTTTGAGATAACTCTGCACTAGTGCGAGCCGCAAATGCCAGTTCCAGCTTAGCTGTGCAGAAGAAGAACAACAAGAAGAAGAAATATCTCGAAATATGTCCGTCAGGCCCCTTCCCTTGAGATAAATTTGCAAATATCTCGGAAACGAAGCGAGCTATGGCAAAATGTTAAGAGACCTTTTTTGTAGAGAATTAAGTTTCCTACTTTTTACGTTGTATGATATTTTTTGATCAGATGCGTAGTTCTCGAGATATATCAAGATATTTAAAAGTTCCGAAGCCGCACCAACATAATAGAGATACAGAAACACCGTGGCCCCTTTCTTTGAGATAACTCTGCACTATTGCGAGCTGCAAATGCCACTTCCAGCTTAGCTGTGCAGAGGAAGAACAACAAGAAGAAGAAATATCTCGAAATATGTCCGTCAGGCCCCTTCCCTTGAGATAAATCTGCAAATATCTCGGAAACGAAGCGAGCTATGGCGAAATGTTAAGAGACCTTTTTTGTAGAGAATTAAGTTTCCTACTTTTCATGTTCTATGATATTTTTTGATCAGATGCGTAGTTCTCGAGATATATCAAGATATTTGAAAGTTCCGAAGCCGCACCAACATAATAGAGATACAGAAACACCGTGGCCCCTTTCTTTGAGATAACTCTGCACGATTGCGAGCTGTAAATGCCACTTCCAGCTTAGCTGTGCAGAAGAAGGACAACAAGAAGAAGAAATATCTCGAAATATGTCCGTCAGGCCCCTTCCCTTGAGATAAATCTGCAAATATCTCGGAAACGAAGCGAGCTATGGCGAAATGTTAAGAGACCTTTTTTGTAGAGAATTAAGTTTCCTACTTTTTATGTTCTATGATATTTTTTGATCAGATGCGTAGTTCTCGAGATATATCAAGATATTTAAAAGTTCCGAAGCCGCACCAACATAATAGAGATACAGAAACACCGTGGCCCCTTTCTTTGAGATAACTCTGCACTATTGCGAGCTGCAAATGCCACTTCCAGCTTAGCTGTGCAGAGGAAGAACAACAAGAAGAAGAAATATCTCGAAATATGTCCGTCAGGCCAGTTCCTTTGAGCTGAATCTGCAAATATCTCGGAAACGAAGCGAGCTATGGCAAAATGTTAAGAGACGTTTTTTATAGAGAATTATGTTTCCTACAATTTATGTTCTATGATATTTTTTGATCAGAAGCGTAGTTTTCGAGATATATCGAGATATTTAAAAGTTCCGAAGCCGCACCAACATAATAGGGATACAGAAACACCGTGGCCCCTTTCTTTGAGATAACTCTGCACTAGTGCGAGCCGCAAATGCCACTTCCAGCTTAGCTGTGCAGAAGAAGAACAACAAGAAGAAGAAATATCTCGAAATATGTCCGTCAGGCCCCTTCCCTTGAGATAAATCTGCAAATATCTCGGAAACGAAGCGAGCTATGGCAAAATGTTAAGAGACCTTTTTTGTAGAGAATTAAGTTTCCTACTTTTTATGTTCTATGATATTTTTTGATCAGATGCGTAGTTCTCGAGATATATCGAGATATTTAAAAGTTCCGAAGCCGCACCAACATAATAGGGATACAGAAACACCGTGGCCCCTTCCTTTGAGATAACTCTGCACTAGTGCGAGCCGCAAATGCCACTTCCAGCTTAGCTGTGCAGAAGAAGAACAACAAGAAGAAGAAATATCTCGAAATATGTCCGTCAGGCCCTTTCCCTTCAGATAAATCTGCAAATATCTCGGAAACGAAGCGAGCTATGGCGAAATGTTAAGAGACCTTTTTTGTAGAGAATTAAGTTTCCTACTTTTTATGTTCTATGATATTTTTTGATCAGATGCGTAGTTCTCGAGATATATCAAGATATTTAAAAGTTCCGAAGCCGCACCAACATAATAAGAGATACAGAAACACCGTGGCCCCTTTCTTTGAGATAACTCTGCACGATTGCGAGCTGTAAATGCCACTTCCAGCTTAGCTGTGCAGAAGAAGAACAACAAGAAGAAGAAATATCTCGAAATATGTCCGTCAGGCCCCTTCCCTTGAGATATATCTGCAAATATCTCGGAAACGAAGCGAGCTATGGCAAAATGTTAAGAGACCTTTTTTGTAGAGAATTCTGTTTCCTACAATTTATGTTCTATCATATTTTTTGATCAGAAGCGTAGTTTTCGAGATATATCGAGATATTTAAAAGTTCCGAAGCCGCACCAACATAATAGAGATACAGAAACACCGTGGCCCCTTTCTTTGAGATAACTCTGCACTAGTGCGAGCCGCAAATGCCACTTCCAGCTTAGCTGTGCAGAAGAAGAACAACAAGAAGAAGAAATATCTCGAAATATGTCCGTCAGGCCCCTTCCCTTGAGATAAATCTGCAAATATCTCGGAAACGAAGCGAGCTATGGCAAAATGTTCAGAGACCTTTTTTGTAGAGAATTAAGTTTCCTACTTTTTATGTTCTATGATATTTTTTGATCAGATGCGTAGTTCTCGAGATATATCAAGATATTTAAAAGTTCCGAAGCCGCACCAACATAATAGAGATACAGAAACACCGTGGCCCCTTTCTTTGAGATAACTCTGCACTATTGCGAGCTGCAAATGCCACTTCCAGCTTAGCTGTGCAGAGGAAGAACAACAAGAAGAAGAAATATCTCGAAATATGTCCGTCAGGCCCCTTACCTTGAGATAAATCTGCAAATATCTCGGAAACGAAGCGAGCTATGGCAAAATGTTAAGAGACCTTTTTTGTAGAGAATTAAGTTTCCTACTTTTTATCTTCTATGATATTTTCTGACCAGATTCGTAGTTCTCGAGATATATCAAGATATTTAAAAGTTCCGAAGCCGCACCAACATAATAGAGATACAGAAACACCGTGGCCCCTTTCTTTGAGATAACTCTGCACTATTGCGAGCTGTAAATGCCACTTCCAGCTTAGCTGTGCAGAGGAAGAACAACAAGAAGAAGAAATATCTCGAAATATGTCCGTCAGGCCCCTTCCCTTGAGATATATCTGCAAATATCTCGGAAACGAAGCGAGCTATGGCAAAATGTTAAGAGACCTTTTTTGTAGAGAATTCTGTTTCCTACAATTTATGTTCTATGATATTTGTTGATCAGAAGCGTAGTTTTCGAGATATATCGAGATATTTAAAAGTTCCGAAGCCGCACCAACATAATAGAGATACAGAAACACCGTGGCCCCTTTCTTTGAGATAACTCTACACTATTGCGAGCTGTAAATGCCACTTCCAGCTTAGCTGTGCAGAGGAAGAACAACAAGAAGAAGAAATATCTCGAAATATGTCCGTCAGGCCCCTTCCCTTGAGATATATCTGCAAATATCTCGGAAACGAAGCGAGCTATGGCAAAATGTTAAGAGACCTTTTTTGTAGAGAATTAAGTTTCCTACTTTTTATGTTGTATGATATTTTTTGATCAGATGCGTAGTTCTCGAGATATATCAAGATATTTAAAAGTTCCGAAGCCGCACCAACATAATAAGAGATACAGAAACACCGTGGCCCCTTTCTTTGAGATAACTCTGCACGATTGCGAGCTGTAAATGCCACTTCCAGCTTAGCTGTGCAGAAGAAGAACAACAAGAAGAAGAAATATCTCGAAATATGTCCGTCAGGCCCCTTCCCTTGAGATAAATCTGCAAATATCTCGAAAACGAAGCGAGCTATGGCAAAATGTTGAGAGACCTTTTTTGTAGAGAATTAAGTTTCCTACTTTTTATGTTCTATAATATTTTTTGATCTGATGCGTAGTTCTCGAGATATATCAAGATATTTAAAAGTTCCGAAGCCGCACCAACATAATAGAGATACAGAAACACCGTGGCCCCTTTCTTTGAGATAACTCTGCACTATTGCGAGCTGTAAATGCCACTTCCAGCTTAGCTGTGCAGAAGAAGGACAACAAGAAGAAGAAATATCTCGGAATATGTCCGTCAGGCCCCTTCCCTTGAGATAAATCTGCAAATATCTCGGAAACGAAGCGAGCTATGGCGAAATGTTAAGAGACCTTTTTTGTAGAGAATTAAGTTTCCTACTTTTTATGTTCTATGATATTTTTTGATCAGATGCGTAGTTCTCGAGATATATCAAGATATTTAAAAGTTCCGAAGCCGCACCAACATAATAGAGATACAGAAACACCGTGGCCCCTTTCTTTGAGATAACTCTGCACTATTGCGAGCTGTAAATGCCACTTCCAGCTTAGCTGTGCAGAAGAAGAACAACAAGAAGAAGAAATATCTCGAAATATGTCCGTCAGGCCAGTTCCTTTGAGCTGAATCTGCAAATATCTCGGAAACGAAGCGAGCTATGGCAAAATGTTAAGAGACGTTTTTTGTAGAGAATTATGTTTCCTACAATTTATGTTCTATGATATTTTTTGATCAGAAGCGTAGTTTTCGAGATATATCGAGGTATTTAAAAGTTCCGAAGCCGCACCAACATAATAGGGATACAGAAACACCGTGGCCCCTTTCTTTGAGATAACTCTGCACTAGTGCGAGCCGCAAATGCCACTTCCAGCTTAGCTGTGCAGAAGAAGAACAACAAGAAGAAGAAATATCTCGAAATATGTCGGTCAGGCCCCTTCCCTTGAGATATATCTGCAAATATCTCGGAAACGAAGCGAGCTATGGCAAAATGTTAAGAGACCTTTTTTGTAGAGAATTATGCTTCCTACAATTTATGTTCTATGATATTTTTTGATCAGAAGCGTAGTTTTCGAGATACATCGAGATATTTAAAAGTTCCGAAGCCGCACCAACATAATAGAGATACAGAAACACCGTGGCCCCTTTCTTTGAGATAACTCTGCACTAGTGCGAGCCGCAAATGCCAGTTCCAGCTTAGCTGTGCAGAAGAAGAACAACAAGAAGAAGAAATATCTCGAAATATGTCCGTCAGGCCCCTTCCCTTGAGATAAATTTGCAAATATCTCGGAAACGAAGCGAGCTATGGCAAAATGTTAAGAGACCTTTTTTGTAGAGAATTAAGTTTCCTACTTTTTACGTTGTATGATATTTTTTGATCAGATGCGTAGTTCTCGAGATATATCAAGATATTTAAAAGTTCCGAAGCCGCACCAACATAATAGAGATACAGAAACACCGTGGCCCCTTTCTTTGAGATAACTCTGCACTATTGCGAGCTGCAAATGCCACTTCCAGCTTAGCTGTGCAGAGGAAGAACAACAAGAAGAAGAAATATCTCGAAATATGTCCGTCAGGCCCCTTCCCTTGAGATAAATCTGCAAATATCTCGGAAACGAAGCGAGCTATGGCGAAATGTTAAGAGACCTTTTTTGTAGAGAATTAAGTTTCCTACTTTTCATGTTCTATGATATTTTTTGATCAGATGCGTAGTTCTCGAGATATATCAAGATATTTAAAAGTTCCGAAGCCGCACCAACATAATAGAGATACAGAAACACCGTGGCCCCTTTCTTTGAGATAACTCTGCACTATTGCGAGCTGCAAATGCCACTTCCAGCTTAGCTGTGCAGAGGAAGAACAACAAGAAGAAGAAATATCTCGAAATATGTCCGTCAGGCCCCTTACCTTGAGATAAATCTGCAAATATCTCGGAAACGAAGCGAGCTATGGCAAAATGTTAAGAGACCTTTTTTGTAGAGAATTAAGTTTCCTACTTTTTATCTTCTATGATATTTTCTGACCAGATTCGTAGTTCTCGAGATATATCAAGATATTTAAAAGTTCCGAAGCCGCACCAACATAATAGAGATACAGAAACACCGTGGCCCCTTTCTTTGAGATAACTCTGCACTATTGCGAGCTGTAAATGCCACTTCCAGCTTAGCTGTGCAGAGGAAGAACAACAAGAAGAAGAAATATCTCGAAATATGTCCGTCAGGCCCCTTCCCTTGAGATATATCTGCAAATATCTCGGAAACGAAGCGAGCTATGGCAAAATGTTAAGAGACCTTTTTTGTAGAGAATTCTGTTTCCTACAATTTATGTTCTATGATATTTGTTGATCAGAAGCGTAGTTTTCGAGATATATCGAGATATTTAAAAGTTCCGAAGCCGCACCAACATAATAGAGATACAGAAACACCGTGGCCCCTTTCTTTGAGATAACTCTACACTATTGCGAGCTGTAAATGCCACTTCCAGCTTAGCTGTGCAGAGGAAGAACAACAAGAAGAAGAAATATCTCGAAATATGTCCGTCAGGCCCCTTCCCTTGAGATATATCTGCAAATATCTCGGAAACGAAGCGAGCTATGGCAAAATGTTAAGAGACCTTTTTTGTAGAGAATTAAGTTTCCTACTTTTTATGTTGTATGATATTTTTTGATCAGATGCGTAGTTCTCGAGATATATCAAGATATTTAAAAGTTCCGAAGCCGCACCAACATAATAAGAGATACAGAAACACCGTGGCCCCTTTCTTTGAGATAACTCTGCACGATTGCGAGCTGTAAATGCCACTTCCAGCTTAGCTGTGCAGAAGAAGAACAACAAGAAGAAGAAATATCTCGAAATATGTCCGTCAGGCCCCTTCCCTTGAGATAAATCTGCAAATATCTCGAAAACGAAGCGAGCTATGGCAAAATGTTGAGAGACCTTTTTTGTAGAGAATTAAGTTTCCTACTTTTTATGTTGTATAATATTTTTTGATCTGATGCGTAGTTCTCGAGATATATCAAGATATTTAAAAGTTCCGAAGCCGCACCAACATAATAGAGATACAGAAACACCGTGGCCCCTTTCTTTGAGATAACTCTGCACTATTGCGAGCTGTAAATGCCACTTCCAGCTTAGCTGTGCAGAAGAAGGACAACAAGAAGAAGAAATATCTCGGAATATGTCCGTCAGGCCCCTTCCCTTGAGATAAATCTGCAAATATCTCGGAAACGAAGCGAGCTATGGCGAAATGTTAAGAGACCTTTTTTGTAGAGAATTAAGTTTCCTACTTTTTATGTTCTATGATATTTTTTGATCAGATGCGTAGTTCTCGAGATATATCAAGATATTTAAAAGTTCCGAAGCCGCACCAACATAATAGAGATACAGAAACACCGTGGCCCCTTTCTTTGAGATAACTCTGCACTATTGCGAGCTGTAAATGCCACTTCCAGCTTAGCTGTGCAGAAGAAGAACAACAAGAAGAAGAAATATCTCGAAATATGTCCGTCAGGCCAGTTCCTTTGAGCTGAATCTGCAAATATCTCGGAAACGAAGCGAGCTATGGCAAAATGTTAAGAGACGTTTTTTGTAGAGAATTATGTTTCCTACAATTTATGTTCTATGATATTTTTTGATCAGAAGCGTAGTTTTCGAGATATATCGAGGTATTTAAAAGTTCCGAAGCCGCACCAACATAATAGGGATACAGAAACACCGTGGCCCCTTTCTTTGAGATAACTCTGCACTAGTGCGAGCCGCAAATGCCACTTCCAGCTTAGCTGTGCAGAAGAAGAACAACAAGAAGAAGAAATATCTCGAAATATGTCGGTCAGGCCCCTTCCCTTGAGATATATCTGCAAATATCTCGGAAACGAAGCGAGCTATGGCAAAATGTTAAGAGACCTTTTTTGTAGAGAATTATGCTTCCTACAATTTATGTTCTATGATATTTTTTGATCAGAAGCGTAGTTTTCGAGATACATCGAGATATTTAAAAGTTCCGAAGCCGCACCAACATAATAGAGATACAGAACCACCGTGGCCCCTTTCTTTGAGATAACTCTGCACTAGTGCGAGCCGCAAATGCCAGTTCCAGCTTAGCTGTGCAGAAGAAGAACAACAAGAAGAAGAAATATCTCGAAATATGTCCGTCAGGCCCCTTCCCTTGAGATAAATTTGCAAATATCTCGGAAACGAAGCGAGCTATGGCAAAATGTTAAGAGACCTTTTTTGTAGAGAATTAAGTTTCCTACTTTTTACGTTGTATGATATTTTTTGATCAGATGCGTAGTTCTCGAGATATATCAAGATATTTAAAAGTTCCGAAGCCGCACCAACATAATAGAGATACAGAAACACCGTGGCCCCTTTCTTTGAGATAACTCTGCACTATTGCGAGCTGCAAATGCCACTTCCAGCTTAGCTGTGCAGAGGAAGAACAACAAGAAGAAGAAATATCTCGAAATATGTCCGTCAGGCCCCTTCCCTTGAGATAAATCTGCAAATATCTCGGAAACGAAGCGAGCTATGGCGAAATGTTAAGAGACCTTTTTTGTAGAGAATTAAGTTTCCTACTTTTCATATTCTATGATATTTTTTGATCAGATGCGTAGTTCTCGAGATATATCAAGATATTTAAAAGTTCCGAAGCCGCACCAACATAATAGAGATACAGAAACACCGTGGCCCCTTTCTTTGAGATAACTCTGCACGATTGCGAGCTGTAAATGCCACTTCCAGCTTAGCTGTGCAGAAGAAGGACAACAAGAAGAAGAAATATCTCGAAATATGTCCGTCAGGCCCCTTCCCTTGAGATAAATCTGCAAATATCTCGGAAACGAAGCGAGCTATGGCGAAATGTTAAGAGACCTTTTTTGTAGAGAATTAAGTTTCCTACTTTTTATGTTCTATGATATTTTTTGATCAGATGCGTAGTTCTCGAGATATATCAAGATATTTAAAAGTTCCGAAGCCGCACCAACATAATAGAGATACAGAAACACCGTGGCCCCTTTCTTTGAGATAACTCTGCACTATTGCGAGCTGCAAATGCCACTTCCAGCTTAGCTGTGCAGAGGAAGAACAACAAGAAGAAGAAATATCTCGAAATATGTCCGTCAGGCCAGTTCCTTTGAGCTGAATCTGCAAATATCTCGGAAACGAAGCGAGCTATGGCAAAATGTTAAGAGACGTTTTTTATAGAGAATTATGTTTCCTACAATTTATGTTCTATGATATTTTTTGATCAGAAGCGTAGTTTTCGAGATATATCGAGATATTTAAAAGTTCCGAAGCCGCACCAACATAATAGGGATACAGAAACACCGTGGCCCCTTTCTTTGAGATAACTCTGCACTAGTGCGAGCCGCAAATGCCACTTCCAGCTTAGCTGTGCAGAAGAAGAACAACAAGAAGAAGAAATATCTCGAAATATGTCCGTCAGGCCCCTTCCCTTGAGATATATCTGCAAATATCTCGGAAACGAAGCGAGCTATGGCAAAATGTTAAGAGACCTTTTTTGTAGAGAATTATGCTTCCTACAATTTATGTTCTATGATATTTTTTGATCAGAAGCGTAGTTTTCGAGATACATCGAGATATTTAAAAGTTCCGAAGCCGCACCAACATAATAGAGATACAGAAACACCGTGGCCCCTTTCTTTGAGATAACTCTGCACCAGTGCGAGCCGCAAATGCCAGTTCCAGCTTAGCTGTGCAGAAGAAGAACAACAAGAAGAAGAAATATCTCGAAATATGTCCGTCAGGCCCCTTCCCTTGAGATAAATCTGCAAATATCTCGGAAACGAAGCGAGCTATGGCAAAATGTTAAGAGACCTTTTTTGTAGAGAATTAAGTTTCCTACTTTTTATGTTGTATGATATTTTTTGATCAGATGCGTAGTTCTCGAGATATATCAAGATATTTAAAAGTTCCGAAGCCGCACCAACATAATAGAGATACAGAAACACCGTGGCCCCTTTCTTTGAGATAACTCTGCACTATGGCGAGCTGCAAATGCCACTTCCAGCTTAGCTGTGCAGAGGAAGAACAACAAGAAGAAGAAATATCTCGAAATATGTCCGTCAGGCCAGTTCCTTTGAGCTGAATCTGCAAATATCTCGGAAACGAAGCGAGCTATGGCAAAATGTTAAGAGACGTTTTTTGTAGAGAATTATGTTTCCTACAGTTTATGTTCTATGATATTTTTTGATCCGAAGCGTAGTTTTCGAGATATATCGAGATATTTAAAAGTTCCGAAGCCGCACCAACATAATAGGGATACAGAAACACCGTGGCCCCTTTCTTTGAGATAACCCTGCACTAGTGCGAGCCGCAGATGCCACTTCCAGCTTAGCTGTGCAGAAGAAGAACAACAAGAAGAAGAAATATCTCGAAATATGTCCGTCAGGCCCCTTCCCTTCAGATAAATCTGCAAATATCTCGGAAACGAAGCGAGCTATGGCGAAATGTTAAGAGACCTTTTTTGTAGAGAATTAAGTTTCCTACTTTTTATGTTCTATGATATTTTTTGATCAGATGCGTAGTTCTCGAGATATATCAAGATATTTAAAAGTTCCGAAGCCGCACCAACATAATAAGAGATACAGAAACACCGTGGCCCCTTTCTTTGAGATAACTCTGCACGATTGCGAGCTGTAAATGCCACTTCCAGCTTAGCTGTGCAGAAGAAGAACAACAAGAAGAAGAAATATCTCGAAATATGTCCGTCAGGCCCCTTCCCTTGAGATAAATCTGCAAATATCTCGGAAACGAAGCGAGCTATGGCGAAATGTTAAGAGACCTTTTTTGTAGAGAATTAAGTTTCCTACTTTTTATGTTCTATGATATTTTTTGATCAGATGCGTAGTTCTCGAGATATATCAAGATATTTAAAAGTTCCGAAGCCGCACCAACATAATAGAGATACAGAAACACCGTGGCCCCTTTCTTTGAGATAACTCTACACTATTGCGAGCTGTAAATGCCACTTCCAGCTTAGCTGTGCAGAGGAAGAACAACAAGAAGAAGAAATATCTCGAAATATGTCCGTCAGGCCCCTTCCCTTGAGATATATCTGCAAATATCTCGGAAACGAAGCGAGCTATGGCAAAATGTTAAGAGACCTTTTTTGTAGAGAATTCTGTTTCCTACAATTTATGTTCTATCATATTTTTTGATCAGAAGCGTAGTTTTCGAGATATATCGAGATATTTAAAAGTTCCGAAGCCGCACCAACATAATAGAGATACAGAAACACCGTGGCCCCTTTCTTTGAGATAACTCTGCACTAGTGCGAGCCGCAAATGCCACTTCCAGCTTAGCTGTGCAGAAGAAGAACAACAAGAAGAAGAAATATCTCGAAATATGTCCGTCAGGCCCCTTCCCTTGAGATAAATCTGCAAATATCTCGGAAACGAAGCGAGCTATGGCAAAATGTTCAGAGACCTTTTTTGTAGAGAATTAAGTTTCCTACTTTTTATGTTCTATGATATTTTTTGATCAGATGCGTAGTTCTCGAGATATATCAAGATATTTAAAAGTTCCGAAGCCGCACCAACATAATAGAGATACAGAAACACCGTGGCCCCTTTCTTTGAGATAACTCTGCACTATTGCGAGCTGCAAATGCCACTTCCAGCTTAGCTGTGCAGAGGAAGAACAACAAGAAGAAGAAATATCTCGAAATATGTCCGTCAGGCCCCTTACCTTGAGATAAATCTGCAAATATCTCGGAAACGAAGCGAGCTATGGCAAAATGTTAAGAGACCTTTTTTGTAGAGAATTAAGTTTCCTACTTTTCATCTTCTATGATATTTTCTGACCAGATTCGTAGTTCTCGAGATATATCAAGATATTTAAAAGTTCCGAAGCCGCACCAACATAATAGAGATACAGAAACACCGTGGCCCCTTTCTTTGAGATAACTCTGCACTATTGCGAGCTGTAAATGCCACTTCCAGCTTAGCTGTGCAGAGGAAGAACAACAAGAAGAAGAAATATCTCGAAATATGTCCGTCAGGCCCCTTCCCTTGAGATATATCTGCAAATATCTCGGAAACGAAGCGAGCTATGGCAAAATGTTAAGAGACCTTTTTTGTAGAGAATTCTGTTTCCTACAATTTATGTTCTATGATATTTGTTAATCAGAAGCGTAGTTTTCGAGATATATCGAGATATTTAAAAGTTCCGAAGCCGCACCAACATAATAGAGATACAGAAACACCGTGGCCCCTTTCTTTGAGATAACTCTACACTATTGCGAGCTGTAAATGCCACTTCCAGCTTAGCTGTGCAGAGGAAGAACAACAAGAAGAAGAAATATCTCGAAATATGTCCGTCAGGCCCCTTCCCTTGAGATATATCTGCAAATATCTCGGAAACGAAGCGAGCTATGGCAAAATGTTAAGAGACCTTTTTTGTAGAGAATTCTGTTTCCTACAATTTATGTTCTATCATATTTTTTGATCAGAAGCGTAGTTTTCGAGATATATCGAGATATTTAAAAGTTCCGAAGCCGCACCAACATAATAGAGATACAGAAACACCGTGGCCCCTTTCTTTGAGATAACTCTGCACTAGTGCGAGCCGCAAATGCCACTTCCAGCTTAGCTGTGCAGAAGAAGAACAACAAGAAGAAGAAATATCTCGAAATATGTCCGTCAGGCCCCTTCCCTTGAGATAAATCTGCAAATATCTCGGAAACGAAGCGAGCTATGGCAAAATGTTCAGAGACCTTTTTTGTAGAGAATTAAGTTTCCTACTTTTTATGTTCTATGATATTTTTTGATCAGATGCGTAGTTCTCGAGATATATCAAGATATTTAAAAGTTCCGAAGCCGCACCAACATAATAGAGATACAGAAACACCGTGGCCCCTTTCTTTGAGATAACTCTGCACTATTGCGAGCTGCAAATGCCACTTCCAGCTTAGCTGTGCAGAGGAAGAACAACAAGAAGAAGAAATATCTCGAAATATGTCCGTCAGGCCCCTTACCTTGAGATAAATCTGCAAATATCTCGGAAACGAAGCGAGCTATGGCAAAATGTTAAGAGACCTTTTTTGTAGAGAATTAAGTTTCCTACTTTTTATCTTCTATGATATTTTCTGACCAGATTCGTAGTTCTCGAGATATATCAAGATATTTAAAAGTTCCGAAGCCGCACCAACATAATAGAGATACAGAAACACCGTGGCCCCTTTCTTTGAGATAACTCTGCACTAGTGCGAGCCGCAAATGCCACTTCCAGCTTAGCTGTGCAGAAGAAGAACAACAAGAAGAAGAAATATCTCGAAATATGTCCGTCAGGCCCCTTCCCTTGAGATAAATCTGCAAATATCTCGGAAACGAAGCGAGCTATGGCAAAATGTTAAGAGACGTTTTTTATAGAGAATTATGTTTCCCACAATTTATGTTCTATGATATTTTTTGATCAGAAGCGTAGTTTTCGAGATATATCGAGATATTTAAAAGTTCCGAAGCCGCACCAAGATAATAGAGATACAGAAACACCGTGGCCCCTTTCTTTGAGATAACTCTGCACTATTGCGAGCTGCAAATGCCACTTCCAGCTTAGCTGTGCAGAAGAAGAACAACAAGAAGAAGAAATATCTGGAAATATGTCCGTCAGGCCCCTTCCCTTGAGATAAATCTGCAAATATCTCGGAAACGAAGCGAGCTACGGCAAAATGTTAAGAGACCTTTTTTGTAGAAAATTAGGATTCCTACTTTTTATGTTCTATGATATTTTTTGAACAGATGCGTAGTTCTCGAGATATATCAAGATATTTAAAAGTTCCGAAGCCGCACCAACATAATAGAGATACAGAAACACCGTGGCCCCTTTCTTTGAGATAACTCTGCACTATGGCGAGCTGCAAATGCCACTTCCAGCTTAGCTGTGCAGAGGAAGAACAACAAGAAGAAGAAATATCTCGAAATATGTCCGTCAGGCCAGTTCCTTTGAGCTGAATCTGCAAATATCTCGGAAACGAAGCGAGCTATGGCAAAATGTTAAGAGACGTTTTTTGTAGAGAATTATGTTTCCTACAGTTTATGTTCTATGATATTTTTTGATCCGAAGCGTAGTTTTCGAGATATATCGAGATATTTAAAAGTTCCGAAGCCGCACCAACATAATAGGGATACAGAAACACCGTGGCCCCTTTCTTTGAGATAACTCTGCACTAGTGCGAGCCGCAGATGCCACTTCCAGCTTAGCTGTGCAGAAGAAGAACAACAAGAAGAAGAAATATCTCGAAATATGTCCGTCAGGCCCCTTCCCTTCAGATAAATCTGCAAATATCTCGGAAACGAAGCGAGCTATGGCGAAATGTTAAGAGACCTTTTTTGTAGAGAATTAAGTTTCCTACTTTTTATGTTCTATGATATTTTTTGATCAGATGCGTAGTTCTCGAGATATATCAAGATATTTAAAAGGTCCGAAGCCGCACCAACATAATAAGAGATACAGAAACACCGTGGCCCCTTTCTTTGAGATAACTCTGCACGATTGCGAGCTGTAAATGCCACTTCCAGCTTAGCTGTGCAGAAGAAGAACAACAAGAAGAAGAAATATCTCGAAATATGTCCGTCAGGCCCCTTCCCTTGAGATAAATCTGCAAATATCTCGGAAACGAAGCGAGCTATGGCGAAATGTTAAGAGACCTTTTTTGTAGAGAATTAAGTTTCCTACTTTTTATGTTCTATGATATTTTTTGATCAGATGCGTAGTTCTCGAGATATATCAAGATATTTAAAAGTTCCGAAGCCGCACCAACATAATAGAGATACAGAAACACCGTGGCCCCTTTCTTTGAGATAACTCTACACTATTGCGAGCTGTAAATGCCACTTCCAGCTTAGCTGTGCAGAGGAAGAACAACAAGAAGAAGAAATATCTCGAAATATGTCCGTCAGGCCCCTTCCCTTGAGATATATCTGCAAATATCTCGGAAACGAAGCGAGCTATGGCAAAATGTTAAGAGACCTTTTTTGTAGAGAATTCTGTTTCCTACAATTTATGTTCTATCATATTTTTTGATCAGAAGCGTAGTTTTCGAGATATATCGAGATATTTAAAAGTTCCGAAGCCGCACCAACATAATAGAGATACAGAAACACCGTGGCCCCTTTCTTTGAGATAACTCTGCACTAGTGCGAGCCGCAAATGCCACTTCCAGCTTAGCTGTGCAGAAGAAGAACAACAAGAAGAAGAAATATCTCGAAATATGTCCGTCAGGCCCCTTCCCTTGAGATAAATCTGCAAATATCTCGGAAACGAAGCGAGCTATGGCAAAATGTTCAGAGACCTTTTTTGTAGAGAATTAAGTTTCCTACTTTTCATGTTCTATGATATTTTTTGATCAGATGCGTAGTTCTCGAGATATATCAAGATATTTAAAAGTTCCGAAGCCGCACCAACATAATAGAGATACAGAAACACCGTGGCCCCTTTCTTTGAGATAACTCTGCACTATTGCGAGCTGCAAATGCCACTTCCAGCTTAGCTGTGCAGAGGAAGAACAACAAGAAGAAGAAATATCTCGAAATATGTCCGTCAGGCCCCTTACCTTGAGATAAATCTGCAAATATCTCGGAAACGAAGCGAGCTATGGCAAAATGTTAAGAGACCTTTTTTGTAGAGAATTAAGTTTCCTACTTTTTATCTTCTATGATATTTTCTGACCAGATTCGTAGTTCTCGAGATATATCAAGATATTTAAAAGTTCCGAAGCCGCACCAACATAATAGAGATACAGAAACACCGTGGCCCCTTTCTTTGAGATAACTCTGCACTATTGCGAGCTGTAAATGCCACTTCCAGCTTAGCTGTGCAGAGGAAGAACAACAAGAAGAAGAAATATCTCGAAATATGTCCGTCAGGCCCCTTCCCTTGAGATATATCTGCAAATATCTCGGAAACGAAGCGAGCTATGGCAAAATGTTAAGAGACCTTTTTTGTAGAGAATTCTGTTTCCTACAATTTATGTTCTATGATATTTGTTAATCAGAAGCGTAGTTTTCGAGATATATCGAGATATTTAAAAGTTCCGAAGCCGCACCAACATAATAGAGATACAGAAACACCGTGGCCCCTTTCTTTGAGATAACTCTACACTATTGCGAGCTGTAAATGCCACTTCCAGCTTAGCTGTGCAGAGGAAGAACAACAAGAAGAAGAAATATCTCGAAATATGTCCGTCAGGCCCCTTCCCTTGAGATATATCTGCAAATATCTCGGAAACGAAGCGAGCTATGGCAAAATGTTAAGAGACCTTTTTTGTAGAGAATTCTGTTTCCTACAATTTATGTTCTATCATATTTTTTGATCAGAAGCGTAGTTTTCGAGATATATCGAGATATTTAAAAGTTCCGAAGCCGCACCAACATAATAGAGATACAGAAACACCGTGGCCCCTTTCTTTGAGATAACTCTGCACTAGTGCGAGCCGCAAATGCCACTTCCAGCTTAGCTGTGCAGAAGAAGAACAACAAGAAGAAGAAATATCTCGAAATATGTCCGTCAGGCCCCTTCCCTTGAGATAAATCTGCAAATATCTCGGAAACGAAGCGAGCTATGGCAAAATGTTCAGAGACCTTTTTTGTAGAGAATTAAGTTTCCTACTTTTTATGTTCTATGATATTTTTTGATCAGATGCGTAGTTCTCGAGATATATCAAGATATTTAAAAGTTCCGAAGCCGCACCAACATAATAGAGATACAGAAACACCGTGGCCCCTTTCTTTGAGATAACTCTGCACTATTGCGAGCTGCAAATGCCACTTCCAGCTTAGCTGTGCAGAGGAAGAACAACAAGAAGAAGAAATATCTCGAAATATGTCCGTCAGGCCCCTTACCTTGAGATAAATCTGCAAATATCTCGGAAACGAAGCGAGCTATGGCAAAATGTTAAGAGACCTTTTTTGTAGAGAATTAAGTTTCCTACTTTTTATCTTCTATGATATTTTCTGACCAGATTCGTAGTTCTCGAGATATATCAAGATATTTAAAAGTTCCGAAGCCGCACCAACATAATAGAGATACAGAAACACCGTGGCCCCTTTCTTTGAGATAACTCTGCACTAGTGCGAGCCGCAAATGCCACTTCCAGCTTAGCTGTGCAGAAGAAGAACAACAAGAAGAAGAAATACCTCGAAATATGTCCGTCAGGCCCCTTCCCTTGAGATAAATCTGCAAATATCTCGGAAACGAAGCGAGCTATGGCAAAATGTTAAGAGACGTTTTTTATAGAGAATTATGTTTCCCACAATTTATGTTCTATGATATTTTTTGATCAGAAGCGTAGTTTTCGAGATATATCGAGATATTTAAAAGTTCCGAAGCCGCACCAAGATAATAGAGATACAGAAACACCGTGGCCCCTTTCTTTGAGATAACTCTGCACTATTGCGAGCTGCAAATGCCACTTCCAGCTTAGCTGTGCAGAAGAAGAACAACAAGAAGAAGAAATATCTGGAAATATGTCCGTCAGGCCCCTTCCCTTGAGATAAATCTGCAAATATCTCGGAAACGAAGCGAGCTACGGCAAAATGTTAAGAGACCTTTTTTGTAGAAAATTAGGATTCCTACTTTTTATGTTCTATGATATTTTTTGAACAGATGCGTAGTTCTCGAGATATATCAAGATATTTAAAAGTTCCGAAGCCGCACCAACATAATAGAGATACAGAAACACCGTGGCCCCTTTCTTTGAGATAACTCTGCACTATTGCGCGCTGCAAATGGCACTTCCAGCTTAGCTGTGCAGAAGAAGAACAACAAGAAGAAGAAATATCTCGAAATATGTCCGTCAGGCCCCTTCCCTTGAGATAAATCTGCAAATATCTCGGAAACGAAGCGAGCTATGGCAAAATGTTAAGAGACCTTTTTTGTAGAGAATCAAGTTTCCTACTTTTTATGTTCTATGATATTTTTTGATCAGATGCGTAGTTCTCGAGATATATCAAGATATTTAAAAGTTCCGAAGCCGCACCCACATAATAGAGATACAGAAACACCGTGGCCCCTTTCTTTGAGATAACTCTGCACTACTGCGAGCTGCAAATGCCACTTCCAGCTTAGCTGTGCAGAAGAAGAACAACAAGAAGAAGAAATATCTCGAAATATGTCCGTCAGGCCCCTTCCCTTGGGATAAATCTGCAAATATCTCGGAAACGAAGCGAGCTATGGCAAAATGTTAAGAGACCTTTTTTGTAGAGAATTAAGTTTCCTACTTTTTATGTTCTATGATATTTTTTGATCAGATGCGTAGTTCCCGAGATATATCCAGATATTTAAAAGTTCCGAAGCGGCACCAACATAATAGAGATACAGAAACACCGTGGCCCCTTTCTTTGAGGTAACTCTGCACTATTGCGAGCTGCAAATGCCACTTCCAGCTTAGCTGTGCAGAAGAAGAACAACAAGAAGAAGAAATATCTCGAAATATGTCCCTCAGGCCCCTTCCCTTGAGATAAATCTGCAAATATCTCGGAAACCAAGCGAGCTATGGCAAAATGTTAAGAGACCTTATTTGTAGAGAATTAAGTTTCCTACTTTTTATGTTCTACGATATTTTTTGATCAGATGAGTAGTTCTCGAGATATATCAAGATATTTAAAAGTTCCGAAGCCGCACCAACATAATAGAGATACAGAAACACCGTGGCCCCTTTCTTTGAGATAACTCTGCACTATTGCGAGCTGCAAATGCCACTTCCAGCTTAGCTGTGCAGAAGAAGAACAACAAGAAGAAGAAATATCTCGAAATATGTCCGTCAGGCCCCTTCCCTTGAGATAAATCTGCAAATATCTCGGAAACGAAGCGAGCTATGGCAAAATCTTAAGAGACCTTTTTTGTAGAGAATTATGTTTCCTACAATTTACGTTCTCTGATATTTTTTGATCAGAAGCGTAGTTTTCGAGATATATCGAGATATTTAAAAGTTCCGAAGCCGCACCAACATAATAGAGATACAGAAACACCGTGGCCCCTTTCTTTGAGATAACTCTGCACTATTGCGAGCTGCAAATGCCACTTCCAGCTTAGCTGTGCAGAAGAAGAACAACAAGAAGAAGAAATATCTGGAAATATGTCCGTCAGGCCCCTTCCCTTGAGATAAATCTGCAAATATCTCGGAAACGAAGCGAGCTACGGCAAAATGTTAAGACACCTTTTTTGTAGAAAATTAGGATTCCTACTTTTTATGTTCTATGATATTTTTTGAACAGATGCGTAGTTCTCGAGATATATCAAGATATTTAAAAGTTCCGAAGCCGCACCAACATAATAGAGATACAGAAACACCGTGGCCCCTTTCTTTGAGATAACTCTGCACTATTGCGAGCTGCAAATGCCACTTCCAGCTTAGCTGTGCAGAAGAAGAACAACAAGAAGAAGAAATATCACGAAATATGTCCGTTAGGCCCCTTCCCTTGAGATAAATCTGCAAATATCTCGGAAACGAAGCGAGCTATGGCAAAATCTTAAGAGACCTTTTTTGTAGAGAATTATGTTTCCTACAATTTACGTTCTCTGATATTTTTTGATCAGAAGCGTAGTTTTCGAGATATATCGAGATATTTCAAAGTTCCGAAGCCGCACCAACATAATAGAGATACAGAAACACCGTGGCCCCTTTCTTTGAGATAACTCTGCACTATTGCGACCTGCAAATGCCACTTCCAGCTTAGCTGTGCAGAAGAAGAACAACAAGAAGAAGAAATATCTCGAAATATGTCCGTCAGGCCCCTTCCCTTGAGATAAATCTGCAAATATCTCGGAAACGAAGCGAGCTATGGCAAAATGTTAAGAGACCTTTTTTGTAGAGAATTAAGTTTCCTACTTTTTACCTTCTATGATATTTTTTGATCAGATGCGTAGTTCTCGAGATATATCAAGATATTTAAAAGTTCCGAAGCCGCACCAACATAATAGAGATACAGAAACACCGTGGCCCCTTTCTTTGAGATAACTCTGCACTACTGCGAGCTGCAAATGCCACTTCCAGCTTAGCTGTGCAGAAGAAGAACAACAAGAAGAAGAAATATCTCGAAATATGTCCCTCAGGCCCCTTCCCTTGAGATAAATCTGCAAATATCTCGGAAACCAAGCGAGCTATGGCAAAATGTTAAGAGACCTTATTTGTAGAGAATTAAGTTTCCTACTTTTTATGTTCTACGATATTTTTTGATCAGATGCGTAGTTCTCGAGATATATCAAGATATTTAAAAGTTCCGAAGCCGCACCAACATAATAGAGATACAGAAACACCGTGGCCCCTTTCTTTGAGATGACTCTGCACTATTGCGAGCTGCAAATACCACTTCCAGCTTAGCTGTGCAGAAGAAGAACAACAAGAAGAAGAAATATCTCGAAATATGTCCGTCAGGCCCCTTCCCTTGAGATAAATCTGCAAATATCTCGGAAACGAAGCGAGCTATGGCAAAATCTTAAGAGACCTTTTTTGTAGAGAATTATGTTTCCTACAATTTACGTTCTCTGATATTTTTTGATCAGAAGCGTAGTTTTCGAGATATATCGAGATATTTAAAAGTTCCGAAGCCGCACCAACATAATAGAGATACAGAAACACCGTGGCCCCTTTCTTTGAGATAACTCTGCACTATTGCGAGCTGCAAATGCCACTTCCAGCTTAGCTGTGCAGAAGAAGAACAACAAGAAGAAGAAATATCTGGAAATATGTCCGTCAGGCCCCTTCCCTTGAGATAAATCTGCAAATATCTCGGAAACGAAGCGAGCTATGGCAAAATGTTCAGAGACCTTTTTTGTAGAGAATTAAGTTTCCTACTTTTTATGTTCTATGATATTTTTTGATCAGATGCGTAGTTCTCGAGATATATCAAGATATTTAAAAGTTCCGAAGCCGCACCAACATAATAGAGATACAGAAACACCGTGGCCCCTTTCTTTGAGATAACTCTGCACTATTGCGAGCTGCAAATGCCACTTCCAGCTTAGCTGTGCAGAGGAAGAACAACAAGAAGAAGAAATATCTCGAAATATGTCCGTCAGGCCCCTTACCTTGAGATAAATCTGCAAATATCTCGGAAACGAAGCGAGCTATGGCAAAATGTTAAGAGACCTTTTTTGTAGAGAATTAAGTTTCCTACTTTTTATCTTCTATGATATTTTCTGACCAGATTCGTAGTTCTCGAGATATATCAAGATATTTAAAAGTTCCGAAGCCGCACCAACATAATAGAGATACAGAAACACCGTGGCCCCTTTCTTTGAGATAACTCTGCACTATTGCGAGCTGTAAATGCCACTTCCAGCTTAGCTGTGCAGAGGAAGAACAACAAGAAGAAGAAATATCTCGAAATATGTCCGTCAGGCCCCTTCCCTTGAGATATATCTGCAAATATCTCGGAAACGAAGCGAGCTATGGCAAAATGTTAAGAGACCTTTTTTGTAGAGAATTCTGTTTCCTACAATTTATGTTCTATGATATTTGTTAATCAGAAGCGTAGTTTTCGAGATATATCGAGATATTTAAAAGTTCCGAAGCCGCACCAACATAATAGAGATACAGAAACACCGTGGCCCCTTTCTTTGAGATAACTCTACACTATTGCGAGCTGTAAATGCCACTTCCAGCTTAGCTGTGCAGAGGAAGAACAACAAGAAGAAGAAATATCTCGAAATATGTCCGTCAGGCCCCTTCCCTTGAGATATATCTGCAAATATCTCGGAAACGAAGCGAGCTATGGCAAAATGTTAAGAGACCTTTTTTGTAGAGAATTCTGTTTCCTACAATTTATGTTCTATCATATTTTTTGATCAGAAGCGTAGTTTTCGAGATATATCGAGATATTTAAAAGTTCCGAAGCCGCACCAACATAATAGAGATACAGAAACACCGTGGCCCCTTTCTTTGAGATAACTCTGCACTAGTGCGAGCCGCAAATGCCACTTCCAGCTTAGCTGTGCAGAAGAAGAACAACAAGAAGAAGAAATATCTCGAAATATGTCCGTCAGGCCCCTTCCCTTGAGATAAATCTGCAAATATCTCGGAAACGAAGCGAGCTATGGCAAAATGTTCAGAGACCTTTTTTGTAGAGAATTAAGTTTCCTACGTTTTATGTTCTATGATATTTTTTGATCAGATGCGTAGTTCTCGAGATATATCAAGATATTTAAAAGTTCCGAAGCCGCACCAACATAATAGAGATACAGAAACACCGTGGCCCCTTTCTTTGAGATAACTCTGCACTATTGCGAGCTGCAAATGCCACTTCCAGCTTAGCTGTGCAGAGGAAGAACAACAAGAAGAAGAAATATCTCGAAATATGTCCGTCAGGCCCCTTACCTTGAGATAAATCTGCAAATATCTCGGAAACGAAGCGAGCTATGGCAAAATGTTAAGAGACCTTTTTTGTAGAGAATTAAGTTTCCTACTTTTTATCTTCTATGATATTTTCTGACCAGATTCGTAGTTCTCGAGATATATCAAGATATTTAAAAGTTCCGAAGCCGCACCAACATAATAGAGATACAGAAACACCGTGGCCCCTTTCTTTGAGATAACTCTGCACTAGTGCGAGCCGCAAATGCCACTTCCAGCTTAGCTGTGCAGAAGAAGAACAACAAGAAGAAGAAATATCTCGAAATATGTCCGTCAGGCCCCTTCCCTTGAGATAAATCTGCAAATATCTCGGAAACGAAGCGAGCTATGGCAAAATGTTAAGAGACGTTTTTTATAGAGAATTATGTTTCCCACAATTTATGTTCTATGATATTTTTTGATCAGAAGCGTAGTTTTCGAGATATATCGAGATATTTAAAAGTTCCGAAGCCGCACCAAGATAATAGAGATACAGAAACACCGTGGCCCCTTTCTTTGAGATAACTCTGCACTATTGCGAGCTGCAAATGCCACTTCCAGCTTAGCTGTGCAGAAGAAGAACAACAAGAAGAAGAAATATCTGGAAATATGTCCGTCAGGCCCCTTCCCTTGAGATAAATCTGCAAATATCTCGGAAACGAAGCGAGCTACGGCAAAATGTTAAGAGACCTTTTTTGTAGAAAATTAGGATTCCTACTTTTTATGTTCTATGATATTTTTTGAACAGATGCGTAGTTCTCGAGATATATCAAGATATTTAAAAGTTCCGAAGCCGCACCAACATAATAGAGATACAGAAACACCGTGGCCCCTTTCTTTGAGATAACTCTGCACTATTGCGCGCTGCAAATGGCACTTCCAGCTTAGCTGTGCAGAAGAAGAACAACAAGAAGAAGAAATATCTCGAAATATGTCCGTCAGGCCCCTTCCCTTGAGATAAATCTGCAAATATCTCGGAAACGAAGCGAGCTATGGCAAAATGTTAAGAGACCTTTTTTGTAGAGAATCAAGTTTCCTACTTTTTATGTTCTATGATATTTTTTGATCAGATGCGTAGTTCTCGAGATATATCAAGATATTTAAAAGTTCCGAAGCCGCACCCACATAATAGAGATACAGAAACACCGTGGCCCCTTTCTTTGAGATAACTCTGCACTACTGCGAGCTGCAAATGCCACTTCCAGCTTAGCTGTGCAGAAGAAGAACAACAAGAAGAAGAAATATCTCGAAATATGTCCGTCAGGCCCCTTCCCTTGGGATAAATCTGCAAATATCTCGGAAACGAAGCGAGCTATGGCAAAATGTTAAGAGACCTTTTTTGTAGAGAATTAAGTTTCCTACTTTTTATGTTCTATGATATTTTTTGATCAGATGCGTAGTTCCCGAGATATATCCAGATATTTAAAAGTTCCGAAGCGGCACCAACATAATAGAGATACAGAAACACCGTGGCCCCTTTCTTTGAGGTAACTCTGCACTATTGCGAGCTGCAAATGCCACTTCCAGCTTAGCTGTGCAGAAGAAGAACAACAAGAAGAAGAAATATCTCGAAATATGTCTCTCAGGCCCCTTCCCTTGAGATAAATCTGCAAATATCTCGGAAACCAAGCGAGCTATGGCAAAATGTTAAGAGACCTTATTTGTAGAGAATTAAGTTTCCTACTTTTTATGTTCTACGATATTTTTTGATCAGATGAGTAGTTCTCGAGATATATCAAGATATTTAAAAGTTCCGAAGCCGCACCAACATAATAGAGATACAGAAACACCGTGGCCCCTTTCTTTGAGATAACTCTGCACTATTGCGAGCTGCAAATGCCACTTCCAGCTTAGCTGTGCAGAAGAAGAACAACAAGAAGAAGAAATATCTCGAAATATGTCCGTCAGGCCCCTTCCCTTGAGATAAATCTGCAAATATCTCGGAAACGAAGCGAGCTATGGCAAAATCTTAAGAGACCTTTTTTGTAGAGAATTATGTTTCCTACAATTTACGTTCTCTGATATTTTTTGATCAGAAGCGTAGTTTTCGAGATATATCGAGATATTTAAAAGTTCCGAAGCCGCACCAACATAATAGAGATACAGAAACACCGTGGCCCCTTTCTTTGAGATAACTCTGCACTATTGCGAGCTGCAAATGCCACTTCCAGCTTAGCTGTGCAGAAGAAGAACAACAAGAAGAAGAAATATCTGGAAATATGTCCGTCAGGCCCCTTCCCTTGAGATAAATCTGCAAATATCTCGGAAACGAAGCGAGCTACGGCAAAATGTTAAGACACCTTTTTTGTAGAAAATTAGGATTCCTACTTTTTATGTTCTATGATATTTTTTGAACAGATGCGTAGTTCTCGAGATATATCAAGATATTTAAAAGTTCCGAAGCCGCACCAACATAATAGAGATACAGAAACACCGTGGCCCCTTTCTTTGAGATAACTCTGCACTATTGCGAGCTGCAAATGCCACTTCCAGCTTAGCTGTGCAGAAGAAGAACAACAAGAAGAAGAAATATCACGAAATATGTCCGTTAGGCCCCTTCCCTTGAGATAAATCTGCAAATATCTCGGAAACGAAGCGAGCTATGGCAAAATCTTAAGAGACCTTTTTTGTAGAGAATTATGTTTCCTACAATTTACGTTCTCTGATATTTTTTGATCAGAAGCGTAGTTTTCGAGATATATCGAGATATTTCAAAGTTCCGAAGCCGCACCAACATAATAGAGATACAGAAACACCGTGGCCCCTTTCTTTGAGATAACTCTGCACTATTGCGACCTGCAAATGCCACTTCCAGCTTAGCTGTGCAGAAGAAGAACAACAAGAAGAAGAAATATCTCGAAATATGTCCGTCAGGCCCCTTCCCTTGAGATAAATCTGCAAATATCTCGGAAACGAAGCGAGCTATGGCAAAATGTTAAGAGACCTTTTTTGTAGAGAATTAAGTTTCCTACTTTTTACGTTCTATGATATTTTTTGATCAGATGCGTAGTTCTCGAGATATATCAAGATATTTAAAAGTTCCGAAGCCGCACCAACATAATAGAGATACAGAAACACCGTGGCCCCTTTCTTTGAGATAACTCTGCACTACTGCGAGCTGCAAATGCCACTTCCAGCTTAGCTGTGCAGAAGAAGAACAACAAGAAGAAGAAATATCTCGAAATATGTCCCTCAGGCCCCTTCCCTTGAGATAAATCTGCAAATATCTCGGAAACCAAGCGAGCTATGGCAAAATGTTAAGAGACCTTATTTGTAGAGAATTAAGTTTCCTACTTTTTATGTTCTACGATATTTTTTGATCAGATGCGTAGTTCTCGAGATATATCAAGATATTTAAAAGTTCCGAAGCCGCACCAACATAATAGAGATACAGAAACACCGTGGCCCCTTTCTTTGAGATAACTCTGCACTATTGCGAGCTGCAAATACCACTTCCAGCTTAGCTGTGCAGAAGAAGAACAACAAGAAGAAGAAATATCTCGAAATATGTCCGTCAGGCCCCTTCCCTTGAGATAAATCTGCAAATATCTCGGAAACGAAGCGAGCTATGGCAAAATCTTAAGAGACCTTTTTTGTAGAGAATTATGTTTCCTACAATTTACGTTCTCTGATATTTTTTGATCAGAAGCGTAGTTTTCGAGATATATCGAGATATTTCAAAGTTCCGAAGCCGCACCAACATAATAGAGATACAGAAACACCGTGGCCCCTTTCTTTGAGATAACTCTGCACTATTGCGAGCTGCAAATGCCACTTCCAGCTTAGCTGTGCAGAAGAAGAACAACAAGAAGAAGAAATATCTGGAAATATGTCCGTCAGGCCCCTTCCCTTGAGATAAATCTGCAAATATCTCGGAAACGAAGCGAGCTACGGCAAAATGTTAAGAGACCTTTTTTGTAGAAAATTAGGATTCCTCCTTTTTATGTTCTATGATATTTTTTGATCAGATGCGTAGTTCTCGAGATATATCAAGATATTTAAAAGTTCCGAAGCCGCACCAACATAATAGAGATACAGAAACACCGTGGCCCCTTTCTTTGAGATAACTCTGCACTATTGCGAGCTGCAAATGCCACTTCCAGCTTAGCTGTGCAGAAGAAGAACAACAAGAAGACGAAATATCACGAAATATGTCCGTTAGGCCCCTTCCCTTGAGATAAATCTGCAAATATCTCGGAAACGAAGCGAGCTATGGCAAAATGTTAAGAGACCTTATTTGTAGAGAATTAAGTTTCCTACTTTTTATGTTCTACGATATTTTTTGATCAGATGCGTAGTTCTCGAGATATATCAAGATATTTAAAAGTTCCGAAGCCGCACCAACATAATAGAGATACAGAAACACCGTGGCCCCTTTCTTTGAGATAACTCTGCACTATTGCGAGCTGCAAATGCCACTTCCAGCTTAGCTGTGCAGAAGAAGAACAACAAGAAGAAGAAATATCTCGAAATATGTCCGTCAGGCCCCTTCCCTTGAGATATATCTGCAAATATCTCGGAAACGAAGCGAGCTATGGCAAAATGTTAAGAGACCTTTTTTGTAGAGAATTCTGTTTCCTACAATTTATGTTCTATCATATTTTTTGATCAGAAGCGTAGTTTTCGAGATATATCGAGATATTTAAAAGTTCCGAAGCCGCACCAACATAATAGAGATACAGAAACACCGTGGCCCCTTTCTTTGAGATAACTCTGCACTAGTGCGAGCCGCAAATGCCACTTCCAGCTTAGCTGTGCAGAAGAAGAACAACAAGAAGAAGAAATATCTCGAAATATGTCCGTCAGGCCCCTTCCCTTGAGATAAATCTGCAAATATCTCGGAAACGAAGCGAGCTATGGCAAAATGTTCAGAGACCTTTTTTGTAGAGAATTAAGTTTCCTACTTTTTATGTTCTATGATATTTTTTGATCAGATGCGTAGTTCTCGAGATATATCAAGATATTTAAAAGTTCCGAAGCCGCACCAACATAATAGAGATACAGAAACACCGTGGCCCCTTTCTTTGAGATAACTCTGCACTATTGCGAGCTGCAAATGCCACTTCCAGCTTAGCTGTGCAGAGGAAGAACAACAAGAAGAAGAAATATCTCGAAATATGTCCGTCAGGCCCCTTACCTTGAGATAAATCTGCAAATATCTCGGAAACGAAGCGAGCTATGGCAAAATGTTAAGAGACCTTTTTTGTAGAGAATTAAGTTTCCTACTTTTTATCTTCTATGATATTTTCTGACCAGATTCGTAGTTCTCGAGATATATCAAGATATTTAAAAGTTCCGAAGCCGCACCAACATAATAGAGATACAGAAACACCGTGGCCCCTTTCTTTGAGATAACTCTGCACTAGTGCGAGCCGCAAATGCCACTTCCAGCTTAGCTGTGCAGAAGAAGAACAACAAGAAGAAGAAATATCTCGAAATATGTCCGTCAGGCCCCTTCCCTTGAGATAAATCTGCAAATATCTCGGAAACGAAGCGAGCTATGGCAAAATGTTCAGAGACCTTTTTTGTAGAGAATTAAGTTTCCTACTTTTTATGTTCTATGATATTTTTTGATCAGATGCGTAGTTCTCGAGATATATCAAGATATTTAAAAGTTCCGAAGCCGCACCCACATAATAGAGATACAGAAACACCGTGGCCCCTTTCTTTGAGATAACTCTGCACTACTGCGAGCTGCAAATGCCACTTCCAGCTTAGCTGTGCAGAAGAAGAACAACAAGAAGAAGAAATATCTCGAAATATGTCCGTCAGGCCCCTTCCCTTGGGATAAATCTGCAAATATCTCGGAAACGAAGCGAGCTATGGCAAAATGTTAAGAGACCTTTTTTGTAGAGAATTAAGTTTCCTACTTTTTATGTTCTATGATATTTTTTGATCAGATGCGTAGTTCCCGAGATATATCCAGATATTTAAAAGTTCCGAAGCGGCACCAACATAATAGAGATACAGAAACACCGTGGCCCCTTTCTTTGAGGTAACTCTGCACTATTGCGAGCTGCAAATGCCACTTCCAGCTTAGCTGTGCAGAAGAAGAACAACAAGAAGAAGAAATATCTCGAAATATGTCCCTCAGGCCCCTTCCCTTGAGATAAATCTGCAAATATCTCGGAAACCAAGCGAGCTATGGCAAAATGTTAAGAGACCTTATTTGTAGAGAATTAAGTTTCCTACTTTTTATGTTCTACGATATTTTTTGATCAGATGAGTAGTTCTCGAGATATATCAAGATATTTAAAAGTTCCGAAGCCGCACCAACATAATAGAGATACAGAAACACCGTGGCCCCTTTCTTTGAGATAACTCTGCACTATTGCGAGCTGCAAATGCCACTTCCAGCTTAGCTGTGCAGAAGAAGAACAACAAGAAGAAGAAATATCTCGAAATATGTCCGTCAGGCCCCTTCCCTTGAGATAAATCTGCAAATATCTCGGAAACGAAGCGAGCTATGGCAAAATCTTAAGAGACCTTTTTTGTAGAGAATTATGTTTCCTACAATTTACGTTCTCTGATATTTTTTGATCAGAAGCGTAGTTTTCGAGATATATCGAGATATTTAAAAGTTCCGAAGCCGCACCAACATAATAGAGATACAGAAACACCGTGGCCCCTTTCTTTGAGATAACTCTGCACTATTGCGAGCTGCAAATGCCACTTCCAGCTTAGCTGTGCAGAAGAAGAACAACAAGAAGAAGAAATATCTGGAAATATGTCCGTCAGGCCCCTTCCCTTGAGATAAATCTGCAAATATCTCGGAAACGAAGCGAGCTACGGCAAAATGTTAAGACACCTTTTTTGTAGAAAATTAGGATTCCTACTTTTTATGTTCTATGATATTTTTTGAACAGATGCGTAGTTCTCGAGATATATCAAGATATTTAAAAGTTCCGAAGCCGCACCAACATAATAGAGATACAGAAACACCGTGGCCCCTTTCTTTGAGATAACTCTGCACTATTGCGAGCTGCAAATGCCACTTCCAGCTTAGCTGTGCAGAAGAAGAACAACAAGAAGAAGAAATATCACGAAATATGTCCGTTAGGCCCCTTCCCTTGAGATAAATCTGCAAATATCTCGGAAACGAAGCGAGCTATGGCAAAATCTTAAGAGACCTTTTTTGTAGAGAATTATGTTTCCTACAATTTACGTTCTCTGATATTTTTTGATCAGAAGCGTAGTTTTCGAGATATATCGAGATATTTCAAAGTTCCGAAGCCGCACCAACATAATAGAGATACAGAAACACCGTGGCCCCTTTCTTTGAGATAACTCTGCACTATTGCGACCTGCAAATGCCACTTCCAGCTTAGCTGTGCAGAAGAAGAACAACAAGAAGAAGAAATATCTCGAAATATGTCCGTCAGGCCCCTTCCCTTGAGATAAATCTGCAAATATCTCGGAAACGAAGCGAGCTATGGCAAAATGTTCAGAGACCTTTTTTGTAGAGAATTAAGTTTCCTACTTTTTACGTTCTATGATATTTTTTGATCAGATGCGTAGTTCTCGAGATATATCAAGATATTTAAAAGTTCCGAAGCCGCACCAACATAATAGAGATACAGAAACACCGTGGCCCCTTTCTTTGAGATAACTCTGCACTACTGCGAGCTGCAAATGCCACTTCCAGCTTAGCTGTGCAGAAGAAGAACAACAAGAAGAAGAAATATCTCGAAATATGTCCCTCAGGCCCCTTCCCCTGAGATAAATCTGCAAATATCTCGGAAACCAAGCGAGCTATGGCAAAATGTTAAGAGACCTTATTTGTAGAGAATTAAGTTTCCTACTTTTTATGTTCTACGATATTTTTTGATCAGATGCGTAGTTCTCGAGATATATCAAGATATTTAAAAGTTCCGAAGCCGCACCAACATAATAGAGATACAGAAACACCGTGGCCCCTTTCTTTGAGATAACTCTGCACTATTGCGAGCTGCAAATACCACTTCCAGCTTAGCTGTGCAGAAGAAGAACAACAAGAAGAAGAAATATCTCGAAATATGTCCGTCAGGCCCCTTCCCTTGAGATAAATCTGCAAATATCTCGGAAACGAAGCGAGCTATGGCAAAATCTTAAGAGACCTTTTTTGTAGAGAATTATGTTTCCTACAATTTACGTTCTCTGATATTTTTTGATCAGAAGCGTAGTTTTCGAGATATATCGAGATATTTAAAAGTTCCGAAGCCGCACCAACATAATAGAGATACAGAAACACCGTGGCCCCTTTCTTTGAGATAACTCTGCACTATTGCGAGCTGCAAATGCCACTTCCAGCTTAGCTGTGCAGAAGAAGAACAACAAGAAGAAGAAATATCTGGAAATATGTCCGTCAGGCCCCTTCCCTTGAGATAAATCTGCAAATATCTCGGAAACGAAGCGAGCTACGGCAAAATGTTAAGAGACCTTTTTTGTAGAAAATTAGGATTCCTCCTTTTTATGTTCTATGATATTTTTTGATCAGATGCGTAGTTCTCGAGATATATCAAGATATTTAAAAGTTCCGAAGCCGCACCAACATAATAGAGATACAGAAACACCGTGGCCCCTTTCTTTGAGATAACTCTGCACTATTGCGAGCTGCAAATGCCACTTCCAGCTTAGCTGTGCAGAAGAAGAACAACAAGAAGACGAAATATCACGAAATATGTCCGTTAGGCCCCTTCCCTTGAGATAAATCTGCAAATATCTCGGAAACGAAGCGAGCTATGGCAAAATGTTAAGAGACCTTATTTGTAGAGAATTAAGTTTCCTACTTTTTATGTTCTACGATATTTTTTGATCAGATGCGTAGTTCTCGAGATATATCAAGATATTTAAAAGTTCCGAAGCCGCACCAACATAATAGAGATACAGAAACACCGTGGCCCCTTTCTTTGAGATAACTCTGCACTATTGCGAGCTGCAAATGCCACTTCCAGCTTAGCTGTGCAGAAGAAGAACAACAAGAAGAAGAAATATCTCGAAATATGTCCGTCAGGCCCCTTCCCTTGAGATATATCTGCAAATATCTCGGAAACGAAGCGAGCTATGGCAAAATGTTAAGAGACCTTTTTTGTAGAGAATTCTGTTTCCTACAATTTATGTTCTATCATATTTTTTGATCAGAAGCGTAGTTTTCGAGATATATCGAGATATTTAAAAGTTCCGAAGCCGCACCAACATAATAGAGATACAGAAACACCGTGGCCCCTTTCTTTGAGATAACTCTGCACTAGTGCGAGCCGCAAATGCCACTTCCAGCTTAGCTGTGCAGAAGAAGAACAACAAGAAGAAGAAATATCTCGAAATATGTCCGTCAGGCCCCTTCCCTTGAGATAAATCTGCAAATATCTCGGAAACGAAGCGAGCTATGGCAAAATGTTCAGAGACCTTTTTTGTAGAGAATTAAGTTTCCTACTTTTTATGTTCTATGATATTTTTTGATCAGATGCGTAGTTCTCGAGATATATCAAGATATTTAAAAGTTCCGAAGCCGCACCAACATAATAGAGATACAGAAACACCGTGGCCCCTTTCTTTGAGATAACTCTGCACTATTGCGAGCTGCAAATGCCACTTCCAGCTTAGCTGTGCAGAGGAAGAACAACAAGAAGAAGAAATATCTCGAAATATGTCCGTCAGGCCCCTTACCTTGAGATAAATCTGCAAATATCTCGGAAACGAAGCGAGCTATGGCAAAATGTTAAGAGACCTTTTTTGTAGAGAATTAAGTTTCCTACTTTTTATCTTCTATGATATTTTCTGACCAGATTCGTAGTTCTCGAGATATATCAAGATATTTAAAAGTTCCGAAGCCGCACCAACATAATAGAGATACAGAAACACCGTGGCCCCTTTCTTTGAGATAACTCTGCACTAGTGCGAGCCGCAAATGCCACTTCCAGCTTAGCTGTGCAGAAGAAGAACAACAAGAAGAAGAAATATCTCGAAATATGTCCGTCAGGCCCCTTCCCTTGAGATAAATCTGCAAATATCTCGGAAACGAAGCGAGCTATGGCAAAATGTTCAGAGACCTTTTTTGTAGAGAATTAAGTTTCCTACTTTTTATGTTCTATGATATTTTTTGATCAGAAGCGTAGTTTTCGAGATATATCGAGATATTTAAAAGTTCCGAAGCCGCACCAAGATAATAGAGATACAGAAACACCGTGGCCCCTTTCTTTGAGATAACTCTGCACTATTGCGAGCTGCAAATGCCACTTCCAGCTTAGCTGTGCAGAAGAAGAACAACAAGAAGAAGAAATATCTGGAAATATGTCCGTCAGGCCCCTTCCCTTGAGATAAATCTGCAAATATCTCGGAAACGAAGCGAGCTACGGCAAAATGTTAAGAGACCTTTTTTGTAGAAAATTAGGATTCCTACTTTTTATGTTCTATGATATTTTTTGAACAGATGCGTAGTTCTCGAGATATATCAAGATATTTAAAAGTTCCGAAGCCGCACCAACATAATAGAGATACAGAAACACCGTGGCCCCTTTCTTTGAGATAACTCTGCACTATTGCGCGCTGCAAATGGCACTTCCAGCTTAGCTGTGCAGAAGAAGAACAACAAGAAGAAGAAATATCTCGAAATATGTCCGTCAGGCCCCTTCCCTTGAGATAAATCTGCAAATATCTCGGAAACGAAGCGAGCTATGGCAAAATGTTAAGAGACCTTTTTTGTAGAGAATCAAGTTTCCTACTTTTTATGTTCTATGATATTTTTTGATCAGATGCGTAGTTCTCGAGATATATCAAGATATTTAAAAGTTCCGAAGCCGCACCCACATAATAGAGATACAGAAACACCGTGGCCCCTTTCTTTGAGATAACTCTGCACTACTGCGAGCTGCAAATGCCACTTCCAGCTTAGCTGTGCAGAAGAAGAACAACAAGAAGAAGAAGTATCTCGAAATATGTCCGTCAGGCCCCTTCCCTTGAGATAAATCTGCAAATATCTCGGAAACGAAGCGAGCTATGGCAAAATGTTAAGAGACCTTTTTTGTAGAGAATTAAGTTTCCTACTTTTTATGTTCTATGATATTTTTTGATCAGATGCGTAGTTCTCGAGATATATCAAGATATTTAAAAGTTCCGAAGCCGCACCAACATAATAGAGATACAGAAACACCGTGGCCCCTTTCTTTGAGATAACTCTGCACTACTGCGAGCTGCAAATGCCACTTCCAGCTTAGCTGTGCAGAAGAAGAACAACAAGAAGAAGAAATATCTCGAAATATGTCCGTCAGGCCCCTTCCCTTGGGATAAATCTGCAAATATCTCGGAAACGAAGCGAGCTATGGCAAAATGTTAAGAGACCTTTTTTGTAGAGAATTAAGTTTCCTACTTTTTATGTTCTATGATATTTTTTGATCAGATGCGTAGTTCCCGAGATATATCCAGATATTTAAAAGTTCCGAAGCGGCACCAACATAATAGAGATACAGAAACACCGTGGCCCCTTTCTTTGAGGTAACTCTGCACTATTGCGAGCTGCAAATGCCACTTCCAGCTTAGCTGTGCAGAAGAAGAACAACAAGAAGATGAAATATCTCGAAATATGTCCCTCAGGCCCCTTCCCTTGAGATAAATCTGCAAATATCTCGGAAACCAAGCGAGCTATGGCAAAATGTTAAGAGACCTTATTTGTAGAGAATTAAGTTTCCTACTTTTTATGTTCTACGATATTTTTTGATCAGATGAGTAGTTCTCGAGATATATCAAGATATTTAAAAGTTCCGAAGCCGCACCAACATAATAGAGATACAGAAACACCGTGGCCCCTTTCTTTGAGATAACTCTGCACTATTGCGAGCTGCAAATGCCACTTCCAGCTTAGCTGTGCAGAAGAAGAACAACAAGAAGAAGAAATATCACGAAATATGTCCGTTAGGCCCCTTCCCTTGAGATAAATCTGCAAATATCTCGGAAACGAAGCGAGCTATGGCAAAATCTTAAGAGACCTTTTTTGTAGAGAATTATGTTTCCTACAATTTACGTTCTCTGATATTTTTTGATCAGAAGCGTAGTTTTCGAGATATATCGAGATATTTCAAAGTTCCGAAGCCGCACCAACATAATAGAGATACAGAAACACCGTGGCCCCTTTCTTTGAGATAACTCTGCACTATTGCGACCTGCAAATGCCACTTCCAGCTTAGCTGTGCAGAAGAAGAACAACAAGAAGAAGAAATATCTCGAAATATGTCCGTCAGGCCCCTTCCCTTGAGATAAATCTGCAAATATCTCGGAAACGAAGCGAGCTATGGCAAAATGTTAAGAGACCTTTTTTGTAGAGAATTAAGTTTCCTACTTTTTACGTTCTATGATATTTTTTGATCAGATGCGTAGTTCTCGAGATATATCAAGATATTTAAAAGTTCCGAAACCGCACCAACATAATAGAGATACAGAAACACCGTGGCCCCTTTCTTTGAGATAACTCTGCACTACTGCGAGCTGCAAATGCCACTTCCAGCTTAGCTGTGCAGAAGAAGAACAACAAGAAGAAGAAATATCTCGAAATATGTCCCTCAGGCCCCTTCCCTTGAGATAAATCTGCAAATATCTCGGAAACCAAGCGAGCTATGGCAAAATGTTAAGAGACCTTATTTGTAGAGAATTAAGTTTCCTACTTTTTATGTTCTACGATATTTTTTGATCAGATGCGTAGTTCTCGAGATATATCAAGATATTTAAAAGTTCCGAAGCCGCACCAACATAATAGAGATACAGAAACACCGTGGCCCCTTTCTTTGAGATAACTCTGCACTATTGCGAGCTGCAAATACCACTTCCAGCTTAGCTGTGCAGAAGAAGAACAACAAGAAGAAGAAATATCTCGAAATATGTCCGTCAGGCCCCTTCCCTTGAGATAAATCTGCAAATATCTCGGAAACGAAGCGAGCTATGGCAAAATCTTAAGAGACCTTTTTTGTAGAGAATTATGTTTCCTACAATTTACGTTCTCTGATATTTTTTGATCAGAAGCGTAGTTTTCGAGATATATCGAGATATTTAAAAGTTCCGAAGCCGCACCAACATAATAGAGATACAGAAACACCGTGGCCCCTTTCTTTGAGATAACTCTGCACTATTGCGAGCTGCAAATGCCACTTCCAGCTTAGCTGTGCAGAAGAAGAACAACAAGAAGAAGAAATATCTGGAAATATGTCCGTCAGGCCCCTTCCCTTGAGATAAATCTGCAAATATCTCGGAAACGAAGCGAGCTACGGCAAAATGTTAAGAGACCTTTTTTGTAGAAAATTAGGATTCCTCCTTTTTATGTTCTATGATATTTTTTGATCAGATGCGTAGTTCTCGAGATATATCAAGATATTTAAAAGTTCCGAAGCCGCACCAACATAATAGAGATACAGAAACACCGTGGCCCCTTTCTTTGAGATAACTCTGCACTATTGCGAGCTGCAAATGCCACTTCCAGCTTAGCTGTGCAGAAGAAGAACAACAAGAAGAAGAAATATCTCGAAATATGTCCGTCAGGCCCCTTCCCTTGAGATAAATCTGCAAATATCTCGGAAACGAAGCGAGCTATGGCAAAATCTTAAGAGACCTTTTTTGTAGAGAATTATGTTTCCTACAATTTACGTTCTCTGATATTTTTTGATCAGAAGCGTAGTTTTCGAGATATATCGAGATATTTCAAAGTTCCGAAGCCGCACCAACATAATAGAGATACAGAAACACCGTGGCCCCTTTCTTTGAGATAACTCTGCACTATTGCGACCTGCAAATGCCACTTCCAGCTTAGCTGTGCAGAAGAAGAACAACAAGAAGAAGAAATATCTCGAAATATGTCCCTCAGGCCCCTTCCCTTGAGATAAATCTGCAAATATCTCGGAAACCAAGCGAGCTATGGCAAAATCTTAAGAGACCTTATTTGTAGAGAATTAAGTTTCCTACTTTTTATGTTCTACGATATTTTTTGATCAGATGCGTAGTTCTCGAGATATATCGAGATATTTAAAAGTTCCGAAGCCGCACCAACATAATAGAGATACAGAAACACCGTGGCCCCTTTCTTTGAGATAACTCTGCACTATTGCGAGCTGCAAATGCCACTTCCAGCTTAGCTGTGCAGAAGAAGAACAACAAGAAGAAGAAATATCTCGAAATATGTCCGTCAGGCCCCTTCCCTTGAGATAAATCTGCAATTATCTCGGAAACGAAGCGAGCTATGGCAAAATCTTAAGAGACCTTTTTTGTAGAGAATTATGTTTCCTACAATTTACGTTCTCTGATATTTTTTGATCAGAAGCGTAGTTTTCGAGATATATCGAGATATTTAAAAGTTCCGAAGCCGCACCAACATAATAGAGATACAGAAACACCGTGGCCCCTTTCTTTGAGATAACTCTGCACTACTGCGAGCTGGAAATGCCACTTCCAGTTTAGCTGTGCAGAAGAAGAACAACAAGAAGAAGAAACATCTCGAAATATGTCCATCAGGACCCTTCCCTTGAGATAAATCTGCAAATATCTCGGAAACGAAGCGAGCTATGGCAAAATGTTAAGAGACCTTTTTTGTAGAGAATTATGTTTCCTACAATTTATGTTCTATGATATTTTTTGATCAGAAGCGTAGTTTTCGAGATATATCGAGATATTTAAAAGTTCCGAAGCCGCACGAACATAATAGAGATACAGAAACACCGTGGCCCCTTTCTTTGAGATAACTCTGCACTACTGCGAGCTGCAAATGCCACTTCCAGCTTAGCTGTGCAGAAGAAGAACAACAAGAAGAAGAAATATCTCGAAATATGTCCGTCAGGCCCCTTCCCTTGAGATAAATCTGCAAATATCTCGGAAACGAAGCGAGCTATGGCAAAATCTTAAGAGACCTTTTTTGTAGAGAATTATGTTTCCTACAATTTACGTTCTCTGATATTTTTTGATCAGAAGCGTAGTTTTCGAGATATATCGAGATATTTCAAAGTTCCGAAGCCGCACCAACATAATAGAGATACAGAAACACCGTGGCCCCTTTCTTTGAGATAACTCTGCACTATTGCGACCTGCAAATGCCACTTCCAGCTTAGCTGTGCAGAAGAAGAACAACAAGAAGAAGAAATATCTCGAAATATGTCCGTCAGGCCCCTTCCCTTGAGATAAATCTGCAATTATCTCGGAAACGAAGCGAGCTATGGCAAAATCTTAAGAGACCTTTTTTGTAGAGAATTATGTTTCCTACAATTTACGTTCTCTGATACTTTTTGATCAGAAGCGTAGTTTTCGAGATATATCGAGATATTTAAAAGTTCCGAAGCCGCACCAACATAATAGAGATACAGAAACACCGTGGCCCCTTTCTTTGAGATAACTCTGCACTACTGCGAGCTGGAAATGCCACTTCCAGTTTAGCTGTGCAGAAGAAGAACAACAAGAAGAAGAAACATCTCGAAATATGTCCATCAGGACCCTTCCCTTGAGATAAATCTGCAAATATCTCGGAAACGAAGCGAGCTATGGCAAAATGTTAAGAGACCTTTTTTGTAGAGAATTATGTTTCCTACAATTTATGTTCTATGATATTTTTTGATCAGAAGCGTAGTTTTCGAGATATATCGAGATATTTAAAAGTTCCGAAGCCGCACGAACATAATAGAGATACAGAAACACCGTGGCCCCTTTCTTTGAGATAACTCTGCACTACTGCGAGCTGCAAATGCCACTTCCAGCTTAGCTGTGCAGAAGAAGAACAACAAGAAGAAGAAATATCTCGAAATATGTCCCTCAGGCCCCTTCCCTTGAGATAAATCTGCAAATATCTCGGAAACCAAGCGAGCTATGGCAAAATGTTAAGAGACCTTATTTGTAGAGAATTAAGTTTCCTACTTTTTATGTTCTACGATATTTTTTGATCAGATGCGTAGTTCTCGAGATATATCAAGATATTTAAAAGTTCCGAAGCCGCACCAACATAATAGAGATATAGAAACACCGTGGCCCCTTTCTTTGAGATAACTCTGCACTATTGCGACCTGCAAATGCCACTTCCAGCTTAGCTGTGCAGAAGAAGAACAACAAGAAGAAGAAATATCTCGAAATATGTCCCTCAGGCCCCTTCCCTGGAGATAAATCTGCAAATATCTCGGAAACCAAGCGAGCTATGGCAAAATGTTAAGAGACCTTATTTGTAGAGAATTAAGTTTCCTACTTTTTATGTTCTACGATATTTTTTGATCAGATGCGTAGTTCTCGAGATATATCGAGATATTTAAAAGTTCCGAAGCCGCACCAACATAATAGAGATACAGAAACACCGTGGCCCCTCTCTTTGAGATAACTCTGCACAATTGCGAGCTGCAAATGCCACTTCCAGCTTAGCTGTGCAGAAGAAGAACAACAAGAAGAAGAAATATCTCGAAATATGTCCGTCAGGCCCCTTCCCTTGAGATAAATCTGCAAATATCTCGGAAACGAAGCGAGCTATGGCAAAATGTTAAGAGACCTTTTTTGTAGAGAATTATGTTTCCTACTTTTTATGTTCTATGATATTTTTTGATCAGATGCGTAGTTCTCGAGATATATCAAGATATTTAAAAGTTCCGAAGCCGCACCAACATAATAGAGATACAGAAACACCGTGGCCCCTTTCTTTGAGATAACTCTGCACTATTGCGACCTGCAAATGCCACTTCCAGCTTAGCTGTGCAGAAGAAGAACAACAAGAAGAAGAAACATCTCGAAATATGTCCATCAGGACCCTTCCCTTGAGATAAATCTGCAAATATCTCGGAAACGAAGCGAGCTATGGCAAAATGTTAAGAGACCTTTTTTGTAGAGAATTATGTTTCCTACAATTTATGTTCTATGATATTTTTTGATCAGAAGCGTAGTTTTCGAGATATATCGAGATATTTAAAAGTTCCGAAGCCGCACGAACATAATAGAGATACAGAAACACCGTGGCCCCTTTCTTTGGGATAACTCTGCACTATTGCGAGCTGGAAATGCCACTTCCAGTTTAGCTGTGCAGAAGAAGAACAACAAGAAGAAGAAATATCTCGAAATATGTCCGTCAGGACCCTTCCCTTGAGATAAATCTGCAAATATCTCGGAAACGAAGCGAGCTATGGCAAAATGTTAAGAGACCTTTTTTGTAGAAAATTAGGATTCCTACTTTTTATGTTCTATGATATTTTTTGAACAGATGCGTAGTTCTCGAGATATATCAAGATATTTAAAAGTTCCGAAGCCGCACCAACATAATAGAGATACAGAAACACCGTGGCCCCTTTCTTTGAGATAACTCTGCACTACTGCGAGCTGCAAATGCCACTTCCAGCTTAGCTGTGCAGAAGAAGAACAACAAGAAGAAGAAATATCTCGAAATATGTCCGTCAGGCCCCTTCCCTTGAGATAAATCTGCAAATATCTCGGAAACGAAGCGAGCTATGGCAAAATCTTAAGAGACCTTTTTTGTAGAGAATTATGTTTCCTACAATTTACGTTCTCTGATATTTTTTGATCAGAAGCGTAGTTTTCGAGATATATCGAGATATTTCAAAGTTCCGAAGCCGCACCAACATAATAGAGATACAGAAACACCGTGGCCCCTTTCTTTGAGATAACTCTGCACTATTGCGACCTGCAAATGCCACTTCCAGCTTAGCTGTGCAGAAGAAGAACAACAAGAAGAAGAAATATCTCGAAATATGTCCGTCAGGCCCCTTCCCTTGAGATAAATCTGCAATTATCTCGGAAACGAAGCGAGCTATGGCAAAATCTTAAGAGACCTTTTTTGTAGAGAATTATGTTTCCTACAATTTACGTTCTCTGATATTTTTTGATCAGAAGCGTAGTTTTCGAGATATATCAAGATATTTAAAAGTTCCGAAGCCGCACCAACATAATAGAGATATAGAAACACCGTGGCCCCTTTCTTTGAGATAACTCTGCACTATTGCGACCTGCAAATGCCACTTCCAGCTTAGCTGTGCAGAAGAAGAACAACAAGAAGAAGAAATATCTCGAAATATGTCCCTCAGGCCCCTTCCCTGGAGATAAATCTGCAAATATCTCGGAAACCAAGCGAGCTATGGCAAAATGTTAAGAGACCTTATTTGTAGAGAATTAAGTTTCCTACTTTTTATGTTCTACGATATTTTTTGATCAGAAGCGTAGTTTTCGAGATATATCGAGATATTTAAAAGTTCCGAAGCCGCACGAACATAATAGAGATACAGAAACACCGTGGCCCCTTTCTTTGGGATAACTCTGCACTATTGCGAGCTGGAAATGCCACTTCCAGTTTAGCTGTGCAGAAGAAGAACAACAAGAAGAAGAAATATCTCGAAATATGTCCGTCAGGACCCTTCCCTTGAGATAAATCTGCAAATATCTCGGAAACGAAGCGAGCTATGGCAAAATGTTAAGAGACCTTTCTTGTAGAAAATTAGGATTCCTACTTTTTATGTTCTATGATATTTTTTGAACAGATGCGTAGTTCTCGAGATATATCAAGATATTTAAAAGTTCCGAAGCCGCACCAACATAATAGAGATACAGAAACACCGTGGCCCCTTTCTTTGAGATAACTCTGCACTACTGCGAGCTGCAAATGCCACTTCCAGCTTAGCTGTGCAGAAGAAGAACAACAAGAAGAAGAAATATCTCGAAATATGTCCCTCAGGCCCCTTCCCTTGAGATAAATCTGCAAATATCTCGGAAACCAAGCGAGCTATGGCAAAATGTTAAGAGACCTTATTTGTAGAGAATTAAGTTTCCTACTTTTTATGTTCTACGATATTTTTTGATCAGATGCGTAGTTCTCGAGATATATCAAGATATTTAAAAGTTCCGAAGCCGCACCAACATAATAGAGATATAGAAACACCGTGGCCCCTTTCTTTGAGATAACTCTGCACTATTGCGACCTGCAAATGCCACTTCCAGCTTAGCTGTGCAGAAGAAGAACAACAAGAAGAAGAAATATCTCGAAATATGTCCCTCAGGCCCCTTCCCTGGAGATAAATCTGCAAATATCTCGGAAACCAAGCGAGCTATGGCAAAATGTTAAGAGACCTTATTTGTAGAGAATTAAGTTTCATACTTTTTATGTTCTACGATATTTTTTGATCAGATGCGTAGTTCTCGAGATATATCAAGATATTTAAAAGTTCCGAAGCCGCACCAACATAATAGAGATACAGAAACACCGTGGCCCCTCTCTTTGAGATAACTCTGCACAATTGCGAGCTGCAAATGCCACTTCCAGCTTAGCTGTGCAGAAGAAGAACAACAAGAAGAAGAAATATCTCGAAATATGTCCGTCAGGCCCCTTCCCTTGAGATAAATCTGCAAATATCTCGGAAACGAAGCGAGCTATGGCAAAATGTTAAGAGACCTTTTTTGTAGAGAATTATGTTTCCTACTTTTTATGTTCTATGATATTTTTTGATCAGATGCGTAGTTCTCGAGATATATCAAGATATTTAAAAGTTCCGAAGCCGCACCAACATAATAGAGATACAGAAACACCGTGGCCCCTTTCTTTGAGATAACTCTGCACTATTGCGACCTGCAAATGCCACTTCCAGCTTAGCTGTGCAGAAGAAGAACAACAAGAAGAAGAAATATCTCGAAATATGTCCCTCAGGCCCCTTCCCTTGAGATAAATCTGCAAATATCTCGGAAACCAAGCGAGCTATGGCAAAATGTTAAGAGACCTTATATGTAGAGAATTAAGTTTCCTACTTTTTATGTTCTACGATATTTTTTGATCAGATGCGTAGTTCTCGAGATATATCGAGATATTTAAAAGTTCCGAAGCCGCACCAACATAATAGAGATACAGAAACACCGTGGCCCCTTTCTTTGAGATAACTCTGCACTATTGCGAGCTGCAAATGCCACTTCCAGCTTAGCTGTGCAGAAGAAGAACAACAAGGAGAAGAAATATCTCGAAATATGTCCGTCAGGCCCCTTCCCTTGAGATAAATCTGCAAATATCTCGGAAACGAAGCGAGCTATGGCAAAATCTTAAGAGACCTTTTTTGTAGAGAATTATGTTTCCTACAATTTACGTTCTCCGATATTTTTTGATCAGAAGCGTAGTTTTCGAGATATATCGAGATATTTAAAAGTTCCGAAGCCGCACCAACATAATAGAGATACAGAAACACCGTGGCCCCTTTCTTTGAGATAACTCTGCACTATTGCGACCTGCAAATGCCACTTCCAGCTTAGCTGTGCAGAAGAAGAACAACAAGAAGAAGAAATATCTCGAAATATGTCCCTCAGGCCCCTTCCCTGGAGATAAATCTGCAAATATCTCGGAAACCAAGCGAGCTATGGCAAAATGTTAAGAGACCTTATTTGTAGAGAATTAAGTTTCCTACTTTTTATGTTCTACGATATTTTTTGATCAGATGCGTAGTTCTCGAGATATATCAAGATATTTAAAAGTTCCGAAGCCGCACCAACATAATAGAGATACAGAAACACCGTGGCCCCTCTCTTTGAGATAACTCTGCACAATTGCGGGCTGCAAATGCCACTTCCAGCTTAGCTGTGCAGAAGAAGAACAACAAGAAGAATAAATATCTCGAAATATGTCCGTCAGGCCCCTTCCCTTGAGATAAATCTGCAAATATCTCGGAAACGAAGCGAGCTATGGCAAAATGTTAAGAGATCTTTTTTGTAGAGAATTATGTTTCCTACTTTTTATGTTCTATGATATTTTTTGATCAGATGCGTAGTTCTCGAGATATATCAAGATATTTAAAAGTTCCGAAGCCGCACCAACATAATAGAGATACAGAAACACCGTGGCCCCTTTCTTTGAGATAACTCTGCACTATTGCGACCTGCAAATGCCACTTCCAGCTTAGCTGTGCAGAAGAAGAACAACAAGAAGAAGAAATATCTCGAAATATGTCCCTCAGGCCCCTTCACTTGAGATAAATCTGCAAATATCTCGGAAACCAAGCGAGCTATGGCAAAATGTTAAGAGACCTTATGTGTAGAGAATTAAGTTTCCTACTTTTTATGTTCTACGATATTTTTTGATCAGATGCGTAGTTCTCGAGATATATCGAGATATTTAAAAGTTCCGAAGCCGCACCAACATAATAGAGATACAGAAACACCGTGGCCCCTTTCTTTGAGATAACTCTGCACTATTGCGAGCTGCAAATGCCACTTCCAGTTTAGCTGTGCAGAAGAAGAACAACAAGAAGAAGAAATATCTCGAAATATGTCCATCAGGACCCTTCCCTTGAGATAAATCTGCAAATATCTCGGAAACGAAGCGAGCTATGGCAAAATGTTGAGAGACCTTTTTCGTAGAGAATTATGTTTCCTACAATTTATGTTCTATGATATTTTTTGATCAGAAGCGTAGTTTTCGAGATATATCGAGATATTTAAAAGTGCCGAAGCCGCACCAACATAATAGAGATACAGAAACACCGTGGCCCCTTTCTTTGGGATAACTCTGCACTATTGCGAGCTGGAAATGCCACTTCCAGTTTAGCTGTGCAGAAGAAGAACAACAAGAAGAAGAAATATCTCGAAATATGTCCGTCAGGACCCTTCCCTTGAGATAAATCTGCAAATATCTCGGAAACGAAGCGAGCTATTGCAAAATGTTAAGAGACCTTTTTTGTAGAGAATTAAGTTTCCTACTTTTTATGTTGTATGATATTTTTTGATCAGATGCGTAGTTCTCGAGATATATCAAGATATTTAAAAGCTCCGAAGCTGCACCAACATAATAGAGGTACAGAAACACCGTGGCCCCTTTCTTTGAGATAACTCTGCACTATTGCGAGCTGCAAATGCCACTTCCAGCTTAGCTGTGCAGAAGAAGAACAACAAGAATAAGAAATATTTCGAAATATGTCCGTCAGGCCCCTTCCCTTGAGATAAATCTGCAAATATCTCGGAAACGAAGCGAGCTACGGCAAAATGTTAAGAGACCTTTTTTGTAGAAAATTAGGTTTCCTACTTTTTATGTTCTAGGATATTTTTTGATCAGATGCGTAGTTCTCGAGATATATCAAGATATTTAAAAGTTCCGAAGCTGCACCAACATAATAGAGGTGCAGAAACACCGTGGCCTCTTTCTTTGAGATAACTCTGCACTATTGCGAGCTGCAAATGCCACTTCCAGCTTAACTGTGCAGAAGAGGAACAACAAGAAGAAGAAATATCTCGGAATATGTCCGTCAGGCCCCTTCCCTTGAGATAAATCTGCAAATATCTCGGAAACGATGCCAGCTATGGGAAAATGTTAAGAAACCTTTTTTGTAGAGAATTAAGTTTCCTACTTTTTATCTTCTATGATATTTTTTGATCAGATGCGTAGTTCTCGAGATATATCAAGATATTTAAAAGTTCCGAAGCCGCACCAACATAATAGAGATACAGAAACACCGTGGCCCCTTTCTTTGAGATAACTCTGCACTATTGCGAGCTGTAAATGCCACTTCCAGCTTAGCTGTGCAGAAGAAGAACAACAAGAAGAAGAAATATCTCGAAATATGTCCGTCAGGCCCCTTCCCTTGAGATATATCTGCAAATATCTCGGAAACAAAGCGAGCTATGGCAAAATGTTAAGAGACCTTTTTTGTAGAGAATTATGTTTCCTACAATTTATGTTCTATGATATTTTTTGATCAGAAGCGTAGTTTTCGAGATATATCGAGATATTTAAAAGTTCCGAAGCCGCACCAACATAATAGAGATACAGAAACACCGTGGCCCCTTTCTTTCGGATAACTATGCACTATTGCGAGCTGCAAATGCCACTTCCAGCTTAGCTGTGCAGAAGAAGAACAACAAGAAGAAGAAATATCTCGAAATATGTCCGTCAGGCCCCTTACCTTGAGATAAATCTGCAAATATCTCGGAAACGAAGCGAGCTATGGCAAAATGTTAAGAGACCTTTTTTGTAGAGAATTAAGTTTCCTACTTTTTATCTTCTATGATATTTTCTGACCAGATTCGTAGTTCTCGAGATATATCAAGATATTTAAAAGTTCCGAAGCTGCACCAACATAATAGAGATACAGAAACACCGTGGCCCCTCTCTTTGAGATAACTCTGCACAATTGCGAGCTGCAAATGCCACTTCCAGCTTAGCTGTGCAGAAGAAGAACAACAAGAAGAAGAAATATCTCGAAATATGTCCGTCAGGCCCCTTCCCTTGAGATAAATCGGCAAGTATCTCGGAAACGAAGCGAGCTATGGCAAAATGTTAAGAGACCTTTTTTGTAGAGAATTATGTTTCCTACAATTTATGTTCTATGATATTTTTTGATCAGATGCGTAGTTCTCGAGATATATCAAGATATTTAAAAGTTCCGAAGCCGCACCAACATAATAGAGATACAGAAACACCGTGGCCCCTCTCTTTGAGATAACTCTGCACTATTGCGAGCTGGAAATGCCACTTCCAGTTTAGCTGTGCAGAAGAAGAACAACAAGAAGAAGAAATATCTCGAAATATGTCCATCAGGACCCTTCCCTTGAGATAAATCTGCAAATATCTCGGAAACCAAGCGAGCTATGGCAAAATGTTAAGAGACCTTTTTTGTAGAGAATTATGTTTCCTACAATTTATGTTCTATGATATTTTTTGATCAGAAGCGTAGTTTTCGAGATATATCGAGATATTTAAAAGTTCCGAAGCCGCACCAACATAATAGAGATACAGAAACACCGTGGCCCCTTTCTTTCGGATAACTATGCACTATTGCGAGCTGCAAATGCCACTTCCAGCTTAGCTGTGCAGAAGAAGAACAACAAGAAGAAGAAATATCTCGAAATATGTCCGTCAGGCCCCTTACCTTGAGATAAATCTGCAAATATCTCGGAAACGAAGCGAGCTGTGGCAAAATGTTAAGAGACCTTTTTTGTAGAGAATTAAGTTTCCTACTTTTTATCTTCTATGATATTTTCTGACCAGATTCGTAGTTCTCGAGATATATCAAGATATTTAAAAGTTCCGAAGCCGCACCAACATAATAGAGATACAGAAACACCGTGGCCCCTCTCTTTGAGATAACTCTGCACAATTGCGAGCTGCAAATGCCACTTCCAGCTTAGCTGTGCAGAAGAAGAACAACAAGAAGAAGAAATATCTCGAAATATGTCCGTCAGGCCCCTTCCCTTGAGATAAATCGGCAAGTATCTCGGAAACGAAGCGAGCTATGGCAAAATGTTAAGAGACCCTTTTTGTAGAGAATTATGTTTCCTACAATTTATGTTCTATGATATTTTTTGATCAGATGCGTAGTTCTCGAGATATATCAAGATATTTAAAAGTTCCGAAGCCGCACCAACATAATAGAGATACAGAAACACCGTGGCCCCCCTCTTTGAGATAACTCTGCACTATTGCGAGCTGGAAATGCCACTTCCAGTTTAGCTGTGCAGAAGAAGAACAACAAGAAGAAGAAATATCTCGAAATATGTCCATCAGGACCCTTCCCTTGAGATAAATCTGCAAATATCTCGGAAACGAAGCGAGCTATGGCAAAATGTTAAGAGACCTTTTTTGTAGAGAATTATGTTTCCTACAATTTATGTTCTATGATATTTTTTTATCAGAAGCGTAGTTTTCGAGATATATCGAGATATTTAAAAGTTCCGAAGCCGCACCAACATAATAGAGATACAGAAACACCGTGGCCCCTTTCTTTCAGATAACTATGCACTATTGCGAGCTGCAAATGCCACTTCCAGCTTAGCTGTGCAGAAGAAGAACAACAAGAAGAAGAAATATCTCGAAATATGTCCGTCAGGCCCCTTCCCTTGAGATAAATCTGCAAATATCTCGGAAACGAAGAGAGCTATGACAAAATGATAAGAGACCTTTTTTGTAGAGAATTAAGTTTCCTACTTTTTATGTTCTATGATATTTTTTGATCAGATGCGTAGTTCTCGAGATATATCAAGATATTTAAAAGTTCCGAAGCCGCACCAGCATAATAGAGATACAGAAACACCGTGGCCCCTTTCTTTGAGATAACTCTGCACTATTGCGACCTGCAAATGCAACTTCCAGCTCAGCTGTGCAGAAGAAGAACAACAAGAAGAAGAAATATCTCGAAATATGTCCGTCAGGCCCCTTCCCTTGAGATAAATCTGCAAATATCTCGGAAACGAAGCGAGCTATGGCAAAATGTTAAGAGACCTTTTTTGTAGAGAATTAAGTTTCCTACTTTTTATGTTCTATGATATTTTTTGATCAGAAGCGTAGTTTTCGAGATATATCGAGATATTTAAAAGTTCCGAAGCCGCACCAACATAATAGAGATACAGAAACACCGTGGCCCCTTTCTTTGGGATAACTCTGCACTATTGCGAGCTGCAAATGCCACTTCCAGCTTAGCTGTGCAGAACAAGAACAACAAGAAGAAGAAATATCTCGAAATATGTCCGTCAGGCCACTTCCCTTGAGATAAATCTGCAAATATCTCGGAAACGAAGCGAGCTATGGCAAAATGTTGAGAGACCTTTTTTGTAGAGAATTAAGTTTCCTACTTTTTATGTTCGATGATATTTTTTGATCAGATGCGTAGTTCTCGAGATATATCAAGATATTTAAAAGTTCCGAAGCTGCACCAACATAATAGAGGTACAGAAACACCGTAGCCTCCTTCTTTGAGATAACTCTGCACTATTGCGAGCTGCAAATGCCGCTTCGAGCTTAGCTGTGCAGAAGAAGAACAACAAGAAGAAGAAATATCTCGAAATATGTCCGTCAGACCCCTTCCCTTGAGATGAATCTGCAAATATCTCGGAAACGAAGCGAGCTATGGCAAGATGTTAAGAGACCTTTTTTGTAGAGAATAATGTTTCCTATAATTTACGTTCTATGATATTTTTTGATCAGAAGCGTAGTTTTCGAGATATATCGAGATATTTAAAAGTTCCGAAGCCGCACCAACATAATAGAGATACAGAAACACCGTGGCCCCTTTCTTTGAGATAACTCTGCACTAGTGCGAGCCGCAAATGCCACTTCCAGCTTAGCTGTGCAGAAGAAGAACAACAAGAAGAAGAAATATCTCGAAATATGTCCGTCAGGCCCCTTCCCTTGAGATAAATATGCAAATATCTCGGAAACGAAGCGAGCTATGGCAAAATCTTAAGAGACCTTTTTTGTAGAGAATTACGTTTCCTACTTTTTATGTTCTATGACATTTTTTGATCAGATGCGTAGTTCTCGAGATATATCAAGATATTTAAAAGTTCCGAAGCCGCACCAACATAATAGAGATACAGAAACACCGTGGCCCCTCTCTTTGAGATAACTCTGCACAATTGCGAGCTGCAAATGCCACTTCCAGCTTAGCTGTGCAGAAGAAGAACAACAAGAAGAAGAAATATCTCGAAATATGTCCGTCAGGCCCCTTCCCTTGAGATAAATCGGCAAGTATCTCGGAAACGAAGCGAGCTATGGCAAAATGTTAAGAGACCCTTTTTGTAGAGAATTATGTTTCCTACAATTTATGTTCTATGATATTTTTTGATCAGATGCGTAGTTCTCGAGATATATCAAGATATTTAAAAGTTCCGAAGCCGCACCAACATAATAGAGATACAGAAACACCGTGGCCCCCCTCTTTGAGATAACTCTGCACTATTGCGAGCTGGAAATGCCACTTCCAGTTTAGCTGTGCAGAAGAAGAACAACAAGAAGAAGAAATATCTCGAAATATGTCCATCAGGACCCTTCCCTTGAGATAAATCTGCAAATATCTCGGAAACGAAGCGAGCTATGGCAAAATGTTAAGAGACCTTTTTTGTAGAGAATTATGTTTCCTACAATTTATGTTCTATGATATTTTTTTATCAGAAGCGTAGTTTTCGAGATATATCGAGATATTTAAAAGTTCCGAAGCCGCACCAACATAATAGAGATACAGAAACACCGTGGCCCCTTTCTTTCAGATAACTATGCACTATTGCGAGCTGCAAATGCCACTTCCAGCTTAGCTGTGCAGAAGAAGAACAACAAGAAGAAGAAATATCTCGAAATATGTCCGTCAGGCCCCTTCCCTTGAGATAAATCTGCAAATATCTCGGAAACGAAGAGAGCTATGACAAAATGATAAGAGACCTTTTTTGTAGAGAATTAAGTTTCCTACTTTTTATGTTCTATGATATTTTTTGATCAGATGCGTAGTTCTCGAGATATATCAAGATATTTAAAAGTTCCGAAGCCGCACCAGCATAATAGAGATACAGAAACACCGTGGCCCCTTTCTTTGAGATAACTCTGCACTATTGCGACCTGCAAATGCCACTTCCAGCTCAGCTGTGCAGAAGAAGAACAACAAGAAGAAGAAATATCTCGAAATATGTCCGTCAGGCCCCTTCCCTTGAGATAAATCTGCAAATATCTCGGAAACGAAGCGAGCTATGGCAAAATGTTAAGAGACCTTTTTTGTAGAGAATTAAGTTTCCTACTTTTTATGTTCTATGATATTTTTTGATCAGAAGCGCAGTTTTCGAGATATATCGAGATATTTAAAAGTTCCGAAGCCGCACCAACATAATAGAGATACAGAAACACCGTGGCCCCTTTCTTTGGGATAACTCTGCACTATTGCGAGCTGCAAATGCCACTTCCAGCTTAGCTGTGCAGAACAAGAACAACAAGAAGAAGAAATATCTCGAAATATGTCCGTCAGGCCACTTCCCTTGAGATAAATCTGCAAATATCTCGGAAACGAAGCGAGCTATGGCAAAATGTTGAGAGACCTTTTTTGTAGAGAATTAAGTTTCCTACTTTTTATGTTCGATGATATTTTTTGATCAGATGCGTAGTTCTCGAGATATATCAAGATATTTAAAAGTTCCGAAGCTGCACCAACATAATAGAGGTACAGAAACACCGTGGCCTCCTTCTTTGAGATAACTCTGCACTATTGCGAGCTGCAAATGCCGCTTCGAGCTTAGCTGTGCAGAAGAAGAACAACAAGAAGAAGAAATATCTCGAAATATGTCCGTCAGACCCCTTCCCTTGAGATGAATCTGCAAATATCTCGGAAACGAAGCGAGCTATGGCAAGATGTTAAGAGACCTTTTTTGTAGAGAATAATGTTTCCTATAATTTACGTTCTATGATATTTTTTGATCAGAAGCGTAGTTTTCGAGATATATCGAGATATTTAAAAGTTCCGAAGCCGCACCAACATAATAGAGATACAGAAACACCGTGGCCCCTTTCTTTGAGATAACTCTGCACTAGTGCGAGCCGCAAATGCCACTTCCAGCTTAGCTGTGCAGAAGAAGAACAACAAGAAGAAGAAATATCTCGAAATATGTCCGTCAGGCCCCTTCCCTTGAGATAAATATGCAAATATCTCGGAAACGAAGCGAGCTATGGCAAAATCTTAAGAGACCTTTTTTGTAGAGAATTACGTTTCCTACTTTTTATGTTCTATGACATTTTTTGATCAGATGCGTAGTTCTCGAGATATATCAAGATATTTAAAAGTTCCGAAGCCGCACCAACATAATAGAGATACAGAAACACCGTGGCCCCTTTCTTTGGGATAACTCTGCACTATTGCGAGCTGCAAATGCCACTTCCAGCTTAGCTGTGCAGAACAAGAACAACAAGAAGAAGAAATATCTCGAAATATGCCCGTCAGGCCCCTTCCCTTGAGATAAATCTGCAAATATCTCGGAAACGAAGCGAGCTATGGCAAAATGTTAAGAGACCTTTTTTGTAGAGAATTATGTTTCCTACTTTTTATGTTCTATGATATTTTTTGATCAGATGCGTAGTTCTCGAGATATATCAAGATATTTAAAAGTTCCGAAACCGCACCAACATAATAGAGATACAGAAACACCGTGGCCCCTTTCTTTGAGATAACTCTGCACTATTGCGAGCTGGAAATGCCACTTCCAGTTTAGCTGTGCAGAAGAAGAACAACAAGAAGAAGAAGTATCTCGAAATATGTCCGTTAGGCCCCTTCCCTTGAGATGAATCTGCAAATATCTCGGAAACGAAGCGAGCTATGGCAAAATGTTAAGAGACCTTTTTTGTAGAGAATTAAGTTTTCTACTTTTTATGTTCTATGATATTTTTTGATCAGAAGCGTAGTTTTCGAGATATATCGAGATATTTAAAAGTTCCGAAGCCGCACCAACATAATAGAGATACAGAAACACCGTGGCCCCTTTCTTTGAGATAACTCTGCACTAGTGCGAGCCGCAAATGCCACTTCCAGCTTAGCTGTGCAGAAGAAGAACAACAAGAAGAAGAAATATCTCGAAATATGTCCGTCAGGCCCCTTCCCTTGAGATAAATATGCAAATATCTCGGAAACGAAGCGAGCTATGCCAAAATGTTAAGAGACCTTTTTTGTAGAGAATTAAGTTTGCTACTTTTTATGTTCTATGATATTTTTTGATCAGATGCGTAGTTCTCGAGATATATCAAGATATTTAAAAGTTCCGAAGCCGCACCAACATAATAGGGATACAGAAACACCGTGGCCCCTTTCTTTGAGATAACTCTGCACTAGTGCGAGCCGTAAATGCCACTTCCAGCTTAGCTGTGCAGAAGAAGAACAACAAGAAGAAGAAATATCTCGAAATATGTCCGTCAGGTCCCTTCCCTTGAGATAAATATGCAAATATCTCGGAAACGAAGCGAGCTATGGCAAAATGTTAAGAGACCTTTTTTGTAGAGAATTAAGTTTCCTACTTTTTATGTTCTATGATATTTTTTGATCAGATGCGTAGTTCTCGAGATATATCAAGATATTTAAAAGTTCCGAAGGCGCACCAACATAATAGGGATACAGAAACACCGTGGCCCCTTTCTTTGAGATAACTCTGCACTAGTGCGAGCCGCAAATGCCACTTCCAGCTTAGCTGTGCAGAAGAAGAACAACCAGAAGAAGAAATATCTCGAAATATGTCCGTCAGGCCCCTTCCCTTGAGATAAATCTGCAAATATCACGGAAACGAAGCGAGCTATGGCAAAATGTTAAGAGACCTTTTTTGTAGAGAATTATGTTTCCTACAATTTATGTTCTATGATATTTTTTGATCAGATGCGTAGTTCTCGAGATATATCAAGATATTTAAAAGTTCCGAAGCCACACCAACATAATAGAGATACAGAAACACCGTGGCCCCTTTCTTTGAGATAACTCTGCACTATTGCGAGCTGTAAATGCCACTTCCAGCTTAGCTGTGCAGAAGAAGAACAACAAGAAGAAGAAATATCTCGAAATATGTCCGTCAGGCCCCTTCCCTTGAGATAAATCTGCAAATATCTCGGAAACGAAGCGAGCTATGGCAAAATGTTAAGAGACCTTTTTTGTAGAGAATTAAGTTTCCTACTTTTTATGTTCTATGATATTTTTTGATCAGAAGCGTAGTTTTCGAGATATATCGAGATATTTAAAAGTTCCGAAGCCGCACCAACATAATAGAGATACAGAAACACCGTGGCCCCTTTCTTTGAGATAACTCTGCACTATTGCGAGCTGCAAATGCCACTTCCAGCTTAGCTGTGCAGAGGAAGAACAACAAGAAGAAGAAGTATCTCGAAATATGTCCGTCAGGCCCGTTCCTTTGAGCTGAATCTGCAAATATCTCGGAAACGAAGCGAGCTATGGCAAAATGTTAAGATACGTTTTTTGTAGAAAATTATGTTTCCTACAATTTATGTTCTATGATATTTTTTGATCAGAAGCGTAGTTTTCGAGATATATCGAGATATTTAAAAGTTCCGAAGCCGCACCAACATAATAGAGATACAGAAACACCGTGGCCCCTTTCTTTGAGATAACTCTGCACTAGTGCGAGCCGCAAATGCCACTTCCAGCTTAGCTGTGCAGAAGAAGAAATATCTCGAAATATGTCCGTCAGGCCCCTTCCCTTGAGATAAATCTGCAAATATCTCGGAAACGAAGCGAGCTATGGCAAAATGTTAAGAGACCTTTTTTGTAGAGAATTAAGTTTTCTACTTTTTATGTTCTATGATATTTTTTGATCAGAAGCGTAGTTTTCGAGATATATCGAGATATTTAAAAGTTCCGAAGCCGCACCAACATAATAGAGATACAGAAACACCGTGGCCCCTTTCTTTGAGATAACTCTGCACTAGTGCGAGCCGCAAATGCCACTTCCAGCTTAGCTGTGCAGAAGAAGAACAACAAGAAGAAGAAATATCTCGAAATATGTCCGTCAGGCCCCTTCCCTTGAGATAAATATGCAAATATCTCGGAAACGAAGCGAGCTATGCCAAAATGTTAAGAGACCTTTTTTGTAGAGAATTAAGTTTCCTACTTTTTATGTTCTATGATATTTTTTGATCAGATGCGTAGTTCTCGAGATATATCAAGATATTTAATAGTTCCGAAGCCGCACCAACATAATAGGGATACAGAAACACCGTGGCCCCTTTCTTTGAGATAACTCTGCACTAGTGCGAGCCGCAAATGCCACTTCCAGCTTAGCTGTGCAGAAGAAGAACAACAAGAAGAAGAAATATCTCGAAATATGCCCGTCAGGTCCCTTCCCTTGAGATAAATATGCAAATATCTCGGAAACGAAGCGAGCTATGGCAAAATGTTAAGAGACCTTTTTTGTAGAGAATTAGGTTTCCTACTTTTTATGTTCTATGATATTTTTTGATCAGATGCGTAGTTCTCGAGATATATCAAGATATTTAAAAGTTCCGAAGCCGCACCAACATAATAGGGATACAGAAACACCGTGGCCCCTTTCTTTGAGATAACTCTGCACTAGTGCGAGCCGCAAATGCCACTTCCAGCTTAGCTGTGCAGAAGAAGAACAACAAGAAGAAGAAATATCTCGAAATATGTCCGTCAGGCCCCTTCCCTTGAGATAAATCTGCAAATATCACGGAAACGAAGCGAGCTATGGCAAAATGTTAAGAGACCTTTTTTGTAGAGAATTATGTTTCCTACAATTTATGTTCTATGATATTTTTTGATCAGATGCGTAGTTCTCGAGATATATCAAGATATTTAAAAGTTCCGAAGCCACACCAACATAATAGAGATACAGAAACACCGTGGCCCCTTTCTTTGAGATAACTCTGCACTATTGCGAGCTGTAAATGCCACTTCCAGCTTAGCTGTGCAGAAGAAGAACAACAAGAAGAAGAAATATCTCGAAATATGTCCGTCAGGCCCCTTCCCTTGAGATAAATCTGCAAATATCTCGGAAACGAAGCGAGCTATGGCAAAATGTTAAGAGACCTTTTTTGTAGAGAATTAAGTTTCCTACTTTTTATGTTCTATGATATTTTTTGATCAGAAGCGTAGTTTTCGAGATATATCGAGATATTTAAAAGTTCCGAAGCCGCACCAACATAATAGAGATACAGAAACACCGTGGCCCCTTTCTTTGAGATAACTCTGCACTAGTGCGAGCTGCAAATGCCACTTCCAGCTTAGCTGTGCAGAAGAAGAACAACAAGAAGAAGAAATATCTCGAAATATGTCCGTCAGGCCCCTTCCCTTGAGATAAATCTGCAAATATCTCGGAAACGAAGCGAGCTATGGCAAAATGGTAAGAGACCTTTTTTGTAGAGAATTAAGTTTCCTACTTTTTATGTTCTATGATATTTTTTGATCAGATGCGTAGTTCTCGAGATATATCAAGATATTTAAAAGTTCCGAAGCCGCACCAACATAATAGAGATACAGAAACACCGTGGCCCCTTTCTTTGAGATAACTCTGCACTATTGCGAGCTGGAAATGCCACTTCCAGTTTAGCTGTGCAGAGGAAGAACAACAAGAAGAAGAAGTATCTCGAAATATGTCCGTCAGGCCCGTTCCTTTGAGCTGAATCTGCAAATATCTCGGAAACGAAGCGAACTATGGCAAAATGTTAAGATACGTTTTTTGTAGAGAATTATGTTTCCTACAATTTATGTTCTATGATATTTTTTGATCAGAAGCGTAGTTTTCGAGATATATCGAGATATTTAAAAGTTCCGAAGCCGCACCAACATAATAGAGATACAGAAACACCGTGGCCCCTTTCTTTGAGATAACTCTGCACTAGTGCGAGCCGCAAATGCCACTTCCAGCTTAGCTGTGCAGAAGAAGAAATATCTCGAAATATGTCCGTCAGGCCCCTTCCCTTGAAATAAATCTGCAAATATCTCGGAAAGGAAGCGAGCTATGGCAAAATGTTAAGAGACCTTTTTTGTAGAGAATTATGTTTTCTACAATTTATGATCTATGATATTTTTTGATCAGAAGCGTAGTTTTCGAGATATATCGAGATATTTAAAAGTTCCGAAGCCGCACCAACATAATAGAGATACAGAAACACCGTGGCCCCTTTCTTTGCGATAACTCTGCACTATTGCGACCTGCAAATGCCACTTCCAGCTCAGCTGTGCAGAAGAAGAACAACAAGAAGAAGAAATATCTCGAAATATGTCCGTCAGGCCCCTTCCCTTGAGATAAATCTGCAAATATCTCGGAAACGAAGCGAGCTATGGCAAAATGTTAAGACTCCTTTTTTGTAGAGAATTAAGTTTCCTACTTTTTATGTTCTATGATATTTTTTGATCAGATGCGTTGTTCTCGAGATATATCAAGATATTTAAAAGTTCCGAAGCCGCACCAACATAATAGAGATACAGAAACACCGTGGCCCCTTTCTTTGAGATAACTCTGCACTATTGCGAGCTGCAAATGCCACTTCCAGCTTAGCTGTGCAGAGGAAGAACAACAAGAAGAAGAAGTATCTCGAAATATGTCCGTCAGGCCCGTTCCTTTGAGCTGAATCTGCAAATATCTCGGAAACGAAGCGAGCTATGGCAAAATGTTAAGATACGTTTTTTGTAGAAAATTATGTTTCCTACAATTTATGTTCTATGATATTTTTTGATCAGAAGCGTAGTTTTCGAGATATATCGAGATATTTAAAAGTTCCGAAGCCGCACCAACATAATAGAGATACAGAAACACCGTGGCCCCTTTCTTTGAGATAACTCTGCACTAGTGCGAGCCGCAAATGCCACTTCCAGCTTAGCTGTGCAGAAGAAGAAATATCTCGAAATATGTCCGTCAGGCCCCTTCCCTTGAGATAAATCTGCAAATATCTCGGAAACGAAGCGAGCTATGGCAAAATGTTAAGAGACCTTTTTTGTAGAGAATTAAGTTTTCTACTTTTTATGTTCTATGATATTTTTTGATCAGAAGCGTAGTTTTCGAGATATATCGAGATATTTAAAAGTTCCGAAGCCGCACCAACATAATAGAGATACAGAAACACCGTGGCCCCTTTCTTTGAGATAACTCTGCACTAGTGCGAGCCGCAAATGCCACTTCCAGCTTAGCTGTGCAGAAGAAGAACAACAAGAAGAAGAAATATCTCGAAATATGTCCGTCAGGCCCCTTCCCTTGAGATAAATATGCAAATATCTCGGAAACGAAGCGAGCTATGCCAAAATGTTAAGAGACCTTTTTTGTAGAGAATTAAGTTTCCTACTTTTTATGTTCTATGATATTTTTTGATCAGATGCGTAGTTCTCGAGATATATCAAGATATTTAATAGTTCCGAAGCCGCACCAACATAATAGGGATACAGAAACACCGTGGCCCCTTTCTTTGAGATAACTCTGCACTAGTGCGAGCCGCAAATGCCACTTCCAGCTTAGCTGTGCAGAAGAAGAACAACAAGAAGAAGAAATATCTCGAAATATGCCCGTCAGGTCCCTTCCCTTGAGATAAATATGCAAATATCTCGGAAACGAAGCGAGCTATGGCAAAATGTTAAGAGACCTTTTTTGTAGAGAATTAGGTTTCCTACTTTTTATGTTCTATGATATTTTTTGATCAGATGCGTAGTTCTCGAGATATATCAAGATATTTAAAAGTTCCGAAGCCGCACCAACATAATAGGGATACAGAAACACCGTGGCCCCTTTCTTTGAGATAACTCTGCACTAGTGCGAGCCGCAAATGCCACTTCCAGCTTAGCTGTGCAGAAGAAGAACAACAAGAAGAAGAAATATCTCGAAATATGTCCGTCAGGCCCCTTCCCTTGAGATAAATCTGCAAATATCACGGAAACGAAGCGAGCTATGGCAAAATGTTAAGAGACCTTTTTTGTAGAGAATTATGTTTCCTACAATTTATGTTCTATGATATTTTTTGATCAGATGCGTAGTTCTCGAGATATATCAAGATATTTAAAAGTTCCGAAGCCACACCAACATAATAGAGATACAGAAACACCGTGGCCCCTTTCTTTGAGATAACTCTGCACTATTGCGAGCTGTAAATGCCACTTCCAGCTTAGCTGTGCAGAAGAAGAACAACAAGAAGAAGAAATATCTCGAAATATGTCCGTCAGGCCCCTTCCCTTGAGATAAATCTGCAAATATCTCGGAAACGAAGCGAGCTATGGCAAAATGTTAAGAGACCTTTTTTGTAGAGAATTAAGTTTCCTACTTTTTATGTTCTATGATATTTTTTGATCAGAAGCGTAGTTTTCGAGATATATCGAGATATTTAAAAGTTCCGAAGCCGCACCAACATAATAGAGATACAGAAACACCGTGGCCCCTTTCTTTGAGATAACTCTGCACTAGTGCGAGCTGCAAATGCCACTTCCAGCTTAGCTGTGCAGAAGAAGAACAACAAGAAGAAGAAATATCTCGAAATATGTCCGTCAGGCCCCTTCCCTTGAGATAAATCTGCAAATATCTCGGAAACGAAGCGAGCTATGGCAAAATGGTAAGAGACCTTTTTTGTAGAGAATTAAGTTTCCTACTTTTTATGTTCTATGATATTTTTTGATCAGATGCGTAGTTCTCGAGATATATCAAGATATTTAAAAGTTCCGAAGCCGCACCAACATAATAGAGATACAGAAACACCGTGGCCCCTTTCTTTGAGATAACTCTGCACTATTGCGAGCTGGAAATGCCACTTCCAGTTTAGCTGTGCAGAAGAAGAACAACAAGAAGAAGAAATATCTCGAAATATGTCCGTTAGGCCTCTTCCCTTCAGATAAATCTGCAAATATCTCGGAAACGAAGCGAGCTATGGCAAAATGTTAAGAGACCTTTTTTGTAGAGAATTAAGTTTCCTACTTTTCATGTTCTATGATATTTTTTGATCAGATGCGTAGTTCTCGAGATATATCAAGATATTTAAAAGTTCCGAAGCCGCGCCAACATAATAGAGATACAGAAACACCGTGGCCCCTTTCTTTGAGATAACTCTGCACTATTGCGAGCTGTAAATGCCACTTCCAGCTTAGCTGTGCAGAAGAAGAACAACAAGAAGAAGAAATATCTCGAAATATGTCCGTCAGGCCCCTTCCCTTGAGATAAATCTGCAAATATCTCGGAAACGAAGCGAGCTATGGCAAAATGTTAAGAGACCTTTTTTGTAGAGAATTAAGTTTCCTACTTTTTATGTTCTATGATATTTTTTGATCAGAAGCGTAGTTTTCGAGATATATCGAGATATTTAAAAGTTCCGAAGCCGCACCAACTTAATAGAGATACAGAAACACCGTGGCCCCTTTCTTTGAGATAACTCTGCACTAGTGCGAGCTGCAAATGCCACTTCCAGCTTAGCTGTGCAAAAGAAGAACAACAAGAAGAAGAAATATCTCGAAATATGTCCGTCAGGCCCCTTCCCTTGAGATAAATCTGCAAATATCTCGGAAACGAAGCGAGCTATGGCAAAATATTAAGAGACCTTTTTTGTAGAGAATTAAGTTTCCTACTTTTTATGTTCTATGATATTTTTTGATCAGATGCGTAGTTCTCGAGATATATCAAGATATTTAAAAGTTCCGAAGCCGCACCAACATAATAGAGATACAGAAACACCGTGGCCCCTCTCTTTGAGATAACTCTGCACTATTGCGAGCTGCAAATGCCACTTCCAGCTTAGCTGTGCAGAGGAAGAACAACAAGAAGAAGAAGTATCTCGAAATATGTCCGTCAGGCCCGTTCCTTTGAGCTGAATCTGCAAATATCTCGGAAACGAAGCGAACTATGGCAAAATGTTAAGAGACCTTTTTTGTAGAGAATTATGTTTTCTACAATTTATGTTCTATGATATTTTTTGATCAGAAGCGTAGTTTTCGAGATATATCGAGATATTTAAAAGTTCCGAAGCCGCACCAACATAATAGAGATACAGAAACACCGTGGCCCCTTTCTTTGAGATAACTCTGCACTAGTGAGAGCCGCAAATCCCACTTCCAGCTTAGCTGTGCAGAAGAAGAACAACAAGAAGAAGAAATATCTCGAAATATGTCCGTCAGGCCCCTTCCCTTGAGATAAATCTGCAAATATCTCGGAAACGAAGCGAGCTATGGCAAAATATTAAGAGACCTTTTTTGTAGAGAATTAAGTTTCCTACTTTTTACGTTCTATGATATTTTTTGATCAGATGCGTAGTTCTCGAGATATATCAAGATATTTAAAAGTTCCGAAGCCGCACCAACATAATAGAGATACAGAAACACCGTGGCCCCTTTCTTTGAGATAACTCTGCACTATTGCGAGCTGCAAATGCCACTTCCAGCTTAGCTGTGCAGAGGAAGAACAACAAGAAGAAGAAGTATCTCGAAATATGTCCGTCAGGCCCGTTCCTTTGAGCTGAATCTGCAAATATCTCGGAAACGAAGCGAACTATGGCAAAATGTTAAGATACGTTTTTTGTAGAGAATTATGTTTCCTACAATTTATGTTCTATGATATTTTTTGATCAGAAGCGTAGTTTTCGAGATATATCGAGATATTTAAAAGTTCCGAAGCCGCACCAACATAATAGAGATACAGAAACACCGTGGCCCCTTTCTTTGAGATAACTCTGCACTAGTGCGAGCCGCAAATGCCACTTCCAGCTTAGCTGTGCAGAAGAAGAAATATCTCGAAATATGTCCGTCAGGCCCCTTCCCTTGAAATAAATCTGCAAATATCTCGGAAAGGAAGCGAGCTATGGCAAAATGTTAAGAGACCTTTTTTGTAGAGAATTATGTTTTCTACAATTTATGATCTATGATATTTTTTGATCAGAAGCGTAGTTTTCGAGATATATCGAGATATTTAAAAGTTCCGAAGCCGCACCAACATAATAGAGATACAGAAACACCGTGGCCCCTTTCTTTGCGATAACTCTGCACTATTGCGACCTGCAAATGCCACTTCCAGCTCAGCTGTGCAGAAGAAGAACAACAAGAAGAAGAAATATCTCGAAATATGTCCGTCAGGCCCCTTCCCTTGAGATAAATCTGCAAATATCTCGGAAACGAAGCGAGCTATGGCAAAATGTTAAGACTCCTTTTTTGTAGAGAATTAAGTTTCCTACTTTTTATGTTCTATGATATTTTTTGATCAGATGCGTTGTTCTCGAGATATATCAAGATATTTAAAAGTTCCGAAGCCGCACCAACATAATAGAGATACAGAAACACCGTGGCCCCTTTCTTTGAGATAACTCTGCACTATTGCGAGCTGCAAATGCCACTTCCAGCTTAGCTGTGCAGAGGAAGAACAACAAGAAGAAGAAGTATCTCGAAATATGTCCGTCAGGCCCGTTCCTTTGAGCTGAATCTGCAAATATCTCGGAAACGAAGCGAGCTATGGCAAAATGTTAAGATACGTTTTTTGTAGAAAATTATGTTTCCTACAATTTATGTTCTATGATATTTTTTGATCAGAAGCGTAGTTTTCGAGATATATCGAGATATTTAAAAGTTCCGAAGCCGCACCAACATAATAGAGATACAGAAACACCGTGGCCCCTTTCTTTGAGATAACTCTGCACTAGTGCGAGCCGCAAATGCCACTTCCAGCTTAGCTGTGCAGAAGAAGAAATATCTCGAAATATGTCCGTCAGGCCCCTTCCCTTGAGATAAATCTGCAAATATCTCGGAAACGAAGCGAGCTATGGCAAAATGTTAAGAGACCTTTTTTGTAGAGAATTAAGTTTTCTACTTTTTATGTTCTATGATATTTTTTGATCAGAAGCGTAGTTTTCGAGATATATCGAGATATTTAAAAGTTCCGAAGCCGCACCAACATAATAGAGATACAGAAACACCGTGGCCCCTTTCTTTGAGATAACTCTGCACTAGTGCGAGCCGCAAATGCCACTTCCAGCTTAGCTGTGCAGAAGAAGAACAACAAGAAGAAGAAATATCTCGAAATATGTCCGTCAGGCCCCTTCCCTTGAGATAAATATGCAAATATCTCGGAAACGAAGCGAGCTATGCCAAAATGTTAAGAGACCTTTTTTGTAGAGAATTAAGTTTCCTACTTTTTATGTTCTATGATATTTTTTGATCAGATGCGTAGTTCTCGAGATATATCAAGATATTTAATAGTTCCGAAGCCGCACCAACATAATAGGGATACAGAAACACCGTGGCCCCTTTCTTTGAGATAACTCTGCACTAGTGCGAGCCGCAAATGCCACTTCCAGCTTAGCTGTGCAGAAGAAGAACAACAAGAAGAAGAAATATCTCGAAATATGCCCGTCAGGTCCCTTCCCTTGAGATAAATATGCAAATATCTCGGAAACGAAGCGAGCTATGGCAAAATGTTAAGAGACCTTTTTTGTAGAGAATTAGGTTTCCTACTTTTTATGTTCTATGATATTTTTTGATCAGATGCGTAGTTCTCGAGATATATCAAGATATTTAAAAGTTCCGAAGCCGCACCAACATAATAGGGATACAGAAACACCGTGGCCCCTTTCTTTGAGATAACTCTGCACTAGTGCGAGCCGCAAATGCCACTTCCAGCTTAGCTGTGCAGAAGAAGAACAACAAGAAGAAGAAATATCTCGAAATATGTCCGTCAGGCCCCTTCCCTTGAGATAAATCTGCAAATATCACGGAAACGAAGCGAGCTATGGCAAAATGTTAAGAGACCTTTTTTGTAGAGAATTATGTTTCCTACAATTTATGTTCTATGATATTTTTTGATCAGATGCGTAGTTCTCGAGATATATCAAGATATTTAAAAGTTCCGAAGCCACACCAACATAATAGAGATACAGAAACACCGTGGCCCCTTTCTTTGAGATAACTCTGCACTATTGCGAGCTGTAAATGCCACTTCCAGCTTAGCTGTGCAGAAGAAGAACAACAAGAAGAAGAAATATCTCGAAATATGTCCGTCAGGCCCCTTCCCTTGAGATAAATCTGCAAATATCTCGGAAACGAAGCGAGCTATGGCAAAATGTTAAGAGACCTTTTTTGTAGAGAATTAAGTTTCCTACTTTTTATGTTCTATGATATTTTTTGATCAGAAGCGTAGTTTTCGAGATATATCGAGATATTTAAAAGTTCCGAAGCCGCACCAACATAATAGAGATACAGAAACACCGTGGCCCCTTTCTTTGAGATAACTCTGCACTAGTGCGAGCTGCAAATGCCACTTCCAGCTTAGCTGTGCAGAAGAAGAACAACAAGAAGAAGAAATATCTCGAAATATGTCCGTCAGGCCCCTTCCCTTGAGATAAATCTGCAAATATCTCGGAAACGAAGCGAGCTATGGCAAAATGGTAAGAGACCTTTTTTGTAGAGAATTAAGTTTCCTACTTTTTATGTTCTATGATATTTTTTGATCAGATGCGTAGTTCTCGAGATATATCAAGATATTTAAAAGTTCCGAAGCCGCACCAACATAATAGAGATACAGAAACACCGTGGCCCCTTTCTTTGAGATAACTCTGCACTATTGCGAGCTGGAAATGCCACTTCCAGTTTAGCTGTGCAGAAGAAGAACAACAAGAAGAAGAAATATCTCGAAATATGTCCGTTAGGCCTCTTCCCTTCAGATAAATCTGCAAATATCTCGGAAACGAAGCGAGCTATGGCAAAATGTTAAGAGACCTTTTTTGTAGAGAATTAAGTTTCCTACTTTTCATGTTCTATGATATTTTTTGATCAGATGCGTAGTTCTCGAGATATATCAAGATATTTAAAAGTTCCGAAGCCGCGCCAACATAATAGAGATACAGAAACACCGTGGCCCCTTTCTTTGAGATAACTCTGCACTATTGCGAGCTGTAAATGCCACTTCCAGCTTAGCTGTGCAGAAGAAGAACAACAAGAAGAAGAAATATCTCGAAATATGTCCGTCAGGCCCCTTCCCTTGAGATAAATCTGCAAATATCTCGGAAACGAAGCGAGCTATGGCAAAATGTTAAGAGACCTTTTTTGTAGAGAATTAAGTTTCCTACTTTTTATGTTCTATGATATTTTTTGATCAGAAGCGTAGTTTTCGAGATATATCGAGATATTTAAAAGCTCCGAAGCCGCACCAACTTAATAGAGATACAGAAACACCGTGGCCCCTTTCTTTGAGATAACTCTGCACTAGTGCGAGCTGCAAATGCCACTTCCAGCTTAGCTGTGCAAAAGAAGAACAACAAGAAGAAGAAATATCTCGAAATATGTCCGTCAGGCCCCTTCCCTTGAGATAAATCTGCAAATATCTCGGAAACGAAGCGAGCTATGGCAAAATATTAAGAGACCTTTTTTGTAGAGAATTAAGTTTCCTACTTTTTATGTTCTATGATATTTTTTGATCAGATGCGTAGTTCTCGAGATATATCAAGATATTTAAAAGTTCCGAAGCCGCACCAACATAATAGAGATACAGAAACACCGTGGCCCCTCTCTTTGAGATAACTCTGCACTATTGCGAGCTGCAAATGCCACTTCCAGCTTAGCTGTGCAGAGGAAGAACAACAAGAAGAAGAAGTATCTCGAAATATGTCCGTCAGGCCCGTTCCTTTGAGCTGAATCTGCAAATATCTCGGAAACGAAGCGAACTATGGCAAAATGTTAAGAGACCTTTTTTGTAGAGAATTATGTTTTCTACAATTTATGTTCTATGATATTTTTTGATCAGAAGCGTAGTTTTCGAGATATATCGAGATATTTAAAAGTTCCGAAGCCGCACCAACATAATAGAGATACAGAAACACCGTGGCCCCTTTCTTTGAGATAACTCTGCACTAGTGAGAGCCGCAAATCCCACTTCCAGCTTAGCTGTGCAGAAGAAGAACAACAAGAAGAAGAAATATCTCGAAATATGTCCGTCAGGACCCTTCCCTTGAGATAAATCTGCAAATATCTCGGAAACGAAGCGAGCTATGGCAAAATGTTAAGAGACCTTTTTTGTAGAGAATTAAGTTTCCTACTTTTTATGTTCTATGATATTTTTTGATCAGAAGCGTAGTTTTCGAGATATATCGAGATATTTAAAAGTTCCGAAGCCGCACCAACATAATAGAGATACAGAAACACCGTGGCCCCTTTCTTTGAGATAACTCTGCACTAGTGCGAGCTGCAAATGCCACTTCCAGCTTAGCTGTGCAGAAGAAGAACAACAAGAAGAAGAAATATCTCGAAATATGTCCGTCAGGCCCCTTCCCTTGAGATAAATCTGCAAATATCTCGGAAACGAAGCGAGCTATGGCAAAATATTAAGAGACCTTTTTTGTAGAGAATTAAGTTTCCTACTTTTTATGTTCTATGATATTTTTTGATCAGATGCGTAGTTCTCGAGATATATCAAGATATTTAAAAGTTCCGAAGCCGCACCAACATAATAGAGATACAGAAACACCGTGGCCCCTTTCTTTGAGATAACTCTGCACTATTGCGAGCTGCAAATGCCACTTCCAGCTTAGCTGTGCAGAGGAAGAACAACAAGAAGAAGAAGTATCTCGAAATATGTCCGTCAGGCCCGTTCCTTTGAGCTGAATCTGCAAATATCTCGGAAACGAAGCGAACTATGGCAAAATGTTAAGATACGTTTTTTGTAGAGAATTATGTTTCCTACAATTTATGTTCTATGATATTTTTTGATCAGAAGCGTAGTTTTCGAGATATATCGAGATATTTAAAAGTTCCGAAGCCGCACCAACATAATAGAGATACAGAAACACCGTGGCCCCTTTCTTTGAGATAACTCTGCACTAGTGCGAGCCGCAAATGCCACTTCCAGCTTAGCTGTGCAGAAGAAGAAATATCTCGAAATATGTCCGTCAGGCCCCTTCCCTTGAAATAAATCTGCAAATATCTCGGAAAGGAAGCGAGCTATGGCAAAATGTTAAGAGACCTTTTTTGTAGAGAATTATGTTTTCTACAATTTATGATCTATGATATTTTTTGATCAGAAGCGTAGTTTTCGAGATATATCGAGATATTTAAAAGTTCCGAAGCCGCACCAACATAATAGAGATACAGAAACACCGTGGCCCCTTTCTTTGCGATAACTCTGCACTATTGCGACCTGCAAATGCCACTTCCAGCTCAGCTGTGCAGAAGAAGAACAACAAGAAGAAGAAATATCTCGAAATATGTCCGTCAGGCCCCTTCCCTTGAGATAAATCTGCAAATATCTCGGAAACGAAGCGAGCTATGGCAAAATGTTAAGACTCCTTTTTTGTAGAGAATTAAGTTTCCTACTTTTTATGTTCTATGATATTTTTTGATCAGATGCGTAGTTCTCGAGATATATCAAGATATTTAAAAGTTCCGAAGCCGCACCAACATAATAGAGATACAGAAACACCGTGGCCCCTTTCTTTGAGATAACTCTGCACTATTGCGAGCTGCAAATGCCACTTCCAGCTTAGCTGTGCAGAGGAAGAACAACAAGAAGATGAAGTATCTCGAAATATGTCCGTCAGGCCCGTTCCTTTGAGCTGAATCTGCAAATATCTCGGAAACGAAGCGAGCTATGGCAAAATGTTAAGATACGTTTTTTGTAGAAAATTATGTTTCCTACAATTTATGTTCTATGATATTTTTTGATCAGAAGCGTAGTTTTCGAGATATATCGAGATATTTAAAAGTTCCGAAGCCGCACCAACATAATAGAGATACAGAAACACCGTGGCCCCTTTCTTTGAGATAACTCTGCACTAGTGCGAGCCGCAAATGCCACTTCCAGCTTAGCTGTGCAGAAGAAGAAATATCTCGAAATATGTCCGTCAGGCCCCTTCCCTTGAGATAAATCTGCAAATATCTCGGAAACGAAGCGAGCTATGGCAAAATGTTAAGAGACCTTTTTTGTAGGGAATTATGTTTCCTACAATTTATGTTCTATGATATTTTTTGATCAGAAGCGTAGTTTTCGAGATATATCGAGATATTTAAAAGTTCCGAAGCCGCACCAACATAATAGAGATACAGAAACACCGTGGCCCCTTTCTTTGAGATAACTCTGCACTATTGCGAGCTGCAAATGCCACTTCCAGCTCAGCTGTGCAGAAGAAGAACAACAAGAAGAAGAAATATCTCGAAATATGTCAGTCAGGCCCCTTCCCTTGAGGTAAATCTGCAAATATCTCGGAAACGAAGCGAGCTATGGCAAAATGTTAAGAGACCTTATTTGTAGAGAATTAAGTTTCCTACTTTTTATGTTCTACGATATTTTTTGATCAGATGCGTAGTTCTCGAGATATATCAAGATATTTAAAAGTTCCGAAGCCGCACCAACATAATAGAGATACAGAAACACCGTGGCCCCTTTCTTTGAGATAACTCTGCACTATTGCGAGCTGGAAATGCCACTTCCAGTTTAGCTGTGCAGAAGAAGAACAACAAGAAGAAGAAATATCTCGAAATATGTCCGTTAGGCCCCTTCCCTTCAGATAAATCTGCAAATATCTCGGAAATGAAGCGAGCTATGGCAAAATGTTAAGAGACCTTTTTTGTAGAGAATTAAGTTTCCTACTTTTCAGGTTCTATGATATTTTTTGATCAGATGCGTAGTTCTCGAGATATATCAAGATATTTAAAAGTTCCGAAGCCGCACCAACATAATAGAGATACAGAAACACCGTGGCCCCTTTCTTTGAGATAACTCTGCACTATTGCGAGCTGTAAATGCCACTTCCAGCTTAGCTGTGCAGAAGAAGAACAACAAGAAGAAGAAATATCTCGAAATATGTCCGTCAGGCCCCTTCCCTTGAGATATATCTGCAAATATCTTGGAAACGAAGCGAGCTATGGCAAAATGTTAAGAGACCTTTTTTGTAGAGAATTAAGTTTCCTACTTTTTATGTTCTATGATATTTTTTGATCAGATGCGTAGTTCTCGAGATATATCAAGATATTTAAAAGTTCCGAAGCCGCACCAACATAATAGAGATACAGAAACACCGTGGCCCCTTTCTTTGAGATAACTCTGCACTAGTGCGAGCTGCAAATGCCACTTCCAGCTTAGCTGTGCAGAAGAAGAACAACAAGAAGAAGAAATATCTCGAAATATGTCCGTCAGGCCCCTTCCCTTGAGATAAATCTGCAAATATCTCGGAAACGAAGCGAGCTATGGCAAAATATTAAGAGACCTTTTTTGTAGAGAATTAAGTTTCCTACTTTTTATGTTCTATGATATTTTTTGATCAGATGCGTAGTTCTCGAGATATATCAAGATATTTAAAAGTTCCGAAGCCGCACCAACATAATAGAGATACAGAAACACCGTGGCCCCTCTCTTTGAGATAACTCTGCACTATTGCGAGCTGCAAATGCCACTTCCAGCTTAGCTGTGCAGAGGAAGAACAACAAGAAGAAGAAGTATCTCGAAATATGTCCGTCAGGCCCGTTCCTTTGAGCTGAATCTGCAAATATCTCGGAAACGAAGCGAACTATGGCAAAATGTTAAGAGACCTTTTTCGTAGAGAATTATGTTTTCTACAATTTATGTTCTATGATATTTTTTGATCAGAAGCGTAGTTTTCGAGATATATCGAGATATTTAAAAGTTCCGAAGCCGCACCAACATAATAGAGATACAGAAACACCGTGGCCCCTTTCTTTGAGATAACTCTGCACTAGTGAGAGCCGCAAATCCCACTTCCAGCTTAGCTGTGCAGAAGAAGAACAACAAGAAGAAGAAATATCTCGAAATATGTCCGTCAGGACCCTTCCCTTGAGATAAATCTGCAAATATCTCGGAAACGAAGCGAGCTATGGCAAAATGTTAAGAGACCTTTTTTGTAGAGAATTAAGTTTCCTACTTTTTATGTTCTATGATATTTTTTGATCAGAAGCGTAGTTTTCGAGATATATCGAGATATTTAAAAGTTCCGAAGCCGCACCAACATAATAGAGATACAGAAACACCGTGGCCCCTTTCTTTGAGATAACTCTGCACTAGTGCGAGCTGCAAATGCCACTTCCAGCTTAGCTGTGCAGAAGAAGAACAACAAGAAGAAGAAATATCTCGAAATATGTCCGTCAGGCCCCTTCCCTTGAGATAAATCTGCAAATATCTCGGAAACGAAGCGAGCTATGGCAAAATATTAAGAGACCTTTTTTGTAGAGAATTAAGTTTCCTACTTTTTATGTTCTATGATATTTTTTGATCAGATGCGTAGTTCTCGAGATATATCAAGATATTTAAAAGTTCCGAAGCCGCACCAACATAATAGAGATACAGAAACACCGTGGCCCCTTTCTTTGAGATAACTCTGCACTATTGCGAGCTGCAAATGCCACTTCCAGCTTAGCTGTGCAGAGGAAGAACAACAAGAAGAAGAAGTATCTCGAAATATGTCCGTCAGGCCCGTTCCTTTGAGCTGAATCTGCAAATATCTCGGAAACGAAGCGAACTATGGCAAAATGTTAAGATACGTTTTTTGTAGAGAATTATGTTTCCTACAATTTATGTTCTATGATATTTTTTGATCAGAAGCGTAGTTTTCGAGATATATCGAGATATTTAAAAGTTCCGAAGCCGCACCAACATAATAGAGATACAGAAACACCGTGGCCCCTTTCTTTGAGATAACTCTGCACTAGTGCGAGCCGCAAATGCCACTTCCAGCTTAGCTGTGCAGAAGAAGAAATATCTCGAAATATGTCCGTCAGGCCCCTTCCCTTGAAATAAATCTGCAAATATCTCGGAAAGGAAGCGAGCTATGGCAAAATGTTAAGAGACCTTTTTTGTAGAGAATTATGTTTTCTACAATTTATGATCTATGATATTTTTTGATCAGAAGCGTAGTTTTCGAGATATATCGAGATATTTAAAAGTTCCGAAGCCGCACCAACATAATAGAGATACAGAAACACCGTGGCCCCTTTCTTTGCGATAACTCTGCACTATTGCGACCTGCAAATGCCACTTCCAGCTCAGCTGTGCAGAAGAAGAACAACAAGAAGAAGAAATATCTCGAAATATGTCCGTCAGGCCCCTTCCCTTGAGATAAATCTGCAAATATCTCGGAAACGAAGCGAGCTATGGCAAAATGTTAAGACTCCTTTTTTGTAGAGAATTAAGTTTCCTACTTTTTATGTTCTATGATATTTTTTGGTCAGATGCGTAGTTCTCGAGATATATCAAGATATTTAAAAGTTCCGAAGCCGCACCAACATAATAGAGATACAGAAACACCGTGGCCCCTTTCTTTGAGATAACTCTGCACTATTGCGAGCTGCAAATGCCACTTCCAGCTTAGCTGTGCAGAGGAAGAACAACAAGAAGAAGAAGTATCTCGAAATATGTCCGTCAGGCCCGTTCCTTTGAGCTGAATCTGCAAATATCTCGGAAACGAAGCGAGCTATGGCAAAATGTTAAGATACGTTTTTTGTAGAAAATTATGTTTCCTACAATTTATGTTCTATGATATTTTTTGATCAGAAGCGTAGTTTTCGAGATATATCGAGATATTTAAAAGTTCCGAAGCCGCACCAACATAATAGAGATACAGAAACACCGTGGCCCCTTTCTTTGAGATAACTCTGCACTGGTGCGAGCCGCAAATGCCACTTCCAGCTTAGCCGTGCAGAAGAAGAAATATCTCGAAATATGTCCGTCAGGCCCCTTCCCTTGAGATAAATCTGCAAATATCTCGGAAACGAAGCGAGCTATGGCAAAATGTTAAGAGACCTTTTTTGTAGGGAATTATGTTTCCTACAATTTATGTTCTATGATATTTTTTGATCAGAAGCGTAGTTTTCGAGATATATCCAGATATTTAAAAGTTCCGAAGCCGCACCAACATAATAGAGATACAGAAACACCGTGGCCCCTTTCTTTGAGATAACTCTGCACTAGTGAGAGCCGCAAATGCCACTTCCAGCTTAGCTGTGCAGAAGAAGAACAACAAGAAGAAGAAATATCTCGAAATATGTCCGTCAGGCCCCTTCCCTTGAGATAAATCTGCAAATATCTCGGAAACGAAGCGAGCTATGGCAAAATGTTAAGAGACCTTTTTTGTAGAGAATTAAGTTTCCTACTTTTTATGTTCTATGATATTTTTTGATCAGAAGCGTAGTTTTCGAGATATATCGAGATATTTAAAAGTTCCGAAGCCGCACCAACATAATAGAGATACAGAAACACCGTGGCCCCTTTCTTTGAGATAACTCTGCACTATTCCGACCTGCAAATGCCACTTCCAGCTCAGCTGTGCAGAAGAAGAACAACAAGAAGAAGAAATATCTCGAAATATGTCCGTCAGGCCCCTTCCCTTGAGGTAAATCTGCAAATATCTCGGAAACGAAGCGAGCTATGGCAAAATGTTAAGAGACCTTTTCTGTAGAGAATTAAGTTTCCTACTTTTTATGTTCTATGATATTTTTTGATCAGAAGCGTAGTTTTCGAGATATATCGAGATATTTAAAAGTTCCGAAGCCGCACCAACATAATAGAGATACAGAAACACCGTGGCCCCTTTCTTTGAGATAACTCTGCACTATTCCGACCTGCAAATGCCACTTCCAGCTCAGCTGTGCAGAAGAAGAACAACAAGAAGAAGAAATATCTCGAAATATGTCCGTCAGGCCCCTTCCCTTGAGGTAAATCTGCAAATATCTCGGAAACGAAGCGAGCTATGGCAAAATGTTAAGAGACCTTTTTTGTAGAGAATTAAGTTTCCTACTTTTTATGTTCTATGATATTTTTTGATCAGATGCGTAGTTCTCGAGATATATCAAGATATTTAAAAGTTCCGAAGCCGCACCAACATAATAGAGATACAGAAACACCGTGGCCCCTTTCTTTGAGATAACTCTGCACTATTGCGAGCTGGAAATGCCACTTCCAGTTTAGCTGTGCAGAAGAAGAACAACAAGAAGAAGAAATATCTCGAAATATGTCCGTTAGGCCCCTTCCCTTCAGATAAATCTGCAAATATCTCGGAAATGAAGCGAGCTATGGCAAAATGTTAAGAGACCTTTTTTGTAGAGAATTAAGTTTCCTACTTTTCAGGTTCTATGATATTTTTTGATCAGATGCGTAGTTCTCGAGATATATCAAGATATTTAAAAGTTCCGAAGCCGCACCAACATAATAGAGATACAGAAACACCGTGGCCCCTTTCTTTGAGATAACTCTGCACTATTGCGAGCTGTAAATGCCACTTCCAGCTTAGCTGTGCAGAAGAAGAACAACAAGAAGAAGAAATATCTCGAAATATGTCCGTCAGGCCCCTTCCCTTGAGATATATCTGCAAATATCTCGGAAACGAAGCGAGCTATGGCAAAATGTTAAGAGACCTTTTTTGTAGAGAATTAAGTTTCCTACTTTTTATGTTCTATGATATTTTTTGATCAGATGCGTAGTTCTCGAGATATATCAAGATATTTAAAAGTTCCGAAGCCGCACCAACATAATAGAGATACAGAAACACCGTGGCCCCTTTCTTTGAGATAACTCTGCACTATTGCGAGCTGGAACTGCCACTTCCAGTTTAGCTGTGCAGAAGAAGAACAACAAGAAGAAGAAATATCTCGAAATATGTCCGTTAGGCCCCTTCCCTTCAGATAAATCTGCAAATATCTCGGAAACGAAGCGAGCTATGGCAAAATGTTAAGAGACCTTTTTTGTAGAGAATTAAGTTTCCTACTTTTCATGTTCTATGATATTTTTTGATCAGATGCGGAGTTCTCGAGATATATCAAGATATTTAAAAGTTCCGAAGCCGCACCAACATAATAGAGATACAGAAACACCGTGGCCCCTTTCTTTGAGATAACTCTGCACTATTGCGAGCTGTAAATGCCACTTCCAGCTTAGCTGTGCAGAAGAAGAACAACAAGAAGAAGAAATATCTCGAAATATGTCCGTCAGACCCCTTCCCTTGAGATGAATCTGCAAAGATCTCGGAAACGAACCGAGCTATGGCAAAATGTTAAGAGACCTTTTTTGTAGAGAATAATGTTTCCTACAATTTACGTTCTATGATATTTTTTGATCAGAAGCGTAGTTTTCGAGATATATCGAGATAGTTAAAAGTTCCGAAGCCGCACCAACATAATAGAGATACAGAAACACCGTGACCCCTTTCTTTGAGATAACTCTGCACTATTGCGACCTGCAAATGCCACTTCCAGCTCAGCTGTGCAGAAGAAGAACAACAAGAAGAAGAAATATCTCGAAATATGTCCGTCAGGCCCCTTCCCTTGAGATAAATCTGCAAATATCTCGGAAACGAAGCGAGCTATGGCAAAATGTTAAGAGACCTTTTTTGTAGAGAATTATGTTTCCTAGAATTTAGGTTCTATGATATTTTTTGATCAGAAGCGTAGTTTTCGAGATGTATCGAGATACTTAAAAGTTCCGAAGCCGCACCAACATATTAGAGATACAGAAACACCGTGGCCCCTTTCTTTGAGATAACTCTGCACTAGTGCGAGCCGCAAATGCCACTTCCAGCTTAGCTGTGCAGAAGAAGAACAACAAGAAGAAGAAATATCTCGAAATATGTCCGTCAGGCCCCTTCCCTTGAGATATATCTGCAAATATCTCGGAAACGAAGCGAGCTATGGAAAATGTTAAGAGACCTTTTTTGTAGAGAATTAAGTTTCCTACTTTTTATGTTCTATGATATTTTTTGATCAGATGCGTAGTTCTCGAGATATATCAAGATATTTAAAAGTTCCGAAGCCGCACCAACATAATAGAGATACAGAAACACCGTGGCCCCTTTCTTTGAGATAACTCTGAACTATTGCGAGCTGGAAATGCCACTTCCAGTTTAGCTGTGCAGAAGAAGAACAACAAGACGAAGAAATATCTCGAAATATGTCCGTTAGGCCCCTTCCCTTCGGATAAATCTGCAAATATCTCGGAAATGAAGCGAGCTATGGCAAAATGTCAAGAGACCTTTTTTGTAGAGAATTAAGTTTCCTACTTTTCATGTTCTATGATATTTTTTGATCAGATGCGTAGTTCTCGAGATATATCAAGATATTTAAAAGTTCCGAAGCCGCACCAACATAATAGAGATACAGAAACACCGTGGCCCCTTTCTTTGAGATAACTCTGCACTATTGCGAGCTGTAAATGCCACTTCCAGCTTAGCTGTGCAGAAGAAGAACAACAAGAAGAAGAAATATCTCGAAATATGTCCGTCAGACCCCTTCCCTTGAGATGAATCTGCAAATATCTCGGAAACGAACCGAGCTATGGCAAAATGTTAAGAGACCTTTTTTGTAGAGAATAATGTTTCCTACAATTTACGTTCTATGATATTTTTTGATCAGAAGCGTAGTTTTCGAGATATATCGAGATATTTAAAAGTTCCGAAGCCGCACCAACATAATAGAGATACAGAAACACCGTGACCCCTTTCTTTGAGATAACTCTGCACTATTGCGACCTGCAAATGCCACTTCCAGCTCAGCTGTGCAGAAGAAGAACAACAAGAAGAAGAAATATCTCGAAATATGTCCGTCAGGCCCCTTCCCTTGAGATAAATCTGCAAATATCTCGGAAACGAAGCGAGCTATGGCAAAATGTTAAGAGACCTTTTTTGTAGAGAATTATGTTTCCTACAATTTAGGTTCTATGATATTTTTTGATCAGAAGCGTAGTTTTCGAGATGTATCGAGATACTTAAAAGTTCCGAAGCCGCACCAACATATTAGAGATACAGAAACACCGTGGCCCCTTTCTTTGAGATAACTCTGCACTAGTGCGAGCCGCAAATGCCACTTCCAGCTTAGCTGTGCAGAAGAAGAACAACAAGAAGAAGAAATATCTCGAAATATGTCCGTCAGGCCCCTTCCCTTGAGATATATCTGCAAATATCTCGGAAACGAAGCGAGCTATGGAAAATGTTAAGAGACCTTTTTTGTAGAGAATTATGTTTCCTACAATTTATGTTCTATGATATTTTTTGATCAGAAGCGTAGTTTTCGAGATATATCGAGATATTTAAAAGTTCCGAAGCCGCACCAACATAATAGAGATACAGAAACACCGTGGCCTCTTTCTTTGAGATAACTCTGCACTAGTGCGAGCTGCAAATGCCACTTCCAGCTTAGCTGTGCAGAAGAAGAACAACAAGAAGAAGAAATATCTCGAAATATGTCCGTCAGGCCCCTTCCCTTGAGATAAATCTGCAAATATCTCGGAAACGAAGCGAGCTATGGCAAAATATTAAGAGACCTTTTTTGTAGAGAATTAAGTTTCCTACTTTTTATGTTCTATGATATTTTTTGATCAGATGCGTAGTTCTCGAGATATATCAAGATATTTAAAAGTTCCGAAGCCGCACCAACATAATAGAGATACAGAAACACCGTGGCCCCTTTCTTTGAGATAACTCTGCACTATTGCGAGCTGCAAATGCCACTTCCAGCTTAGCTGTGCAGAGGAAGAACAACAAGAAGAAGAAGTATCTCGAAATATGTCCGTCAGGCCCGTTCCTTTGAGCTGAATCTGCAAATATCTCGGAAACGAAGCGAGCTATGGCAAAATGTTAAGATACGTTTTTTGTAGAGAATTATGTTTCCTACAATTTACGTTCTATGATATTTTTTGATCAGAAGCGTAGTTTTCGAGATATATCGCGATATTTAAAAGTTCCGAAGCTGCACCAACATAATAGAGATACAGAAACACCGTGGCCCCTTTCTTTGAGATAACTCTGCACTAGTGCGAGCCGCAAATGCCACTTCCAGCTTAGCTGTGCAGAAGAAGAACAACAAGAAGAAGAAATATCTCGAAATATGTCCGTCAGGCCCCTTCCCTTGAGATAAATCTGCAAATATCTCGGAAACGAAGCGAGCTATGGCAAAATGTTAAGAGACCTTTTTTGTAGAGAATTATTTTCCCTACAATTTATGTTCTATGATATTTTTTGATCAGAAGCGTAGTTTTCGAGATATATCGAGATATTTAAAAGTTCCGAAGCCGCACCAACATAATAGAGATACAGAAACACCGTGGCCCCTTTCTTTGAGATAACTCTGCACTAGTGCGAGCTGCAAATGCCACTTCCAGCTTAGCTGTGCAGAAGAAGAACAACAAGAAGAAGAAATATCTCGAAATATGTCCGTCAGGCCCCTTCCCTTGAGATAAATCTGCAAATATCTCGGAAACGAAGCGAGCTATGGCAAAATGGTAAGAGACCTTTTTTGTAGAGAATTAAGTTTCCTACTTTTTATGTTCTATGATATTTTTTGATCAGATGCGTAGTTCTCGAGATATATCAAGATATTTAAAAGTTCCGAAGCCGCACCAACATAATAGAGATACAGAAACACCGTGGCCCCTTTCTTTGAGATAACTCTGCACTATTGCGAGCTGGAAATGCCACTTCCAGTTTAGCTGTGCAGAAGAAGAACAACAAGAAGAAGAAATATCTCGAAATATGTCCGTTAGGCCTCTTCCCTTCAGATAAATCTGCAAATATCTCGGAAACGAAGCGAGCTATGGCAAAATGTTAAGAGACCTTTTTTGTAGAGAATTAAGTTTCCTACTTTTCATGTTCTATGATATTTTTTGATCAGATGCGTAGTTCTCGAGATATATCAAGATATTTAAAAGTTCCGAAGCCGCGCCAACATAATAGAGATACAGAAACACCGTGGCCCCTTTCTTTGAGATAACTCTGCACTATTGCGAGCTGTAAATGCCACTTCCAGCTTAGCTGTGCAGAAGAAGAACAACAAGAAGAAGAAATATCTCGAAATATGTCCGTCAGGCCCCTTCCCTTGAGATAAATCTGCAAATATCTCGGAAACGAAGCGAGCTATGGCAAAATGTTAAGAGACCTTTTTTGTAGAGAATTAAGTTTCCTACTTTTTATGTTCTATGATATTTTTTGATCAGAAGCGTAGTTTTCGAGATATATCGAGATATTTAAAAGTTCCGAAGCCGCACCAACTTAATAGAGATACAGAAACACCGTGGCCCCTTTCTTTGAGATAACTCTGCACTAGTGCGAGCTGCAAATGCCACTTCCAGCTTAGCTGTGCAAAAGAAGAACAACAAGAAGAAGAAATATCTCGAAATATGTCCGTCAGGCCCCTTCCCTTGAGATAAATCTGCAAATATCTCGGAAACGAAGCGAGCTATGGCAAAATATTAAGAGACCTTTTTTGTAGAGAATTAAGTTTCCTACTTTTTATGTTCTATGATATTTTTTGATCAGATGCGTAGTTCTCGAGATATATCAAGATATTTAAAAGTTCCGAAGCCGCACCAACATAATAGAGATACAGAAACACCGTGGCCCCTCTCTTTGAGATAACTCTGCACTATTGCGAGCTGCAAATGCCACTTCCAGCTTAGCTGTGCAGAGGAAGAACAACAAGAAGAAGAAGTATCTCGAAATATGTCCGTCAGGCCCGTTCCTTTGAGCTGAATCTGCAAATATCTCGGAAACGAAGCGAACTATGGCAAAATGTTAAGAGACCTTTTTTGTAGAGAATTATGTTTTCTACAATTTATGTTCTATGATATTTTTTGATCAGAAGCGTAGTTTTCGAGATATATCGAGATATTTAAAAGTTCCGAAGCCGCACCAACATAATAGAGATACAGAAACACCGTGGCCCCTTTCTTTGAGATAACTCTGCACTAGTGAGAGCCGCAAATCCCACTTCCAGCTTAGCTGTGCAGAAGAAGAACAACAAGAAGAAGAAATATCTCGAAATATGTCCGTCAGGCCCCTTCCCTTGAGATAAATCTGCAAATATCTCGGAAACGAAGCGAGCTATGGCAAAATATTAAGAGACCTTTTTTGTAGAGAATTAAGTTTCCTACTTTTTACGTTCTATGATATTTTTTGATCAGATGCGTAGTTCTCGAGATATATCAAGATATTTAAAAGTTCCGAAGCCGCACCAACATAATAGAGATACAGAAACACCGTGGCCCCTTTCTTTGAGATAACTCTGCACTATTGCGAGCTGCAAATGCCACTTCCAGCTTAGCTGTGCAGAGGAAGAACAACAAGAAGAAGAAGTATCTCGAAATATGTCCGTCAGGCCCGTTCCTTTGAGCTGAATCTGCAAATATCTCGGAAACGAAGCGAACTATGGCAAAATGTTAAGATACGTTTTTTGTAGAGAATTATGTTTCCTACAATTTATGTTCTATGATATTTTTTGATCAGAAGCGTAGTTTTCGAGATATATCGAGATATTTAAAAGTTCCGAAGCCGCACCAACATAATAGAGATACAGAAACACCGTGGCCCCTTTCTTTGAGATAACTCTGCACTAGTGCGAGCCGCAAATGCCACTTCCAGCTTAGCTGTGCAGAAGAAGAAATATCTCGAAATATGTCCGTCAGGCCCCTTCCCTTGAAATAAATCTGCAAATATCTCGGAAAGGAAGCGAGCTATGGCAAAATGTTAAGAGACCTTTTTTGTAGAGAATTATGTTTTCTACAATTTATGATCTATGATATTTTTTGATCAGAAGCGTAGTTTTCGAGATATATCGAGATATTTAAAAGTTCCGAAGCCGCACCAACATAATAGAGATACAGAAACACCGTGGCCCCTTTCTTTGCGATAACTCTGCACTATTGCGACCTGCAAATGCCACTTCCAGCTCAGCTGTGCAGAAGAAGAACAACAAGAAGAAGAAATATCTCGAAATATGTCCGTCAGGCCCCTTCCCTTGAGATAAATCTGCAAATATCTCGGAAACGAAGCGAGCTATGGCAAAATGTTAAGACTCCTTTTTTGTAGAGAATTAAGTTTCCTACTTTTTATGTTCTATGATATTTTTTGATCAGATGCGTTGTTCTCGAGATATATCAAGATATTTAAAAGTTCCGAAGCCGCACCAACATAATAGAGATACAGAAACACCGTGGCCCCTTTCTTTGAGATAACTCTGCACTATTGCGAGCTGCAAATGCCACTTCCAGCTTAGCTGTGCAGAGGAAGAACAACAAGAAGAAGAAGTATCTCGAAATATGTCCGTCAGGCCCGTTCCTTTGAGCTGAATCTGCAAATATCTCGGAAACGAAGCGAGCTATGGCAAAATGTTAAGATACGTTTTTTGTAGAAAATTATGTTTCCTACAATTTATGTTCTATGATATTTTTTGATCAGAAGCGTAGTTTTCGAGATATATCGAGATATTTAAAAGTTCCGAAGCCGCACCAACATAATAGAGATACAGAAACACCGTGGCCCCTTTCTTTGAGATAACTCTGCACTAGTGCGAGCCGCAAATGCCACTTCCAGCTTAGCTGTGCAGAAGAAGAAATATCTCGAAATATGTCCGTCAGGCCCCTTCCCTTGAGATAAATCTGCAAATATCTCGGAAACGAAGCGAGCTATGGCAAAATGTTAAGAGACCTTTTTTGTAGAGAATTAAGTTTTCTACTTTTTATGTTCTATGATATTTTTTGATCAGAAGCGTAGTTTTCGAGATATATCGAGATATTTAAAAGTTCCGAAGCCGCACCAACATAATAGAGATACAGAAACACCGTGGCCCCTTTCTTTGAGATAACTCTGCACTAGTGCGAGCCGCAAATGCCACTTCCAGCTTAGCTGTGCAGAAGAAGAACAACAAGAAGAAGAAATATCTCGAAATATGTCCGTCAGGCCCCTTCCCTTGAGATAAATATGCAAATATCTCGGAAACGAAGCGAGCTATGCCAAAATGTTAAGAGACCTTTTTTGTAGAGAATTAAGTTTCCTACTTTTTATGTTCTATGATATTTTTTGATCAGATGCGTAGTTCTCGAGATATATCAAGATATTTAAAAGTTCCGAAGCCGCACCAACATAATAGAGATACAGAAACACCGTGGCCCCTTTCTTTGAGATAACTCTGCACTATTGCGAGCTGCAAATGCCACTTCCAGCTTAGCTGTGCAGAGGAAGAACAACAAGAAGAAGAAGTATCTCGAAATATGTCCGTCAGGCCCGTTCCTTTGAGCTGAATCTGCAAATATCTCGGAAACGAAGCGAGCTATGGCAAAATGTTAAGATACGTTTTTTGTAGAGAATTATGTTTCCTACAATTTACGTTCTATGATATTTTTTGATCAGAAGCGTAGTTTTCGAGATATATCGCGATATTTAAAAGTTCCGAAGCTGCACCAACATAATAGAGATACAGAAACACCGTGGCCCCTTTCTTTGAGATAACTCTGCACTAGTGCGAGCCGCAAATGCCACTTCCAGCTTAGCTGTGCAGAAGAAGAACAACAAGAAGAAGAAATATCTCGAAATATGTCCGTCAGGCCCCTTCCCTTGAGATAAATCTGCAAATATCTCGGAAACGAAGCGAGCTATGGCAAAATGTTAAGAGACCTTTTTTGTAGAGAATTATTTTCCCTACAATTTATGTTCTATGATATTTTTTGATCAGAAGCGTAGTTTTCGAGATATATCGAGATATTTAAAAGTTCCGAAGCCGCACCAACATAATAGAGATACAGAAACACCGTGGCCCCTTTCTTTGAGATAACTCTGCACTATTGCGACCTGCAAATGCCACTTCCAGCTCAGCTGTGCAGAAGAAGAACAACAAGAAGAAGAAATATCTCGAAATATGTCCGTCAGGCCCCTTCCCTTGAGATAAATCTGCAAATATCTCGGAAACGAAGCGAGCTATGGCAAAATGTTAAGAGACCTTTTTTGTAGAGAATTAAGTTTCCTACTTTTTATGTTCTATGATATTTTTTGATCAGATGCGTAGTTCTCGAGATATATCAAGATATTTAAAAGTTCCGAAGCCGCACCAACATAATAGAGATACAGAAACACCGTGGCCCCTTTCTTTGAGATAACTCTGAACTATTGCGAGCTGGAAATGCCACTTCCAGTTTAGCTGTGCAGAAGAAGAACAACAAGAAGAAGAAATATCTCGAAATATGTCCGTCAGGCCCCTTCCCTTGAGATAAATCTGCAAATATCACGGAAACGAAGCGAGCTATGGCAAAATGTTAAGAGACCTTTTTTGTAGAGAATTATGTTTCCTACAATTTATGTTCTATGATATTTTTTGATCAGATGCGTAGTTCTCGAGATATATCAAGATATTTAAAAGTTCCGAAGCCACACCAACATAATAGAGATACAGAAACACCGTGGCCCCTTTCTTTGAGATAACTCTGCACTATTGCGAGCTGTAAATGCCACTTCCAGCTTAGCTGTGCAGAAGAAGAACAACAAGAAGAAGAAATATCTCGAAATATGTCCGTCAGGCCCCTTCCCTTGAGATAAATCTGCAAATATCTCGGAAACGAAGCGAGCTATGGCAAAATGTTAAGAGACCTTTTTTGTAGAGAATTAAGTTTCCTACTTTTTATGTTCTATGATATTTTTTGATCAGAAGCGTAGTTTTCGAGATATATCGAGATATTTAAAAGTTCCGAAGCCGCACCAACATAATAGAGATACAGAAACACCGTGGCCCCTTTCTTTGAGATAACTCTGCACTAGTGCGAGCTGCAAATGCCACTTCCAGCTTAGCTGTGCAGAAGAAGAACAACAAGAAGAAGAAATATCTCGAAATATGTCCGTCAGGCCCCTTCCCTTGAGATAAATCTGCAAATATCTCGGAAACGAAGCGAGCTATGGCAAAATGGTAAGAGACCTTTTTTGTAGAGAATTAAGTTTCCTACTTTTTATGTTCTATGATATTTTTTGATCAGATGCGTAGTTCTCGAGATATATCAAGATATTTAAAAGTTCCGAAGCCGCACCAACATAATAGAGATACAGAAACACCGTGGCCCCTTTCTTTGAGATAACTCTGCACTATTGCGAGCTGGAAATGCCACTTCCAGTTTAGCTGTGCAGAAGAAGAACAACAAGAAGAAGAAATATCTCGAAATATGTCCGTTAGGCCTCTTCCCTTCAGATAAATCTGCAAATATCTCGGAAACGAAGCGAGCTATGGCAAAATGTTAAGAGACCTTTTTTGTAGAGAATTAAGTTTCCTACTTTTCATGTTCTATGATATTTTTTGATCAGATGCGTAGTTCTCGAGATATATCAAGATATTTAAAAGTTCCGAAGCCGCGCCAACATAATAGAGATACAGAAACACCGTGGCCCCTTTCTTTGAGATAACTCTGCACTATTGCGAGCTGTAAATGCCACTTCCAGCTTAGCTGTGCAGAAGAAGAACAACAAGAAGAAGAAATATCTCGAAATATGTCCGTCAGGCCCCTTCCCTTGAGATAAATCTGCAAATATCTCGGAAACGAAGCGAGCTATGGCAAAATGTTAAGAGACCTTTTTTGTAGAGAATTAAGTTTCCTACTTTTTATGTTCTATGATATTTTTTGATCAGAAGCGTAGTTTTCGAGATATATCGAGATATTTAAAAGTTCCGAAGCCGCACCAACTTAATAGAGATACAGAAACACCGTGGCCCCTTTCTTTGAGATAACTCTGCACTAGTGCGAGCTGCAAATGCCACTTCCAGCTTAGCTGTGCAAAAGAAGAACAACAAGAAGAAGAAATATCTCGAAATATGTCCGTCAGGCCCCTTCCCTTGAGATAAATCTGCAAATATCTCGGAAACGAAGCGAGCTATGGCAAAATATTAAGAGACCTTTTTTGTAGAGAATTAAGTTTCCTACTTTTTATGTTCTATGATATTTTTTGATCAGATGCGTAGTTCTCGAGATATATCAAGATATTTAAAAGTTCCGAAGCCGCACCAACATAATAGAGATACAGAAACACCGTGGCCCCTCTCTTTGAGATAACTCTGCACTATTGCGAGCTGCAAATGCCACTTCCAGCTTAGCTGTGCAGAGGAAGAACAACAAGAAGAAGAAGTATCTCGAAATATGTCCGTCAGGCCCGTTCCTTTGAGCTGAATCTGCAAATATCTCGGAAACGAAGCGAACTATGGCAAAATGTTAAGAGACCTTTTTTGTAGAGAATTATGTTTTCTACAATTTATGTTCTATGATATTTTTTGATCAGAAGCGTAGTTTTCGAGATATATCGAGATATTTAAAAGTTCCGAAGCCGCACCAACATAATAGAGATACAGAAACACCGTGGCCCCTTTCTTTGAGATAACTCTGCACTAGTGAGAGCCGCAAATCCCACTTCCAGCTTAGCTGTGCAGAAGAAGAACAACAAGAAGAAGAAATATCTCGAAATATGTCCGTCAGGCCCCTTCCCTTGAGATAAATCTGCAAATATCTCGGAAACGAAGCGAGCTATGGCAAAATATTAAGAGACCTTTTTTGTAGAGAATTAAGTTTCCTACTTTTTACGTTCTATGATATTTTTTGATCAGATGCGTAGTTCTCGAGATATATCAAGATATTTAAAAGTTCCGAAGCCGCACCAACATAATAGAGATACAGAAACACCGTGGCCCCTTTCTTTGAGATAACTCTGCACTATTGCGAGCTGCAAATGCCACTTCCAGCTTAGCTGTGCAGAGGAAGAACAACAAGAAGAAGAAGTATCTCGAAATATGTCCGTCAGGCCCGTTCCTTTGAGCTGAATCTGCAAATATCTCGGAAACGAAGCGAACTATGGCAAAATGTTAAGATACGTTTTTTGTAGAGAATTATGTTTCCTACAATTTATGTTCTATGATATTTTTTGATCAGAAGCGTAGTTTTCGAGATATATCGAGATATTTAAAAGTTCCGAAGCCGCACCAACATAATAGAGATACAGAAACACCGTGGCCCCTTTCTTTGAGATAACTCTGCACTAGTGCGAGCCGCAAATGCCACTTCCAGCTTAGCTGTGCAGAAGAAGAAATATCTCGAAATATGTCCGTCAGGCCCCTTCCCTTGAAATAAATCTGCAAATATCTCGGAAAGGAAGCGAGCTATGGCAAAATGTTAAGAGACCTTTTTTGTAGAGAATTATGTTTTCTACAATTTATGATCTATGATATTTTTTGATCAGAAGCGTAGTTTTCGAGATATATCGAGATATTTAAAAGTTCCGAAGCCGCACCAACATAATAGAGATACAGAAACACCGTGGCCCCTTTCTTTGCGATAACTCTGCACTATTGCGACCTGCAAATGCCACTTCCAGCTCAGCTGTGCAGAAGAAGAACAACAAGAAGAAGAAATATCTCGAAATATGTCCGTCAGGCCCCTTCCCTTGAGATAAATCTGCAAATATCTCGGAAACGAAGCGAGCTATGGCAAAATGTTAAGACTCCTTTTTTGTAGAGAATTAAGTTTCCTACTTTTTATGTTCTATGATATTTTTTGATCAGATGCGTTGTTCTCGAGATATATCAAGATATTTAAAAGTTCCGAAGCCGCACCAACATAATAGAGATACAGAAACACCGTGGCCCCTTTCTTTGAGATAACTCTGCACTATTGCGAGCTGCAAATGCCACTTCCAGCTTAGCTGTGCAGAGGAAGAACAACAAGAAGAAGAAGTATCTCGAAATATGTCCGTCAGGCCCGTTCCTTTGAGCTGAATCTGCAAATATCTCGGAAACGAAGCGAGCTATGGCAAAATGTTAAGATACGTTTTTTGTAGAAAATTATGTTTCCTACAATTTATGTTCTATGATATTTTTTGATCAGAAGCGTAGTTTTCGAGATATATCGAGATATTTAAAAGTTCCGAAGCCGCACCAACATAATAGAGATACAGAAACACCGTGGCCCCTTTCTTTGAGATAACTCTGCACTAGTGCGAGCCGCAAATGCCACTTCCAGCTTAGCTGTGCAGAAGAAGAAATATCTCGAAATATGTCCGTCAGGCCCCTTCCCTTGAGATAAATCTGCAAATATCTCGGAAACGAAGCGAGCTATGGCAAAATGTTAAGAGACCTTTTTTGTAGAGAATTAAGTTTTCTACTTTTTATGTTCTATGATATTTTTTGATCAGAAGCGTAGTTTTCGAGATATATCGAGATATTTAAAAGTTCCGAAGCCGCACCAACATAATAGAGATACAGAAACACCGTGGCCCCTTTCTTTGAGATAACTCTGCACTAGTGCGAGCCGCAAATGCCACTTCCAGCTTAGCTGTGCAGAAGAAGAACAACAAGAAGAAGAAATATCTCGAAATATGTCCGTCAGGCCCCTTCCCTTGAGATAAATATGCAAATATCTCGGAAACGAAGCGAGCTATGCCAAAATGTTAAGAGACCTTTTTTGTAGAGAATTAAGTTTCCTACTTTTTATGTTCTATGATATTTTTTGATCAGATGCGTAGTTCTCGAGATATATCAAGATATTTAATAGTTCCGAAGCCGCACCAACATAATAGGGATACAGAAACACCGTGGCCCCTTTCTTTGAGATAACTCTGCACTAGTGCGAGCCGCAAATGCCACTTCCAGCTTAGCTGTGCAGAAGAAGAACAACAAGAAGAAGAAATATCTCGAAATATGCCCGTCAGGTCCCTTCCCTTGAGATAAATATGCAAATATCTCGGAAACGAAGCGAGCTATGGCAAAATGTTAAGAGACCTTTTTTGTAGAGAATTAGGTTTCCTACTTTTTATGTTCTATGATATTTTTTGATCAGATGCGTAGTTCTCGAGATATATCAAGATATTTAAAAGTTCCGAAGCCGCACCAACATAATAGGGATACAGAAACACCGTGGCCCCTTTCTTTGAGATAACTCTGCACTAGTGCGAGCCGCAAATGCCACTTCCAGCTTAGCTGTGCAGAAGAAGAACAACAAGAAGAAGAAATATCTCGAAATATGTCCGTCAGGCCCCTTCCCTTGAGATAAATCTGCAAATATCACGGAAACGAAGCGAGCTATGGCAAAATGTTAAGAGACCTTTTTTGTAGAGAATTATGTTTCCTACAATTTATGTTCTATGATATTTTTTGATCAGATGCGTAGTTCTCGAGATATATCAAGATATTTAAAAGTTCCGAAGCCACACCAACATAATAGAGATACAGAAACACCGTGGCCCCTTTCTTTGAGATAACTCTGCACTATTGCGAGCTGTAAATGCCACTTCCAGCTTAGCTGTGCAGAAGAAGAACAACAAGAAGAAGAAATATCTCGAAATATGTCCGTCAGGCCCCTTCCCTTGAGATAAATCTGCAAATATCTCGGAAACGAAGCGAGCTATGGCAAAATGTTAAGAGACCTTTTTTGTAGAGAATTAAGTTTCCTACTTTTTATGTTCTATGATATTTTTTGATCAGAAGCGTAGTTTTCGAGATATATCGAGATATTTAAAAGTTCCGAAGCCGCACCAACATAATAGAGATACAGAAACACCGTGGCCCCTTTCTTTGAGATAACTCTGCACTAGTGCGAGCTGCAAATGCCACTTCCAGCTTAGCTGTGCAGAAGAAGAACAACAAGAAGAAGAAATATCTCGAAATATGTCCGTCAGGCCCCTTCCCTTGAGATAAATCTGCAAATATCTCGGAAACGAAGCGAGCTATGGCAAAATGGTAAGAGACCTTTTTTGTAGAGAATTAAGTTTCCTACTTTTTATGTTCTATGATATTTTTTGATCAGATGCGTAGTTCTCGAGATATATCAAGATATTTAAAAGTTCCGAAGCCGCACCAACATAATAGAGATACAGAAACACCGTGGCCCCTTTCTTTGAGATAACTCTGCACTATTGCGAGCTGGAAATGCCACTTCCAGTTTAGCTGTGCAGAAGAAGAACAACAAGAAGAAGAAATATCTCGAAATATGTCCGTTAGGCCTCTTCCCTTCAGATAAATCTGCAAATATCTCGGAAACGAAGCGAGCTATGGCAAAATGTTAAGAGACCTTTTTTGTAGAGAATTAAGTTTCCTACTTTTCATGTTCTATGATATTTTTTGATCAGATGCGTAGTTCTCGAGATATATCAAGATATTTAAAAGTTCCGAAGCCGCGCCAACATAATAGAGATACAGAAACACCGTGGCCCCTTTCTTTGAGATAACTCTGCACTATTGCGAGCTGTAAATGCCACTTCCAGCTTAGCTGTGCAGAAGAAGAACAACAAGAAGAAGAAATATCTCGAAATATGTCCGTCAGGCCCCTTCCCTTGAGATAAATCTGCAAATATCTCGGAAACGAAGCGAGCTATGGCAAAATGTTAAGAGACCTTTTTTGTAGAGAATTAAGTTTCCTACTTTTTATGTTCTATGATATTTTTTGATCAGATGCGTAGTTCTCGAGATATATCAAGATATTTAAAAGTTCCGAAGCCGCACCAACATAATAGAGATACAGAAACACCGTGGCCCCTCTCTTTGAGATAACTCTGCACTATTGCGAGCTGCAAATGCCACTTCCAGCTTAGCTGTGCAGAGGAAGAACAACAAGAAGAAGAAGTATCTCGAAATATGTCCGTCAGGCCCGTTCCTTTGAGCTGAATCTGCAAATATCTCGGAAACGAAGCGAACTATCGCAAAATGTTAAGAGACCTTTTTTGTAGAGAATTATGTTTTCTACAATTTATGTTCTATGATATTTTTTGATCAGAAGCGTAGTTTTCGAGATATATCGAGATATTTAAAAGTTCCGAAGCCGCACCAACATAATAGAGATACAGAAACACCGTGGCCCCTTTCTTTGAGATAACTCTGCACTAGTGAGAGCCGCAAATCCCACTTCCAGCTTAGCTGTGCAGAAGAAGAACAACAAGAAGAAGAAATATCTCGAAATATGTCCGTCAGGACCCTTCCCTTGAGATAAATCTGCAAATATCTCGGAAACGAAGCGAGCTATGGCAAAATGTTAAGAGACCTTTTTTGTAGAGAATTAAGTTTCCTACTTTTTATGTTCTATGATATTTTTTGATCAGAAGCGTAGTTTTCGAGATATATCGAGATATTTAAAAGTTCCGAAGCCGCACCAACATAATAGAGATACAGAAACACCGTGGCCCCTTTCTTTGAGATAACTCTGCACTAGTGCGAGCTGCAAATGCCACTTCCAGCTTAGCTGTGCAGAAGAAGAACAACAAGAAGAAGAAATATCTCGAAATATGTCCGTCAGGCCCCTTCCCTTGAGATAAATCTGCAAATATCTCGGAAACGAAGCGAGCTATGGCAAAATATTAAGAGACCTTTTTTGTAGAGAATTAAGTTTCCTACTTTTTATGTTCTATGATATTTTTTGATCAGATGCGTAGTTCTCGAGATATATCAAGATATTTAAAAGTTCCGAAGCCGCACCAACATAATAGAGATACAGAAACACCGTGGCCCCTTTCTTTGAGATAACTCTGCACTATTGCGAGCTGCAAATGCCACTTCCAGCTTAGCTGTGCAGAGGAAGAACAACAAGAAGAAGAAGTATCTCGAAATATGTCCGTCAGGCCCGTTCCTTTGAGCTGAATCTGCAAATATCTCGGAAACGAAGCGAACTATGGCAAAATGTTAAGATACGTTTTTTGTAGAGAATTATGTTTCCTACAATTTATGTTCTATGATATTTTTTGATCAGAAGCGTAGTTTTCGAGATATATCGAGATATTTAAAAGTTCCGAAGCCGCACCAACATAATAGAGATACAGAAACACCGTGGCCCCTTTCTTTGAGATAACTCTGCACTAGTGCGAGCCGCAAATGCCACTTCCAGCTTAGCTGTGCAGAAGAAGAAATATCTCGAAATATGTCCGTCAGGCCCCTTCCCTTGAAATAAATCTGCAAATATCTCGGAAAGGAAGCGAGCTATGGCAAAATGTTAAGAGACCTTTTTTGTAGAGAATTATGTTTTCTACAATTTATGATCTATGATATTTTTTGATCAGAAGCGTAGTTTTCGAGATATATCGAGATATTTAAAAGTTCCGAAGCCGCACCAACATAATAGAGATACAGAAACACCGTGGCCCCTTTCTTTGCGATAACTCTGCACTATTGCGACCTGCAAATGCCACTTCCAGCTCAGCTGTGCAGAAGAAGAACAACAAGAAGAAGAAATATCTCGAAATATGTCCGTCAGGCCCCTTCCCTTGAGATAAATCTGCAAATATCTCGGAAACGAAGCGAGCTATGGCAAAATGTTAAGACTCCTTTTTTGTAGAGAATTAAGTTTCCTACTTTTTATGTTCTATGATATTTTTTGATCAGATGCGTAGTTCTCGAGATATATCAAGATATTTAAAAGTTCCGAAGCCGCACCAACATAATAGAGATACAGAAACACCGTGGCCCCTTTCTTTGAGATAACTCTGCACTATTGCGAGCTGCAAATGCCACTTCCAGCTTAGCTGTGCAGAGGAAGAACAACAAGAAGATGAAGTATCTCGAAATATGTCCGTCAGGCCCGTTCCTTTGAGCTGAATCTGCAAATATCTCGGAAACGAAGCGAGCTATGGCAAAATGTTAAGATACGTTTTTTGTAGAAAATTATGTTTCCTACAATTTATGTTCTATGATATTTTTTGATCAGAAGCGTAGTTTTCGAGATATATCGAGATATTTAAAAGTTCCGAAGCCGCACCAACATAATAGAGATACAGAAACACCGTGGCCCCTTTCTTTGAGATAACTCTGCACTAGTGCGAGCCGCAAATGCCACTTCCAGCTTAGCTGTGCAGAAGAAGAAATATCTCGAAATATGTCCGTCAGGCCCCTTCCCTTGAGATAAATCTGCAAATATCTCGGAAACGAAGCGAGCTATGGCAAAATGTTAAGAGACCTTTTTTGTAGGGAATTATGTTTCCTACAATTTATGTTCTATGATATTTTTTGATCAGAAGCGTAGTTTTCGAGATATATCGAGATATTTAAAAGTTCCGAAGCCGCACCAACATAATAGAGATACAGAAACACCGTGGCCCCTTTCTTTGAGATAACTCTGCACTATTGCGAGCTGCAAATGCCACTTCCAGCTCAGCTGTGCAGAAGAAGAACAACAAGAAGAAGAAATATCTCGAAATATGTCAGTCAGGCCCCTTCCCTTGAGGTAAATCTGCAAATATCTCGGAAACGAAGCGAGCTATGGCAAAATGTTAAGAGACCTTATTTGTAGAGAATTAAGTTTCCTACTTTTTATGTTCTACGATATTTTTTGATCAGATGCGTAGTTCTCGAGATATATCAAGATATTTAAAAGTTCCGAAGCCGCACCAACATAATAGAGATACAGAAACACCGTGGCCCCTTTCTTTGAGATAACTCTGCACTATTGCGAGCTGGAAATGCCACTTCCAGTTTAGCTGTGCAGAAGAAGAACAACAAGAAGAAGAAATATCTCGAAATATGTCCGTTAGGCCCCTTCCCTTCAGATAAATCTGCAAATATCTCGGAAATGAAGCGAGCTATGGCAAAATGTTAAGAGACCTTTTTTGTAGAGAATTAAGTTTCCTACTTTTCAGGTTCTATGATATTTTTTGATCAGATGCGTAGTTCTCGAGATATATCAAGATATTTAAAAGTTCCGAAGCCGCACCAACATAATAGAGATACAGAAACACCGTGGCCCCTTTCTTTGAGATAACTCTGCACTATTGCGAGCTGTAAATGCCACTTCCAGCTTAGCTGTGCAGAAGAAGAACAACAAGAAGAAGAAATATCTCGAAATATGTCCGTCAGGCCCCTTCCCTTGAGATATATCTGCAAATATCTTGGAAACGAAGCGAGCTATGGCAAAATGTTAAGAGACCTTTTTTGTAGAGAATTAAGTTTCCTACTTTTTATGTTCTATGATATTTTTTGATCAGATGCGTAGTTCTCGAGATATATCAAGATATTTAAAAGTTCCGAAGCCGCACCAACATAATAGAGATACAGAAACACCGTGGCCCCTTTCTTTGAGATAACTCTGCACTAGTGCGAGCTGCAAATGCCACTTCCAGCTTAGCTGTGCAGAAGAAGAACAACAAGAAGAAGAAATATCTCGAAATATGTCCGTCAGGCCCCTTCCCTTGAGATAAATCTGCAAATATCTCGGAAACGAAGCGAGCTATGGCAAAATATTAAGAGACCTTTTTTGTAGAGAATTAAGTTTCCTACTTTTTATGTTCTATGATATTTTTTGATCAGATGCGTAGTTCTCGAGATATATCAAGATATTTAAAAGTTCCGAAGCCGCACCAACATAATAGAGATACAGAAACACCGTGGCCCCTCTCTTTGAGATAACTCTGCACTATTGCGAGCTGCAAATGCCACTTCCAGCTTAGCTGTGCAGAGGAAGAACAACAAGAAGAAGAAGTATCTCGAAATATGTCCGTCAGGCCCGTTCCTTTGAGCTGAATCTGCAAATATCTCGGAAACGAAGCGAACTATGGCAAAATGTTAAGAGACCTTTTTCGTAGAGAATTATGTTTTCTACAATTTATGTTCTATGATATTTTTTGATCAGAAGCGTAGTTTTCGAGATATATCGAGATATTTAAAAGTTCCGAAGCCGCACCAACATAATAGAGATACAGAAACACCGTGGCCCCTTTCTTTGAGATAACTCTGCACTAGTGAGAGCCGCAAATCCCACTTCCAGCTTAGCTGTGCAGAAGAAGAACAACAAGAAGAAGAAATATCTCGAAATATGTCCGTCAGGACCCTTCCCTTGAGATAAATCTGCAAATATCTCGGAAACGAAGCGAGCTATGGCAAAATGTTAAGAGACCTTTTTTGTAGAGAATTAAGTTTCCTACTTTTTATGTTCTATGATATTTTTTGATCAGAAGCGTAGTTTTCGAGATATATCGAGATATTTAAAAGTTCCGAAGCCGCACCAACATAATAGAGATACAGAAACACCGTGGCCCCTTTCTTTGAGATAACTCTGCACTAGTGCGAGCTGCAAATGCCACTTCCAGCTTAGCTGTGCAGAAGAAGAACAACAAGAAGAAGAAATATCTCGAAATATGTCCGTCAGGCCCCTTCCCTTGAGATAAATCTGCAAATATCTCGGAAACGAAGCGAGCTATGGCAAAATATTAAGAGACCTTTTTTGTAGAGAATTAAGTTTCCTACTTTTTATGTTCTATGATATTTTTTGATCAGATGCGTAGTTCTCGAGATATATCAAGATATTTAAAAGTTCCGAAGCCGCACCAACATAATAGAGATACAGAAACACCGTGGCCCCTTTCTTTGAGATAACTCTGCACTATTGCGAGCTGCAAATGCCACTTCCAGCTTAGCTGTGCAGAGGAAGAACAACAAGAAGAAGAAGTATCTCGAAATATGTCCGTCAGGCCCGTTCCTTTGAGCTGAATCTGCAAATATCTCGGAAACGAAGCGAACTATGGCAAAATGTTAAGATACGTTTTTTGTAGAGAATTATGTTTCCTACAATTTATGTTCTATGATATTTTTTGATCAGAAGCGTAGTTTTCGAGATATATCGAGATATTTAAAAGTTCCGAAGCCGCACCAACATAATAGAGATACAGAAACACCGTGGCCCCTTTCTTTGAGATAACTCTGCACTAGTGCGAGCCGCAAATGCCACTTCCAGCTTAGCTGTGCAGAAGAAGAAATATCTCGAAATATGTCCGTCAGGCCCCTTCCCTTGAAATAAATCTGCAAATATCTCGGAAAGGAAGCGAGCTATGGCAAAATGTTAAGAGACCTTTTTTGTAGAGAATTATGTTTTCTACAATTTATGATCTATGATATTTTTTGATCAGAAGCGTAGTTTTCGAGATATATCGAGATATTTAAAAGTTCCGAAGCCGCACCAACATAATAGAGATACAGAAACACCGTGGCCCCTTTCTTTGCGATAACTCTGCACTATTGCGACCTGCAAATGCCACTTCCAGCTCAGCTGTGCAGAAGAAGAACAACAAGAAGAAGAAATATCTCGAAATATGTCCGTCAGGCCCCTTCCCTTGAGATAAATCTGCAAATATCTCGGAAACGAAGCGAGCTATGGCAAAATGTTAAGACTCCTTTTTTGTAGAGAATTAAGTTTCCTACTTTTTATGTTCTATGATATTTTTTGGTCAGATGCGTAGTTCTCGAGATATATCAAGATATTTAAAAGTTCCGAAGCCGCACCAACATAATAGAGATACAGAAACACCGTGGCCCCTTTCTTTGAGATAACTCTGCACTATTGCGAGCTGCAAATGCCACTTCCAGCTTAGCTGTGCAGAGGAAGAACAACAAGAAGAAGAAGTATCTCGAAATATGTCCGTCAGGCCCGTTCCTTTGAGCTGAATCTGCAAATATCTCGGAAACGAAGCGAGCTATGGCAAAATGTTAAGATACGTTTTTTGTAGAAAATTATGTTTCCTACAATTTATGTTCTATGATATTTTTTGATCAGAAGCGTAGTTTTCGAGATATATCGAGATATTTAAAAGTTCCGAAGCCGCACCAACATAATAGAGATACAGAAACACCGTGGCCCCTTTCTTTGAGATAACTCTGCACTGGTGCGAGCCGCAAATGCCACTTCCAGCTTAGCCGTGCAGAAGAAGAAATATCTCGAAATATGTCCGTCAGGCCCCTTCCCTTGAGATAAATCTGCAAATATCTCGGAAACGAAGCGAGCTATGGCAAAATGTTAAGAGACCTTTTTTGTAGGGAATTATGTTTCCTACAATTTATGTTCTATGATATTTTTTGATCAGAAGCGTAGTTTTCGAGATATATCCAGATATTTAAAAGTTCCGAAGCCGCACCAACATAATAGAGATACAGAAACACCGTGGCCCCTTTCTTTGAGATAACTCTGCACTAGTGAGAGCCGCAAATGCCACTTCCAGCTTAGCTGTGCAGAAGAAGAACAACAAGAAGAAGAAATATCTCGAAATATGTCCGTCAGGCCCCTTCCCTTGAGATAAATCTGCAAATATCTCGGAAACGAAGCGAGCTATGGCAAAATGTTAAGAGACCTTTTTTGTAGAGAATTAAGTTTCCTACTTTTTATGTTCTATGATATTTTTTGATCAGAAGCGTAGTTTTCGAGATATATCGAGATATTTAAAAGTTCCGAAGCCGCACCAACATAATAGAGATACAGAAACACCGTGGCCCCTTTCTTTGAGATAACTCTGCACTATTCCGACCTGCAAATGCCACTTCCAGCTCAGCTGTGCAGAAGAAGAACAACAAGAAGAAGAAATATCTCGAAATATGTCCGTCAGGCCCCTTCCCTTGAGGTAAATCTGCAAATATCTCGGAAACGAAGCGAGCTATGGCAAAATGTTAAGAGACCTTTTCTGTAGAGAATTAAGTTTCCTACTTTTTATGTTCTATGATATTTTTTGATCAGAAGCGTAGTTTTCGAGATATATCGAGATATTTAAAAGTTCCGAAGCCGCACCAACATAATAGAGATACAGAAACACCGTGGCCCCTTTCTTTGAGATAACTCTGCACTATTCCGACCTGCAAATGCCACTTCCAGCTCAGCTGTGCAGAGGAAGAACAACAAGAAGAAGAAGTATCTCGAAATATGTCCGTCAGGCCCGTTCCTTTGAGCTGAATCTGCAAATATCTCGGAAACGAAGCGAACTATGGCAAAATGTTAAGATACGTTTTTTGTAGAGAATTATGTTTCCTACAATTTATGTTCTATGATATTTTTTGATCAGAAGCGTAGTTTTCGAGATATATCGAGATATTTAAAAGTTCCGAAGCCGCACCAACATAATAGAGATACAGAAACACCGTGGCCCCTTTCTTTGAGATAACTCTGCACTAGTGCGAGCCGCAAATGCCACTTCCAGCTTAGCTGTGCAGAAGAAGAAATATCTCGAAATATGTCCGTCAGGCCCCTTCCCTTGAAATAAATCTGCAAATATCTCGGAAAGGAAGCGAGCTATGGCAAAATGTTAAGAGACCTTTTTTGTAGAGAATTATGTTTTCTACAATTTATGATCTATGATATTTTTTGATCAGAAGCGTAGTTTTCGAGATATATCGAGATATTTAAAAGTTCCGAAGCCGCACCAACATAATAGAGATACAGAAACACCGTGGCCCCTTTCTTTGCGATAACTCTGCACTATTGCGACCTGCAAATGCCACTTCCAGCTCAGCTGTGCAGAAGAAGAACAACAAGAAGAAGAAATATCTCGAAATATGTCCGTCAGGCCCCTTCCCTTGAGATAAATCTGCAAATATCTCGGAAACGAAGCGAGCTATGGCAAAATGTTAAGACTCCTTTTTTGTAGAGAATTAAGTTTCCTACTTTTTATGTTCTATGATATTTTTTGGTCAGATGCGTAGTTCTCGAGATATATCAAGATATTTAAAAGTTCCGAAGCCGCACCAACATAATAGAGATACAGAAACACCGTGGCCCCTTTCTTTGAGATAACTCTGCACTATTGCGAGCTGCAAATGCCACTTCCAGCTTAGCTGTGCAGAGGAAGAACAACAAGAAGAAGAAGTATCTCGAAATATGTCCGTCAGGCCCGTTCCTTTGAGCTGAATCTGCAAATATCTCGGAAACGAAGCGAGCTATGGCAAAATGTTAAGATACGTTTTTTGTAGAAAATTATGTTTCCTACAATTTATGTTCTATGATATTTTTTGATCAGAAGCGTAGTTTTCGAGATATATCGAGATATTTAAAAGTTCCGAAGCCGCACCAACATAATAGAGATACAGAAACACCGTGGCCCCTTTCTTTGAGATAACTCTGCACTGGTGCGAGCCGCAAATGCCACTTCCAGCTTAGCCGTGCAGAAGAAGAAATATCTCGAAATATGTCCGTCAGGCCCCTTCCCTTGAGATAAATCTGCAAATATCTCGGAAACGAAGCGAGCTATGGCAAAATGTTAAGAGACCTTTTTTGTAGGGAATTATGTTTCCTACAATTTATGTTCTATGATATTTTTTGATCAGAAGCGTAGTTTTCGAGATATATCCAGATATTTAAAAGTTCCGAAGCCGCACCAACATAATAGAGATACAGAAACACCGTGGCCCCTTTCTTTGAGATAACTCTGCACTAGTGAGAGCCGCAAATGCCACTTCCAGCTTAGCTGTGCAGAAGAAGAACAACAAGAAGAAGAAATATCTCGAAATATGTCCGTCAGGCCCCTTCCCTTGAGATAAATCTGCAAATATCTCGGAAACGAAGCGAGCTATGGCAAAATGTTAAGAGACCTTTTTTGTAGAGAATTAAGTTTCCTACTTTTTATGTTCTATGATATTTTTTGATCAGAAGCGTAGTTTTCGAGATATATCGAGATATTTAAAAGTTCCGAAGCCGCACCAACATAATAGAGATACAGAAACACCGTGGCCCCTTTCTTTGAGATAACTCTGCACTATTCCGACCTGCAAATGCCACTTCCAGCTCAGCTGTGCAGAAGAAGAACAACAAGAAGAAGAAATATCTCGAAATATGTCCGTCAGGCCCCTTCCCTTGAGGTAAATCTGCAAATATCTCGGAAACGAAGCGAGCTATGGCAAAATGTTAAGAGACCTTTTCTGTAGAGAATTAAGTTTCCTACTTTTTATGTTCTATGATATTTTTTGATCAGAAGCGTAGTTTTCGAGATATATCGAGATATTTAAAAGTTCCGAAGCCGCACCAACATAATAGAGATACAGAAACACCGTGGCCCCTTTCTTTGAGATAACTCTGCACTATTCCGACCTGCAAATGCCACTTCCAGCTCAGCTGTGCAGAAGAAGAACAACAAGAAGAAGAAATATCTCGAAATATGTCCGTCAGGCCCCTTCCCTTGAGGTAAATCTGCAAATATCTCGGAAACGAAGCGAGCTATGGCAAAATGTTAAGAGACCTTTTTTGTAGAGAATTAAGTTTCCTACTTTTTATGTTCTATGATATTTTTTGATCAGATGCGTAGTTCTCGAGATATATCAAGATATTTAAAAGTTCCGAAGCCGCACCAACATAATAGAGATACAGAAACACCGTGGCCCCTTTCTTTGAGATAACTCTGCACTATTGCGAGCTGGAAATGCCACTTCCAGTTTAGCTGTGCAGAAGAAGAACAACAAGAAGAAGAAATATCTCGAAATATGTCCGTTAGGCCCCTTCCCTTCAGATAAATCTGCAAATATCTCGGAAATGAAGCGAGCTATGGCAAAATGTTAAGAGACCTTTTTTGTAGAGAATTAAGTTTCCTACTTTTCAGGTTCTATGATATTTTTTGATCAGATGCGTAGTTCTCGAGATATATCAAGATATTTAAAAGTTCCGAAGCCGCACCAACATAATAGAGATACAGAAACACCGTGGCCCCTTTCTTTGAGATAACTCTGCACTATTGCGAGCTGTAAATGCCACTTCCAGCTTAGCTGTGCAGAAGAAGAACAACAAGAAGAAGAAATATCTCGAAATATGTCCGTCAGGCCCCTTCCCTTGAGATATATCTGCAAATATCTCGGAAACGAAGCGAGCTATGGCAAAATGTTAAGAGACCTTTTTTGTAGAGAATTAAGTTTCCTACTTTTTATGTTCTATGATATTTTTTGATCAGATGCGTAGTTCTCGAGATATATCAAGATATTTAAAAGTTCCGAAGCCGCACCAACATAATAGAGATACAGAAACACCGTGGCCCCTTTCTTTGAGATAACTCTGCACTATTGCGAGCTGGAACTGCCACTTCCAGTTTAGCTGTGCAGAAGAAGAACAACAAGAAGAAGAAATATCTCGAAATATGTCCGTTAGGCCCCTTCCCTTCAGATAAATCTGCAAATATCTCGGAAACGAAGCGAGCTATGGCAAAATGTTAAGAGACCTTTTTTGTAGAGAATTAAGTTTCCTACTTTTCATGTTCTATGATATTTTTTGATCAGATGCGTAGTTCTCGAGATATATCAAGATATTTAAAAGTTCCGAAGCCGCACCAACATAATAGAGATACAGAAACACCGTGGCCCCTTTCTTTGAGATAACTCTGCACTATTGCGAGCTGTAAATGCCACTTCCAGCTTAGCTGTGCAGAAGAAGAACAACAAGAAGAAGAAATATCTCGAAATATGTCCGTCAGACCCCTTCCCTTGAGATGAATCTGCAAATATCTCGGAAACGAACCGAGCTATGGCAAAATGTTAAGAGACCTTTTTTGTAGAGAATAATGTTTCCTACAATTTACGTTCTATGATATTTTTTGATCAGAAGCGTAGTTTTCGAGATATATCGAGATAGTTAAAAGTTCCGAAGCCGCACCAACATAATAGAGATACAGAAACACCGTGACCCCTTTCTTTGAGATAACTCTGCACTATTGCGACCTGCAAATGCCACTTCCAGCTCAGCTGTGCAGAAGAAGAACAACAAGAAGAAGAAATATCTCGAAATATGTCCGTCAGGCCCCTTCCCTTGAGATAAATCTGCAAATATCTCGGAAACGAAGCGAGCTATGGCAAAATGTTAAGAGACCTTTTTTGTAGAGAATTATGTTTCCTAGAATTTAGGTTCTATGATATTTTTTGATCAGAAGCGTAGTTTTCGAGATGTATCGAGATACTTAAAAGTTCCGAAGCCGCACCAACATATTAGAGATACAGAAACACCGTGGCCCCTTTCTTTGAGATAACTCTGCACTAGTGCGAGCCGCAAATGCCACTTCCAGCTTAGCTGTGCAGAAGAAGAACAACAAGAAGAAGAAATATCTCGAAATATGTCCGTCAGGCCCCTTCCCTTGAGATATATCTGCAAATATCTCGGAAACGAAGCGAGCTATGGAAAATGTTAAGAGACCTTTTTTGTAGAGAATTAAGTTTCCTACTTTTTATGTTCTATGATATTTTTTGATCAGATGCGTAGTTCTCGAGATATATCAAGATATTTAAAAGTTCCGAAGCCGCACCAACATAATAGAGATACAGAAACACCGTGGCCCCTTTCTTTGAGATAACTCTGAACTATTGCGAGCTGGAAATGCCACTTCCAGTTTAGCTGTGCAGAAGAAGAACAACAAGACGAAGAAATATCTCGAAATATGTCCGTTAGGCCCCTTCCCTTCGGATAAATCTGCAAATATCTCGGAAATGAAGCGAGCTATGGCAAAATGTCAAGAGACCTTTTTTGTAGAGAATTAAGTTTCCTACTTTTCATGTTCTATGATATTTTTTGATCAGATGCGTAGTTCTCGAGATATATCAAGATATTTAAAAGTTCCGAAGCCGCACCAACATAATAGAGATACAGAAACACCGTGGCCCCTTTCTTTGAGATAACTCTGCACTATTGCGAGCTGTAAATGCCACTTCCAGCTTAGCTGTGCAGAAGAAGAACAACAAGAAGAAGAAATATCTCGAAATATGTCCGTCAGACCCCTTCCCTTGAGATGAATCTGCAAATATCTCGGAAACGAACCGAGCTATGGCAAAATGTTAAGAGACCTTTTTTGTAGAGAATAATGTTTCCTACAATTTACGTTCTATGATATTTTTTGATCAGAAGCGTAGTTTTCGAGATATATCGAGATATTTAAAAGTTCCGAAGCCGCACCAACATAATAGAGATACAGAAACACCGTGACCCCTTTCTTTGAGATAACTCTGCACTATTGCGACCTGCAAATGCCACTTCCAGCTCAGCTGTGCAGAAGAAGAACAACAAGAAGAAGAAATATCTCGAAATATGTCCGTCAGGCCCCTTCCCTTGAGATAAATCTGCAAATATCTCGGAAACGAAGCGAGCTATGGCAAAATGTTAAGAGACCTTTTTTGTAGAGAATTATGTTTCCTACAATTTAGGTTCTATGATATTTTTTGATCAGAAGCGTAGTTTTCGAGATGTATCGAGATACTTAAAAGTTCCGAAGCCGCACCAACATATTAGAGATACAGAAACACCGTGGCCCCTTTCTTTGAGATAACTCTGCACTAGTGCGAGCCGCAAATGCCACTTCCAGCTTAGCTGTGCAGAAGAAGAACAACAAGAAGAAGAAATATCTCGAAATATGTCCGTCAGGCCCCTTCCCTTGAGATATATCTGCAAATATCTCGGAAACGAAGCGAGCTATGGAAAATGTTAAGAGACCTTTTTTGTAGAGAATTATGTTTCCTACAATTTATGTTCTATGATATTTTTTGATCAGAAGCGTAGTTTTCGAGATATATCGAGATATTTAAAAGTTCCGAAGCCGCACCAACATAATAGAGATACAGAAACACCGTGGCCTCTTTCTTTGAGATAACTCTGCACTAGTGCGAGCTGCAAATGCCACTTCCAGCTTAGCTGTGCAGAAGAAGAACAACAAGAAGAAGAAATATCTCGAAATATGTCCGTCAGGCCCCTTCCCTTGAGATAAATCTGCAAATATCTCGGAAACGAAGCGAGCTATGGCAAAATATTAAGAGACCTTTTTTGTAGAGAATTAAGTTTCCTACTTTTTATGTTCTATGATATTTTTTGATCAGATGCGTAGTTCTCGAGATATATCAAGATATTTAAAAGTTCCGAAGCCGCACCAACATAATAGAGATACAGAAACACCGTGGCCCCTTTCTTTGAGATAACTCTGCACTATTGCGAGCTGCAAATGCCACTTCCAGCTTAGCTGTGCAGAGGAAGAACAACAAGAAGAAGAAGTATCTCGAAATATGTCCGTCAGGCCCGTTCCTTTGAGCTGAATCTGCAAATATCTCGGAAACGAAGCGAGCTATGGCAAAATGTTAAGATACGTTTTTTGTAGAGAATTATGTTTCCTACAATTTACGTTCTATGATATTTTTTGATCAGAAGCGTAGTTTTCGAGATATATCGCGATATTTAAAAGTTCCGAAGCTGCACCAACATAATAGAGATACAGAAACACCGTGGCCCCTTTCTTTGAGATAACTCTGCACTAGTGCGAGCCGCAAATGCCACTTCCAGCTTAGCTGTGCAGAAGAAGAACAACAAGAAGAAGAAATATCTCGAAATATGTCCGTCAGGCCCCTTCCCTTGAGATAAATCTGCAAATATCTCGGAAACGAAGCGAGCTATGGCAAAATGTTAAGAGACCTTTTTTGTAGAGAATTATTTTCCCTACAATTTATGTTCTATGATATTTTTTGATCAGAAGCGTAGTTTTCGAGATATATCGAGATATTTAAAAGTTCCGAAGCCGCACCAACATAATAGAGATACAGAAACACCGTGGCCCCTTTCTTTGAGATAACTCTGCACTATTGCGACCTGCAAATGCCACTTCCAGCTCAGCTGTGCAGAAGAAGAACAACAAGAAGAAGAAATATCTCGAAATATGTCCGTCAGGCCCCTTCCCTTGAGATAAATCTGCAAATATCTCGGAAACGAAGCGAGCTATGGCAAAATGTTAAGAGACCTTTTTTGTAGAGAATTAAGTTTCCTACTTTTTATGTTCTATGATATTTTTTGATCAGATGCGTAGTTCTCGAGATATATCAAGATATTTAAAAGTTCCGAAGCCGCACCAACATAATAGAGATACAGAAACACCGTGGCCCCTTTCTTTGAGATAACTCTGAACTATTGCGAGCTGGAAATGCCACTTCCAGTTTAGCTGTGCAGAAGAAGAACAACAAGACGAAGAAATATCTCGAAATATGTCCGTTAGGCCCCTTCCCTTCGGATAAATCTGCAAATATCTCGGAAATGAAGCGAGCTATGGCAAAATGTCAAGAGACCTTTTTTGTAGAGAACTAAGTTTCCTACTTTTCATGTTCTATGATATTTTTTGATCAGATGCGTAGTTCTCGAGATATATCAAGATATTTAAAAGTTCCGAAGCCGCACCAACATAATAGAGATACAGAAACACCGTGGCCCCTTTCTTTGAGATAACTCTGCACTATTGCGAGCTGTAAATGCCACTTCCAGCTTAGCTGTGCAGAAGAAGAACAACAAGAAGAAGAAATATCTCGAAATATGTCCGTCAGACCCCTTCCCTTGAGATGAATCTGCAAATATCTCGGAAACGAACCGAGCTATGGCAAAATGTTAAGAGACCTTTTTTGTAGAGAATAATGTTTCCTACAATTTACGTTCTATGATATTTTTTGATCAGAAGCGTAGTTTTCGAGATATATCGAGATATTTAAAAGTTCCGAAGCCGCACCAACATAATAGAGATACAGAAACACCGTGACCCCTTTCTTTGAGATAACTCTGCACTATTGCGACCTGCAAATGCCACTTCCAGCTCAGCTGTGCAGAAGAAGAACAACAAGAAGAAGAAATATCTCGAAATATGTCCGTCAGGCCCCTTCCCTTGAGATAAATCTGCAAATATCTCGGAAACGAAGCGAGCTATGGCAAAATGTTAAGAGACCTTTTTTGTAGAGAATTATGTTTCCTACAATTTAGGTTCTATGATATTTTTTGATCAGAAGCGTAGTTTTCGAGATGTATCGAGATACTTAAAAGTTCCGAAGCCGCACCAACATATTAGAGATACAGAAACACCGTGGCCCCTTTCTTTGAGATAACTCTGCACTAGTGCGAGCCGCAAATGCCACTTCCAGCTTAGCTGTGCAGAAGAAGAACAACAAGAAGAAGAAATATCTCGAAATATGTCCGTCAGGCCCCTTCCCTTGAGATATATCTGCAAATATCTCGGAAACGAAGCGAGCTATGGAAAATGTTAAGAGACCTTTTTTGTAGAGAATTATGTTTCCTACAATTTATGTTCTATGATATTTTTTGATCAGAAGCGTAGTTTTCGAGATATATCGAGATATTTAAAAGTTCCGAAGCCGCACCAACATATTAGAGATACAGAAACACCGTGGCCTCTTTCTTTGAGATAACTCTGCACTAGTGCGAGCTGCAAATGCCACTTCCAGCTTAGCTGTGCAGAAGAAGAACAACAAGAAGAAGAAATATCTCGAAATATGTCCGTCAGGCCCCTTCCCTTGAGATAAATCTGCAAATATCTCGGAAACGAAGCGAGCTATGGCAAAATATTAAGAGACCTTTTTTGTAGAGAATTAAGTTTCCTACTTTTTATGTTCTATGATATTTTTTGATCAGATGCGTAGTTCTCGAGATATATCAAGATATTTAAAAGTTCCGAAGCCGCACCAACATAATAGAGATACAGAAACACCGTGGCCCCTTTCTTTGAGATAACTCTGCACTATTGCGAGCTGCAAATGCCACTTCCAGCTTAGCTGTGCAGAGGAAGAACAACAAGAAGAAGAAGTATCTCGAAATATGTCCGTCAGGCCCGTTCCTTTGAGCTGAATCTGCAAATATCTCGGAAACGAAGCGAGCTATGGCAAAATGTTAAGATACGTTTTTTGTAGAGAATTATGTTTCCTACAATTTACGTTCTATGATATTTTTTGATCAGAAGCGTAGTTTTCGAGATATATCGAGATATTTAAAAGTTCCGAAGCCGCACCAACATAATAGAGATACAGAAACACCGTGGCCCCTTTCTTTGAGATAACTCTGCACTAGTGCGAGCCGCAAATGCCACTTCCAGCTTAGCTGTGCAGAAGAAGAACAACAAGAAGAAGAAATATCTCGAAATATGTCCGTCAGGCCCCTTCCCTTGAGATAAATCTGCAAATATCTCGGAAACGAAGCGAGCTATGGCAAAATGTTAAGAGACCTTTTTTGTAGAGAATTATTTTCCCTACAATTTATGTTCTATGATATTTTTTGATCAGAAGCGTAGTTTTCGAGATATATCGAGATATTTAAAAGTTCCGAAGCCGCACCAACATAATAGAGATACAGAAACACCGTGGCCCCTTTCTTTGAGATAACTCTGCACTATTGCGAGCTGCAAATGCCACTTCCAGCTTAGCTGTGCAGAAGAAGAACAACAAGAAGAAGAAATATCTCAAAATATGTCCGTCAGGCCCCTTCCCTTGAGATAAATCTGCAAATATCTCGGAAACGAAGCGAGCTATGGCAAAATGTTAAGAGACCTTTTTTGTAGACAATTAAGTTTCCTACTTTTTATGTTCTATGATATTTTTTATCAGATGCGTAGTTCTCGAGATATATCAAGATATTTAAAAGTTCCGAAGCCGCACCAACATAATAGAGATACAGAAACACCGTGGCCCCTTTCTTTGAGATAACTCTGAACTATTGCGAGCTGGAAATGCCACTTCCAGTTTAGCTGTGCAGAAGAAGAACAACAAGACGAAGAAATATCTCGAAATATGTCCGTTAGGCCCCTTCCCTTCGGATAAATCTGCAAATATCTCGGAAATGAAGCGAGCTATGGCAAAATGTTAAGAGACCTTTTTTGTAGAGAATTAAGTTTCCTACTTTTCAGGTTCTATGATATTTTTTGATCAGATGCGTAGTTCTCGAGATATATCACGATATTTAAAAGTTCCGAAGCCGCACCAACATAATAGAGATACAGAAACACCGTGGCCCCTTTCTTTGAGATAACTCTGCACTATTGCGGGCTGGAAATGCCACTTCCAGCTTAGCTGTGCTGAAGAGGAACAACAAGAAGAAGAAATATCTCGAAATATGTCCGTCAGGCCCCTTCCCTTGAACTATATCTGCAAATATCTTGGAAACGATGCGAGCCATGGTAAAATGTTAAGAGACCTTTTTTGTAGGAAATTATGTTTCCTACAATTTATTTTCTATGATATTTTTTGATCAGATGCGTAGTTTTCGAGATATATCTAGATATTTAAAAGTTCCGAATCCGTACCAACATAATAGAGATACAGAAACACCGTGGCCCCTTTCTTTGATATAACTCTGCACTATTGCGAGCTGGAAATGCCACTTCCAGTTTAGCTGTGCAGAAGAAGAACAACAAGAAGAAGAAATATCTCGAAATATGTCCGTCAGGCCCCTTCCCTTGAGATAAATCTGCAAATATCTCGGAAACGAAGCGAGCTATGGCAAAATGTTAAGAGACCTTTTTTGTAGAGAATTATGTTTCCTACAATTTACGTTCTATGATATTTTTTGATCAGAAGCGTAGTTCTCGAGATATATCAAGATATTTAAAAGCTCCGAAGCTGCACCAACATAATAGAGGTACAGAAACACCGTGGCCCCTTTCTTTGAGATAAGTCTGCACTATTGCGAGCTGCAAATGCCACTTCCAGCTTAGCTGTGCAGAAGAAGAACAACAAGAATAAGAAATATTTCGCAATATGTCCGCCAGGCCCCTTCCCTTGAGATAAATCTGCAAATATCTCGGAAACGAAGCGAGCTACGGCAAAATGTTAAGAGACCTTTTTTGTAGAAAATTAGGTTTCCTACTTTTTATGTTCTATGATATTTTTTGATCAGATGCGTAGTTTTCGAGATATATCAAGATATTTAAAAGTTCCGAAGCTGCACCAACATGATAGAGGTACAGAAACACCGTGGCCTCTTTCTTTGAGATAACCCTGCTCTATTGCGAGCTGCAAATGCCACTTCCAGGTTAGCTGTGCAGAAGAAGAACAACAAGAAGAAGAAATATCTCGAAATATGTCCGTCAGGCCCCTTCCCTTGAGATAAATCTGCAAATATCTCGGAAACGAAGCGAGCTATGGCAAAATGTTAAGAGACCTTTTTTGTAGAGAATTAAGTTTCCTACTTTTTATGTTCTATGATATTTTTTGATCAGATGCGTAGTTCTCGAGATATAACAAGATATTTAAAAGTTCCGAAGCCGCACCAACATAATAGGGATACAGAAACACCGTGGCCCCTTTCTTTGCGATAACTCTGCACTATTGCGAGCTGCAAATGCCACTTCGAGCTTAGCTGTGCAGAAGAAGAACATCAAGAAGAAGAAATATCTCGAAATATGTCCGTCAGACCCCTTCCCTTGAGATAAATCTGCAAATATCTCGGAAACGAAGCGAGCTATGGCAAAATGTGGAGAGACCTTTTTTGTAGAGAATTAAGTTTCCTACTTTTTATGTTCTATGATATTTTTTGATCAGATGCGTAGTTCTCGAGATATAACAAGATATTTAAAAGTTCCGAAGCCGCACCAACATAATAGGGATACAGAAACACCGTGGCCCCTTTCTTTGCGATAACTCTGCACTATTGCGAGCTGCAAATGCCACTTCGAGCTTAGCTGTGCAGAAGAAGAACAACAAGAAGAAGAAATATCTCGAAATATGTCCGTCAGTCCCCTTCCCTTGAGATAAATCTGCAAATATCTCGGAAACGAAGCGAGCTACGGCAAAATGTTAAGAGACCTTTTTTGTAGAAAATTATGTTTCCTACAATTTACGTTCTATGATATTTTTTGATCAGAAGCGTAGTTTTCGAGATATATCGAGATATTTAAAAGTTCCGAAGCCGCACCAACATAATAGAGATACAGAAACACCGTGGCCCCTTTCTTTGAGATAACTGTGCACTATTGCGACCTGCAAATGCCACTTCCAGCTTAGCTGTGCAGAAGAAGAACAACGAGAAGAAGAAATATCTCGAAATATGTCCGTCAGGCCCCATCCCTTGAGATAAATCTGCAAATATCTCGGAAACGAAGCGAGCTACGGCAAAATGTTAACAGACCTTTTTTGTAGAAAATTAGGTTTCCTACTTTTTATGTTCTATGATATTTTTTGATCAGATGCGTAGTTCTCGAGATATATCAAGATATTTAAAAGTTCCGAAGCCGCACCAACATAATAGAGATACAGAAACACCGTGGCCCCTTTCTGTGAGATAACTCTGCACTATTGCGAGCTGCAAATGCCAGTTCCAGCTTAGCTGTGCAGATGAAGCACAACAAGAACCGGAAATATCTCGGAAGATGTCCGTCAGGCCCCTTCCCTTGAGATAAATCTGCAAATATCTCGGAAACGATGCAAGCTATGGCAAAATGTTCAGAGACCTTTTTTGTAGGAAATTAAGTTTCCTACTATTTATGATCTATGATATTTTTTGCTCAGATGCGTAGTTTTCGAGATATACCATGATATTTAAAAGTTCCGAAGCCGCACCAACATAATAGAGATACAGAAACACCGTGGCCCCTTTCTTTGAGATAACTCTGCACTATTGCGGGCTGGAAATGCCACTTCCAGCTTAGCTGTGCTGAAGAGGAACAACAAGAAGAAGAAATATCTCGAAATATGTCCGTCAGGCCCCTTCCCTTGAATTATATCTGCAAATATCTTGGAAACGATGCGAGCCATGGTAAAATGTTAAGAGACCTTTTTTGTAGGAAATTATGTTTCCTACAATTTATTTTCTATGATATTTTTTGATCAGATGCGTAGTTTTCGAGATATATCTAGATATTTAAAAGTTCCGAATCCGTACCAACATAATAAAGATACAGAAACACCGTGGCCCCTTTCTTTGAGATAACTCTGCACTATTGCGAGCTGCAAATGCCACTTCCAGCTTAGCTGTGCAGAAGAAGAACAACAAGAAGAAGAAATATCTCAAAATATGTCCGTCAGGCCCCTTCCCTTGAGATAAATCTGCAAATATCTCGGAAACGAAGCGAGCTATGGCAAAATGTTAAGAGACCTTTTTTGTAGAGAAGTAAGTTTCCTTCTTTTTATGTTCTATGATATTTTTTGATCAGATGCGTAGTTCTCGAGATATATCAAGATATTTAAAAGTTCCGAAGCTGCACCAACATAATAGAGGTACAGAAACACCGTGGCCTCTTTCTCTGAGATAACTCTGCACTATTGCGAGCTGCAAATGCCACTTCCAGCTTAGCTGTGCAGAAGAAGAACAACAAGAAGAAGAAATATCTCGAAATATGTCCGTCAGGCACCTTCCCTTGAGATAAATCTGCAAATATCTCTCAAACGAAGCGAGCTAAGGCAAAATGCTAAGAGACCTTTTTTGTAGAGAATTAAGTTTCCTACTTTCTACGTTGTATGATATTTTTTGATCAGATGCGTAGTTCTCGAGATATATCAAGATATTTAAAAGTTCCAAAGCCGCACCAACATAATAGAGATACAGAAACACCGTGGCCCCTTTCTTTGATATAACTCTGCACTATTGCGAGCTGGAAATGCCACTTCCACTTTAGCTGTGCAGAAGAAGAACAACAAGAAGAAGAAATATCTCGAAATATGTCCGTCAGGCCCCTTCCCTTGAGATAAATCTGCAAATATCTCGGAAACGAAGCGAGCTATGGCAAAATATTAAGAGACCTTTTTTGTAGAGAATTATGTTTCCTACAATTTACCTTCTATGATATTTTTTGATCAGAAGCGTAGTTCTCGAGATATATCAAGATATTTAAAAGATCCGAAGCTGCACCAACATAACAGAGGTACAGAAACACCGTGGCCCCTTTCTTTGAGATAACTCTGCACTATTGCGAGCTGCAAATGCCACTTCCAGCTTAGCTGTGCAGAAGAAGAACAACAAGAATAAGTAATATTTCGCAATATGTCCGTCAGGCCCCTTCCCTTGAGATAAATCTGCAAATATCTCGGAAACGAAGCGAGCTACGGCAAAATGTTAAGAGACCTTTTTTGTAGAAAATTAGGTTTCCTACTTTCTATGTTCTATGATATTTTTTGATCAGATGCGTAGTTCTCGAGATATATCAAGATATTTAAAAGTTCCGAAGCCGCACCAACATAATAGGGATACAGAAACACCGTGGCCCCTTTCTTTGCGATAACTCTGCACTATTGCGAGCTGCAAATGCCACTTCGAGCTTAGCTGTGCAGAAGAAGAACAACAAGAAGAAGAAATATCTCGAAATATGTCCGTCAGACCCCTTCCCTTGAGATAAATCTGCAAATATCTCGGAAACGAAGCGAGCTGTGGCAAAATGTTAAGAGACCTTTTTTGTAGAGAATTATGTTTCCTACAATTTACGTTCTATGATATTTTTTGATCAGAAGCGTAGTTTTCGAGATATATCGAGATATTTAAAAGTTCCGAAGCCGCACCAACATAATAGAGATACAGAAACACCGTGGCCCCTTTCTTTGAGATAACTCTGCACTAGTGCGAGCCGCAAATGCCACTTCCAGCTTAGCTGTGCAGAAGAAGAAATATCTCGAAATATGTCCGTCAGGCCCCTTCCCTTGAGATAAATCTGCAAATATCTCGGAAACGAAGCGAGCTATGGCAAAATGTTAAGAGACCTTTTTTGTAGGGAATTATGTTTCCTACAATTTATGTTCTATGATATTTTTTGATCAGAAGCGTAGTTTTCGAGATATATCCAGATATTTAAAAGTTCCGAAGCCGCACCAACATAATAGAGATACAGAAACACCGTGGCCCCTTTCTTTGAGATAACTCTGCACTAGTGAGAGCCGCAAATGCCACTTCCAGCTTAGCTGTGCAGAAGAAGAACAACAAGAAGAAGAAATATCTCGAAATATGTCCGTCAGGCCCCTTCCCTTGAGATAAATCTGCAAATATCTCGGAAACGAAGCGAGCTATGGCAAAATGTTAAGAGACCTTTTTTGTAGAGAATTAAGTTTCCTACTTTTTATGTTCTATGATATTTTTTGATCAGAAGCGTAGTTTTCGAGATATATCGAGATATTTAAAAGTTCCGAAGCCGCACCAACATAATAGAGATACAGAAACACCGTGGCCCCTTTCTTTGAGATAACTCTGCACTATTCCGACCTGCAAATGCCACTTCCAGCTCAGCTGTGCAGAAGAAGAACAACAAGAAGAAGAAATATCTCGAAATATGTCCGTCAGGCCCCTTCCCTTGAGGTAAATCTGCAAATATCTCGGAAACGAAGCGAGCTATGGCAAAATGTTAAGAGACCTTTTTTGTAGAGAATTAAGTTTCCTACTTTTTATGTTCTATGATATTTTTTGATCAGAAGCGTAGTTTTCGAGATATATCGAGATATTTAAAAGTTCCGAAGCCGCACCAACATAATAGAGATACAGAAACACCGTGGCCCCTTTCTTTGAGATAACTCTGCACTATTCCGACCTGCAAATGCCACTTCCAGCTCAGCTGTGCAGAAGAAGAACAACAAGAAGAAGAAATATCTCGAAATATGTCCGTCAGGCCCCTTCCCTTGAGATAAATCTGCAAATATCTCGGAAACGAAGCGAGCTATGGCAAAATGTTAAGAGACCTTTTTTGTAGACAATTAAGTTTCCTACTTTTTATGTTCTATGATATTTTTTGATCAGATGCGTAGTTCTCGAGATATATCAAGATATTTAAAAGTTCCGAAGCCGCACCAACATAATAGAGATACAGAAACACCGTGGCCCCTTTCTTTGAGATAACTCTGAACTATTGCGAGCTGGAAATGCCACTTCCAGTTTAGCTGTGCAGAAGAAGAACAACAAGACGAAGAAATATCTCGAAATATGTCCGTTAGGCCCCTTCCCTTCGGATAAATCTGCAAATATCTCGGAAATGAAGCGAGCTATGGCAAAATGTTAAGAGACCTTTTTTGTAGAGAATTAAGTTTCCTACTTTTCAGGTTCTATGATATTTTTTGATCAGATGCGTAGTTCTCGAGATATATCACGATATTTAAAAGTTCCGAAGCCGCACCAACATAATAGAGATACAGAAACACCGTGGCCCCTTTCTTTGAGATAACTCTGCACTATTGCGGGCTGGAAATGCCACTTCCAGCTTAGCTGTGCTGAAGAGGAACAACAAGAAGAAGAAATATCTCGAAATATGTCCGTCAGGCCCCTTCCCTTGAACTATATCTGCAAATATCTTGGAAACGATGCGAGCCATGGTAAAATGTTAAGAGACCTTTTTTGTAGGAAATTATGTTTCCTACAATCTATTTTCTATGATATTTTTTGATCAGATGCGTAGTTTTCGAGATATATCTAGATATTTAAAAGTTCCGAATCCGTACCAACATAATAAAGATACAGAAACACCGTGGCCCCTTTCTTTGAGATAACTCTGCACCATTGCGAGCTGCAAATGCCACTTCCAGCTTAGCTGTGCAGAAGAAGAACAACACGAAGAAGAAATATCTCAAAATATGTCCGTCAGGCCCCTTCCCTTGAGATAAATCTGCAAATATCTCGGAAACGAAGCGAGCTATGGCAAAATGTTAAGAGACCTTTTTTGTAGAGAATCAAGTTTCCTACTTTTTACGTTGTATGATATTTTTTGATCAGATGCGTACTTCTCGAGATATATCAAGATATTTAAAAGTTCCAAAGCCGCACCAACATAATAGAGATACAGAAACACCGTGGCCCCTTTCTTTGATATAACTCTGCACTATTGCGAGCTGGAAATGCCACTTCCAGTTTAGCTGTGCAGAAGAAGAACAACAAGAAGAAGAAATATCTCGAAATATGTCCGTCAGGCCCCTTCCCTTGAGATAAATCTGCAAATATCTCGGAAACGAAGCGAGCTATGGCAAAATGTTAAGAGACCTTTTTTGTAGAGAATTATGTTTCCTACAATTTACGTTCTATGATATTTTTTGATCAGAAGCGTAGTTCTCGAGATATATCAAGATATTTAAAAGTTCCGAAGCCGCACCAACATAATAGGGATACAGAAACACCGTGGCCCCTTTCTTTGCGATAACTCTGCACTATTGCGAGCTGCAAATGCCACTTCGAGCTTAGCTGTGCAGAAGAAGAACAACAAGAAGAAGAAATATCTCGAAATATGTCCGTCAGACCCCTTCCCTTGAGATAAATCTGCAAATATCTCGGAAACGAAGCGAGCTGTGGCAAAATGTTAAGAGACCTTTTTTGTAGAGAATTATGTTTCCTACAATTTACGTTCTATGATATTTTTTGATCAGAAGCGTAGTTTTCGAGATATATCGAGATATTTAAAAGTTCCGAAGCCGCACCAACATAATAGAGATACAGAAACACCGTGGCCCCTTTCTTTGAGATAACTCTGCACTATTGCGAGCTGCAAATGCCACTTCCAGCTTAGCTGTGCAGAAGAAGAACAACAAGAAGAAGAAATATCTCAAAATATGTCCGTCAGGCCCCTTCCCTTGAGATAAATCTGCAAATATCTCGGAAACGAAGCGAGCTATGGCAAAATGTTAAGAGACCTTCTTTGTAGAGAATTAAGTTTCCTTCTTTTTATGTTCTATGATATTTTTTGATCAGATGCGTAGTTCTCGAGATATATCAAGATATTTAAAAGTTCCAAAGCTGCACCAACATAATAGAGGTACAGAAACACCGTGGCCTCTTTCTCTGAGATAACTCTGCACTATTGCGAGCTGCAAATGCCACTTCCAGCTTAGCTGTGCAGAAGAAGAACAACAAGAATAAGAAATATTTCGCAATATGTCCGTCAGGCCCCTTCCCTTGAGATAAATCTGCAAATATCTCGGAAACGAAGCGAGCTATGGCAAAATGTTAAGAGACCTTTTTTGTAGAGAATTATGTTTCCTACAATTTACGTTCTATGATATTTTTTGATCAGAAGCGTAGTTCTCGAGATATATCAAGATATTTAAAAGCTCCGAAGCTGCACCAACATAATAGAGGTACAGAAACACCGTGGCCCCTTTCTTTGAGATAAGTCTGCACTATTGCGAGCTGCAAATGCCACTTCCAGCTTAGCTGTGCAGAAGAAGAACAACAAGAATAAGAAATATTTCGCAATATGTCCGCCAGGCCCCTTCCCTTGAGATAAATCTGCAAATATCTCGGAAACGAAGCGAGCTACGGCAAAATGTTAAGAGACCTTTTTTGTAGAAAATTAGGTTTCCTACTTTTTATGTTCTATGATATTTTTTGATCAGATGCGTAGTTTTCGAGATATATCAAGATATTTAAAAGTTCCGAAGCTGCACCAACATGATAGAGGTACAGAAACACCGTGGCCTCTTTCTTTGAGATAACCCTGCTCTATTGCGAGCTGCAAATGCCACTTCCAGCTTAGCTGTGCAGAAGAAGAACAACAAGAAGAAGAAATATCTCGAAATATGTCCGTCAGGCCCCTTCCCTTGAGATAAATCTGCAAATATCTCGGAAACGAAGCGAGCTGCGGCAAAATGTTAAGAGACCTTTTTTGTAGAAAATTAGGTTTCCTACTTTTTATGTTCTATGATATTTTTTGATCAGATGCGTAGTGTTCGAGATATATCAAGATATTTAAAAGTTCCGAAGCTGCACCAACATGATAGAGGTACAGAAACACCGTGGCCTCTTTCTTTGAGATAACCCTGCTCTATTGCGAGCTGCAAATGCCACTTCCAGGTTAGCTGTGCAGAAGAAGAACAACAAGAAGAAGAAATATCTCGAAATATGTCCGTCAGGCCCCTTCCCTTGAGATAAATCTGCAAATATCTCGGAAACGAAGCGAGCTATGGCAAAATGTTAAGAGACCTTTTTTGTAGAGAATTAAGTTTCCTACTTTTCATGTTCTATGATATTTTTTGATCAGATGCGTAGTTCTCGAGATATATCAAGATATTTAAAAGTTCCGAAGCCGCACCAACATAATAGAGATACAGAAACACCGTGGCCCCTTTCTTTGAGATAACTCTGCACTATTGCGAGCTGTAAATGCCACTTCCAGCTTAGCTGTGCAGAAGAAGAACAACAAGAAGAAGAAATATCTCGAAATATGTCCGTCAGACCCCTTCCCTTGAGATGAATCTGCAAATATCTCGGAAACGAACCGAGCTATGGCAAAATGTTAAGAGACCTTTTTTGTAGAGAATAATGTTTCCTACAATTTACGTTCTATGATATTTTTTGATCAGAAGCGTAGTTTTCGAGATATATCGAGATATTTAAAAGTTCCGAAGCCGCACCAACATAATAGAGATACAGAAACACCGTGACCCCTTTCTTTGATATAACTCTGCACTATTGCGAGCTGGAAATGCCACTTCCAGTTTAGCTGTGCAGAAGAAGAACAACAAGAAGAAGAAATATCTCGAAATATGTCCGTCAGGCCCCTTCCCTTGAGATAAATCTGCAAATATCTCGGAAACGAAGCGAGCTATGGCAAAATGTTAAGAGACGTTTTTTGTAGAGAATTAAGTTTCCTACTTTTTATGTTCTATGATATTTTTTGATCAGATGCGTAGTTCTCGAGATATATCAAGATATTTAAAAGCTCCGAAGCTGCCCCAACATAATAGAGGTACAGAAACACCGTGGCCCCTTTCTTTGAGATAACTCTGCACTATTGCGAGCTGCAAATGCCACTTCCAGCTTAGCTGTGCAGAAGAAGAACAACAAGAATAAGAAATATTTCGCAATATGTCCGTCAGGCCCCTTCCCTTGAGATATATCTGCAAATATCTCGGAAACGAAGCGAGCTATGGCAAAATGTTAAGAGACCTTTTTTGTAGAGAATTATGTTTCCTACAATTTACGTTCTATGATATTTTTTGATCAGAAGCGTAGTTCTCGAGATATATCAAGATATTTAAAAGCTCCGAAGCTGCACCAACATAATAGAGGTACAGAAACACCGTGGCCCCTTTCTTTGAGATAACTCTGCACTATTGCGAGCTGCAGATGCCACTTCCAGCTTAGCTGTGCAGAAGAAGAACAACAAGAATAAGAAATATTTCGCAATATGTCCGCCAGGCCCCTTCCCTTGAGATAAATCTGCAAATATCTCGGAAACGAAGCGAGCTACGGCAAAATGTTAAGAGACCTTTTATGTAGAAAATTAGGTTTCCTACTTTTTATGTTCTATGATATTTTTTGATCAGATGCGTAGTTTTCGAGATATATCAAGATATTTAAAAGTTCCGAAGCTGCACCAACATGATAGAGGTACAGAAACACCGTGGCCTCTTTCTTTGAGATAACCCTGCTCTATTGCGAGCTGCAAATGCCACTTCCAGCTTAGCTGTGCAGAAGAAGAACAACAAGAAGAAGAAATATCTCGAAATATGTCCGTCAGGCCCCTTCCCTTGAGATAAATCTGCAAATATCTCGGAAACGAAGCGAGCTGCGGCAAAATGTTAAGAGACCTTTTTTGTAGAAAATTAGGTTTCCTACTTTTTATGTTCTATGATATTTTTTGATCAGATGCGTAGTGTTCGAGATATATCAAGATATTTAAAAGTTCCGAAGCTGCACCAACATGATAGAGGTACAGAAACACCGTGGCCTCTTTCTTTGAGATAACCCTGCTCTATTGCGAGCTGCAAATGCCACTTCCAGGTTAGCTGTGCAGAAGAAGAACAACAAGAAGAAGAAATATCTCGAAATATGTCCGTCAGGCCCCTTCCCTTGAGATAAATCTGCAAATATCTCGGAAACGAAGCGAGCTATGGCAAAATGTTAAGAGACCTTTTTTGTAGAGAATTAAGTTTCCTACTTTTTATGTTCTATGATATTTTTTGATCAGATGCGTAGTTCTCGAGATATAACAAGATATTTAAAAGTTCCGAAGCCGCACCAACATAATAGGGATACAGAAACACCGTGGCCCCTTTCTTTGCGATAACTCTGCACTATTGCGAGCTGCAAATGCCACTTCGAGCTTAGCTGTGCAGAAGAAGAACATCAAGAAGAAGAAATATCTCGAAATATGTCCGTCAGACCCCTTCCCTTGAGATAAATCTGCAAATATCTCGGAAACGAAGCGAGCTATGGCAAAATGTGGAGAGACCTTTTTTGTAGAGAATTAAGTTTCCTACTTTTTATGTTCTATGATATTTTTTGATCAGATGCGTAGTTCTCGAGATATAACAAGATATTTAAAAGTTCCGAAGCCGCACCAACATAATAGGGATACAGAAACACCGTGGCCCCTTTCTTTGCGATAACTCTGCACTATTGCGAGCTGCAAATGCCACTTCGAGCTTAGCTGTGCAGAAGAAGAACAACAAGAAGAAGAAATATCTCGAAATATGTCCGTCAGACCCCTTCCCTTGAGATAAATCTGCAAATATCTCGGAAACGAAGCGAGCTGTGGCAAAATCTTAAGAGACCTTTTTTGTAGAAAATTAGGTTCCCTACTTTTTATGTTCTATGATATTTTTTGATCAGATGCGTAGTGTTCGAGATATATCAAGATATTTAAAAGTTCCGAAGCTGCACGAACATGATAGAGGTACAGAAACACCGTGGCCTCTTTCTTTGAGATAACCCTGCTCTATTGCGAGCTGCAAATGCCACTTCCAGCTTAGCTGTGCAGAAGAAGAACAACAAGAAGAAGAAATATCTCGAAATATGTCCGTCAGGCCCCTTCCCTTGAGATAAATCTCTAAATATCTCGGAAACGAAGCGAGCTATGGCAAAATGCTAAGAGACCTTTTTTGTAGAGAATTAAGTTTCCTACTTTTTATGTTCTATGATATTTTTTGATCAGATGCGTAGTTTTCGAGATATATCGAGATATTTAAATGTTCCGAAGCCGCACCAACATAATAGAGATACAGAAACACCGTGGCCCCTTTCTTTGAGATAACTCTGCACTATTGCGAGCTGCAAATGCCACTTCCAGCTTAGCTGTGCAGAAGAAGAACAACAAGAATAAGAAATATTTCGCAATATGTCCGTCAGGCCCCTTCCCTTGAGATAAATCTGCAAATATCTCGGAAACGAAGCCAGCTACGGCAAAATGTTAAGAGACCTTTTTTGTAGAAAATTAGGTTTCCTACTTTTTATGTTCTATGATATTTTTTGATCAGATGCGTAGTGTTCGAGATATATCAAGATATTTAAAAGTTCCGAAGCTGCACCAACATGATAGAGGTACAGAAACACCGTGGCCTCTTTCTTTGAGATAACCCTGCTCTATTGCGAGCTGCAAATGCCACTTCCAGCTTAGCTGTGCAGAAGAAGAACAACAAGAAGAAGAAATATCTCGAAATATGTCCGTCAGGCCCCTTCCCTTGAGATAAATCTGCAAATATCTCGGAAACGAAGCGAGCTATGGCAAAATGTTAAGAGACCTTTTTTGTAGAGAATTAAGTTTCCTACTTTTTATTTTCTATGATATTTTTTGATCAGATGCGTAGTTCTCGAGATATAACAAGATATTTAAAAGTTCCGAAGCCGCACCAACATAATAGGGATACAGAAACACCGTGGCCCCTTTGTTTGCGATAACTCTGCACTATTGCGAGCTGCAAATGCCACTTCGAGCTTAGCTGTGCAGAAGAAGAACAACAAGAAGAAGAAATATCTCAAAATATGTCCGTCAGACCCCTTCCCTTGAGATAAATCTGCAAATATCTCGGAAACGAAGCGAGCTGTGGCAAAATGTTAAGAGACCTTTTTTGTAGAGAATTATGTTTCCTACAATTTACGTTCTATGATATTTTTTGATCAGAAGCGTAGTTTTCGAGATATATCGAGATATTTAAAAGTTCCGAAGCCGCACCAACATAATAGAGATACAGAAACACCGTGGCCCCTTTCTTTGAGATAACTGTGCACTATTGCGACCTGCAAATGCCACTTCCAGCTTAGCTGTGCAGAAGAAGAACAACAAGAAGAAGAAATATCTCGAAATATGTCCGTCAGGCCCCATCCCTTGAGATAAATCTGCAAATATCTCGGAAACGAAGCGAGCTACGGCAAAATGTTAACAGACCTTTTTTGTAGAAAATTAGGTTTCCTACTTTTTATGTTCTATGATATTTTTTGGTCAGATGCGTAGTTCTCGAGATATATCAAGATATTTAAAAGTTCCGAAGCCGCACCAACATAATAGAGATACAGAAACACCGTGGCCCCTTTCTTTGAAATAACTCTGCACTATTGGGCGCTGCTAATGCCACTTCCAGCTTAGCTGTGCAGAAGAAGAACAACAAGAAGAAGAAATATCTCGAAATATGTCCGTCAGGCCCCTTCCCTTGAGATAAATCTGCAAATATCTCGGAAACGAAGCGAGCTATGGCAAAATGTTAAGATACCTTTTTTGTAGAGAATTAAGTTTCCTACTTTTTATGTTCTATGATATTTTTTGATCAGATGCGTAGTTCTCGAGATATATCAAGGTATTTAAAAGCTCCGAAGCTGCACCAACATAATAGAGGTACAGAAACACCGTGGCCTCTTTCTTTGAGATATCTCTGCACTATTGCGAGCTGCAAATGCCACTTCCAGCTTAGCTGTGCAGAAGAAGAACAACAAGAAGAAGAAATATCTCGAAATATGTCCGTCAGGCCCCTTCCCTTGAGATAAATCTGCAAATATCTCGGAAACGAAGCGAGCTATGGCAAAATGTTAAGAGACCTTTTTTGTAGAGAATTAAGTTTCCTACTTTTTATGTTCTATGATATTTTTTGATCGGATGCGTAGTTCTCGAGATATATCATGATATTTAAAAGTTCCGAAGCCGCACCAACATAATAGGGATACAGAAACACCGTGGCCCCTTTCTTTGCGATAACTCTGCACTATTGCGAGCTGCAAATGCCACTTCGAGCTTAGCTGTGCAGAAGAAGAACAACAAGAAGAAGAAATATCTCGAAATATGTCCGTCAGACCCCTTCCCTTGAGATAAATCTGCAAATATCTCGGAAACGATGCGAGCTATGGCAAAATGTTAAGAGACCTTTTTTGTACAGAATTAAGTTTCCTACTATTTATGTTCTATGATATTTTTTGGTCAGATGCGTAGTTTTCGAGATATACCATGATATTTAAAAGTTCCGAAGCCGCACCAACCTAATAGAGATACAGAAACACCGTGGCCCCTTTCTTTGAGATAACTCTGCACTATTGCGGGCTGGAAATGCCACTTCCAGCTTAGCTGTGCTGAAGAGGAACAACAAGAAGAAGAAATATCTCGAAATATGTCCGTCAGGCCCCTTCCCTTGAGATAAATCTGCAAATATCTCGGAAACGAAGCGAGCTATGGCAAAATGTTAAGAGACCTTTTTTGTAGAGAATTATGTTTCCTACTATTTATGTTCTATGATATTTTTTGGTCAGATGCGTAGTTTTCGAGATATACCATGATATTTAAAAGTTCCGAAGCCGCACCAACCTAATAGAGATACAGAAACACCGTGGCCCCTTTCTTTGAGATAACTCTGCACTATTGCGGGCTGGAAATGCCACTTCCAGCTTAGCTGTGCTGAAGAGGAACAACAAGAAGAAGAAATATCTCGAAATATGTCCGTCAGGCCCCTTCCCTTGAATTATATCTGCAAATATCTTGGAAACGATGCGAGCCATGGTAAAATGTTAAGAGACCTTTTTTGTAGGAAATTATGTTTCCTACAATTTATTTTCTATGATATTTTTTGATCAGATGCGTAGTTTTCGAGATATATCTAGATATTTAAAAGTTCCGAATCCGTACCAACATAATAAAGATACAGAAACACCATGGCCCCTTTCTTTGAGATAACTCTGCACTATTGCGAGCTGCAAATGCCACTTCCAGCTTAGCTGTGCAGAAGAAGAACAACAAGAAGAAGAAATATCTCAAAATATGTCCGTCAGGCCCCTTCCCTTGAGATAAATCTGCAAATATCTCGGAAACGAAGCGAGCTATGGCAAAATGTTAAGAGACCTTTTTTGTAGAGAAGTAAGTTTCCTTCTTTTTATGTTCTATGATATTTTTTGATCAGATGCGTAGTTCTCGAGATATATCAAGATATTTAAAAGTTCCGAAGCTGCACCAACATAATAGAGGTACAGAAACACCGTGGCCTCTTTCTCTGAGATAACTCTGCACTATTGCGAGCTGCAAATGCCACTTCCAGCTTAGCTGTGCAGAAGAAGAACAACACGAAGAAGAAATATCTCGAAATATGTCCGTCAGGCACCTTCCCTTGAGATAAATCTGCAAATATCTCGGAAACGAAGCGAGCTAAGGCAAAATGCTAAGAGACCTTTTTTCTAGAGAATTAAGTTTCCTACTTTCTACGTTGTATGATATTTTTTGATCAGATGCGTAGTTCTCGAGATATATCAAGATATTTAAAAGTTCCAAAGCCGCACCAACATAATAGAGATACAGAAACACCGTGGCCCCTTTCTTTGATATAACTCTGCACTATTGCGGGCTGGAAATGCCACTTCCAGCTTAGCTGTGCTGAAGAGGAACAACAAGAAGAAGAAATATCTCGAAATATGTCCGTCAGGCCCCTTCCCTTGAATTATATCTGCAAATATCTTGGAAACGATGCGAGCCATGGTAAAATGTTAAGAGACCTTTTTTGTAGGAAATTATGTTTCCTACAATTTATTTTCTATGATATTTTTTGATCAGATGCGTAGTTTTCGAGATATATCGAGATATTTAAAAGTTCCGAAGCCGCACCAACATAATAGAGATACAGAAACACCGTGGCCCCTTTCTTTGAGATAACTCTGCACTATTGCGAGCTGCAAATGCCACTTCCAGCTTAGCTGTGCAGAAGAAGAACAACAAGAAGAAGAGATATCTCAAAATATGTCCGTCAGGCCCTTTCCCTTGAGATAAATCTGCAAATATCTCGGAAACGAAGCGAGCTATGGCAAAATGTTAAGAGACGTTTTTTGTAGAGAATTAAGTTTCCTTCTTTTTATGTTCTATGATATTTTTTGATCAGATGCGTAGTTCTCGAGATATATCAAGATATTTAAAAGTTCCGAAGCCGCACCAACATAATAGGGATACAGAAACACCGTGGCCCCTTTCTTTGCGATAACTCTGCACTATTGCGAGCTGCAAATGCCACTTCGAGCTTAGCTGTGCAGAAGAAGAACAACAAGAAGAAGAAATATCTCGAAATATGTCCGTCAGACCCCTTCCCTTGAGATAAATCTGCAAATATCTCGGAAACGATGCGAGCTATGGCAAAATGTTAAGAGACCTTTTTTGTACACAATTAAGTTTCCTACTATTTATGTTCTATGATATTCTTTGGTCAGATGCGTAGTTTTCGAGATATATCGAGATATTTAAAAGTTCCGAAGCCGCACCAGCATAATAAAGATACAGAAACACCGTGGATCCTTTCTTTGAGATAACTCTGCCCTATTGCGGGCTGGAAATGCCACTTCCAGCTTAGCTGTGCTGAAGAGGAACAACAAGAAGAAGAAATATCTCGAAATATGTCCGTCAGGCCCCTTCCTTTGAGCTAAATCTGCAAATATCTCGGAAACGATGCGAGCTATGGCAAAATGGTGAGAGACCTTTTTTGTAGGAAATTAAGTTTCCTACTATTTATGTTCTATGATATTTTTTGATCAGAAGCGTAGTTCTCGAGATATATCAAGATATTTAAAAGCTCCGAAGCTGCACCAACATAATAGAGGTACAGAAACACCGTGGCCCCTTTCTTTGAGATAACTCTGCACTATTGCGAGCTGCAAATGCCACTTCCAGCTTAGCTGTGCAGAAGAAGAACAACAAGAATAAGAAATATTTCGCAATATGTCCGTCAGGCCCCTTCCCTTGAGATAAATCTGCAAATATCTCGGAAACGAAGCGAGCTACGGCAAAATGTTAAGAGACCTTTTTTGTAGAAAATTAGGTTTCCTACTTTCTATGTTCTATGATATTTTTTGATCAGATGCGTAGTTCTCGAGATATATCAAGATATTTAAAAGTTCCGAAGCCGCACCAACATAATAGGGATACAGAAACACCGTGGCCCCTTTCTTTGCGATAACTCTGCACTATTGCGAGCTGCAAATGCCACTTCGAGCTTAGCTGTGCAGAAGAAGAACAACAAGAAGAAGAAATATCTCGAAATATGTCCGTCAGACCCCTTCCCTTGAGATAAATCTGCAAATATCTCGGAAACGAAGCGAGCTGTGGCAAAATGTTAAGAGACCTTTTTTGTAGAGAATTATGTTTCATACAATTTACGTTCTATGATATTTTTTGATCAGAAGCGTAGTTTTCGAGATATATCGAGATATTTAAAAGTTCCGAAGCCGCACCAACATAATAGAGATACAGAAACACCGTGGCCCCTTTCTTTGAGATAACTCTGCACTATTGCGGGCTGGAAATGCCACTTCCAGCTTAGCTGTGCAGAAGAAGAACAACAAGAAGAAGAAATATCTCGAAATATGTCCGTCAGGCCCCATCCCTTGAGATAAATCTGCAAATATCTCGGAAACGAAGCGAGCTACGGCAAAATGTTAACAGACCTTTTTTGTAGAAAATTAGGTTTCCTACTTTTTATGTTCTATGATATTTTTTGGTCAGATGCGTAGTTCTCGAGATATATCAAGATATTTAAAAGTTCCGAAGCCGCACCAACATAATAGAGATACAGAAACACCGTGGCCCCTTTCTTTGAAATAACTCTGCACTATTGGGCGCTGCTAATGCCACTTCCAGCTTAGCTGTGCAGAAGAAGAACAACAAGAAGAAGAAATATCTCGAAATATGTCCGTCAGGCCCCTTCCCTTGAGATAAATCTGCAAATATCTCGGAAACGAAGCGAGCTATGGCAAAATGTTAAGATACCTTTTTTGTAGAGAATTAAGTTTCCTACTTTTTATGTTCTATGATATTTTTTGATCAGATGCGTAGTTCTCGAGATATATCAAGGTATTTAAAAGCTCCGAAGCTGCACCAACATAATAGAGGTACAGAAACACCGTGGCCTCTTTCTTTGAGATATCTCTGCACTATTGCGAGCTGCAAATGCCACTTCCAGCTTAGCTGTGCAGAAGAAGAACAACAAGAAGAAGAAATATCTCGAAATATGTCCGTCAGGCCCCTTCCCTTGAGATAAATCTGCAAATATCTCGGAAACGAAGCGAGCTATGGCAAAATGTTAAGAGACCTTTTTTGTAGAGAATTAAGTTTCCTACTTTTTATGTTCTATGATATTTTTTGATCGGATGCGTAGTTCTCGAGATATATCAAGATATTTAAAAGTTCCGAAGCCGCACCAACATAATAGGGATACAGAAACACCGTGGCCCCTTTCTTTGCGATAACTCTGCACTATTGCGAGCTGCAAATGCCACTTCGAGCTTAGCTGTGCAGAAGAAGAACAACAAGAAGAAGAAATATCTCGAAATATGTCCGTCAGACCCCTTCCCTTGAGATAAATCTGCAAATATCTCGGAAACGATGCGAGCTATGGCAAAATGTTAAGAGACCTTTTTTGTACAGAATTAAGTTTCCTACTATTTATGTTCTATGATATTTTTTGGTCAGATGCGTAGTTTTCGAGATATACCATGATATTTAAAAGTTCCGAAGCCGCACCAACCTAATAGAGATACAGAAACACCGTGGCCCCTTTCTTTGAGATAACTCTGCACTATTGCGGGCTGGAAATGCCACTTCCAGCTTAGCTGTGCTGAAGAGGAACAACAAGAAGAAGAAATATCTCGAAATATGTCCGTCAGGCCCCTTCCCTTGAGATAAATCTGCAAATATCTCGGAAACGAAGCGAGCTATGGCAAAATGTTAAGAGACCTTTTTTGTAGAGAATTATGTTTCCTACTATTTATGTTCTATGATATTTTTTGGTCAGATGCGTAGTTTTCGAGATATACCATGATATTTAAAAGTTCCGAAGCCGCACCAACCTAATAGAGATACAGAAACACCGTGGCCCCTTTCTTTGAGATAACTCTGCACTATTGCGGGCTGGAAATGCCACTTCCAGCTTAGCTGTGCTGAAGAGGAACAACAAGAAGAAGAAATATCTCGAAATATGTCCGTCAGGCCCCTTCCCTTGAATTATATCTGCAAATATCTTGGAAACGATGCGAGCCATGGTAAAATGTTAAGAGACCTTTTTTGTAGGAAATTATGTTTCCTACAATTTATTTTCTATGATATTTTTTGATCAGATGCGTAGTTTTCGAGATATATCTAGATATTTAAAAGTTCCGAATCCGTACCAACATAATAAAGATACAGAAACACCATGGCCCCTTTCTTTGAGATAACTCTGCACTATTGCGAGCTGCAAATGCCACTTCCAGCTTAGCTGTGCAGAAGAAGAACAACAAGAAGAAGAAATATCTCAAAATATGTCCGTCAGGCCCCTTCCCTTGAGATAAATCTGCAAATATCTCGGAAACGAAGCGAGCTATGGCAAAATGTTAAGAGACCTTTTTTGTAGAGAAGTAAGTTTCCTTCTTTTTATGTTCTATGATATTTTTTGATCAGATGCGTAGTTCTCGAGATATATCAAGATATTTAAAAGTTCCGAAGCTGCACCAACATAATAGAGGTACAGAAACACCGTGGCCTCTTTCTCTGAGATAACTCTGCACTATTGCGAGCTGCAAATGCCACTTCCAGCTTAGCTGTGCAGAAGAAGAACAACACGAAGAAGAAATATCTCGAAATATGTCCGTCAGGCACCTTCCCTTGAGATAAATCTGCAAATATCTCGGAAACGAAGCGAGCTAAGGCAAAATGCTAAGAGACCTTTTTTCTAGAGAATTAAGTTTCCTACTTTCTACGTTGTATGATATTTTTTGATCAGATGCGTAGTTCTCGAGATATATCAAGATATTTAAAAGTTCCAAAGCCGCACCAACATAATAGAGATACAGAAACACCGTGGCCCCTTTCTTTGATATAACTCTGCACTATTGCGGGCTGGAAATGCCACTTCCAGCTTAGCTGTGCTGAAGAGGAACAACAAGAAGAAGAAATATCTCGAAATATGTCCGTCAGGCCCCTTCCCTTGAATTATATCTGCAAATATCTTGGAAACGATGCGAGCCATGGTAAAATGTTAAGAGACCTTTTTTGTAGGAAATTATGTTTCCTACAATTTATTTTCTATGATATTTTTTGATCAGATGCGTAGTTCTCGAGATATATCAAGATATTTAAAAGTTCCGAAGCCGCACCAACATAATAGGGATACAGAAACACCGTGGCCCCTTTCTTTGCGATAACTCTGCACTATTGCGAGCTGCAAATGCCACTTCGAGCTTAGCTGTGCAGAAGAAGAACAACAAGAAGAAGAAATATCTCGAAATATGTCCGTCAGACCCCTTCCCTTGAGATAAATCTGCAAATATCTCGGAAACGATGCGAGCTATGGCAAAATGTTAAGAGACCTTTTTTGTACACAATTAAGTTTCCTACTATTTATGTTCTATGATATTCTTTGGTCAGATGCGTAGTTTTCGAGATATATCGAGATATTTAAAAGTTCCGAAGCCGCACCAGCATAATAAAGATACAGAAACACCGTGGATCCTTTCTTTGAGATAACTCTGCCCTATTGCGGGCTGGAAATGCCACTTCCAGCTTAGCTGTGCTGAAGAGGAACAACAAGAAGAAGAAATATCTCGAAATATGTCCGTCAGGCCCCTTCCTTTGAGCTAAATCTGCAAATATCTCGGAAACGATGCGAGCTATGGCAAAATGGTGAGAGACCTTTTTTGTAGGAAATTAAGTTTCCTACTATTTATGTTCTATGATATTTTTTGATCAGAAGCGTAGTTCTCGAGATATATCAAGATATTTAAAAGCTCCGAAGCTGCACCAACATAATAGAGGTACAGAAACACCGTGGCCCCTTTCTTTGAGATAACTCTGCACTATTGCGAGCTGCAAATGCCACTTCCAGCTTAGCTGTGCAGAAGAAGAACAACAAGAATAAGAAATATTTCGCAATATGTCCGTCAGGCCCCTTCCCTTGAGATAAATCTGCAAATATCTCGGAAACGAAGCGAGCTACGGCAAAATGTTAAGAGACCTTTTTTGTAGAAAATTAGGTTTCCTACTTTCTATGTTCTATGATATTTTTTGATCAGATGCGTAGTTCTCGAGATATATCAAGATATTTAAAAGTTCCGAAGCCGCACCAACATAATAGGGATACAGAAACACCGTGGCCCCTTTCTTTGCGATAACTCTGCACTATTGCGAGCTGCAAATGCCACTTCGAGCTTAGCTGTGCAGAAGAAGAACAACAAGAAGAAGAAATATCTCGAAATATGTCCGTCAGACCCCTTCCCTTGAGATAAATCTGCAAATATCTCGGAAACGAAGCGAGCTGTGGCAAAATGTTAAGAGACCTTTTTTGTAGAGAATTATGTTTCATACAATTTACGTTCTATGATATTTTTTGATCAGAAGCGTAGTTTTCGAGATATATCGAGATATTTAAAAGTTCCGAAGCCGCACCAACATAATAGAGATACAGAAACACCGTGGCCCCTTTCTTTGAGATAACTCTGCACTATTGCGGGCTGGAAATGCCACTTCCAGCTTAGCTGTGCTGAAGAGGAACAACAAGAAGAAGAAATATCTCGAAATATGTCCGTCAGGCCCCTTCCCTTGGATTATATCTGCAAATATCTTGGAAACGATGCGAGCCATGGTAAAATGTTAAGAGACCTTTTTTGTAGGAAATTATGTTTCCTACAATTTATTTTCTATGATATTTTTTGATCAGATGCGTAGTTTTCGAGATATATCGAGATATTTAAAAGTTCCGAAGCCGCACCAACATAATAGAGATACAGAAACACCGTGGCCCCTTTCTTTGAGATAACTCTGCACTATTGCGAGCTGCAAATGCCACTTCCAGCTTAGCTGTGCAGAAGAAGAACAACAAGAAGAAGAGATATCTCAAAATATGTCCGTCAGGCCCTTTCCCTTGAGATAAATCTGCAAATATCTCGGAAACGAAGCGAGCTATGGCAAAATGTTAAGAGACCTTTTTTGTAGAGAATTAAGTTTCCTTCTTTTTATGTTCTATGATATTTTTTGATCAGATGCGTAGTTCTCGAGATATATCAAGATATTTAAAAGTTCCGAAGCCGCACCAACATAATAGGGATACAGAAACACCGTGGCCCCTTTCTTTGCGATAACTCTGCACTATTGCGAGCTGCAAATGCCACTTCGAGCTTAGCTGTGCAGAAGAAGAACAACAAGAAGAAGAAATATCTCGAAATATGTCCGTCAGACCCCTTCCCTTGAGATAAATCTGCAAATATCTCGGAAACGATGCGAGCTATGGCAAAATGTTAAGAGACCTTTTTTGTACAGAATTAAGTTTCCTACTATTTATGTTCTATGATATTTTTTGGTCAGATGCGTAGTTTTCGAGATATATCGAGATATTTAAAAGTTCCGAAGCCGCACCAGCATAATAAAGATACAGAAACACCGTGGATCCTTTCTTTGAGATAACTCTGCCCTATTGCGGGCTGGAAATGCCACTTCCAGCTTAGCTGTGCTGAAGAGGAACAACAAGAAGAAGAAATATCTCGAAATATGTCCGTCAGGCCCCTTCCTTTGAGCTATATCTGCAAATATCTCGGAAACGATGCGAGCTATGGCAAAATGGTGAGAGACCTTTTTTGTAGGAAATTAAGTTTCCTACTATTTATGTTCTATGATATTTTTTGATCAGATGCGTAGTTTTCGAGATATATCATGATATTTAAAAGTTCCGAAGCCGCACCAACATAATAGAGATACAGAAACACCGTGGCCCCTTTCTTTGAGATAACTCTGCACTATTGCGGGCTGGAAATGCCACTTCCAGCTTAGCTGTGCTGAAGAGGAACAACAAGAAGAAGAAATATCTCGAAATATGTCCGTCAGGCCCCTTCCCTTGAATTATATCTGCAAATATCTTGGAAACGATGCGAGCCATGGTAAAATGTTAAGAGACCTTTTTTGTAGGAAATTATGTTTCCTACAATTTATTTTCTATGATATTTTTTGATCAGATGCGTAGTTTTCGAGATATATCTAGATATTTAAAAGTTCCGAATCCGTACCAACATAATAAAGATACAGAAACACCGTGGCCCCTTTCTTTGAGATAACTCTGCACTATTGCGAGCTGCAAATGCCACTTCCAGCTTAGCTGTGCAGAAGAAGAACAACAAGAAGAAGAAATATCTCAAAATATGTCCGTCAGGCCCCTTCCCTTGAGATAAATCTGCAAATATCTCGGAAACGAAGCGAGCTATGGCAAAATGTTAAGAGACCTTTTTTGTAGAGAAGTAAGTTTCCTTCTTTTTATGTTCTATGATATTTTTTGATCAGATGCGTAGTTCTCGAGATATATCAAGATATTTAAAAGTTCCGAAGCTGCACCAACATAATAGAGGTACAGAAACACCGTGGCCTCTTTCTCTGAGATAACTCTGCACTATTGCGAGCTGCAAATGCCACTTCCAGCTTAGCTGTGCAGAAGAAGAACAACAAGAAGAAGAAATATCTCGAAATATGTCCGTCAGGCACCTTCCCTTGAGATAAATCTGCAAATATCTCGGAAACGAAGCGAGCTAAGGCAAAATGCTAAGAGACCTTTTTTGTAGAGAATTAAGTTTCCTACTTTCTACGTTGTATGATATTTTTTGATCAGATGCGTAGTTCTCGAGATATATCAAGATATTTAAAAGCTCCGAAGCGGCACCAACATAATAGAGGTACAGAAACACCGTGGCCCCTTTCTTTGAGATAACTCTGTACTATTGCGAGCTGCAAATGCCACTTCCAGCTTAGCTGTGCAGAAGAAGAACAACAAGAAGAAGAAATATCTCGAAATATGTCCGTCAGGCCCCTTCCCTTGAGATAAATCTGCAAATATCTCGGAAACGAAGCGAGCTGTGGCAAAATGTTAAGATACCTTTTTTGTAGAGAATTAAGTTTCCTACTTTTTATGTTCTATGATATTTTTTGATCAGATGCGTAGTTCTCGAGATATATCAAGGTATTTAAAAGCTCCGAAGCTGCACGAACATAATAGAGGTACAGAAACACCGTGGCCTCTTTCTTTGAGATAACTCTGCACTATTGCGAGCTGCAAATGCCACTTCCAGCTTAGCTGTGCAGAAGAAGAACAACAAGAAGAAGAAATATCTCGAAATATGTCCGTCAGGCCCCTTCCCTTGAGATAAATCGGCAAATATCTCGGAAGCGAAGCGAGCTATGGCAAAATGTTAAGAGACCTTTTTTGTAGAGAATTAAGTTTCCTACTTTTTATGTTCTATGATATTTTTTGATCAGATGCGTAGTTCTCGAGATATATCAAGATATTTAAAAGTTCCGAAGCCGCACCAACATAATAGAGATACAGAAACACCGTGCCCCCTTTGTTTGAGATAACCCTGCACTATTGGGCGATGCTAATGCCACTTCCAGCTTAACTGTGCTGAAGAAGAACAACAAGAAGAAGAAATATCTCGAAATATGTCCGTCAGGCCCCTTCCCTTGAGATAAATCTGCAAATATCTCGGAAACGAAGCGAGCTATGGCAAAATGTTAAGAGACCTTATTTGTAGAGAATTAAGTTTCCGACTTTTTATGTTCATTGATATTTTTTGATCAGATGCGTAGTTCTCGAGATATATCAAGATATTTAAAAGTTCCGAAGCCGCACCAACATAATAGAGATACAGAAACACCGTGGCCCCTTTCTTTGAGATAACTCTGCACTATTGCGACCTGCAAATGCCACTTCCAGCTTAGCTGTGCAGAAGAAGAACAACAAGAAGAAGAAATATCTCGAAATATGTCCGTCAGGCCCCTTCCCTTGAGATAAATCTGCAAATATCTCGGAAACGAAGCGAGCTATGGCAAAATGTTAGGATACCTTTTTTGTAGAGAATTAAGTTTCCTACTTTTTATGTTCTATGATATTTTTTGATCAGATGCGTAGTTCTCGAGATATATCAAGATATTTAAAAGCTCCGAAGCTGCACCAACATAATAGAGGTACAGAAACACCGTGGCCCCTTTCTTTGAGATAACTCTGCACTATTGCGAGCTGCAAATGCCACTTCCAGCTTAGCTGAGCAGAAGAAGAACAACAAGAAGAAGAAATATCTCGAAATATGTCCGTCAGGCCCCTTCCCTTGAGATAAATCTGCAAATATCTCGGAAACGAAGCGAGCTATGGCAAAATGTTTAGATACCTTATTTGTAGAGAATTAAGTTTCCTACTTTTTATGTTCATTGATATTTTTTGATCAGAAGCGTAGTTTTCGAGATATATCGAGATATTTAAAAGTTCCGAAGCCGCACCAACATAATAGAGATACAGAAACACCGTGGCCCCTTTCTTTGAGATAACTCTGCACTATTGCGAGCTGCAAATGCCACTTCCAGCTTAGCTGTGCAGAAGAAGAACAACAAGAAGAAGAAATATCTCGAAATATGTCCGTCAGGCCCCTTCCCTTGAGATAAATCTGCAAATATCTCGGAAACGAAGCGAGCTGTGGCAAAATGTTAAGATACCTTTTTTGTAGAGAATTAAGTTTCCTACTTTTTATGTTCTATGATATTTTTTGATCAGATGCGTAGTTCTCGAGATATATCAAGGTATTTAAGAGCTCCGAAGCTGCACCAACATAATAGAGGTACAGAAACACCGTGGCCTCTTTCTTTGAGATAACTCTGCACTATTGCGAGCTGCAAATGCCACTTCCAGCTTAGCTGTGCAGAAGAAGAACAACAAGAAGAAGAAATATCTCGAAATATGTCCGTCAGGCCCCTTCCCTTGAGATAAATCTGCAAATATCTCGGAAACGAAGCGAGCTATGGCAAAATGTTAAGAGACCTTTTTTGTAGAGAATTAAGTTTCCTACTTTTTATGTTCTATGATATTTTTTGATCAGATGCGTAGTTCTCGAGATATATCAAGATATTTAAAAGTTCCGAAGCCGCACCAACATAATAGAGATACAGAAACACCGTGGCCCCTTTCTTTGAGATAACCCTGCACTATTGGGCGCTGCTAATGCCACTTCCAGCTTAGCTGTGCTGAAGAAGAACAACAAGAAGAAGAAATATCTCGAAATATGTCCGTCAGGCCCCTTCCCTTGAGATAAATCTGCAAATATCTCGGAAACGAAGCGAGCTATGGCAAAATGTTAAGAGACCTTATTTGTAGAGAATTAAGTTTCCGACTTTTTATGTTCATCGATATTTTTTGATCAGAAGCGTAGTTTTCGAGATATATCGAGATATTTAAAAGTTCCGAAGCCGCACCAACATAATAGAGATACAGAAACACCGTGGCCCCTTTCTTTGAGATAACTCTGCACTATTGCGACCTGCAAATGCCACTTCCAGCTTAGCTGTGCAGAAGAAGAACAACAAGAAGAAAAAATATCTCGAAATATGTCCGTCAGGCCCCTTCCCTTGAGATAAATCTGCAAATATCTCGGAAACGAAGCGAGCTATGGCAAAATGTTAGGATACCTTTTTTGTAGAGAATTAAGTTTCCTACTTTTTATGTTCTATGATATTTTTTGATCAGATGCGTAGTTCTCGAGATATATCAAGATATTTAAAAGCTCCGAAGCTGCACCAACATAATAGAGGTACGGAAACACCGTGGCCCCTTTCTTTGAGATAACTCTGCACTATTGCGAGCTGCAAATGCCACTTCCAGCTTAGCTGAGCAGAAGAAGAACAACAAGAAGAAGAAATATCTCGAAATATGTCCGTCAGGCCCCTTCCCTTGAGATAAATCTGCAAATATCTCGGAAACGAAGCGAGCTATGGCAAAATGTTTAGATACCTTTTTTGCAGAGAATTAAGTTTCCTACTTTTTATGTTCTATGATATTTTTTGATCAGATGCGTAGTTCTCGAGATATATTAAGGTATTTAAAAGCTCCGAAGCTGCACCAACATAATAGAGGTACAGAAACACCGTGGCCTCTTTCTTTGAGATAACTCTGCACTATTGCGAGCTGCAAATGCCACTTCCAGCTTAGCTGTGCAGAAGAAGAACAACAAGAAGAAGAAATATCTCGAAATATGTCCGTCAGGCCCCTTCCCTTGAGATAAATCTGCAAATATCTCGGAATCGAAGCGAGCTATGGCAAAATGTTAAGAGACCTTTTTTGTAGAGAATTAAGTTTCCTACTTTTTATGTTCTATAATATTTTTTGATCAGATGCGTAGTTCTCGAGATATATCAAGATATTTAAAAGTTCCGAAGCCGCACCAACATAATAGAGATACAGAAACACCGTGGCCCCTTTCTTTGAGATAACTCTGCACTATTGGGCGCTGCTAATGCCACTTCCAGCTTAGCTGTGCAGAAGAAGAACAACAAGAAGAAGAAATATCTCGAAATATGTCCGTCAGGCCCCTTCCCTTGAGATAAATCTGCAAATATCTCGGAAACGAAGCGAGCTATGGCAAAATGTTAAGAGACCTTATTTGTAGAGAATTAAGTTTCCTACTTTTTATGTTCATTGATATTTTTTGATCAGAAGCGTAGTTTTCGAGATATATCGAGATATTTAAAAGTTCCGAAGCCGCACCAACATAATAGAGATACAGAAACACCGTGGCCCCTTTCTTTGAGATAACTCTGCACTATTGCGAGCAGCAAATGCCACTTCCAGCTTAGCTGTGCAGAAGAAGAACAAAAGAAGAAGAAATATCTCGAAATATGTCCGTCAGGCCCCTTCTCTTGAGATAAATCCGCAAATATCTCGGAAACGAAGCGAGCTATGGCAAAATGTTAAGAGACCTTTTTTGTAGAGAATTAAGTTTCCTACTTTTTATGTTCTATGATATTTTTTGATCAGATGCGTAGTTCTCGAGATATATCAAGGTATTTAAAAGCTCCGAAGCTGCACCAACATAATAGAGGTACAGAAACACCGTGGCCCCTTTCTTTGAGATAACTCTGCACTATTGCGAGCTGCAAATGCCACTTCCAGCTTAGCTGTGCAGAAGAAGAACAACAAGAAGAAGAAATATCTCGGAATATGTCCCTCAGGCCCCTTCCCTTGAGCTAAATCTGCAAATATCTCGGAAACGAAGCGAGCTATGGCAAAATGTTTAGAGACCTTTTTTGTAGAGAAATAAGTTTCCTACTTTTTAAGTTCTATGATATTTTTTGATCAGATGCGTAGTTCTCGAGATATATCGAGATATTTAAAAGCTCCGAAGCTGCACCAACATAATAGAGGTACAGAAACACCGTGGCCTCTTTCTTTGAGATAACTCTGCACTATTGCGAGCTGCAAATGCCACTTCCAGCTTAGCTGTGCAGAAGAAGAACAACAAGAAGAAGACATATCTCGAAATATGTCCGTCAGGCCCCTTCCCTTGAGATAAATCTGCAAATATCTCGGAAACGAAGCGAGGTATGGCAAAATGTTAAGAGACCTTTTTTGTAGAGAATTAAGTTTCCTACTTTTTATGTTCTATGATATTTTTTGATCAGATGCGTAGTTCTCGAGATATATCAAGATATTTAAAAGTTCCGAAGCCGCACCAACATAATAGAGATACAGAAACACCGTGGCCCCTTTCTTTGCGATAACACTGCACTATTGCGAGCTGCAAATGCCACTTCGAGCTTAGCTGTGCAGAAGAAGAACAACAAGAAGAAGAAATATCTCGAAATATGTCCGTCAGGCCCCTTCCCTTGAGATAAATCTGCAAATATCTCGGAAACGAAGCGAGCTATGGCAAAATGTTAAGAGACCTTTTTTGTAGAGAATTATGTTTCCTACAATTTACGTTCTCTGATATTTTTTGATCAGAAGCGTAGTTTTCGAGATATATCGAGATATTTAAAAGTTCCGAAGCCGCACCAACATAATAGAGATACAGAAACACCGTGGCCCCTTTCTTTGAGATAACTCCGCAATATTGCGACCTGCAAATGCCACTTCCAGCTTAGCTGTGCAGCAGAAGAACAACAAGAAGAAGAAATATCTCGAAATATGTCCGTCAGGCCCCTTCCCTTGAGATAAATCTGCAAATATCTCGGAAACGAAGCGGAGTATGGCAAAATGTTAAGATACCTTTTTTGTAGAGAATTAAGTTTCCTACTTTTTATATTCTATGATATTTTTTGATCAGATGCGTAGTTCTCGAGATATATCAAGATATTTAAAAGTTCCGAAGCCGCACCAACATAATAGAGGTACAGAAACACCGTGGCCCCTTTCTTTGAGATAACTCTGCACTATTGCGAGCTGCAAATGCCACTTCGAGCTTAGCTGTGCAGAAGAAGAACAACAAGAAGAAGAAATATCTCGAAATATGTCCGTCAGGCCCCTTCCCTTGAGCTAAATCTGCAAATATCTCGGAAACGATGCCAGCTATGGGAAAATGTTAAGAGACCTTTTTTGTAGAGAATTAAGTTTCCTACTTTTTATGTTCTATGATATTTTTTGATCAGATGTGTAGTTCTCGAGATATATCAAGATATTTTAAAGTTCCGAAGCCGCACCAACATAATAGAGGTACAGAAACACCGTGGCCCCTTTCTTTGAGATAACTCTGCACTATTGCGAGCTGCAAATGCCACTTCCAGCTTAGCTGTGCAGAAGAAGAACAACAAGAAGATGAAATATCTCGAAATATGTCCGTCAGGCCCCTTCCCTTGAGATAAATCTGCAAATATCTCGGAAACGAAGCGAGCTATGGCAAAATGTTAAGAGACCTTTTTTGTAGAGAATTAAGTTTCCTACTTTTTATGCTCTATGATATTTCTTGATCAGATGCGTAGTTCTCGAGATATATCAAGGTATTTAAAAGCTCCGAAGCTGCACCAACATAATAGAGGTACAGAAACACCGTGGCCTCTTTCTTTGAGATAACTCTGCACTATTGCGAGCTGCAAATGCCACTTCCAGCTTAGCTGTGCAGAAGAAGAACAACAAGAAGAAGAAATATCTCGAAATATGTCCGTCAGGCCCCTTCCCTTGAGATAAATCTGCAAATATCTCGGACACGAAGCGAGGTATGGCAAAATGTTAAGAGACCTTTTTTGTAGAGAATTAAGTTTCCTACTTTTTATGTTCTATGATATTTTTTGATCAGATGCGTAGTTCTCGAGATATATCAAGATATTTAAAAGTTCCGAAGCCGCACCAACATAATAGAGATACAGAAACACCGTGGCCCCTTTCTTTGCGATAACACTGCACTATTGCGAGCTGCAAATGCCACTTCGAGCTTAGCTGTGCAGAACAAGAACAACAAGAAGAAGAAATATCTCGAAATATGTCCGTCAGGCCCCTTCCCTTGAGATAAATCTGCAAATATCTCGGAAACGAAGCGAGCTATGGCAAAATGTTAAGAGACCTTTTTTGTAGAGAATTATGTTTCCTACAATTTACGTTCTCTGATATTTTTTGATCAGAAGCGTAGTTTTCGAGATATATCGAGATATTTAAAAGTTCCGAAGCCGCACCAATATAATAGAGATACAGAAACACCGTGGCCCCTTTCTTTGAGATAACTCCGCACTATTGCGACCTGCAAATGCCACTTCCAGCTTAGCTGTGCAGCAGAAGAACAACAAGAAGAAGAAATATCTCGAAATATGTCCGTCAGGCCCCTTCCCTTGAGATAAATCTGCAAATATCTCGGAAACGAAGCGGAGTATGGCAAAATGTTAAGATACCTTTCTTGTAGAGAATTAAGTTTCCTACTTTTTATATTCTATGATATTTTTTGATCAGATGCGCAGTTCTCGAGATATATCAAGATATTTAAAAGTTCCGAAGCCGCACCAACATAATAGAGGTACAGAAACACCGTGGCCCCTTTGTTTGACATAACTCTGCACTATTGCGAGCTGCAAATGCCACTTTCAGCTTAGCTGTGCAGAAGAAGAACAACAAGAAGAAGAAATATCTCGGAATATGTCCCTCAGGCCCCTTCCCTTGAGCTAAATCTGCAAATATCTCGGAAACGAAGCGAGCTATGGCAAAATGTTTAGAGACCTTTTTTGTAGAGAAATAAGTTTCCTACTTTTTATGTTCTATGATATTTTTTGATCAGATGCGTAGTTCTCGAGATATATCAAGATATTTAAAAGCTCCGAAGCTGCACCAACATAATAGAGGTACAGAAACACCGTGGCCTCTTTCTTTGAGATAACTCTGCACTATTGCGAGCTGCAAATGCCACTTCCAGCTTAGCTGTGCAGAAGAAGAACAACAAGAAGAAGACATATCTCGAAATATGTCCGTCAGGCCCCTTCCCTTGAGATAAATCTGCAAATATCTCGGAAACGAAGCGAGGTATGGCAAAATGTTAAGAGACCTTTTTTGTAGAGAATTAAGTTTCCTACTTTTTATGTTCTATGATATTTTTTGATCAGATGCGTAGTTCTCGAGATATATCAAGATATTTAAAAGTTCCGAAGCCGCACCAACATAATAGAGATACAGAAACACCGTGGCCCCTTTCTTTGCGATAACACTGCACTATTGCGAGCTGCAAATGCCACTTCGAGCTTAGCTGTGCAGAAGAAGAACAACAAGAAGAAGAAATATCTCGAAATATGTCCGTCAGGCCCCTTCCCTTGAGATAAATCTGCAAATATCTCGGAAACGAAGCGAGCTATGGCAAAATGTTAAGAGACCTTTTTTGTAGAGAATTATGTTTCCTACAATTTACGTTCTCTGATATTTTTTGATCAGTAGCGTAGTTTTCGAGATATATCGAGATATTTAAAAGTTCCGAAGCCGCACCAACATAATAGAGATACAGAAACACCGTGGCCCCTTTCTTTGAGATAACTCCGCACTATTGCGACCTGCAAATGCCACTTCCAGCTTAGCTGTGCAGCAGAAGAACAACAAGAAGAAGAAATATCTCGAAATATGTCCGTCAGGCCCCTTCCCTTGAGATAAATCTGCAAATATCTCGGAAACGAAGCGGAGTATGGCAAAATGTTAAGATACCTTTTTTGTAGAGAATTAAGTTTCCTACTTTTTATATTCTATGATATTTTTTGATCAGATGCGTAGTTCTCGAGATATATCAAGATATTTAAAAGTTCCGAAGCCGCACCAACATAATAGAGGTACAGAAACACCGTGGCCCCTTTCTTTGAGATAACTCTGCACTATTGCGAGCTGCAAATGCCACTTCCAGCTTAGCTGTGCAGAAGAAGAACAACAAGAAGAAGAAATATCTCGGAATATGTCCGTCAGGCCCCTTCCCTTGAGCTAAATCTGCAAATATCTCGGAAACGATGCCAGCTATGGGAAAATGTTAAGAGACCTTTTTTGTAGAGAATTAAGTTTCCTACTTTTTATGTTCTATGATATTTTTTGATCAGATGTGTAGTTCTCGAGATATATCAAGATATTTTAAAGTTCCGAAGCCGCACCAACATAATAGAGGTACAGAAACACCGTGGCCCCTTTCTTTGAGATAACTCTGCACTATTGCGAGCTGCAAATGCCACTTCCAGCTTAGCTGTGCAGAAGAAGAACAACAAGAAGAAGAAATATTTCGAAATATGTCCGTCAGGCCCCTTCCGTTGAGATAAATCTGCAAATATCTCGGAAACGAAGCGAGCTATGGCAAAATGTTCGGAGACTTTATTTGTAGAGAATTATGTTTCCTACTTTTTATGTTCTATGATATTTTTTGATCAGATGCGTAGTTCTCGAGATATATCAAGATATTTAAAAGTTCCGAAGCCGCACCAACATAATAGAGATACAGAAACACCGTGGCCCCTTTCTTTGAGATAACTCTGCACTATTGCGAGCTGGAAATGCCACTTCCAGTTTAGCTGTGCAGAAGAAGAACAACAAGAAGAAGAAATATCTCGAAGTATGTCCGTCAGGCCCCTTCCCTCGAGATAAATCTGCAAATATCTCGGAAACGAAGCGAGCTATGGCAAAATGTTAAGAGACCTTTTTCGTAGAGAATTATGTTTCCTACTTTTTATGTTCTATGATATTTTTTGATCAGATGCGTAGTTCTCGAGATATATCAAGATATTTAAAAGTTCCGAAGCCGCACCAACATAATAGAGATACAGAAACACCGTGGCCCCTTTCTTTGAGATAACTCTGCACTATTGCGAGCTGCAAATGCCACTTCCAGCTTAGCTGTGCAGAAGAAGAACAACAAGAAGAAGAAATATCTCGAAATATGTCCGTCAGGCCCCTTCCCTTGAGATATATCTGCAAATATCTCGGAAACGAAACGAGCTATGGCAAAATATTAAGAGACCTTTTTTGTAGAGAATTATGTTTCCTACAATTTATGTTCTATCATATTTATTGATCAGAAGCGTAGTTTTCGAGATATATCGAGATATTTAAAAGTTCCGAAGCCGCACCAACATTATAGAGATACAGCAACAACGTGGCCCCTTTCTTCGAGATAACTCTGCACTATTGCGAGCCGCAAATGCCGCTTCCAGCCTGGCTGTGCAGAACAAGAACAACAAGAAGAAGAAATATCTCGAAATATGTCCGTCAGGCCCCTTCCCTCGAGATAAATCTGCAAATATCTCGGAAACGAAGCGAGCTATGGCAAAATGTTAAGAGACCTTTTTTGTAGAGAATTAAGTTTCCTACTTTTTATGTTCTATGATATTCTTTGATGAGATGCGTAATTCTCGAGATATATCAAGATATTTAAAAGTTCCGAAGCCGCACCAACATAATAGAGATACAGAAACACCGTGGCCCCTTTCTTTGAGATAACTCTGCACTATTGCGAGCTGCAAATGCCACTTCCAGCTTAGCTGTGCAGAACAAGAACAACAAGAAGAAGAAATATCTCGAAATATGTCCGTCAGGCCCCTTCCCTTGAGATAAATCTGCATATATCTCGGAAACGAAGCGAGCTATGGCAAAATGTTAAGAGACCTTTTTTGTAGAGAATTAAGTTTTCTACTTTTTATGTTCTATGATATTTTTTGATCAGATGCGTAGTTCTCGAGATATATCAAGATATTTAAAAGTTCCGAAGCCGCACCAACATAATAGAGATACAGAAACACCGTGGCCCCTTTCTTTGAGATAACTCTGCACTATTGCGAGCTGCAAATGCCACTTCCAGCTTAGCTGTGCAGAAGAAGAACAACAAGAAGAAGAAATATCTCGAAATATGTCCGTCAGGCCCCTTCCCTTGAGATATATCTGCAAATATCTCGGAAACGAAGCGAGCTATGGCAAAATGTCAAGAGACCTTTTTTGTAGAGAATTAAGTTTCCTACTTTTTATGTTCTATGATATTTTTTGATCAGAAGCGTAGTTTTCGAAATATATCGAGATATTCAAAAGTTCCGAAGCCGCACCAACATAATAGAGATATAGAAACACCGTGGCCCCTTTCTTCGAGATAACTCTGCACTAGTGCGAGCCGCAAATGCCGCTTCTAGCTTAGCTGTGCAGAAGAAGAACAACAAGAAGAAGAAATATCTCGAAATATGTCCGTCAGGCCCCTTCCCTCGAGATAAATCTGCAAATATCTCGGAAACGAAGCGAGCTATGGCAAAATGTTAAGAGAACTTTTTTGTAGAGAATTAAGTTTCCTACTTTTTACGTTCTATGACATTTTTTGATCAGATGCGTAGTTCTCGAGATATATCGAGATATTTAAAAGTTCCGAAGCCGCACCAACATAATAGAGATACAGAAACACCGTGGCCCCTTTCTTTGAGATAACTCTGCACTATTGCGAGCTGTAAATGCCACGTCCAGCTTAGCTGTGCAGAAGAAGAACAACAAGAAGAAGAAATATCTCGAAATATGTCCGTCAGGCCCCTTCCCTTGAGATAAATCTGCAAATGTCTCGGAAACGAAGCGAGCTATGGCAAAATGTTAAGAGACCTTTTTTGTAGAGAATTAAGTTTCCTATTTTTTATGTTCTATGATATTTTTTGATCAGATGCGTAGTTCTCGAGATGTATCAAGATATTTAAAAGTTCCCAAGCCGCACCAACATAATAGAGATACAGAAACACCGTGGCCCCTTTCTTTGAGATAACTCTGCGCTATTGCGAGCTGAAAATGCCACTTCCAGTTTAGCTGTGCAGAAGAAGAACAACAAGAAGAAGAAATATCTCGAAATATGTCCGTCAGGCCCCTTCCCTTGAGATATATCTGCAAATATCTCGGAAATGAAACGAGCTATGGCAAAATCTTAAGAGACCTTTTTTGTAGAGAATTATGTTTCCTACAATTTATGTTCTATGATATTTTTTGATCAGAAGCGTAGTTTTCGAGATATATCGAGATATTTAAAAGTTCCGAAGCCGCACCAACATAATAGAGATACAGAAACACCGTGGCCCCTTTCTTCGAGATAACTCTGCACTAGTGCGAGCCGCAAATGCCGCTTCCAGCTTAGCTGTGCAGAAGAAGAACAACAAGAAGAAGAAATATCTCGAAATATGTCCGTCAGGCCCCTTCCCTCGAGATAAATCTGCAAATATCTCGGAAACGAAGCGAGCTATGGCAAAATGTTAAGAGACCTTTTTTGTAGAGAATTAAGTTTCCTACTTTTTATGTTCTATGATATTTTTTGATCAGATGCGTAGTTCTCGAGATATATCAAGATATTTAAAAGTTCCGAAGCCGTACCAACATAATAGAGATACAGAAACACCGTGGCCCCTTTCTTTGCGATAACACTGCACTATTGCGAGCTGCAAATGCCACTTCGAGCTTAGCTGTGCAGAAGAAGAACAACAAGAAGAAGAAATATCTCGAAATATGTCCGTCAGGCCCCTTCCCTTGAGATAAATCTGCAAATATCTCGGAAACGAAGCGAGCTATGGCAAAATGTTAAGAGACCTTTTTTGTAGAGAATTAAGTTTCCTACTTTTTATGTTCTATGATATTTTTTGATCAGAAGCGTAGTTTTCGAGATATATCGAGATATTTAAAAGTTCCGAAGCCGCACCAACATAATAGAGATACAGAAACACCGTGGCCCCTTTCTTTGAGATAACTCTGCACCAGTGCGAGCCGCAAATGCCACTTCCAGCTTAGCTGTGCAGAAGAAGAACAACAAGAAGAAGAAATATCTCGAAATATGTCCGTCAGGCCCCTTCCCTTGAGATAAATCTGCAAATATCTCGGAAACGAAGCGAGCTATGGCAAAATGTTAAGAGACCTTTTTTGTAGAGAATTAAGTTTCCTACTTTTTATGTTCTATGATATTTTTTGATCAGATGCGTAGTGCTCGAGATATATCAAGATATTTAAAAGTTCCGAAGCCGCACCAACATAATAGAGATACAGAAACACCGCGGCCCCTTTCTTTCAGATAACTCTGCACTATTGCGAGCTGGAAATGCCACTTCCAGTTTAGCTGTGCAGAAGAAGAACAACAAGAAGAAGAAATATCTCGAAATATGTCCGTCAGGCCCCTTCCCTTGAGATAAATCTGCAAATATCTCGGAAACGAAGCGAGCTATGGCAAAATGTTAAGAGACTTTATTTGTAGACAATTAAGTTTCCTACTTTTTACGTTCTATGATATTTTTTGATCAGATGCGTAGTTCTCGAGATATATCAAGATATTTTAAAGTTCCGAAGCCGCACCAACATAATAGAGATACAGAAACACCGTGGCCCCTTTCTTCGAGATAACTCTGCACTAGTGCGAGCCGCAAATGCCGCTTCCAGCTTAGCTGTGCAGAAGAAGAACAACAAGAAGAAGAAATATCTCGAAATATGTCCGTCAGGCCCCTTCCCTTGAGATATATCTGCAAATATCTCGGAAACGAAACGAGCTATGGCAAAATGTTAAGAGAACTTTTTTGTAGAGAATTAAGTTTCCTACTTTTTATGTTCTATGAAATTTTTTGATCAGATGCGTAGTTCTCGAGATATATGAAGATATTTAAAAGTTCCGAAGCCGCACCAACATAATAGAGATACAGAAACACCGTGGCCCCTTCTTTGAGATAACTCTGCGCTATTGCGAGCTGAAAATGCCACTTCCAGTTTAGCTGTGCAGAAGAAGAACAACAAGAAGAAGAAATATCTCGAAATATGTCCGTCAGGCCCCTTCCCTTGAGATAAATCTGCAAATATCTCGGAAACGATGCGAGCTATGGCAAAATGTTAAGAGACTTTATTTGTAGACAATTAAGTTTCCTATTTTTTATGTTCTATGATATTTTTTGATCAGATGCGTAGTTCTCGAGATGTATCAAGATATTTAAAAGTTCCCAAGCCGCACCAACATAATAGAGATACAGAAACACCGTGGCCCCTTTCTTTGAGATAACTCTGCGCTATTGCGAGCTGAAAATGCCACTTCCAGTTTAGCTGTGCAGAAGAAGAACAACAAGAAGAAGAAATATCTCGAAATATGTCCGTCAGGCCCCTTCCCTTGAGATATATCTGCAAATATCTCGGAAATGAAACGAGCTATGGCAAAATCTTAAGAGACCTTTTTTGTAGAGAATTATGTTTCCTACAATTTATGTTCTATGATATTTTTTGATCAGAAGCGTAGTTTTCGAGATATATCGAGATATTTAAAAGTTCCGAAGCCGCACCAACATAATAGAGATACAGAAACACCGTGGCCCCTTTCTTCGAGATAACTCTGCACTAGTGCGAGCCGCAAATGCCGCTTCCAGCTTAGCTGTGCAGAAGAAGAACAACAAGAAGAAGAAATATCTCGAAATATGTCCGTCAGGCCCCTTCCCTCGAGATAAATCTGCAAATATCTCGGAAACGAAGCGAGCTATGGCAAAATGTTAAGAGACCTTTTTTGTAGAGAATTAAGTTTCCTACTTTTTATGTTCTATGATATTTTTTGATCAGATGCGTAGTTCTCGAGATATATCAAGATATTTAAAAGTTCCGAAGCCGTACCAACATAATAGAGATACAGAAACACCGTGGCCCCTTTCTTTGCGATAACACTGCACTATTGCGAGCTGCAAATGCCACTTCGAGCTTAGCTGTGCAGAAGAAGAACAACAAGAAGAAGAAATATCTCGAAATATGTCCGTCAGGCCCCTTCCCTTGAGATAAATCTGCAAATATCTCGGAAACGAAGCGAGCTATGGCAAAATGTTAAGAGACCTTTTTTGTAGAGAATTAAGTTTCCTACTTTTTATGTTCTATGATATTTTTTGATCAGAAGCGTAGTTTTCGAGATATATCGAGATATTTAAAAGTTCCGAAGCCGCACCAACATAATAGAGATACAGAAACACCGTGGCCCCTTTCTTTGAGATAACTCTGCACCAGTGCGAGCCGCAAATGCCACTTCCAGCTTAGCTGTGCAGAAGAAGAACAACAAGAAGAAGAAATATCTCGAAATATGTCCGTCAGGCCCCTTCCCTTGAGATAAATCTGCAAATATCTCGGAAACGAAGCGAGCTATGGCAAAATGTTAAGAGACCTTTTTTGTAGAGAATTAAGTTTCCTACTTTTTATGTTCTATGATATTTTTTGATCAGATGCGTAGTGCTCGAGATATATCAAGATATTTAAAAGTTCCGAAGCCGCACCAACATAATAGAGATACAGAAACACCGCGGCCCCTTTCTTTCAGATAACTCTGCACTATTGCGAGCTGGAAATGCCACTTCCAGTTTAGCTGTGCAGAAGAAGAACAACAAGAAGAAGAAATATCTCGAAATATGTCCGTCAGGCCCCTTCCCTTGAGATAAATCTGCAAATATCTCGGAAACGAAGCGAGCTATGGCAAAATGTTAAGAGACTTTATTTGTAGACAATTAAGTTTCCTACTTTTTACGTTCTATGATATTTTTTGATCAGATGCGTAGTTCTCGAGATATATCAAGATATTTTAAAGTTCCGAAGCCGCACCAACATAATAGAGATACAGAAACACCGTGGCCCCTTTCTTCGAGATAACTCTGCACTAGTGCGAGCCGCAAATGCCGCTTCCAGCTTAGCTGTGCAGAAGAAGAACAACAAGAAGAAGAAATATCTCGAAATATGTCCGTCAGGCCCCTTCCCTTGAGATATATCTGCAAATATCTCGGAAACGAAACGAGCTATGGCAAAATGTTAAGAGAACTTTTTTGTAGAGAATTAAGTTTCCTACTTTTTATGTTCTATGACATTTTTTGATCAGATGCGTAGTTCTCGAGATATATGAAGATATTTAAAAGTTCCGAAGCCGCACCAACATAATAGAGATACAGAAACACCGTGGCCCCTTTCTTTGAGATAACTCTGCGCTATTGCGAGCTGAAAATGCCACTTCCAGTTTAGCTGTGCAGAAGAAGAACAACAAGAAGAAGAAATATCTCGAAATATGTCCGTCAGACCCCTTCCCTTGAGATATATCTGCAAATATCTCGGAAACGAAACGAGCTATGGCAAAATGTTAAGAGAACTTTTTTGTAGAGAATTAAGTTTCCTACTTTTTATGTTCTATGACATTTTTTGATCAGATGCGTAGTTCTCGAGATATATGAAGATATTTAAAAGTTCCGAAGCCGCACCAACATAATAGAGATACAGAAACACCGTGGCCCCTTTCTTTGAGATAACTCTGCGCTATTGCGAGCTGAAAATGCCACTTCCAGTTTAGCTGTGCAGAAGAAGAACAACAAGAAGAAGAAATATCTCGAAATATGTCCGTCAGGCCCCTTCCCTTGAGATATATCTGCAAATATCTCGGAAACGAAACGAGCTATGGCAAAATGTTAAGAGACCTTTTTTGTAGAGAATTATGTTTCCTACAATTTATGTTCTATGATATTTTTTGATCAGAAGCGTAGTTTTCGAGATATATCGAGATATTCAAAAGTTCCGAAGCCGCACCAACATAATAGAGATACAGAAACACCGTGGCCCCTTTCTTCGAGATAACTCTGCACTAGTGCGAGCCGCAAATGCCGCTTCCAGCTTAGCTGTGCAGAAGAAGAACAACAAGAAGAAGAAATATCTCGAAATATGTCCGTCAGGCCCCTTCCCTCGAGATAAATCTGCAAATATCTCGGAAACGAAGCGAGCTATGGCAAAATGTTGAGAGAACTTTTTTGTAGAGAATTAAGTTTCCTACTTTTTATGTTCTATGACATTTTTTGATCAGGTGCGTAGTTCTCGAGATATATGAAGATATTTAAAAGTTCCGAAGCCGCACCAACATAATAGAGATACAGAAACACCGTGGCCCCTTTCTTTGAGATAACTCTGCACTATTGCGAGCTGTAAATGCCACGTCCAGCTTAGCTGTGCAGAAGAAGAACAACAAGAAGAAGAAATATCTCGAAATATGTCCGTCAGGCCCCTTCCCTTGAGATAAATCTGCAAATGTCTCGGAAACGAAGCGAGCTATGGCAAAATGTTAGGAGACCTTTTTTGTAGAGAATTAAGTTTCCTACTTTTTATGTTCTATGATATTTTTTGATCAGACGCGTAGTTCTCGAGATGTATCAAGATATTTAAAAGTTCCGAAGCCGCACCAACATAATAGAGATACAGAAACACCGTGGCCCCTTTCTTTGAGATAACTCTGCGCTATTGCGAGCTGGAAATGCCACATCCAGTTTAGCTATGCAGAAGAAGAACAACAAGAAGAAGAAATATCTCGAAATATGTCCGTCAGGCCCCTTCCCTTGAGATATATCTGCAAATATCTCGGAAACGAAACGAGCTATGGCAAAATCTTAAAAGACCTTTTTTGTAGAGAACTATGTTTCCTACAATTTATGTTCTATGATATTTTTTGATCAGAAGCGTAGTTTTCGAGATATATCGAGATATTTAAAAGTTCCGAAGCCGCACCAACATAATAGAGATACAGAAACACCGTGGCCCCTTTCTTTGAGATAACTCTGCACTAGTGCGAGCCGCAAATGCCACTTCCAGCTTAGCTGTGCAGAAGAAGAACAACAAGAAGAAGAAATATCTCGAAATATGTCCGTCAGGCCCCTTCCCTCGAGATAAATCTGCAAATATCTCGGAAACGATGCGAGCTATGGCAAAACGTTAAGAGACCTTTTTTGTAGAGAACTATGTTTCCTACAATTTATGTTCTATGATATTTTTTGATCAGAAGCGTAGTTTTCGAGATATATCGAGATATTTAAAAGTTCCGAAGCCGCACCAACATAGTAGAGATACAGAAACACCGTGGCCCCTTTCTTTGAGATAACTCTGCGCTATTGCGAGCTGGAAATGCCACTTCCAGTTTAGCTGTACAGAAGAAGAACAACAAGAAGAAGAAATATCTAGAAATATGTCCGTCAGGCCCCTTCCCTTGAGATAAATCTGCAAATATCTCGGAAACGAAGCGAGCTATGGCAAAATGTTAAGAGACTTTATTTGTAGAGAATTAAGTTTCCCACTTTTTATGTTCTATGATATTTTTTGATCAGATGCGTAGTTCTCGAGATGTATCAAGATATTTAAAAGTTCCGAAGCCGCACCAACATAATAAAGATACAGAAACACCGTGGCCCCTTTCTTTGAGATAACTCTGCACTATTGCGAGCTGCAAATGCCACTTCCAGCTTAGCTGTGCAGAAGAAGAACAACAAGAAGAAGAAATATCTCGAAATATGTCCGTCAGGCCCCTTTCTTTGAGATAACTCTGCACTATTGCGAGCTGTACATGCCACGTCCAGCTTAGCTGTGCAGAAGAAGAACAACAAGAAGAAGAAATATCTCGAAATATGTCCGTTAGGCCACTTCCCTTGAGATAAATCTGCAAATATCTCGGAAACGAAGCGAGGTATGGCAAAACGTTAAGAGACCTTTTTTGTAGAGAATTATGTTTCCTACAATTTATGTTCTATGATATTTTTTGATCAGAAGCGTAGTTTTCGAGATATATCGAGATATTTAGAACTTCCGAAGCCGCACCAACATAATAGAGATACAGAAACACCGTGGCCCCTTTCTTTGAGATAACTCTGCACTATTGCGAGCTGTACATGCCACGTCCAGCTTAGCTGTGCAGAAGAAGAACAACAAGAAGAAGAAATATCTCGAAATATGTCCGTTAGGCCACTTCCCTTGAGATAAATCTGCAAATATCTCGGAAACGAAGCGAGCTATGGCAAAATGTTAAGAGACCTTTTTTGTAGAGAATTAAGTTTCCTACTTTTTATGTTCTATGATATTTTTCGATCAGATGCGTAGTTCTCCCGATATATCAAGATATTTAAAAGTTCCGAGGCCGCACCAACATAATAGAGATACAGAAACACCGTGGCCCCTTTCTTTGAGATAACTCTGCACTATTGCGAGCTGCAAATGCCACTTCCAGCTTAGCTGTGCAGAAGAAGAACAACAAGAAGAAGAAATATCTCGAAATATGTCCGCCAGGCCCCTTCCCTTGAGATAAATCTGCAAATATCTCGGAAACGAAGCGAGCTATGGCAAAATGTTAAGAGACTTTATTTGTAGAGAATTAAGTTTCCCACTTTTTATGTTCTATGATATTTTTTGATCAGATGCGTAGTTCTCGAGATGTATCAAGATATTTAAAAGTTCCGAAGCCGCACCAACATAATAAAGATACAGAAACACCGTGGCCCCTTTCTTTGAGATAACTCTGCACTATTGCGAGCTGCAAATGCCACTTCCAGCTTAGCTGTGCAGAAGAAGAACAACAAGAAGAAGAAATATCTCGAAATATGTCCGTCAGGCCCCTTTCTTTGAGATAACTCTGCACTATTGCGAGCTGTACATGCCACGTCCAGCTTAGCTGTGCAGAAGAAGAACAACAAGAAGAAGAAATATCTCGAAATATGTCCGTTAGGCCACTTCCCTTGAGATAAATCTGCAAATATCTCGGAAACGAAGCGAGGTATGGCAAAACGTTAAGAGACCTTTTTTGTAGAGAATTATGTTTCCTACAATTTATGTTCTATGATATTTTTTGATCAGAAGCGTAGTTTTCGAGATATATCGAGATATTTAGAACTTCCGAAGCCGCACCAACATAATAGAGATACAGAAACACCGTGGCCCCTTTCTTTGAGATAACTCTGCACTATTGCGAGCTGTACATGCCACGTCCAGCTTAGCTGTGCAGAAGAAGAACAACAAGAAGAAGAAATATCTCGAAATATGTCCGTTAGGCCACTTCCCTTGAGATAAATCTGCAAATATCTCGGAAACGAAGCGAGCTATGGCAAAATGTTAAGAGACCTTTTTTGTAGAGAATTAAGTTTCCTACTTTTTATGCTCTATGATATTTTTCGATCAGATGCGTAGTTCTCCCGATATATCAAGATATTTAAAAGTTCCGAGGCCGCACCAACATAATAGAGATACAGAAACACCGTGGCCCCTTTCTTTGAGATAACTCTGCACTATTGCGAGCTGCAAATGCCACTTCCAGCTTAGCTGTGCAGAAGAAGAACAACAAGAAGAAGAAATATCTCGAAATATGTCCGCCAGGCCCCTTCCCTTGAGATAAATCTGCAAATATCTCGGAAACGAAGCGAGCTATGGCAAAATGTGGAGAGACATTATTTGTAGAGAATTAAGTTTCCTACTTTTTATGTTCTATGATATTTTTTGATCAGATGCGTAGTTCTCGAGATATATCAAGATATTTAAAAGTTCCGAAGCCGCACCAACATAATAGAGATACAGAAACACCGTGGCCCCTTTCTTTGAGATATCTCTGCGCTATTGCGAGCTGGAAATGCCACTTCCAGTTTAGCTGTACAGAAGAAGAACAACAAGAAGAAGAAATATCTCGAAATATGTCCGTCAGGACCCTTCCCTTGAGATAAATCTGCAAATATCTCGGAAACGAAGCGAGCTATGGCAAAACGTTAAGAGACCTTTTTTGTAGAGAATTATGTTTCCTACAATTTATGTTCTATGATATTTTTTGATCAGAAGCGTAGTTTTCGAGATATATCGAGATATTTAGAACTTCCGAAGCCGCACCAACATAATAGAGATACAGAAACACCGTGGCCCCTTTCTTTGAGAAAACTCTGCACTATTGCGAGCTGCAAATGCCACTTCCAGCTTAGCTGTGCAGAAGAAGAACAACAAGAAGAAGAAATATCTCGAAATATGTCCGTCAGGCCCCTTCCCTTGAGATAAATCTGCAAATATCTCGGAAACGAAGCGAGCCATGGCAAAATGTGGAGAGACCTTATTTGTAGAGAATTAAGTTTCCTACTTTTTATGTTCTATGATATTATTTGATCAGATGCGTAGTTCTCGAGATATATCGAGATATTTAAAAGATCCGAAGCCGCACCAACATAATAGAGATACAGAAACACCGTGGCCCCTTTCTTTGAGATAACTCTGCACTATTGCGAGCTGCAAATGCCACTTCCAGCTTAGCTGTGCAGAAGAAGAACAACAAGAAGAAGAAATATCTCGAAATATGTCCGTCAGGCCCCTTCCCTTGAGATATATCTGCAAATATCTCGGAAACGAAACGAGCTATGGCAAAATCTTAAAAGACCTTTTTTGTAGAGAACTATGTTTCCTACAATTTATGTTCTATGATATTTTTTGATCAGAAGCGTAGTTTTCGAGATATATCGAGATATTTAAAAGTTCCGAAGCCGCACCAACATAATAGAGATACAGAAACACCGTGGCCCCTTTCTTTGAGATAACTCTGCACTAGTGCGAGCCGCAAATGCCACTTCCAGCTTAGCTGTGCAGAAGAAGAACAACAAGAAGAAGAAATATCTCGAAATATGTCCGTCAGGCCCCTTCCCTCGAGATAAATCTGCAAATATCTCGGAAACGATGCGAGATATGGCAAAATGTTAAGAGACCTTTTTTGTAGAGAATTATGTTTCCTACAATTTATGTTCTATGATATTTTTTGATCAGAAGCGTAGTTTTCGAGATATATCGAGATATTTAAAAGTTCCGAAGCCGCACCAACATAGTAGAGGTACAGAAACACCGTGGCCCCTTTCTTTGAGATAACTCTGCGCTATTGCGAGCTGTACATGCCACGTCCAGCTTAGCTGTGCAGAAGAAGAACAACAAGAAGAAGAAATATCTCGAAATATGTCCGTTAGGCCACTTCCCTTGAGATAAATCTGCAAATATCTCGGAAACGGAGCGAGGTATGGCAAAACGTTGAGAGACCTTTTTTGTAGAGAATTATGTTTCCTACAATTTATGTTCTATGATATTTTTTGATCAGAAGCGTAGTTTTCGAGATATATCGAGATATTTAGAACTTCCGAAGCCGCACCAACATAATAGAGATACAGAAACACCGTGGCCCCTTTCTTTGAGATAACTCTGCACTATTGCGAGCTGTACATGCCACGTCCAGCTTAGCTGTGCAGAAGAAGAACAACAAGAAGAAGAAATATCTCGAAATATGTCCGTTAGGCCACTTCCCTTGAGATAAATCTGCAAATATCTCGGAAACGAAGCGAGCTATGGCAAAATGTTAAGAGACCTTTTTTGTAGAGAATTAAGTTTCCTACTTTTTATGCTCTATGATATTTTTCGATCAGATGCGTAGTTCTCCCGATATATCAAGATATTTAAAAGTTCCGAGGCCGCACCAACATAATAGAGATACAGAAACACCGTGGCCCCTTTCTTTGAGATAACTCTGCACTATTGCGAGCTGCAAATGCCACTTCCAGCTTAGCTGTGCAGAAGAAGAACAACAAGAAGAAGAAATATCTCGAAATATGTCCGTCAGGCCCCTTCCCTTGAGATAAATCTGCAAATATCTCGGAAACGAAGCGAGCCATGGCAAAATGTGGAGAGACCTTATTTGTAGAGAATTAAGTTTCCTACTTTTTATGTTCTATGATATTATTTGATCAGATGCGTAGTTCTCGAGATATATCGAGATATTTAAAAGATCCGAAGCCGCACCAACATAATAGAGATACAGAAACACCGTGGCCCCTTTCTTTGAGATAACTCTGCACTATTGCGAGCTGCAAATGCCACTTCCAGCTTAGCTGTGCAGAAGAAGAACAACAAGAAGAAGAAATATCTCGAAATATGTCCGTCAGGCCCCTTCCCTTGAGATAAATCTGCAAATATCTCGGAAACGAAGCGAGCCATGGCAAAATGTGGAGAGACCTTATTTGTAGAGAATTAAGTTTCCTACTTTTTATGTTCTATGATATTATTTGATCAGATGCGTAGTTCTCGAGATATATCGAGATATTTAAAAGATCCGAAGCCGCACCAACATAATAGAGATACAGAAACACCGTGGCCCCTTTCTTTGAGATAACTCTGCACTATTGCGAGCTGCAAATGCCACTTCCAGCTTAGCTGTGCAGAAGAAGAACAACAAGAAGAAGAAATATCTCGAAATATGTCCGTCAGGCCCCTTCCCTTGAGATATATCTGCAAATATCTCGGAAACGAAACGAGCTATGGCAAAATCTTAAAAGACCTTTTTTGTAGAGAACTATGTTTCCTACAATTTATGTTCTATGATATTTTTTGATCAGAAGCGTAGTTTTCGAGATATATCGAGATATTTAAAAGTTCCGAAGCCGCACCAACATAATAGAGATACAGAAACACCGTGGCCCCTTTCTTTGAGATAACTCTGCACTAGTGCGAGCCGCAAATGCCACTTCCAGCTTAGCTGTGCAGAAGAAGAACAACAAGAAGAAGAAATATCTCGAAATATGTCCGTCAGGCCCCTTCCCTCGAGATAAATCTGCAAATATCTCGGAAACGATGCGAGCTATGGCAAAACGTTAAGAGACCTTTTTTGTAGAGAATTATGTTTCCTACAATTTATGTTCTATGATATTTTTTGATCAGAAGCGTAGTTTTCGAGATATATCGAGATATTTAAAAGTTCCGAAGCCGCACCAACATAGTAGAGGTACAGAAACACCGTGGCCCCTTTCTTTGAGATAACTCTGCGCTATTGCGAGCTGTACATGCCACGTCCAGCTTAGCTGTGCAGAAGAAGAACAACAAGAAGAAGAAATATCTCGAAATATGTCCGTTAGGCCACTTCCCTTGAGATAAATCTGCAAATATCTCGGAAACGAAGCGAGGTATGGCAAAACGTTGAGAGACCTTTTTTGTAGAGAATTATGTTTCCTACAATTTATGTTCTATGATATTTTTTGATCAGAAGCGTAGTTTTCGAGATATATCGAGATATTTAGAACTTCCGAAGCCGCACCAACATAATAGAGATACAGAAACACCGTGGCCCCTTTCTTTGAGATAACTCTGCACTATTGCGAGCTGTACATGCCACGTCCAGCTTAGCTGTGCAGAAGAAGAACAACAAGAAGAAGAAATATCTCGAAATATGTCCGTTAGGCCACTTCCCTTGAGATAAATCTGCAAATATCTCGGAAACGAAGCGAGCTATGGCAAAATGTTAAGAGACCTTTTTTGTAGAGAATTAAGTTTCCTACTTTTTATGCTCTATGATATTTTTCGATCAGATGCGTAGTTCTCCCGATATATCAAGATATTTAAAAGTTCCGAGGCCGCACCAACATAATAGAGATACAGAAACACCGTGGCCCCTTTCTTTGAGATAACTCTGCACTATTGCGAGCTGCAAATGCCACTTCCAGCTTAGCTGTGCAGAAGAAGAACAACAAGAAGAAGAAATATCTCGAAATATGTCCGCCAGGCCCCTTCCCTTGAGATAAATCTGCAAATATCTCGGAAACGAAGCGAGCTATGGCAAAATGTGGAGAGACATTATTTGTAGAGAATTAAGTTTCCCACTTTTTATGTTCTATGATATTTTTTGATCAGATGCGTAGTTCTCGAGATATATCAAGATATTTAAAAGTTCCGAAGCCGCACCAACATAATAGAGATACAGAAACACCGTGGCCCCTTTCTTTGAGATATCTCTGCGCTATTGCGAGCTGGAAATGCCACTTCCAGTTTAGCTGTACAGAAGAAGAACAACAAGAAGAAGAAATATCTCGAAATATGTCCGTCAGGACCCTTCCCTTGAGATAAATCTGCAAATATCTCGGAAACGAAGCGAGCTATGGCAAAACGTTAAGAGACCTTTTTTGTAGAGAATTATGTTTCCTACAATTTATGTTCTATGATATTTTTTGATCAGAAGCGTAGTTTTCGAGATATATCGAGATATTTAGAACTTCCGAAGCCGCACCAACATAATAGAGATACAGAAACACCGTGGCCCCTTTCTTTGAGAAAACTCTGCACTATTGCGAGCTGCAAATGCCACTTCCAGCTTAGCTGTGCAGAAGAAGAACAACAAGAAGAAGAAATATCTCGAAATATGTCCGTCAGGCCCCTTCCCTTGAGATAAATCTGCAAATATCTCGGAAACGAAGCGAGCCATGGCAAAATGTGGAGAGACCTTATTTGTAGAGAATTAAGTTTCCTACTTTTTATGTTCTATGATATTATTTGATCAGATGCGTAGTTCTCGAGATATATCGAGATATTTAAAAGATCCGAAGCCGCACCAACATAATAGAGATACAGAAACACCGTGGCCCCTTTCTTTGAGATAACTCTGCACTATTGCGAGCTGCAAATGCCACTTCCAGCTTAGCTGTGCAGAAGAAGAACAACAAGAAGAAGAAATATCTCGAAATATGTCCGTCAGGCCCCTTCCCTTGAGATATATCTGCAAATATCTCGGAAACGAAACGAGCTATGGCAAAATCTTAAAAGACCTTTTTTGTAGAGAACTATGTTTCCTACAATTTATGTTCTATGATATTTTTTGATCAGAAGCGTAGTTTTCGAGATATATCGAGATATTTAAAAGTTCCGAAGCCGCACCAACATAATAGAGATACAGAAACACCGTGGCCCCTTTCTTTGAGATAACTCTGCACTAGTGCGAGCCGCAAATGCCACTTCCAGCTTAGCTGTGCAGAAGAAGAACAACAAGAAGAAGAAATATCTCGAAATATGTCCGTCAGGCCCCTTCCCTCGAGATAAATCTGCAAATATCTCGGAAACGATGCGAGCTATGGCAAAACGTTAAGAGACCTTTTTTGTAGAGAATTATGTTTCCTACAATTTATGTTCTATGATATTTTTTGATCAGAAGCGTAGTTTTCGAGATATATCGAGATATTTAAAAGTTCCGAAGCCGCACCAACATAGTAGAGGTACAGAAACACCGTGGCCCCTTTCTTTGAGATAACTCTGCGCTATTGCGAGCTGGAAATGCCACTTCCAGTTTAGCTGTACAGAAGAAGAACAACAAGAAGAAGAAATATCTAGAAATATGTCCGTCAGGCCCCTTCCCTTGAGATAAATCTGCAAATATCTCGGAAACGAAGCGAGCAATGGCAAAATGTTAAGAGACTTTATTTGTAGAGAATTAAGTTTCCCACTTTTTATGTTCTATGATATTTTTTGATCAGATGCGTAGTTCTCGAGATGTATCAAGATATTTAAAAGTTCCGAAGCCGCACCAACATAATAAAGATACAGAAACACCGTGGCCCCTTTCTTTGAGATAACTCTGCACTATTGCGAGCTGCAAATGCCACTTCCAGCTTAGCTGTGCAGAAGAAGAACAACAAGAAGAAGAAATATCTCGAAATATGTCCGTCAGGCCCCTTTCTTTGAGATAACTCTGCACTATTGCGAGCTGTACATGCCACGTCCAGCTTAGCTGTGCAGAAGAAGAACAACAAGAAGAAGAAATATCTCGAAATATGTCCGTTAGGCCACTTCCCTTGAGATAAATCTGCAAATATCTCGGAAACGAAGCGAGGTATGGCAAAACGTTAAGAGACCTTTTTTGTAGAGAATTATGTTTCCTACAATTTATGTTCTATGATATTTTTTGATCAGAAGCGTAGTTTTCGAGATATATCGAGATATTTAGAACTTCCGAAGCCGCACCAACATAATAGAGATACAGAAACACCGTGGCCCCTTTCTTTGAGATAACTCTGCACTATTGCGAGCTGTACATGCCACGTCCAGCTTAGCTGTGCAGAAGAAGAACAACAAGAAGAAGAAATATCTCGAAATATGTCCGTTAGGCCACTTCCCTTGAGATAAATCTGCAAATATCTCGGAAACGAAGCGAGCTATGGCAAAACGTTAAGAGACCTTTTTTGTAGAGAATTATGTTTCCTACAATTTATGTTCTATGATATTTTTTGATCAGAAGCGTAGTTTTCGAGATATATCGAGATATTTAGAACTTCCGAAGCCGCACCAACATAATAGAGATACAGAAACACCGTGGCCCCTTTCTTTGAGAAAACTCTGCACTATTGCGAGCTGCAAATGCCACTTCCAGCTTAGCTGTGCAGAAGAAGAACAACAAGAAGAAGAAATATCTCGAAATATGTCCGTCAGGCCCCTTCCCTTGAGATAAATCTGCAAATATCTCGGAAACGAAGCGAGCCATGGCAAAATGTGGAGAGACCTTATTTGTAGAGAATTAAGTTTCCTACTTTTTATGTTCTATGATATTATTTGATCAGATGCGTAGTTCTCGAGATATATCGAGATATTTAAAAGATCCGAAGCCGCACCAACATAATAGAGATACAGAAACACCGTGGCCCCTTTCTTTGAGATAACTCTGCACTATTGCGAGCTGCAAATGCCACTTCCAGCTTAGCTGTGCAGAAGAAGAACAACAAGAAGAAGAAATATCTCGAAATATGTCCGTCAGGCCCCTTCCCTTGAGATATATCTGCAAATATCTCGGAAACGAAACGAGCTATGGCAAAATCTTAAAAGACCTTTTTTGTAGAGAACTATGTTTCCTACAATTTATGTTCTATGATATTTTTTGATCAGAAGCGTAGTTTTCGAGATATATCGAGATATTTAAAAGTTCCGAAGCCGCACCAACATAATAGAGATACAGAAACACCGTGGCCCCTTTCTTTGAGATAACTCTGCACTAGTGCGAGCCGCAAATGCCACTTCCAGCTTAGCTGTGCAGAAGAAGAACAACAAGAAGAAGAAATATCTCGAAATATGTCCGTCAGGCCCCTTCCCTCGAGATAAATCTGCAAATATCTCGGAAACGATGCGAGCTATGGCAAAACGTTAAGAGACCTTTTTTGTAGAGAATTATGTTTCCTACAATTTATGTTCTATGATATTTTTTGATCAGAAGCGTAGTTTTCGAGATATATCGAGATATTTAAAAGTTCCGAAGCCGCACCAACATAGTAGAGGTACAGAAACACCGTGGCCCCTATCTTTGAGATAACTCTGCGCTATTGCGAGCTGGAAATGCCACTTCCAGTTTAGCTGTACAGAAGAAGAACAACAAGAAGAAGAAATATCTAGAAATATGTCCGTCAGGCCCCTTCCCTTGAGATTAATCTGCAAATATCTCGGAAACGAAGCGAGCAATGGCAAAATGTTAAGAGACTTTATTTGTAGAGAATTAAGTTTCCCACTTTTTATGTTCTATGATATTTTTTGATCAGATGCGTAGTTCTCGAGATGTATCAAGATATTTAAAAGTTCCGAAGCCGCACCAACATAATAAAGATACAGAAACACCGTGGCCCCTTTCTTTGAGATAACTCTGCACTATTGCGAGCTGCAAATGCCACTTCCAGCTTAGCTGTGCAGAAGAAGAACAACAAGAAGAAGAAATATCTCGAAATATGTCCGTCAGGCCCCTTTCTTTGAGATAACTCTGCACTATTGCGAGCTGTACATGCCACGTCCAGCTTAGCTGTGCAGAAGAAGAACAACAAGAAGAAGAAATATCTCGAAATATGTCCGTTAGGCCACTTCCCTTGAGATAAATCTGCAAATATCTCGGAAACGAAGCGAGGTATGGCAAAACGTTAAGAGACCTTTTTTGTAGAGAATTATGTTTCCTACAATTTATGTTCTATGATATTTTTTGATCAGAAGCGTAGTTTTCGAGATATATCGAGATATTTAGAACTTCCGAAGCCGCACCAACATAATAGAGATACAGAAACACCGTGGCCCCTTTCTTTGAGATAACTCTGCACTATTGCGAGCTGTACATGCCACGTCCAGCTTAGCTGTGCAGAAGAAGAACAACAAGAAGAAGAAATATCTCGAAATATGTCCGTTAGGCCACTTCCCTTGAGATAAATCTGCAAATATCTCGGAAACGAAGCGAGCTATGGCAAAATGTTAAGAGACCTTTTTTGTAGAGAATTAAGTTTCCTACTTTTTATGTTCTATGATATTTTTCGATCAGATGCGTAGTTCTCCCGATATATCAAGATATTTAAAAGTTCCGAGGCCGCACCAACATAATAGAGATACAGAAACACCGTGGCCCCTTTCTTTGAGATAACTCTGCACTATTGCGAGCTGCAAATGCCACTTCCAGCTTAGCTGTGCAGAAGAAGAACAACAAGAAGAAGAAATATCTCGAAATATGTCCGCCAGGCCCCTTCCCTTGAGATAAATCTGCAAATATCTCGGAAACGAAGCGAGCTATTGCAAAACGTTAAGAGACCTTTTTTGTAGAGAATTATGTTTCCTACAATTTATGTTCTATGATATTTTTTGATCAGAAGCGTAGTTTTCGAGATATATCGAGATATTTAGAACTTCCGAAGCCGCACCAACATAATAGAGATACAGAAACACCGTGGCCCCTTTCTTTGAGAAAACTCTGCACTATTGCGAGCTGCAAATGCCACTTCCAGCTTAGCTGTGCAGAAGAAGAACAACAAGAAGAAGAAATATCTCGAAATATGTCCGTCAGGCCCCTTCCCTTGAGATAAATCTGCAAATATCTCGGAAACGAAGCGAGCCATGGCAAAATGTGGAGAGACCTTATTTGTAGAGAATTGAGTTTCCTACTTTTTATGTTCTATGATATTATTTGATCAGATGCGTAGTTCTCGAGATATATCGAGATATTTAAAAGATCCGAAGCCGCACCAACATAATAGAGATACAGAAACACCGTGGCCCCTTTCTTTGAGATAACTCTGCACTATTGCGAGCTGCAAATGCCACTTCCAGCTTAGTTGTGCAGAAGAAGAACAACAAGAAGAAGAAATATCTCGAAATATGTCCGTCAGGCCCCTTCCCTTGAGATAAATCTGCAAATATCTCGGAAACGAAGCGAGCTATGGCAAAATGTGGAGAGACCTTATTTGTAGAGAATTAAGTTTCCTACTTTTTATGTTCTATGATATTATTTGATCAGATGCGTAGTTCTCGAGATATATCGAGATATTTAAAAGATCCGAAGCCGCACCAACATAATAGAGATATAGAAACACCGTGGCCCCGTTCTTTGAGATAACTCTGCACTATTGCGAGCTGCAAATGCCACCTCCAGCTTAGCTGTGCAGAAGAAGAACAACAAGAAGAAGAAATATCTCGAAATATGTCCGCCAGGCCCCTTCCCTTGAGATAAATCTGCAAATATCGCGGAAACGAAGCGAGCTATGGCAAAATGTTAAGAGACCTTTTTTGTAGAGAATTATGTTTCCTACAATTTATGTTCTATGATATTTTTTGATCAGAAGCGTAGTTTTCGAGATATATCGAGATATTTAGAACTTCCGAAGCCGCACCAACATAATAGAGATACAGAAACACCGTGGCCCCTTTCTTTGAGAAAACTCTGCACTATTGCGAGCTGCAAATGCCACTTCCAGCTTAGCTGTGCAGAAGAAGAACAACAAGAAGAAGAAATATCTCGAAACATGTCCGTCAGGCCCCTTCCCTTGAGATAAATCTGCAAATATCTCGGAAACGAAGCGAGCTATGGCAAAATGTTGAGAGACCTTATTTGTAGAGAATTAAGTTTCCTACTTTTTATGTTCTATGATATTATTTGATCAGATGCGTAGTTCTCGAGATATATCGAGATATTTAAAAGATCCGAAGCCGCACCAACATAATAGAGATACAGAAACACCGTGGCCCCTTTCTTTGAGATAACTCTGCACTAGTGCGAGCCGCAAATGCCGCTTCCAGCTTAGCCGTGCAGAAGAAGAACAACAAGAAGAAGAAATATCTCGAAATATGTCCGTCAGGCCCCTTCCCTCGAGATAAATCTGCAAATATCTCGGAAACGAATCGAGCTATGGCAAAATGTTAAGAGACCTTTTTTGTAGGGAATTAAGTTTCCTACTTTTTATGTTGTATGATATTTTTTGATCAGATGCGTAGTTCTCGAGATATATCAAGATATTTAAAAGTTCCGAAGCCGCACCAACATAATAGTGATACAGAAACACCGTGGCCCCTTTCTTTGAGATAACTCTGCACTATTGCGAGCTGCAAATGCCACTTCCAGCTTAGCTGTGCAGAAGAAGAACAACAAGAAGAAGAAATATCTCGAAATATGACCGTCAGGACCCTTCCCTTGAGATAAATCTGCAAATATCTCGGAAACGAAGCGAGCCATGGCAAAATGTTAAGAGACCTTTTTTGTAGAGAATTAAGTTTCCTACTTTTTATGTTCTATGATATTTTTTGATCAGATGCGTAGTTCTCGAGATGTATCAAGATATTTTAAAGTTCCGAAGCCGCACCAACATAATAGAGATACAGAAACACCGTGGCCCCTTTCTTTGAGATAACTCTGCACTATTGCGAGCTGGAAATGCCACTTCCAGTTTAGTTGTGCAGAAGAAGAACAACAAGAAGAAGAAATATCTCGAAATATGTCCGTCAGGACCCTTCCCTTGAGATAAATCTGCAAATATCTCGGAAACGAAGCGAGCTATGGCAAAATGTTAAGAGACCTTTTTTGTAGAGAATTAAGTTTCCTACAATTTATGTTCTATGATATTTTTTGATCAGAAGCGTAGTTTTCGAGATATATCGAGATATTTAAAAGTTCCGAAGCCGCACCAACATAGTAGAGATACAGAAACACCGTGGCCCCTTTCTTTGAGATAACTCTGCGCTATTGCGAGCTGGAAATGCCACTTCCAGTTTAGCTGTACAGAAGAAGAACAACAAGAAGAAGAAATATCTAGAAATATGTCCGTCAGGACCCTTCCCTTGAGATAAATCTGCAAATATCTCGGAAACGAAGCGAGCTATGGCAAAATGTTAAGAGACCTTTTTTGTAGAGAATTAAGTTTCCTACTTTTTATGTTCTATGATATTTTTCGATCAGATGCGTAGTTCTCCCGATATATCAAGATATTTAAAAGTTCCGAAGCCGCACCAACATAATAGAGATACAGAAACACCGTGGCCCCTTTCTTTGAGATAACTCTGCACTATTGCGAGCTTCAAATGCCACTTCGAGCTTAGCTGTGCCGAAGAAGAACAACAAGAAGAAGAAATATCTCGAAATATGTCCGTTAGGCCCCTTCCCTTGAGATAAATCTGCAAATATCTCGGAAACGAAGCGAGCTATGGCAAAATGTTAAGAGACCTTATTTGTAGAGAATTAAGTTTCCTACTTTTTATGTTCTATGATATTATTTGATCAGATGCGTAGTTCTCGAGATATATCGAGATATTTAAAAGATCCGAAGCCGCACCAACATAATAGAGATACAGAAACACCGTGGCCCCGTTCTTTGAGATAACTCTGCACTATTGCGAGCTGCAAATGCCACTTCCAGCTTAGCTGTGCAGAAGAAGAACAACAAGAAGAAGAAATATCTCGAAATATGTCCGCCAGGCCCCTTCCCTTGAGATAAATCTGCAAATATCTCGGAAACGAAGCGAGCTATGGCAAAATGTGGAGAGACATTATTTGTAGAGAATTAAGTTTCCTACTTTTTATGTTCTATGATATTTTTTGATCAGATGCGTAGTTCTCGAGATATATCAAGATATTTAAAAGTTCCGAAGCCGCACCAACATAATAGAGATACAGAAACACCGTGCCCCTTTCTTTGAGATATCTCTGCGCTATTGCGAGCTGGAAATGCCACTTCCAGTTTAGCTGTACAGAAGAAGAACAACAAGAAGAAGAAATATCTCGAAATATGTCCGTCAGGACCCTTCCCTTGAGATAAATCTGCAAATATCTCGGAAACGAAGCGAGCTATTGCAAAACGTTAAGAGACCTTTTTTGTAGAGAATTATGTTTCCTACAATTTATGTTCTATGATATTTTTTGATCAGAAGCGTAGTTTTCGAGATATATCGAGATATTTAGAACTTCCGAAGCCGCACCAACATAATAGAGATACAGAAACACCGTGGCCCCTTTCTTTGAGAAAACTCTGCACTATTGCGAGCTGCAAATGCCACTTCCAGCTTAGCTGTGCAGAAGAAGAACAACAAGAAGAAGAAATATCTCGAAATATGTCCGTCAGGCCCCTTCCCTTGAGATAAATCTGCAAATATCTCGGAAACGAAGCGAGCCATGGCAAAATGTGGAGAGACCTTATTTGTAGAGAATTAAGTTTCCTACTTTTTATGTTCTATGATATTATTTGATCAGATGCGTAGTTCTCGAGATATATCGAGATATTTAAAAGATCCGAAGCCGCACCAACATAATAGAGATACAGAAACACCGTGGCCCCTTTCTTTGAGATAACTCTGCACTAGTGCGAGCCGCAAATGCCGCTTCCAGCTTAGCCGTGCAGAAGAAGAACAACAAGAAGAAGAAATATCTCGAAATATGTCCGTCAGGCCCCTTCCCTCGAGATAAATCTGCAAATATCTCGGAAACGAAGCGAGCTATGGCAAAATGTTAAGAGACCTTTTTTGTAGGGAATTAAGTTTCCTACTTTTTATGTTGTATGATATTTTTTGATCAGATGCGTAGTTCTCGAGATATATCAAGATATTTAAAAGTTCCGAAGCCGCACCAACATAATAGAGATACAGAAACACCGTGGCCCCTTTCTTTGAGATAACTCTGCACTATTGCGAGCTGCAAATGCCACTTCCAGCTTAGCTGTGCAGAAGAAGAACAACAAGAAGAAGAAATATCTCGAAATATGACCGTCAGGACCCTTCCCTTGAGATAAATCTGCAAATATCTCGGAAACGAAGCGAGCCATGGCAAAATGTTAAGAGACCTTTTTTGTAGAGAATTAAGTTTCCTACTTTTTATGTTCTATGATATTTTTTGATCAGATGCGTAGTTCTCGACATGTATGAAGATATTTTAAAGTTCCGAAGCCGCACCAACATAATAGAGATACAGAAACACCGTGGCCCCTTTCTTTGAGATAACTCTGCACTATTGCGAGCTGGAAATGCCACTTCCAGTTTAGTTGTGCAGAAGAAGAACAACAAGAAGAAGAAATATCTCGAAATATGTCCGTCAGGACCCTTCCCTTGAGATAAATCTGCAAATATCTCGGAAACGAAGCGAGCTATGGCAAAATGTTAAGAGACCTTTTTTGTAGAGAATTAAGTTTCCTACAATTTATGTTCTATGATATTTTTTGATCAGAAGCGTAGTTTTCGAGATATATCGAGATATTTAAAAGTTCCGAAGCCGCACCAACATAATAGAGATACAGAAACACCGTGGCCCCTTTCTTTGAGATAACTCTGCACTAGTGCGAGCCGCAAATGCCACTTCCAGCTTAGCTGTGCAGAAGAAGAACAACAAGAAGAAGAAATATCTCGAAATATGTCCGTCAGGCCCCTTCCCTCGAGATAAATCTGCAAATATCTCGGAAACGAAGCGAGCTATGGCAAAATGTTAAGAGACCTTTTTTGTAGAGAATTAAGTTTCCTACTTTTTATGTTCTATGATATTTTTTGATCCGAAGCGTAGTTTTCGAGATATATCGAGATATTTAAAAGTTCCGAAGCCGCACCAACATAATAGAGATACAGAAACACCGTGGCCCCTTTCTTTCAGATAACTCTGCACTATTGCGAGCTGGAAATGCCACTTCCAGTTTAGCTGTGCAGAAGAAGCACAACAAGAAGAAGAAATATCTCGAAATATGTCCGTCAGGCCCCTTCCCTTGAGATAAATCTGCAAATATCTCGGAAACGAAGCGAGCTATGGCAAAATGTTAAGAGACTTTATTTGTAGACAATTAAGTTTCCTACTTTTTACGTTCTATGATATTTTTTGATCAGATGCGTAGTTCTCGAGATATATCAAGATATTTTAAAGTTCCGAAGCCGCACCAACATAATAGAGATACAGAAACACCGTGGCCCCTTTCTTTGAGATAACTCTGCACTAGTGCGAGCCGCAAATGCCACTTCCAGCTTAGCTGTGCAGAAGAAGAACAACAAGAAGAAGAAATATCTCGAAATATGTCCGTCAGGCCCCTTCCCTTGAGATATATCTGCAAATATCTCGGAAACGAAACGAGCTATGGCAAAATGTTAAGAGACCTTTTTTGTAGAGAATTATGTTTCCTACAATTTATGTTCTATGATATTTTTTGATCAGAAGCGTAGTTTTCGAGATATATCGAGATATTCAAAAGTTCCGAAGCCGCACCAACATAATAGAGATACAGAAACACCGTGGCCCCTTTCTTCGAGATAACTCTGCACTAGTGCGAGCCGCAAATGCCGCTTCCAGCTTAGCTGTGCAGAAGAAGAACAACAAGAAGAAGAAATATCTCGAAATATGTCCGTCAGGCCCCTTCCCTCGAGATAAATCTGCAAATATCTCGGAAACGAAGCGAGCTATGGCAAAATGTTGAGAGAACTTTTTTGTAGAGAATTAAGTTTCCTACTTTTTATGTTCTATGACATTTGTTGATCAGGTGCGTAGTTCTCGAGATATATGAAGATATTTAAAAGTTCCGAAGCCGCACCAACATAATAGAGATACAGAAACACCGTGGCCCCTTTCTTTGAGATAACTCTGCACTAGTGCGAGCCGCAAATGCCACTTCCAGCTTAGCTGTGCAGAAGAAGAACAACAAGAAGAAGAAATATCTCGAAATATGTCCGTCAGGCCCCTTCCCTCGAGATAAATCTGCAAATATCTCGGAAACGATGCGAGCTATGGCAAAACGTTAAGAGACCTTTTTTGTAGAGAATTATGTTTCCTACAATTTATGTTCTATGATATTTTTTGATCAGAAGCGTAGTTTTCGAGATATATCGAGATATTTAAAAGTTCCGAAGCCGCACCAACATAGTAGAGATACAGAAACACCGTGGCCCCTTTCTTTGAGATAACTCTGCGCTATTGCGAGCTGGAAATGCCACTTCCAGTTTAGCTGTACAGAAGAAGAACAACAAGAAGAAGAAATATCTAGAAATATGTCCGTCAGGCCCCTTCCCTTGAGATAAATCTGCAAATATCTCGGAAACGAAGCGAGCTATGGCAAAATGTTAAGAGACTTTATTTGTAGAGAATTAAGTTTCCCACTTTTTATGTTCTATGATATTTTTTGATCAGATGCGTAGTTCTCAAGATGTATCAAGATATTTAAAAGTTCCGAAGCCGCACCAACATAATAAAGATACAGAAACACCGTGGCCCCTTTCTTTGAGATAACTCTGCACTATTGCGAGCTGCAAATGCCACTTCCAGCTTAGCTGTGCAGAAGAAGAACAACAAGAAGAAGAAATATCTCGAAATATGTCCGTCAGGCCCCTTTCTTTGAGATAACTCTGCACTATTGCGAGCTGTACATGCCACTTCCAGCTTAGCTGTGCAGAAGAAGAACAACAAGAAGAAGAAATATCTCGAAATATGTCCGTTAGGCCACTTCCCTTGAGATAAATCTGCAAATATCTCGGAAACGAAGCGAGGTATGGCAAAACGTTAAGAGACCTTTTTTGTAGAGAATTATGTTTCCTACAATTTATGTTCTATGATATTTTTTGATCAGAAGCGTAGTTTTCGAGATATATCGAGATATTTAGAACTTCCGAAGCCGCACCAACATAATAGAGATACAGAAACACCGTGGCCCCTTTCTTTGAGAAAACTCTGCACTATTGCGAGCTGCAAATGCCACTTCCAGCTTAGCTGTGCAGAAGAAGAACAACAAGAAGAAGAAATATCTCGAAATATGTCCGTTAGGCCCCTTCCCTTGAGATAAATCTGCAAATATCTCGGAAACGAAGCGAGCTATGGCAAAATGTTAAGAGACCTTATTTGTAGAGAATTAAGTTTCCTACTTTTTATGTTCTATGATATTATTTGATCAGATGCGTAGTTCTCGAGATATATCGAGATATTTAAAAGATCCGAAGCCGCACCAACATAATAGAGATACAGAAACACCGTGGCCCCGTTCTTTGAGATAACTCTGCACTATTGCGAGCTGCAAATGCCACTTCCAGCTTAGCTGTGCAGAAGAAGAACAACAAGAAGAAGAAATATCTCGAAATATGTCCGCCAGGCCCCTTCCCTTGAGATAAATCTGCAAATATCTCGGAAACGAAGCGAGCTATGGCAAAATGTTAAGAGACCTTTTTTGTAGAGAATTAAGTTTCCTACTTTTTATGTTCTATGATATTTTTTGATCAGATGCGTAGTTCTCGAGATATATCAAGATATTTAAAAGTTCCGAAGCCGCACCAACATAATAGAGATACAGAAACACCGTGGCCCCTTTCTTTGAGATAACTCTGCGCTATTGCGAGCTGGAAATGCCACTTCCAGTTTAGCTGTGCAGAAGAAGAACAACAAGAAGAAGAAATATCTCGAAATATGTCCGTCAGGCCCCTTCCCTTGAGATATATCTGCAAATATCTCGGAAACGAAACGAGCTATGGCAAAATCTTAAAAGACCTTTTTTGTAGAGAACTATGTTTCCTACAATTTATGTTCTATGATATTTTTTGATCAGAAGCGTAGTTTTCGAGATATATCGAGATATTTAAAAGTTCCGAAGCCGCACCAACATAATAGAGATACAGAAACACCGTGGCCCCTTTCTTTGAGATAACTCTGCACTAGTGCGAGCCGCAAATGCCACTTCTAGCTTAGCTGTGCAGAAGAAGAACAACAAGAAGAAGAAATATCTCGAAATATGTCCGTCAGGCCCCTTCCCTCGAGATAAATCTGCAAATATCTCGGAAACGAAGCGAGCTATGGCAAAATGTTAAGAGACCTTTTTTGTAGAGAATTAAGTTTCCTACTTTTCATGTTCTATGATATTTTTTGATCCGAAGCGTAGTTTTCGAGATATATCGAGATATTTAAAAGTTCCGAAGCCGCACCAACATAATAGAGATACAGAAACACCGTGGCCCCTTTCTTTCAGATAACTCTGCACTATTGCGAGCTGGAAATGCCACTTCCAGTTTAGCTGTGCAGAAGAAGAACAACAAGAAGAAGAAATATCTCGAAATATGTCCGTCAGGCCCCTTCCCTTGAGATAAATCTGCAAATATCTCGGAAACGAAGCGAGCTATGGCAAAATGTTAAGAGACTTTATTTGTAGACAATTAAGTTTCCTACTTTTTACGTTCTATGATATTTTTTGATCAGATGCGTAGTTCTCGAGATATATCAAGATATTTTAAAGTTCCGAAGCCGCACCAACATAATAGAGATACAGAAACACCGTGGCCCCTTTCTTTGAGATAACTCTGCACTAGTGCGAGCCGCAAATGCCACTTCCAGCTTAGCTGTGCAGAAGAAGAACAACAAGAAGAAGAAATATCTCGAAATATGTCCGTCAGGCCCCTTCCCTTGAGATATATCTGCAAATATCTCGGAAACGAAACGAGCTATGGCAAAATCTTAAAAGACCTTTTTTGTAGAGAACTATGTTTCCTACAATTTATGTTCTATGATATTTTTTTGATCAGAAGCGTACTTTTCGAGATATATCGAGATATTTAAAAGTTCCGAAGCCGCACCAACATAATAGAGATACAGAAACACCGTGGCCCCTTTCTTCGAGATAACTCTGCACTAGTGCGAGCCGCAAATGCCACTTCCAGCTTAGCTGTGCAGAAGAAGAACAACAAGAAGAAGAAATATCTCGAAATATGTCCGTCAGGCCCCTTCCCTCGAGATAAATCTGCAAATATCTCGGAAACGAAGCGAGCTATGGCAAAATGTTAAGAGACCTTTTTTGTAGAGAATTAAGTTTCCTACTTTTTATGTTCTATGATATTTTTTGATCCGAAGCGTAGTTTTCGAGATATATCGAGATATTTAAAAGTTCCGAAGCCGCACCAACATAATAGAGATACAGAAACACCGTGGCCCCTTTCTTTCAGATAACTCTGCACTATTGCGAGCTGGAAATGCCACTTCCAGTTTAGCTGTGCAGAAGAAGAACAACAAGAAGAAGAAATATCTCGAAATATGTCCGTCAGGCCCCTTCCCTTGAGATAAATCTGCAAATATCTCGGAAACGAAGCGAGCTATGGCAAAATGTTAAGAGACTTTATTTGTAGACAATTAAGTTTCCTACTTTTTACGTTCTATGATATTTTTTGATCAGATGCGTAGTTCTCGAGATATATCAAGATATTTTAAAGTTCCGAAGCCGCACCAACATAATAGAGATACAGAAACACCGTGGCCCCTTTCTTCGAGATAACTCTGCACTAGTGCGAGCCGCAAATGCCGCTTCCAGCTTAGCTGTGCAGAAGAAGAACAACAAGAAGAAGAAATATCTCGAAATATGTCCGTCAGGCCCCTTCCCTTGAGATATATCTGCAAATATCTCGGAAACGAAACGAGCTATGGCAAAATGTTAAGAGACCTTTTTTGTAGAGAATTATGTTTCCTACAATTTATGTTCTATGATATTTTTTGATCAGAAGCGTAGTTTTCGAGATATATCGAGATATTCAAAAGTTCCGAAGCCGCACCAACATAATAGAGATACAGAAACACCGTGGCCCCTTTCTTCGAGATAACTCTGCGCTATTGCGAGCTGGAAATGCCACTTCCAGTTTAGCTGTACAGAAGAAGAACAACAAGAAGAAGAAATATCTAGAAATATGTCCGTCAGGCCCCTTCCCTTGAGATAAATCTGCAAATATCTCGGAAACGAAGCGAGCTATGGCAAAATGTTAAGAGACTTTATTTGTAGAGAATTAAGTTTCCCACTTTTTATGTTCTATGATATTTTTTGATCAGATGCGTAGTTCTCGAGATGTATCAAGATATTTAAAAGTTCCGAAGCCGCACCAACATAATAAAGATACAGAAACACCGTGGCCCCTTTCTTTGAGATAACTCTGCACTATTGGGAGCTGCAAATGCCACTTCCAGCTTAGCTATGCAGAAGAAGAACAACAAGAAGAAGAAATATCTCGAAATATGTCCGTCAGGCCCCTTTCTTTGAGATAACTCTGCACTATTGCGAGCTGTACATGCCACTTCCAGCTTAGCTGTGCAGAAGAAGAACAACAAGAAGAAGAAATATCTCGAAATATGTCCGTTAGGCCACTTCCCTTGAGATAAATCTGCAAATATCTCGGAAACGAAGCGAGGTATGGCAAAACGTTAAGAGACCTTTTTTGTAGAGAATTATGTTTCCTACAATTTATGTTCTATGATATTTTTTGATCAGAAGCGTAGTTTTCGAGATATATCGAGATATTTAGAACTTCCGAAGCCGCACCAACATAATAGAGATACAGAAACACCGTGGCCCCTTTCTTTGAGAAAACTCTGCACTATTGCGAGCTGCAAATGCCACTTCCAGCTTAGCTGTGCAGAAGAAGAACAACAAGAAGAAGAAATATCTCGAAATATGTCCGTCAGGCCCCTTCCCTCGAGATAAATCTGCAAATATCTCGGAAACGAAGCGAGCCATGGCAAAATGTGGAGAGACCTTATTTGTAGAGAATTAAGTTTCCTACTTTTTATGTTCTATGATATTTTTTGATCCGAAGCGTAGTTTTCGAGATATATCGAGATATTTAAAAGTTCCGAAGCCGCACCAACATAATAGAGATACAGAAACACCGTGGCCCCTTTCTTTCAGATAACTCTGCACTATTGCGAGCTGGAAATGCCACTTCCAGTTTAGCTGTGCAGAAGAAGAACAACAAGAAGAAGAAATATCTCGAAATATGTCCGTCAGGCCCCTTCCCTTGAGATAAATCTGCAAATATCTCGGAAACGAAGCGAGCTATGGCAAAATGTTAAGAGACTTTATTTGTAGACAATTAAGTTTCCTACTTTTTACGTTCTATGATATTTTTTGATCAGATGCGTAGTTCTCGAGATATATCAAGATATTTTAAAGTTCCGAAGCCGCACCAACATAATAGAGATACAGAAACACCGTGGCCCCTTTCTTCGAGATAACTCTGCACTAGTGCGAGCCGCAAATGCCGCTTCCAGCTTAGCTGTGCAGAAGAAGAACAACAAGAAGAAGAAATATCTCGAAATATGTCCGTCAGGCCCCTTCCCTTGAGATATATCTGCAAATATCTCGGAAACGAAACGAGCTATGGCAAAATGTTAAGAGACCTTTTTTGTAGAGAATTATGTTTCCTACAATTTATGTTCTATGATATTTTTTGATCAGAAGCGTAGTTTTCGAGATATATCGAGATATTCAAAAGTTCCGAAGCCGCACCAACATAATAGAGATACAGAAACACCGTGGCCCCTTTCTTCGAGATAACTCTGCACTAGTGCGAGCCGCAAATGCCGCTTCCAGCTTAGCTGTGCAGAAGAAGAACAACAAGAAGAAGAAATATCTCGAAATATGTCCGTCAGGCCCCTTCCCTCGAGATAAATCTGCAAATATCTCGGAAACGAAGCGAGCTATGGCAAAATGTTGAGAGAACTTTTTTGTAGAGAATTAAGTTTCCTACTTTTTATGTTCTATGACATTTTTTGATCAGGTGCGTAGTTCTCGAGATATATGAAGATATTTAAAAGTTCCGAAGCCGCACCAACATAATAGAGATACAGAAACACCGTGGCCCCTTTCTTTGAGATAACTCTGCACTAGTGCGAGCCGCAAATGCCACTTCCAGCTTAGCTGTGCAGAAGAAGAACAACAAGAAGAAGAAATATCTCGAAATATGTCCGTCAGGCCCCTTCCCTCGAGATAAATCTGCAAATATCTCGGAAACGATGCGAGCTATGGCAAAACGTTAAGAGACCTTTTTTGTAGAGAATTATGTTTCCTACAATTTATGTTCTATGATATTTTTTGATCAGAAGCGTAGTTTTCGAGATATATCGAGATATTTAAAATTTCCGAAGCCGCACCAACATAGTAGAGATACAGAAACACCGTGGCCCCTTTCTTTGAGATAACTCTGCGCTATTGCGAGCTGGAAATGCCACTTCCAGTTTAGCTGTACAGAAGAAGAACAACAAGAAGAAGAAATATCTAGAAATATGTCCGTCAGGCCCCTTCCCTTGAGATAAATCTGCAAATATCTCGGAAACGAAGCGAGCTATGGCAAAATGTTAAGAGACTTTATTTGTAGAGAATTAAGTTTCCCACTTTTTATGTTCTATGATATTTTTTGATCAGATGCGTAGTTCTCGAGATGTATCAAGATATTTAAAAGTTCCGAAGCCGCACCAACATAATAAAGATACAGAAACACCGTGGCCCCTTTCTTTGAGATAACTCTGCACTATTGCGAGCTGCAAATGCCACTTCCAGCTTAGCTGTGCAGAAGAAGAACAACAAGAAGAAGAAATATCTCGAAATATGTCCGTCAGGCCCCTTTCTTTGAGATAACTCTGCACTATTGCGAGCTGTACATGCCACTTCCAGCTTAGCTGTGCAGAAGAAGAACAACAAGAAGAAGAAATATCTCGAAATATGTCCGTTAGGCCACTTCCCTTGAGATAAATCTGCAAATATCTCGGAAACGAAGCGAGCTATGGCAAAACGTTAAGAGACCTTTTTTGTAGAGAATTATGTTTCCTACAATTTATGTTCTATGATATTTTTTGATCAGAAGCGTAGTTTTCGAGATATATCGAGATATTTAGAACTTCCGAAGCCGCACCAACATAATAGAGATACAGAAACACCGTGGCCCCTTTCTTTGAGAAAACTCTGCACTATTGCGAGCTGCAAATGCCACTTCCAGCTTAGCTGTGCAGAAGAAGAACAACAAGAAGAAGAAATATCTCGAAATATGTCCGTCAGGCCCCTTCCCTTGAGATAAATCTGCAAATATCTCGGAAACGAAGCGAGCCATGGCAAATGTGGAGAGACCTTATTTGTAGAGAATTAAGTTTCCTACTTTTTATGTTCTATGATATTATTTGATCAGATGCGTAGTTCTCGAGATATATCGAGATATTTAAAAGATCCGAAGCCGCACCAACATAATAGAGATACAGAAACACCGTGGCCCCTTTCTTTGAGATAACTCTGCACTATTGCGAGCTGCAAATGCCACTTCCAGCTTAGCTGTGCAGAAGAAGAACAACAAGAAGAAGAAATATCTCGAAATATGTCCGTCAGGCCCCTTCCCTTGAGATAAATCTGCAAATATCTCGGAAACGAAGCGAGCTATGGCAAAATGTGGAGAGACCTTATTTGTAGAGAATTAAGTTTCCTACTTTTTATGTTCTATGATATTATTTGATCAGATGCGTAGTTCTCGAGATATATCGAGATATTTAAAAGATCCGAAGCCGCACCAACATAATAGAGATATAGAAACACCGTGGCCCCGTTCTTTGAGATAACTCTGCACTATTGCGAGCTGCAAATGCCACTTCCAGCTTAGCTGTGCAGAAGAAGAACAACAAGAAGAAGAAATATCTCGAAATATGTCCGCCAGGCCCCTTCCCTTGAGATAAATCTGCAAATATCGCGGAAACGAAGCGAGCTATGGCAAAATGTTAGGAGACCTTTTTTGTAGAGAATTATGTTTCCTACAATTTATGTTCTATGATATTTTTTGATCAGAAGCGTAGTTTTCGAGATATATCGAGATATTTAGAACTTCCGAAGCCGCACCATCATAATAGAGATACAGAAACACCGTGGCCCCTTTCTTTGAGAAAACTCTGCACTATTGCGAGCTGCAAATGCCACTTCCAGTTTAGCTGTGCAGAAGAAGAACAACAAGAAGAAGAAATATCTCGAAATATGTCCGTCAGGCCCCTTCCCTTGAGATAAATCTGCAAATATCTCGGAAACGAAACGAGCTATGGCAAAATCTTAAAAGACCTTTTTTGTAGAGAACTATGTTTCCTACAATTTATGTTCTATGATATTTTTTGATCAGAAGCGTAGTTTTCGAGATATATCGAGATATTTAAAAGTTCCGAAGCCGCACCAACATAATAGAGATACAGAAACACCGTGGCCCCTTTCTTTGAGATAACTCTGCACTAGAGCGAGCCGCAAATGCCACTTCCAGCTTAGCTGTGCAGAAGAAGAACAACAAGAAGAAGAAATATCTCGAAATATGTCCGTCAGGCCCCTTCCCTCGAGATAAATCTGCAAATATCTCGGAAACGATGCGAGCTATGGCAAAACGTTAAGAGACCTTTTTTGTAGAGAATTATGTTTCCTACAATTTATGTTCTATGATATTTTTTGATCAGAAGCGTAGTTTTCGAGATATATCGAGATATTTAAAAGTTCCGAAGCCGCACCAACATAGTAGAGATACAGAAACACCGTGGCCCCTTTCTTTGAGATAACTCTGCGCTATTGCGAGCTGGAAATGCCACTTCCAGTTTAGCTGTACAGAAGAAGAACAACAAGAAGAAGAAATATCTCGAAATATGTCCGTCAGGCCCCTTTCTTTGAGATAACTCTGCACTATTGCGAGCTGTACATGCCACGTCCAGCTTAGCTGTGCAGAAGAAGAACAACAAGAAGAAGAAATATCTCGAAATATGTCCGTTAGGCCACTTCCCTTGAGATAAATCTGCAAATATCTCGGAAACGAAGCGAGGTATGGCAAAACGTTAAGAGACCTTTTTTGTAGAGAATTATGTTTCCTACAATTTATGTTCTATGATATTTTTTGATCAGAAGCGTAGTTTTCGAGATATATCGAGATATTTAGAACTTCCGAAGCCGCACCAACATAATAGAGATACAGAAACACCGTGGCCCCTTTCTTTGAGATAACTCTGCACTATTGCGAGCTGCAAATGCCACTTCCAGCTTAGCTGTGCAGAAGAAGAACAACAAGAAGAAGAAATATCTCGAAATATGTCCGCCAGGCCCCTTCCCTTGAGATAAATCTGCAAATATCTCGGAAACGAAGCGAGCTATGGCAAAATGTGGAGAGACATTATTTGTAGAGAATTAAGTTTCCTACTTTTTATGTTCTATGATATTTTTTGATCAGATGCGTAGTTCTCGAGATATATGAAGATATTTAAAAGTTCCGAAGCCGCACCAACATAATAGAGATACAGAAACACCGTGGCCCCGTTCTTTGAGATAACTCTGCACTATTGCGAGCTGCAAATGCCACTTCCAGCTTAGCTGTGCAGAAGAAGAACAACAAGTAGAAGAAATATCTCGAAATATGTCCGCCAGGCCCCTTCCCTTGAGATAAATCTGCAAATATCTCGGAAACGAAGCGAGCTATGGCAAAATGTTAAGACACCTTTTTTGTAGAGAATTATGTTTCCTACAATTTATGTTCTATGATATTTTTTGATCAGAAGCGTCGTTTTCGAGATATATCGAGATATTTAAAAGTTCCGAAGCCGCACCAACATAATAGAGATACAGAAACACCGTGGCCCCTTTCTTTGAGATAACTCTGCACTATTGCGAGCTGCAAATGCCACTTCCAGCTTAGCTGTGCAGAAGAAGAACAACAAGAAGAAGAAATATCTCGAAATATGTCCGTCAGGACCCTTCCCTTGAGATAAATCTGCAAATATCTCGGAAACGAAGCGAGCTATGGCAAAATGATAAGAGAGCTTTTTTGTAGAGAATTAAGTTTCCTACTTTTTATGTTCTATGATATTATTTGATCAGATGCGTAGTTCTCGAGATATATCGAGATATTTAAAAGATCCGAAGCCGCACCAACATAATAGAGATACAGAAACACCGTGGCCCCGTTCTTTGAGATAACTCTGCACTATTGCGAGCTGCAAATGCCACTTCCAGCTTAGCTGTGCAGAAGAAGAACAACAAGAAGAAGAAATATCTCGAAATATGTCCGCCAGGCCCCTTCCCTTGAGATAAATCTGCAAATATCTCGGAAACGAAGCGAGCTATGGCAAAATGTTAAGAGACCTTTTTTGTAGAGAATTATGTTTCCTACAATTTATGTTCTATGATATTTTTTGATCAGAAGCGTAGTTTTCGAGATATAGCGAGATATTTAAAAGATCCGAAGCCGCACCAACATAATAGAGATACAGAAACACCGTGGCCCCTTTCTTTGAGATAACTCTGCACTAGTGCGAGCCGCAAATGCCGCTTCCAGCTTAGCCGTGCAGAAGAAGAACAACAAGAAGAAGAAATATCTCGAAATATGTCCGTCAGGCCCCTTCCCTTGAGATAAATCTGCAAATATCTCGGAAACGAAGCGAGCTATGGCAAAATGTTAAGAGACCTTTTTTGTAGAGAATTAAGTTTCCTACTTTTTATGTTCTATGATATATTTTGATCAGATGCGTAGTTCTCGAGATATGTGAAGATATTTAAAAGTTCCGAAGCCGCACCAACATAATAGAGATACAGAAACACCGTGGCCCCTTTCTTTGAGATAACTCTGCACTATTGCGAGCTGTAAATGCCACGTCCAGCTTAGCTGTGCAGAAGAAGAACAACAAGAAGAAGAAATATCTCGAAATATGTCCGTCAGGCCCCTTCCCTTGAGATAAATCTGCAAATATCTCGGAAACGAAGCGAGCTATGGCAAAATGGTAAGAGACCTTTTTTGTAGAGAATTAAGTTTCCTACTTTTTATGTTCTATGATATTTTTTGATCAGATGCGTAGTTCTCGAGATATATGAAGATATTTAAAAGTTCCGAAGCCGCACCAACATAATAGAGATACAGAAACACCGTGGCCCCGTTCTTTGAGATAACTCTGCACTATTGCGAGCTGCAAATGCCACTTCCAGCTTAGCTGTGCAGAAGAAGAACAACAAGTAGAAGAAATATCTCGAAATATGTCCGCCAGGCCCCTTCCCTTGAGATAAATCTGCAAATATCTCGGAAACGAAGCGAGCTATGGCAAAATGTTAAGACACCTTTTTTGTAGAGAATTATGTTTCCTACAATTTATGTTCTATGATATTTTTTGATCAGAAGCGTCGTTTTCGAGATATATCGAGATATTTAAAAGTTCCGAAGCCGCACCAACATAATAGAGATACAGAAACACCGTGGCCCCTTTCTTTGAGATAACTCTGCACTATTGCGAGCTGCAAATGCCACTTCCAGCTTAGCTGTGCAGAAGAAGAACAACAAGAAGAAGAAATATCTCGAAATATGTCCGTCAGGACCCTTCCCTTGAGATAAATCTGCAAATATCTAGGAAACGAAGCGAGCTATGGCAAAACGTTAAGAGACCTTTTTTGTAGAGAATTATGTTTCCTACAATTTATGTCGTATGATATTTTTTGATCAGAAGCGTAGTTTTCGAGATATATCGAGATATTTAAAAGTTCGGAAGCCGCACCAACATAATAGAGATACAGAAACACCGTGGCCCCTTTCTTTGAGATAACTCTGCACTAGTGCGAGCCGCAAATGCCGCTTCCAGCTTAGCCGTGCAGAAGAAGAACAACAAGAAGAAGAAATATCTCGAAATATGTCCGTCAGGCCCCTTCCCTCGAGATAAATCTGCAAATATCTCGGAAACGAAGCGAGCTATTGCAAAATGTTAAGAGACCTTTTTTGTAGAGAATTAGGTTTCCTACTTTTTATGTTCTATGATATTTTTTGATCAGATGCGTAGTTCTCGAGATATATCAAGATATTTAAAAGTTCCGAAGCCGCACCAACATAATAGAGATACAGAAACACCGTGGCCCCTTTCTTTGAGATAACTCTGCACTATTGCGAGCTGTAAATGCCACGTCCAGCTTAGCTGTGCAGAAGAAGAACAACAAGAAGAAGAAATATCTCGAAATATGTCCGTCAGGCCCCTTCCCTTGAGATAAATCTGCAAATATCTCGGAAACGAAGCGAGCTATGACAAAATGTTAAGAGACCTTTTTTGTAGAGAATTAAGTTTCCTACTTTTTATGTTCTATGATATTTTTTGATCAGATGCGTAGTTCTCGAGATATATAAAGATATTTAAAAGTTCCGAAGCCGCACCAACATCATAGAGATACAGAAACACCGTGGCCCCTTTCTTTGAGATAACTCTGCACTATTGCGAGCCGTACATGCCACGTCCAGCTTAGCTGTACAGAAGAAGAACAACAAGAAGAAGAAATATCTCGAAATATGTCCGTCAGGACCCTTCCCTTGAGATAAATCTGCAAATATCTCGGAAACGAAGCGAGCTATGACAAAACGTTAAGAGACCTTTTTTGTAGAGAATTAAGTTTCCTACTTTTTATGTTGTATGATATTATTTGATCAGATGCGTAGTTCTCGAGATATATCGACATATTTAAAAGATCCGAAGCCGCACCAACATAATAGAGATACAGAAACACCGTGGCCCCTTTCTTTGAGATAACTCTGCACTATTGCGAGCTGTAAATGCCACGTCCAGCTTAGCTGTGCAGAAGAAGAACAACAAGAAGAAGAAATATCTCGAAATATGTCCGTCAGGCCCCTTCCCTTGAGATAAATCTGCAAATATCTCGGAAACGAAGCGAGCTATGGCAAAATGTTAAGAGACCTTTTTTGTAGAGAATTAAGTTTCCTACTTTTTATGTTCTATGATATTTTTTGATCAGATGCGTAGTTCTCGAGATATATGAAGATATTTAAAAGTTCCGAAGCCGCACCAACATAATAGAGATACAGAAACACCGTGGCCCCGTTCTTTGAGATAACTCTGCACTATTGCGAGCTGCAAATGCCACTTCCAGCTTAGCTGTGCAGAAGAAGAACAACAAGTAGAAGAAATATCTCGAAATATGTCCGCCAGGCCCCTTCCCTTGAGATAAATCTGCAAATATCTCGGAAACGAAGCGAGCTATGGCAAAATGTTAAGACACCTTTTTTGTAGAGAATTATGTTTCCTACAATTTATGTTCTATGATATTTTTTGATCAGAAGCGTCGTTTTCGAGATATATCGAGATATTTAAAAGTTCCGAAGCCGCACCAACATAATAGAGATACAGAAACACCGTGGCCCCTTTCTTTGAGATAACTCTGCACTATTGCGAGCTGCAAATGCCACTTCCAGCTTAGCTGTGCAGAAGAAGAACAACAAGAAGAAGAAATATCTCGAAATATGTCCGTCAGGCCCATTCTCTTGAGATAAATCTGCAAATATCTCGGAAACGAAGCGAGCTATGGAAAAATGTTAAGAGACCTTTTTTGTACACAATTAAGTTTCCTACTTTTTATGTTCTATGATATTTTTTGATCAGATGCGTAGTTCTCGAGATATATGGAGATATTTAAAAGTTCCGAAGCCGCACCAACATAATAGAGATACAGAAACACCGTGGCCCCTTTCTTTGAGATAACTCTGCACTATTGCGAGCTGTAAATGCCACGTCCAGCTTAGCTGTCCAGAAGAAGAACAACAAGAAGAAGAAATATCTCGAAATATGTCCGTCAGGACCCTTCCCTTGAGATAAATCTGCAAATATCTAGGAAACGAAGCGAGCTATGGCAAAACGTTAAGAGACCTTTTTTGTAGAGAATTATGTTTCCTACAATTTATGTCGTATGATATTTTTTGATCAGAAGCGTAGTTTTCGAGATATATCGAGATATTTAAAAGTTCCGAAGCCGCACCAACATAATAGAGATACAGAAACACCGTGGCCCCTTTCTTTGAGATAACTCTGCACTAGTGCGAGCCGCAAATGCCGCTTCCAGCTTAGCCGTGCAGAAGAAGAACAACAAGAAGAAGAAATATCTCGAAATATGTCCGTCAGGCCCCTTCCCTCGAGATAAATCTGCAAATATCTCGGAAACGAAGCGAGCTATTGCAAAATGTTAAGAGACCTTTTTTGTAGAGAATTAGGTTTCCTACTTTTTATGTTCTATGATATTTTTTGATCAGATGCGTAGTTCTCGAGATATATCAAGATATTTAAAAGTTCCGAAGCCGCACCAACATAATAGAGATACAGAAACACCGTGGCCCCTTTCTTTGAGATAACTCTGCACTATTGCGAGCTGTAAATGCCACGTCCAGCTTAGCTGTGCAGAAGAAGAACAACAAGAAGAAGAAATATCTCGAAATATGTCCGTCAGGCCCCTTCCCTTGAGATAAATCTGCAAATATCTCGGAAACGAAGCGAGCTATGACAAAATGTTAAGAGACCTTTTTTGTAGAGAATTAAGTTTCCTACTTTTTATGTTCTATGATATTTTTTGATCAGATGCGTAGTTCTCGAGATATATGAAGATATTTAAAAGTTCCGAAGCCGCACCAACATCATAGAGATACAGAAACACCGTGGCCCCTTTCTTTGAGATAACTCTGCACTATTGCGAGCCGTACATGCCACGTCCAGCTTAGCTGTACAGAAGAAGAACAACAAGAAGAAGAAATATCTCGAAATATGTCCGTCAGGACCCTTCCCTTGAGATAAATCTGCAAATATCTCGGAAACGAAGCGAGCTATGACAAAACGTTAAGAGACCTTTTTTGTAGAGAATTAAGTTTCCTACTTTTTATGTTGTATGATATTATTTGATCAGATGCGTAGTTCTCGAGATATATCGACATATTTAAAAGATCCGAAGCCGCACCAACATAATAGAGATACAGAAACACCGTGGCCCCTTTCTTTGAGATAACTCTGCACTATTGCGAGCTGTAAATGCCACGTCCAGCTTAGCTGTCCAGAAGAAGAACAACAAGAAGAAGAAATATCTCGAAATATGTCCGTCAGGACCCTTCCCTTGAGATAAATCTGCAAATATCTAGGAAACGAAGCGAGCTATGGCAAAACGTTAAGAGACCTTTTTTGTAGAGAATTATGTTTCCTACAATTTATGTCGTATGATATTTTTTGATCAGAAGCGTAGTTTTCGAGATATATCGAGATATTTAAAAGTTCCGAAGCCGCACCAACATAATAGAGATACAGAAACACCGTGGCCCCTTTCTTTGAGATAACTCTGCACTAGTGCGAGCCGCAAATGCCGCTTCCAGCTTAGCCGTGCAGAAGAAGAACAACAAGAAGAAGAAATATCTCGAAATATGTCCGTCAGGCCCCTTCCCTCGAGATAAATCTGCAAATATCTCGGAAACGAAGCGAGCTATTGCAAAATGTTAAGAGACCTTTTTTGTAGAGAATTAGGTTTCCTACTTTTTATGTTCTATGATATTTTTTGATCAGATGCGTAGTTCTCGAGATATATCAAGATATTTAAAAGTTCCGAAGCCGCACCAACATAATAGAGATACAGAAACACCGTGGCCCCTTTCTTTGAGATAACTCTGCACTATTGCGAGCTGTAAATGCCACGTCCAGCTTAGCTGTGCAGAAGAAGAACAACAAGAAGAAGAAATATCTCGAAATATGTCCGTCAGGCCCCTTCCCTTGAGATAAATCTGCAAATATCTCGGAAACGAAGCGAGCTATGACAAAATGTTAAGAGACCTTTTTTGTAGAGAATTAAGTTTCCTACTTTTTATGTTCTATGATATTTTTTGATCAGATGCGTAGTTCTCGAGATATATGAAGATATTTAAAAGTTCCGAAGCCGCACCAACATAATAGAGATACAGAAACACCGTGGCCCCTTTCTTTGAGATAACTCTGCACTATTGCGAGCCGTACATGCCACGTCCAGCTTAGCTGTACAGAAGAAGAACAACAAGAAGAAGAAATATCTCGAAATATGTCCGTCAGGCCCATTCTCTTGAGATAAATCTGCAAATATCTCGGAAACGAAGCGAGCTATGGCAAAATGTTAAGAGACCTTTTTTGTACAGAATTAAGTTTCCTACTTTTTATGTTGTATGATATTTTTTGATCAGATGCGTAGTTCTCGAGATATATGGAGATATTTAAAAGTTCCGAAGCCGCACCAACATAATAGAGATACAGAAACACCGGGGCCCCTTTCTTTGAGATAACTCTGCACTATTGCGAGCTGTAAATGCCACGTCCAGCTTAGCTGTCCAGAAGAAGAACAACAAGAAGAAGAAATATCTCGAAATATGTCCGTCAGGACCCTTCCCTTGAGATAAATCTGCAAATATCTTGGAAACGAATCGAGCTATGGCAAAACGTTAAGAGACCTTTTTTGTAGAGAATTAAGTTTCCTACTTTTTATGTTCTATGATATTTTTTGATCAGATGCGTAGTTCTCGAGATATATGAAGATATTTAAAAGTTCCGAAGCCGCACCAACATAATAGAGATACAGAAACACCGTGGCCCCTTTCTTTGAGATAACTCTGCACTATTGCGAGCCGTACATGCCACGTCCAGCTTAGCTGTACAGAAGAAGAACAACAAGAAGAAGAAATATCTCGAAATATGTCCGTCAGGACCCTTCCCTTGAGATAAATCTGCAAATATCTCGGAAACGAAGCGAGCTATGACAAAACGTTAAGAGACCTTTTTTGTAGAGAATTAAGTTTCCTACTTTTTATGTTGTATGATATTATTTGATCAGATGCGTAGTTCTCGAGATATATCGACATATTTAAAAGATCCGAAGCCGCACCAACATAATAGAGATACAGAAACACCGTGGCCCCGTTCTTTGAGATAACTCTGCACTATTGCGAGCTGCAAATGCCACTTCCAGCTTAGCTGTGCAGAAGAAGAACAACAAGAAGAAGAAATATCTCGAAATATGTCCGCCAGGCCCCTTCCCTTGAGATAAATCTGCAAATATCTCGGAAACGAAGCGAGCTATGGCAAAATGTCAAGAGACCTTTTTTGTAGAGAATTAAGTTTCCTACTTTTTATGTTCAATGATATTTTTTGATCAGAAGCGTAGTTTTCGAGATATAGCGAGATATTTAAAAGATCCGAAGCCGCACCAACATAATAGAGATACAGAAACACCGTGGCCCCTTTCTTTGAGATAACTCTGCACTAGTGCGAGCCGCAAATGCCGCTTCCAGCTTAGCCGTGCAGAAGAAGAACAACAAGAAGAAGAAATATCTCGAAATATGTCCGTCAGGCCCCTTCCCTTGAGATAAATCTGCAAATATCTCGGAAACGAAGCGAGCTATGGCAAAATGTTAAGAGACCTTTTTTGTAGAGAATTAAGTTTCCTACTTTTTATGTTCTATGATATTTTTTGATCAGATGCGTAGTTCTCGAGATATATGAAGATATTTAAAAGTTCCGAAGCCGCACCAACATAATAGAGATACAGAAACACCGTGGCCCCTTTCTTTGAGATAACTCTGCACTATTGCGAGCTGTAAATGCCACGTCCAGCTTAGCTGTGCAGAAGAAGAACAACAAGAAGAAGAAATATCTCGAAATATGTCCGTCAGGCCCCTTCCCTTGAGATAAATCTGCAAATATCTCGGAAACGAAGCGAGCTATGGCAAAATGTTAAGAGACCTTTTTTGTAGAGAATTAAGTTTCCTACTTTTTATGTTCTATGATATTTTTTGATCAGATGCGTAGTTCTCGAGATATATGAAGATATTTAAAAGTTCCGAAGCCGCACCAACATAATAGAGATACAGAAACACCGTGGCCCCGTTCTTTGAGATAACTCTGCACTATTGCGAGCTGCAAATGCCACTTCCAGCTTAGCTGTGCAGAAGAAGAACAACAAGAAGAAGAAATATCTCGAAATATGTCCGTCAGGCCCATTCCCTTGAGATAAATCTGCAAATATCTCGGAAACGAAGCGAGCTATGGCAAAATGTTAAGAGACCTTTTTTGTACAGAATTAAGTTTCCTACTTTTTATGTTCTATGATATTTTTTGATCAGATGCGTAGTTCTCGAGATATATGGAGATATTTAAAAGTTCCGAAGCCGCACCAACATAATAGAGATACAGAAACACCGTGGCCCCTTTCTTTGAGATAACTCTGCACTATTGCGAGCTGTAAATGCCACGTCCAGCTTAGCTGTGCAGAAGAAGAACAACAAGAAGAAGAAATATCTCGAAATATGTCCGTCAGGACCCTTCCCTTGAGATAAATCTGCAAATATCTAGGAAACGAAGCGAGCTATGGCAAAACGTTAAGAGACCTTTTTTGTAGAGAATTATGTTTCCTACAATTTATGTCGTATGATATTTTTTGATCAGAAGCGTAGTTTTCGAGATATATCGAGATATTTAAAAGTTCCGAAGCCGCACCAACATAGTAGAGATACAGAAACACCGTGGCCCCTTTCTTTGAGATAACTCTGCGCTATTGCGAGCTGGAAATGCCACTTCCAGTTTAGCTGGACAGAAGAAGAACAACAAGAAGAAGAAATATCTAGAAATATGTCCGTCAGGACCCTTCCCTTGAGATAAATCTGCAAATACCTCGGAAACGAAGCGAGCTATGACAAAACGTTAAGAGACCTTTTTTGTAGAGAATTAAGTTTCCTACTTTTTATGTTGTATGATATTATTTGATCAGATGCGTAGTTCTCGAGATATATCGAGATATTTAAAAGATCCGAAGCCGCACCAACATAATAGAGATACAGAAACACCGTGGCCCCGTTCTTAGAGATAACTCTGCACTATTGCGAGCTGCAAATGCCACTTCCAGCTTAGCTGTGCAGAAGAAGAACAACAAGAAGAAGAAATATCTCGAAATATGTCCGCCAGGCCCCTTCCCTTGAGATAAATCTGCAAATATCTCGGAAACGAAGCGAGCTATGGCAAAATGTCAAGAGAGCTTTTTTGTAGAGAATTAAGTTTCCTACTTTTTATGTTGTATGATATTTTTTGATCAGATGCGTAGTTCTCGAGATATATCGAGATATTTAAAAGATCCGAAGCCGCACCAACATAATAGAGATACAGAAACACCGTGGCCCCGTTCTTTGAGATAACTCTGCACTATTGCGAGCTGCAAATGCCACTTCCAGCTTAGCTGTGCAGAAGAAGAACAACAAGAAGAAGAAATATCTCGAAATATGTCCGCCAGGCCCCTTCCCTTGAGATAAATCTGCAAATATCTCGGAAACGAAGCGAGCTATGGCAAAATGTCAAGAGAGCTTTTTTGTAGAGAATTGAGTTTCCTACTTTTTATGTTCTATGATATTTTTTGATCAGATGCGTAGTTCTCGAGATATATGAAGATATTTAAAAGTTCCGAAGCCGCACCAACATAATAGAGATACAGAAACACCGTGGCCCCTTTCTTTGAGATAACTCTGCACTATTGCGAGCTGTACATGCCACGTCCAGCTTAGCTGTGCAGAAGAAGAACAACAAGAAGAAGAAATATCTCGAAATATGTCCGTTAGGCCTCTTCCCTTGAGATAAATCTGCAAATATCTCGGAAACAAAGCGAGCTATGGCAAAATGTTAAGAGACCTTATTTGTAGAGAATTAAGTTTCCTACTTTTTATGTTCTATGATATTTTTTGATCAGATGCGTAGTTCTCGAGATATATGAAGATATTTAAAAGTTCCGAAGCCGCACCAACATAATAGAGATACAGAAACACCGTGGCCCCTTTCTTTGAGATAACTCTGCACTATTGCGAGCTGCAAATGCCACTTCCAGCTTAGCTGTGCAGAAGAAGAACAACAAGAAGAAGAAATATCTCGAAATATGTCCGCCAGGCCCCTTCCCTTGAGATAAATCTGCAAATATCTCGGAAACGAAGCGAGCTATTGCAAAATGTTAAGAGACCTTTTTTGTAGAGAATTATGTTTCCTACAATTTATGTTCTATGATATTTTTTGATCAGAAGCGTAGTTTTCGAGATATACCGAGATATTTAAAAGATCCGAAGCCGCACCAACATAATAGAGATACAGAAACACCGTGGCCCCTTTCTTTGAGATAACTCTGCACTAGTGCGAGCCGCAAATGCCGCTTCCAGCTTAGCCGTGCAGAAGAAGAACAACAAGAAGAAGAAATATCTCGAAATATGTCCGTCAGGCCCCTTCCCTTGAGATAAATCTGCAAATATCTCGGAAACGAAACGAGCTCTGGCAAAATGTTAAGAGACCTTTTTTGTTGAGAATTAAGTTTCCTACTTTTTATGTTCTATGATATTTTTTGATCAGATGCGTAGTTCTCGAGATATATCAAGATATTTAAAAGTTCCGAAGCCGCACCAACATAATAGAGATACAGAAACACCGTGGCCCCTTTCTTTGAGATAACTCTGCGCTATTGCGAGCTGGAAATGCCACTTCCAGTTTAGCTGTACAGAAGAAGAACAACAAGAAGAAGAAATATCTAGAAATATGTCCGTCAGGACCCTTCCCTTGAGATAAATCTGCAAATACCTCGGAAACGAAGCGAGCTATGGCAAAACGTTAAGAGACCTTTTTTGTAGAGAATTAAGTTTCCTACTTTTTATGTTGCATGATACTATTTGATCAGATGCGTAGTTCTCGAGATATATCGAGATATTTAAAAGATCCGAAGCCGCACCAACATAATAGAGATACAGAAACACCGTGGCCCCGTTCTTTGAGATAACTCTGCACTATTGCGAGCTGCAAATGCCACTTCCAGCTTAGCTGTGCAGAAGGAGAACAACAAGAAGAAGAAATATCTCGAAATATGTCCGCCAGGCCCCTTCCCTTGAGATAAATCTGCAAATATCTCGGAAACGAAGCGAGCTATGGCAAAATGTTAAGAGACCTTTTTTGTAGAGAATTAAGTTTCCTACTTTTTATGTTCTATGATATTTTTTGATCAGATGCGTAGTTCTCGAGATATATGAAGATATTTAAAAGTTCCGAAGCCGCACCAACATAATAGAGATACAGAAACACCGTGGCCCCGTTCTTTGAGATAACTCTGCACTATTGCCAGCTGCAAATGCCACTTCCAGCTTAGCTGTGCAGAAGAAGAACAACAAGAAGAAGAAATATCTCGAAATATGTCCGCCAGGCCCCTTCCCTTGAGATAAATCTGCAAATATCTCGGAAACGAAGCGAGCTATGGCAAAATGTTAAGAGACCTTTTTTGTAGAGAATTATGTTTCCTACAATTTATGTTCTATGATATTTTTTGATCAGAAGCGTAGTTTTCGAGATATATCGAGATATTTAAAAGTTCCGAAGCCGCACCAACATAATAGAGATGCAGAAACACCGTGGCCCCTTTCTTTGAGATAACTCTGCACTAGTGCGAGCCGCAAATGCCGCTTCCAGGTTAGCCGTGCAGAAGAAGAACAACAAGAAGAAGAAATATCTCGAAATATGTCCGTCAGGGCCCTTCCCTCGAGATAAATCTGCAAATATCTCGGAAACGAAGCGAGCTATGGCAAAATGTTTAGAGACCTTTTTTGTAGAGAAGTAAGTTTCCTACTTTTTATGTTCTATGATATTTTTTGATCAGATGCGTAGTTCTCGAGATATATGAAGATATTTAAAAGTTCCGAAGCCGCACCAACATAATAGAGATACAGAAACACCGTGGCCCCTTTCTTTGAGATAACTCTGCACTATTGCGAGCTGCAAATGCCACTTCCAGCTTAGCTGTGCAGAAGAAGAACAACAAGAAGAAGAAATATCTCGAAGTATGTCCGTCAAGCACCTTCCCTTGAGATAAATCTGCAAATATCTCGGAAACGAAGCGAGCTATGGCAAAATGTTAAGATACCTTTTTTGTAGAGAATTAAGTTTCCTACTTTTTATGTTCTATGATATTTTTTGATCAGATGCGTAGTTCTCGAGATGTATCAAGATATTTTAAAGTTCCGAAGCCGCACCAACATAATAGAGATACAGAAACACCGTGGCCCCGTTCTTTGAGATAACTCTGCACTATTGCCAGCTGCAAATGCCACTTCCAGCTTAGCTGTGCAGAAGAAGAACAACAAGAAGAAGAAATATCTCGAAATATGTCCGTCAAGCACCTTCCCTTGAGATAAATCTGCAAATATCTCGGAAACGAAGCGAGCTATGGCAAAATGTTTAGATACCTTTTTTGTAGAGAATTAAGTTTCCTACTTTTTATGTTGTATGATATTTTTTGATCAGATGCGTAGTTCTCGAGATATATCAAGATATTTAAAAGTTCCGAAGCTGCACCAACATAATAGAGGTACAGAAACACCGTGGCCCCTGTCTTTGAGATAACTCTGCACTATTGCGAGCTGCAAATGCCACTTCCAGCTTAGCTGTGCAGAAGAAGAACAACAAGAAGAAGAAATATCTCGAAATATGTCCGTCAGGCCCCTTCTCTTGAGATAAATCTGCAAATATCTCGGAAGCGAAGCGAGCTATGGCAAAATGTTAAGAGACTTTATTTGTAGAGAATTAAGTTTCCTACTTTTTATGTTGTATGATATTTTTTGATCAGATGCGTAGTTCTCGAGATATATCAAGATATTTAAAAGTTCCGAAGCCGCACCAACATAATGGAGATACAGAAACACCGTGGCCCCTTTCTTTGAGATAACTCTGCACTATTGCGCGCTGCAAATGCCACTTCCAGCTTAGCTGTGCAGAAGAAGAACAACAAGAAGAAGAAATATCTCGAAATATGTCCGTCAGGCCTCTTCCCTTGAGATAAATCTGCAAAAATCTCGGAAACGAAGCGAGCTATGGCAAAATGTTAAGAGACCTTTTTTGTAGAGAATTATGTTTCCTACAATTTACGTTCTCTGATATTTTTTGATCAGAAGCGTAGTTTTCGAGATATATCGAGATATTTAAAAGTTCCGAAGCCGCACCAACATAATAGAGATACAGAAACACCGTGGCCTCTTTCTTTGAGATAACTCTGCACTATTGCGAACTGCAAATGCCACTTCCAGCTTAGCTGTGCAGAAGAGGAACAACAAGAAGAAGAAATATCTCGGAATATGTCCGTCAGGCCCCTTCCCTTGAGCTAAATCTGCAAATATCTCGGAAACGATGCCAGCTATGGGAAAATGTTAAGAGACCTTTTTTGTAGAGAATTAAGTTTCCTACTTTCTATGTTCTATGATATTTTTTGATCAGATGCGTAGTTCTCGAGATATATCAAGATATTTAAAAGTTCCGAAGCCGCACCAACATAATAGAGATACAGAAACACCGTGGCCCCTTTCTTTGAAATAACTCTGCACTATTGCGCGCTGCAAATGCCACTTCCAGCTTAGCTGTGCAGAAGAAGAACAACAAGAAGAAGAAATATCTCGAAATATGTCCGTCAGGCCCCTTCCCTTGAGATAAATCTGCAAATATCTCGGAAACGAAGCGAGCTATGGCAAAATGTTAAGAGACCTTTTTTGTAGAGAATTAAGTTTCCTACTTTTTATGTTCTATGATATTTTTTGATCAGATGCGTAGTTCTCGAGATATATCAAGATATTTAAAAGTTCCGAAGCCGCACCAACATAATGCAGATACAGAAACACCGTGGCCCCTTTCTTTGAGATAACTCTGCACTATTGCGACCTGCAAATGCCACTTCCAGCTTAGCTGTGCAGAAGAAGAACAACAAGAAGAAGAAATATCTCGAAATATGTCCGTCAGGCCCCTTCCCTTGAGATAAATCTGCAAATATCTCGGAAACGAAGCGAGCTATGGCAAAATGTTAAGAGACTTTATTTGTAGAGAATTAAGTTTCCTACTTTTTATGTTGTATGATATTTTTTGATCAGATGCGTAGTTCTCGAGATATATCAAGATATTTAAAAGTTCCGAAGCCGCACCAACATAATGGAGATACAGAAACACCGTGGCCCCTTTCTTTGAGATAACTCTGCACTATTGCGCGCTGCAAATGCCACTTCCAGCTTAGCTGTGCAGAAGAAGAACAACAAGAAGAAGAAATATCTCGAAATATGTCCGTCAGGCCTCTTCCCTTGAGATAAATCTGCAAATATCTCGGAAACGAAGCGAGCAATGGCAAAATGTTAAGAGACCTTTTTTGTAGAGAATTATGTTTCCTACAATTTACGTTCTCTGATATTTTTTGATCAGAAGCGTAGTTTTCGAGATATATCGAGATATTTAAAAGTTCCGAAGCCGCACCAACATAATAGAGATACAGAAACACCGTGGCCTCTTTCTTTGAGATAACTCTGCACTATTGCGAACTGCAAATGCCACTTCCAGCTTAGCTGTGCAGAAGAGGAACAACAAGAAGAAGAAATATCTCGGAATATGTCCGTCAGGCCCCTTCCCTTGAGCTAAATCTGCAAATATCTCGGAAACGATGCCAGCTATGGGAAAATGTTAAGAGACCTTTTTTGTAGAGAATTAAGTTTCCTACTTTTTATGTTCTATGATATTTTTTGATCAGATGCGTAGTTCTCGAGATATATCAAGATATTTAAAAGTTCCGAAGCCGCACCAACATAATAGAGATACAGAAACACCGTGGCCCCTTTCTTTGAAATAACTCTGCACTATTGCGCGCTGCAAATGCCACTTCCAGCTTAGCTGTGCAGAAGAAGAACAACAAGAAGAAGAAATATCTCGAAATATGTCCGTCAGGCCCCTTCCCTTGAGATAAATCTGCAAATATCTCGGAAACGAAGCGAGCTATGGCAAAATGTTAAGAGACCTTTTTTGTAGAGAATTAAGTTTCCTACTTTTTATGTTCTATGATATTTTTTGATCAGATGCGTAGTTCTCGAGATATATCAAGATATTTAAAAGTTCCGAAGCCGCACCAACATAATGGAGATACAGAAACACCGTGGCCCCTTTCTTTGAGATAACTCTGCACTATTGCGACCTGCAAATGCCACTTCCAGCTTAGCTGTGCAGAAGAAGAACAACAAGAAGAAGAAATATCTCGAAATATGTCCGTCAGGCCCCTTCCCTTGAGATAAATCTGCAAATATCTCGGAAACGAAGCGAGCTATGGCAAAATGTTAAGAGACCTTTTTTGTAGAGAATTAAGTTTCCTACTTTTTATGTTCTATGATATTTTTCGATCAGAGGCGTAGTTCTCGAGATATATCAAGATATTTAAAAGTTCCGAAGCCGCACCAACATAATAGAGATACAGAAACACCGTGGCCCCTTTCTTTGAGATAACTCTGCACAATTGCGAGCTGCAAATGCCACTTCGAGCTTAGCTGTGCAGAAGAAGAACAACAAGAAGAAGAAATATCTCGAAATATGTCCGTCAGACCCCTTCCCTTGAGATAAATCTGCAAATATCTCGGAAACGAAGCGAGCTATGGCAAAATGTTAGGACACCTTTTTTGTAGAGAATTAAGTTTCCTACTTTTTATGTTGTATGATATTTTTTGATCGGATGCGTAGTTCTCGAGATATATCAAGATATTTAAAAGTTCCGAAGCTGCACCAACATAATAGAGGTACAGAAACACCGTGGCCCCTTTCTTTGAGAGAACTCTGCACTATTGCGAGCTGCAAATGCCACTTCCAGCTTAGCTGTACAGAAGAAGAACAACAAGAAGAAGAAATATCTCGAAATATGTCCGTCGGGCCCATTCCCTTGAGCTAAATCTGCAAATATCTCGGAAACGATGCCAGCTATGGGAAAATGTTAAGCGACCTCTTTTGTAGAGAATTAAGTTTCCTACTTTTTATGTTCTATGATATTTTTTGATCAGATGCGTAGTTCTCGAGATATATCAAGATATTTAAAAGTTCCGAAGCCGCACCAACATAATCGAGATACAGAAACACCGTGGCCCCTTTCTTTGAGATAACTCTGCACTATTGCGCGCTGCAAATGCCACTTCCAGCTTAGCTGTGCAGAAGAAGAACAACAAGAAGAAGAAATATATCGAAATATGTCCGTCAGGCCCCTTCCCTTGAGATAAATCTGCAAATATCTCGGAAACGAAGCGAGCTATGGCAAAATGTTAAGAGACCTTTTTTGTAGAGAATTATGTTTCCTACAATTTACGTTCTCTGATATTTTTGGATCAGAAGCGTAGTTTTCGAGATATATCGAGATATTTAAAAGTTCCGAAGCCGCACCAACATAATAGAGATACAGAAACACCGTGGCCTCTTTCTTTGAGATAACTCTGCACTATTGCGAGCTGCAAATGCCACTTCCAGCTTAGCTGTGCAGAAGAGGAACAACAAGAAGAAGAAATATCTCGGAATATGTCCGTCAGGCCCCTTCCCTTGAGCTAAATCTGCAAATATCTCGGAAACGATGCCAGCTATGGGAAAATGTTAAGAGACCTTTTTTGTAGAGAATTATGTTTCCTACTTTTTATGTTCTATGATATTTTTTGATCAGATGCGTAGTTCTCGAGATATATCAAGATATTTAAAAGTTCCGAAGCCGCACCAACATAATAGAGATACAGAAACACCGTGGCCCCTTTCTTTGAGATAACTCTGCACTATTGCGCGCTGCAAATGCCACTTCCAGCTTAGCTGTGCAGAAGAAGAACAACAAGAAGAAGAAATATCTCGAAATATGTCCGTCAGGCCCCTTCCCTTGAGATAAATCTGCAAATATCTCGGAAACGAAGCGAGCTATGGCAAAATGTTAAGAGACCTTTTTTGTAGAGAATTAAGTTTCCTACTTTTTATGTTCTATGATATTTTTCGATCAGAGGCGTAGTTCTCGAGATATATCAAGATATTTAAAAGTTCCGAAGCCGCACCAACATAATAGAGATACAGAAACACCGTGGCCCCTTTCTTTGAGATAACTCTGCACTATTGCGAGCTGGAAATGCCACTTCCAGTTTAGCTGTGCAGAAGAAGAACAACAAGAAGAAGAAATATCTCGAAATATGTCCGTCAGGCCCCTTCCCTTGAGATAAATCTGCAAATATCTCGGAAACGAAGCGAGCTATGGCAAAATGTTAAGAGACCTATTTGTAGAGAATTAAGTTTCCTACTTTTTATGTTGTATGATATTTTTTGATCAGATGCGTAGTTCTCGAGATATATCAAGATATTTAAAAGTTCGGAAGCCGCACCAACATAATAGAGATACAGAAACACCGTGGCCCCTTTCTTTGAGATAACTCTGCACTATTGCGAGCTGCAAATGCCACTTCGAGCTTAGCTGTGCAGAAGAAGAACAACAAGAAGAAGAAATATCTCGGAATATGTCCGTCAGGCCCCTTCCCTTGAGCTAAATCTGCAAATATCTCGGAAACGATGCCAGCTATGGGAAAATATGAGACCTTTTTTGTAGAGAATTAAGTTTCCTACTTTTTATGTTCTATGATATTTTTTGATCAGATGCGTAGTTCTCGAGATATATCAAGATATTTAAAAGTTCCGAAGCCGCACCAACATAATGGAGATACAGAAACACCGTGGCCCCTTTCTTTGAGATAACTCTGCACGATTGCGAGCTGCAAATGCCACTTCGAGCTTAGCTGTGCAGAAGAAGAACAACAAGAAGAAGAAATATCTCGAAATATGTCCGTCAGACCCCTTCCCTTGAGATAAATCTGCAAATATCTCGGAAACGAAGCGAGCTATGGCAAAATGTTAAGATACCTTTTTTGTAGAGAATTAAGTTTCCTACTTTTTATGTTCTATGATATTTTTTGATCGGATGCGTAGTTCTCGAGATATATCAAGATATTTAAAAGCTCCGAAGCTGCACCAACATAATAGAGGTACAGAAACACCGTGGCCCCTTTCTTTGAGAGAACTCTGCACTATTGCGAGCTGCAAATGCCACTTCCAGCTTAGCTGTACAGAAGAAGAACAACAAGAAGAAGAAATATCTCGAAATATGTCCGTCGGGCCCATTCCCTTGAGCTAAATCTGCAAATATCTCGGAAACGATGCCAGCTATGGGAAAATGTTAAGCGACCTTTTTTGTAGAGAATTAAGTTTCCTACTTTTTATGTTCTATGATATTTTTTGATCAGATGCGTAGTTCTCGAGATATATCAAGATATTTAAAAGTTCCGAAGCCGCACCAACATAATGGAGATACAGAAACACCGTGGCCTCTTTCTTTGAGATAACTCTGCACTATTGCGAGCTGCAAATGCCACTTCCAGCTTAGCTGTGCAGAAGAAGAACAACAAGAAGAAGAAATATCTCGAAATATGTCCGTCAGGCCCCTTCCCTTGAGATAAATCTGCAAATATCTCGGAAACGAAGCGAGCTATGGCAAAATGTTAAGAGACCTTTTTTGTAGAGAATTAAGTTTCCTACTTTTTATGTTCTATGATATTTTTCGATCAGAGGCGTAGTTCTCGAGATATATCAAGATATTTAAAAGTTCCGAAGCCGCACCAACATAATAGAGATACAGAAACACCGTGGCCCCTTTCTTTGAGATAACTCTGCACTATTGCGAGCTGGAAATGCCACTTCCAGTTTAGCTGTGCAGAAGAAGAACAACAAGAAGAAGAAATATCTCGAAATATGTCCGTCAGGCCCCTTCCCTTGAGATAAATCTGCAAATATCTCGGAAACGAAGCGAGCTATGGCAAAATGTTAAGAGACCTATTTGTAGAGAATTAAGTTTCCTACTTTTTATGTTGTATGATATTTTTTGATCAGATGCGTAGTTCTCGAGATATATCAAGATATTTAAAAGTTCGGAAGCCGCACCAACATAATAGAGATACAGAAACACCGTGGCCCCTTTCTTTGAGATAACTCTGCACTATTGCGAGCTGCAAATGCCACTTCGAGCTTAGCTGTGCAGAAGAAGAACAACAAGAAGAAGAAATATCTCGGAATATGTCCGTCAGGCCCCTTCCCTTGAGCTAAATCTGCAAATATCTCGGAAACGATGCCAGCTATGGGAAAATATGAGACCTTTTTTGTAGAGAATTAAGTTTCCTACTTTTTATGTTCTATGATATTTTTTGATCAGATGCGTAGTTCTCGAGATATATCAAGATATTTAAAAGTTCCGAAGCCGCACCAACATAATGGAGATACAGAAACACCGTGGCCCCTTTCTTTGAGATAACTCTGCACGATTGCGAGCTGCAAATGCCACTTCGAGCTTAGCTGTGCAGAAGAAGAACAACAAGAAGAAGAAATATCTCGAAATATGTCCGTCAGACCCCTTCCCTTGAGATAAATCTGCAAATATCTCGGAAACGAAGCGAGCTATGGCAAAATGTTAAGATACCTTTTTTGTAGAGAATTAAGTTTCCTACTTTTTATGTTCTATGATATTTTTTGATCGGATGCGTAGTTCTCGAGATATATCAAGATATTTAAAAGCTCCGAAGCTGCACCAACATAATAGAGGTACAGAAACACCGTGGCCCCTTTCTTTGAGAGAACTCTGCACTATTGCGAGCTGCAAATGCCACTTCCAGCTTAGCTGTACAGAAGAAGAACAACAAGAAGAAGAAATATCTCGAAATATGTCCGTCGGGCCCATTCCCTTGAGCTAAATCTGCAAATATCTCGGAAACGATGCCAGCTATGGGAAAATGTTAAGCGACCTTTTTTGTAGAGAATTAAGTTTCCTACTTTTTATGTTCTATGATATTTTTTGATCAGATGCGTAGTTCTCGAGATATATCAAGATATTTAAAAGTTCCGAAGCCGCACCAACATAATGGAGATACAGAAACACCGTGGCCTCTTTCTTTGAGATAACTCTGCACTATTGCGAGCTGCAAATGCCACTTCCAGCTTAGCTGTGCAGAAGAGGAACAACAAGAAGAAGAAATATCTCGGAATATGTCCGTCAGGCCCCTTCCCTTGAGCTAAATCTGCAAATATCTCGGAAACGATGCCAGCTATGGGAAAATGTTAAGAGACCTTTTTTGTAGAGAATTATGTTTCCTACTTTTTATGTTCTATGATATTTTTTGATCAGATGCGTAGTTCTCGAGATATATCAAGATATTTAAAAGTTCCGAAGCCGCACCAACATAATAGAGATACAGAAACACCGTGGCCCCTTTCTTTGAGATAACTCTGCACTATTGCGCGCTGCAAATGCCACTTCCAGCTTAGCTGTGCAGAAGAAGAACAACAAGAAGAAGAAATATCTCGAAATATGTCCGTCAGGCCCCTTCCCTTGAGATAAATCTGCAAATATCTCGGAAACGAAGCGAGCTATGGCAAAATGTTAAGAGACCTTTTTTGTAGAGAATTAAGTTTCCTACTTTTTATGTTCTATGATATTTTTCGATCAGAGGCGTAGTTCTCGAGATATATCAAGATATTTAAAAGTTCCGAAGCCGCACCAACATAATGGAGATACAGAAACACCGTGGCCCCTTTCTTTGAGATAACTCTGCACGATTGCGAGCTGCAAATGCCACTTCGAGCTTAGCTGTGCAGAAGAAGAACAACAAGAAGAAGAAATATCTCGAAATATGTCCGTCAGACCCCTTCCCTTGAGATAAATCTGCAAATATCTCGGAAACGAAGCGAGCTATGGCAAAATGTTAAGATACCTTTTTTGTAGAGAATTAAGTTTCCTACTTTTTATGTTCTATGATATTTTTTGATCGGATGCGTAGTTCTCGAGATATATCAAGATATTTAAAAGCTCCGAAGCTGCACCAACATAATAGAGGTACAGAAACACCGTGGCCCCTTTCTTTGAGAGAACTCTGCACTATTGCGAGCTGCAAATGCCACTTCCAGCTTAGCTGTACAGAAGAAGAACAACAAGAAGAAGAAATATCTCGAAATATGTCCGTCGGGCCCATTCCCTTGAGCTAAATCTGCAAATATCTCGGAAACGATGCCAGCTATGGGAAAATGTTAAGCGACCTTTTTTGTAGAGAATTAAGTTTCCTACTTTTTATGTTCTATGATATTTTTTGATCAGATGCGTAGTTCTCGAGATATATCAAGATATTTAAAAGTTCCGAAGCCGCACCAACATAATGGAGATACAGAAACACCGTGGCCTCTTTCTTTGAGATAACTCTGCACTATTGCGAGCTGCAAATGCCACTTCCAGCTTAGCTGTGCAGAAGAGGAACAACAAGAAGAAGAAATATCTCGGAATATGTCCGTCAGGCCCCTTCCCTTGAGCTAAATCTGCAAATATCTCGGAAACGATGCCAGCTATGGGAAAATGTTAAGAGACCTTTTTTGTAGAGAATTATGTTTCCTACTTTTTATGTTCTATGATATTTTTTGATCAGATGCGTAGTTCTCGAGATATATCAAGATATTTAAAAGTTCCGAAGCCGCACCAACATAATAGAGATACAGAAACACCGTGGCCCCTTTCTTTGAGATAACTCTGCACTATTGCGAGCTGGAAATGCCACTTCCAGTTTAGCTGTGCAGAAGAAGAACAACAAGAAGAAGAAATATCTCGAAATATGTCCGTCAGGCCCCTTCCCTTGAGATAAATCTGCAAATATCTCGGAAACGAAGCGAGCTATGGCAAAATGTTAAGAGACCTATTTGTAGAGAATTAAGTTTCCTACTTTTTATGTTGTATGATATTTTTTGATCAGATGCGTAGTTCTCGAGATATATCAAGATATTTAAAAGTTCGGAAGCCGCACCAACATAATAGAGATACAGAAACACCGTGGCCCCTTTCTTTGAGATAACTCTGCACTATTGCGAGCTGCAAATGCCACTTCGAGCTTAGCTGTGCAGAAGAAGAACAACAAGAAGAAGAAATATCTCGGAATATGTCCGTCAGGCCCCTTCCCTTGAGCTAAATCTGCAAATATCTCGGAAACGATGCCAGCTATGGGAAAATATGAGACCTTTTTTGTAGAGAATTAAGTTTCCTACTTTTTATGTTCTATGATATTTTTTGATCAGATGCGTAGTTCTCGAGATATATCAAGATATTTAAAAGTTCCGAAGCCGCACCAACATAATGGAGATACAGAAACACCGTGGCCCCTTTCTTTGAGATAACTCTGCACGATTGCGAGCTGCAAATGCCACTTCGAGCTTAGCTGTGCAGAAGAAGAACAACAAGAAGAAGAAATATCTCGAAATATGTCCGTCAGACCCCTTCCCTTGAGATAAATCTGCAAATATCTCGGAAACGAAGCGAGCTATGGCAAAATGTTAAGATACCTTTTTTGTAGAGAATTAAGTTTCCTACTTTTTATGTTCTATGATATTTTTTGATCGGATGCGTAGTTCTCGAGATATATCAAGATATTTAAAAGCTCCGAAGCTGCACCAACATAATAGAGGTACAGAAACACCGTGGCCCCTTTCTTTGAGAGAACTCTGCACTATTGCGAGCTGCAAATGCCACTTCCAGCTTAGCTGTACAGAAGAAGAACAACAAGAAGAAGAAATATCTCGAAATATGTCCGTCGGGCCCATTCCCTTGAGCTAAATCTGCAAATATCTCGGAAACGATGCCAGCTATGGGAAAATGTTAAGCGACCTTTTTTGTAGAGAATTAAGTTTCCTACTTTTTATGTTCTATGATATTTTTTGATCAGATGCGTAGTTCTCGAGATATATCAAGATATTTAAAAGTTCCGAAGCCGCACCAACATAATGGAGATACAGAAACACCGTGGCCCCTTTCTTTGAGATAACTCTGCACTATTGCGACCTGCAAATGCCACTTCCAGCTTAGCTGTGCAGAAGAAGAACAACAAGAAGAAGAAATATCTCGAAATATGTCCGTCAGGCCCCTTCCCTTGAGATAAATCTGCAAATATCTCGGAACCGAAGCGAGCTATGGCAAAATGTTAAGAGACCTTTTTTGTAGAGAATTAAGTTTCCTACTTTTTATGTTGTACGATATTTTTTGATCAGATGCGTAGTTCTCGAGATATATCAAGATATTTAAAAGTTCCGAAGCCGCACCAACATAATGGAGATACAGAAACACCGTGGCCCCTTTCTTTGAGATAACTCTGCACTATTGCGAGCTGCAAATGCCACTTCGAGCTTAGCTGTGCAGAAGAAGAACCACAAGAAGAAGAAATATCTCGAAATATGTCCGTCAGACCCCTTCCCTTGAGATAAATCTGCAAATATCTCGGAAACGAAGCGAGCTATGGCAAAATGTTAAGAGACCTTTTTTGTAGAGAATTAAGTTTCCTACTTTTTACGTTGTATGATATTTTTTGATCAGATGCGTAGTTCTCGAGATATATCAAGATATTTAAAAGTTCCGAAGCCGCACCAACATAATGGAGATACAGAAACACCGTGGCCCCTTTCTTTGAGAGAACTCTGCACTATTGCGAGCTGCAAATGCCACTTCCAGCTTAGCTGTACAGAAGAAGAACAACAAGAAGAAGAAATATCTCGAAATATGTCCGTCAGGCCCCTTCCCTTGAGATAAATCTGCAAATATCTCGGAAACGAAGCGAGCTATGGCAAAATGTTAAGATACCTTTTTTGTAGAGAATTAAGTTTCCTACTTTTTATGTTCTATGATATTTTTTGATCGGATGCGTAGTTCTCGAGATATATCAAGATATTTAAAAGCTCCGAAGCTGCACCAACATAATAGAGGTACAGAAACACCGTGGCCCCTTTCTTTGAGAGAACTCTGCACTATTGCGAGCTGCAAATGCCACTTCCAGCTTAGCTGTACAGAAGAAGATCAACAAGAAGAAGAAATATCTCGAAATATGTCCGTCGGGCCCATTCCCTTGAGCTAAATCTGCAAATATCTCGGAAACGATGCCAGCTATGGGAAAATGTTAAGCGACCTTTTTTGTAGAGAATTAAGTTTCCTACTTTTTATGTTCTATGATATTTTTTGATCAGATGCGTAGTTCTCGAGATATATCAAGATATTTAAAAGTTCCGAAGCCGCACCAACATAATGGAGATACAGAAACACCGCGGCCCCTTTCTTTGAGATAACTCTGCACTATTGCGACCTGCAAATGCCACTTCCAGCTTAGCTGTGCAGAAGAAGAACAACAGGAAGAAGAAATATCTCGAAATATGTCCGTCAGGCCCCTTCCCTTCAGATAAATCTGCAAATATCTCGGAAACGAAGCGAGCTATGGCAAAATGTTAAGAGACCTTTTTTGTAGAGAATTATGTTTCCTACAATTTACGTTCTCTGATATTTTTTGATCAGAAGCGTAGTTTTCGAGATATATGGAGATATTTAAAAGTTCCGAAGCCGCACCAACATAATAGAGATACAGAAACACCGTGGCCTCTTTCTTTGAGATAACTCTGCACTATTGCCAGCTGCAAATGCCACTTCCAGCTTAGCTGTGCAGGAGAGGAACAACAAGAAGAAGAAATATCTCGGAATATGTCCGTCAGGCCCCTTCCCTTGAGATAAATCTGCAAATATCTCGGAAACGAAGCGAGCTATGGCAAAATGTTAACAGACCTATTTGTAGAGAATTATGTTTCCTACTTTTTATGTTGTATGATATTTTTTGATCAGATGCGTAGTTCTCGAGATATATCAAGATATTTAAAAGTTCCGAAGCCGCACCAACATAATAGAGATACAGAAACACCGTGGCCCCTTTCTTTGAGATAACTCTGCACTATTGCGCGCTGCAAATGCCACTTCCAGCTTAGCTGTGCAGAAGAAGAACAACAAGAAGAAGAAATATCTCGAAATATGTCCGTCAGGCCCCTTCCCTTGAGATAAATCTGCAAATATCTCGGAAACGAAGCGAGCTATGGCAAAATGTTAAGAGACATTTTTTGTAGGGAATTAAGTTTCCTACTTTTTATGTTGTATGATATTTTTTGATCAGATGCGTAGTTCTCGAGATATATCAAGATATTTAAAAGTTCCGAAGCCGCACCAACGTAATGGAGATACAGAAACACCGTGGCCCCTTTCTTTGAGATAACTCTGCACTATTGCGAGCTGCAAATGCCACTTCCAGCTTAGCTGTGCAGAAAAAGAACAACAAGAAGAAGAAATATCTCGAAATATGTCCGTCAGGCCCCTTCCCTTGAGATAAATCTGCAAATATCTCGGAAACGAAGCGAGCTATTGCAAAATGTTTAGAGACCTTTTTTGTAGAGAATTATGTTTCCTACAATTTACGTTCTCTGATATTTTTTGATCAGAAGCGTAGTTTTCGAGATATATCGAGATATTTAAAAGTTCCGAAGCCGCACCAACATAATAGAGATACAGAAACACCGTGGCCCCTTTCTTTGAGATAACTCTGCACTATTGCGACCTGCAAATGCCACTTCCAGCTTAGCTGTGCAGAAGGCGAACAACAAGAAGAAGAAATATCTCGGAATATGTCCGTCGGACCCATTCCCTTGAGCTAAATCTGCAAATATCTCGGAAACGATGCCAGCTATGGGAAAATGTTAAGCGACCTTTTTTGTAGAGAATTAAGTTTCCTACTTTTTATGTTCTATGATATTTTTTGATCAGATGCGTAGTTCTCGATATATATCAAGATATTTAAAAGTTCCGAAGCCGCACCAACATAATGGAGATACAGAAACACCGTGGCCCCTTTCTTTGAGATAACTCTGCACTATTGCGACCTGCAAATGCCACTTCCAGCTTAGCTGTGCAGAAGAAGAACAACAAGAAGAAGAAATATCTCGAAATATGTCCGTCAGGCCCCTTCCCTTGAGATAAATCTGCAAATATCTCGGAAACGAAGCGAGCTATGGCAAAATGTTAAGAGACCTTTTTTGTAGAGAATTATGTTTCCTACAATTTATGTTCTCCGATATTTTTTGATCAGAAGCGTAGTTTTCGAGATATATGGAGATATTTAAAAGTTCCGAAGCCGCACCAACATAATAGAGATACAGAAACACCGTGGCCTCTTTCTTTGAGATAACTCTGCACTATTGCCAGCTGCAAATGCCACTTCCAGCTTAGCTGTGCAGAAGAGGAACAACAAGAAGAAGAAATATCTCGGAATATGTCCGTCAGGCCCCTTCCCTTGAGATAAATCTGCAAATATCTCGGAAACGAAGCGAGCTATGGCAAAATGTTAACAGACCTATTTGTAGAGAATTATGTTTCCTACTTTTTATGTTGTATGATATTTTTTGATCAGATGCGTAGTTCTCGAGATATATCAAGATATTTAAAAGTTCCGAAGACGCACCAACATAATGGAGATACAGAAACACCGTGGCCCCTTTCTTTGAGATAACTCTGCACTATTGCGAGCTGCAAATGCCACTTCCAGCTTAGCTGTGCAGAAAAAGAACAACAAGAAGAAGAAATATCTCGAAATATGTCCGTCAGGCCCCTTCCCTTGAGATAAATCTGCAAATATCTCGGAAACGAAGCGAGCTATTGCAAAATGTTTAGAGACCTTTTTTGTAGAGAATTATGTTTCCTACAATTTACGTTCTCTGATATTTTTTGATCAGAAGCGTAGTTTTCGAGATATATCGAGATATTTAAAAGTTCCGAAGCCGCACCAACATAATAGAGATACAGAAACACCGTGGCCCCTTTCTTTGAGATAACTCTGCACTATTGCGACCTGCAAATGCCACTTCCAGCTTAGCTGTGCAGAAGGCGAACAACAAGAAGAAGAAATATCTCGGAATATGTCCGTCGGACCCATTCCCTTGAGCTAAATCTGCAAATATCTCGGAAACGATGCCAGCTATGGGAAAATGTTAAGCGACCTTTTTTGTAGAGAATTAAGTTTCCTACTTTTTATGTTCTATGATATTTTTTGATCAGATGCGTAGTTCTCGAGATATATCAAGATATTTAAAAGTTCCGAAGCCGCACCAACATAATCGAGATACAGAAACACCGTGGCCCCTTTCTTTGAGATAAATCTGCAAATATCTCGGAAACGAAGCGAGCTATGGCAAAATGTTAAGAGACCTTTTTTGTAGAGAATTAAGTTTCCTACTTTTTATGTTGTATGATATTTTTTGATCAGATGCGTAGTTCTCGAGATATATCAAGATATTTAAAAGTTCCGAAGCCGCACCAACATAATAGAGATACAGAAACACCGTGGCCTCTTTCTTTGAGATAACTCTGCACTATTGCGAGCTGCAAATGCCACTTCCAGCTTAGCTGTGCAGAAGAGGAACAACAAGAAGAAGAAATATCTCGGAATATGTCCGTCAGGCCCCTTCCCTTGAGCTAAATCTGCAAATATCTCGGAAACGATGCCAGCTATGGGAAAATGTTAAGAGACCTTTTTTGTAGAGAATTATGTTTCCTACCTTTTATGTTCTATGATATTTTTCGATCAGAGGCGTAGTTCTCGAGATATATCAAGATATTTAAAAGTTCCGAAGCCGCACCAACATAATAGAGATACAGAAACACCGTGGCCCCTTTCTTTGAGATAACTCTGCACTATTGCGAGCTGGAAATGCCACTTCCAGTTTAGCTGTGCAGAAGAAGAACAACAAGAAGAAGAAATATCTCGAAATATGTCCGTCAGGCCCCTTCCCTTGAGATAAATCTGCAAATATCTCGGAAACGAAGCGAGCTATGGCAAAATGTTAACAGACCTATTTGTAGAGAATTAAGTTTCCTACTTTTTATGTTGTATGATATTTTTTGATCAGATGCGTAGTTCTCGAGATATATCAAGATATTTAAAAGTTCCGAAGCCGCACCAACATAAGAGAGATACAGAAACACCGTGGCCCCTTTCTTTGAGATAACTATGCACTATTGCGAGCTGCAAATGCCACTTCCAGCTTAGCTGTGCAGAAGAAGAACAACAAGAAGGAGAAATATCTCGAAATATGTCCGCCAGGCCCCTTCCCTTGAGATAAATCTGCAAATATCTCGGAAACGAAGCGAGCTATGGCAAAATGTTAAGAGACCTTATTTGTAGAGAATTACGTTTCCTACTTTTTATGTTCTATGATATTTTTTGATCAGATGCGTAGTTCTCGAGATATATCAAGATATTTAAAAGTTCCGAAGCCGCACCAACATAATAGAGATACAGAAACACCGTGGCCCCTTTCTTTGAGATAACTCTGCACTATTGCGAACTGCAAATGCCACTTCCAGCTTAGCTGTGCAGAAGAAGAACAACAAGAAGAAGAAATATCTCGAAATATGTCCGTCAGGCCCCTTCCCTTGAGATAAATCTGCAAATATCTCGGAAACGAAGCGAGCTATGGCAAAATGTTAAGAGACCTTTTTTGTAGAGAATTAAGTTTCCTACTATTTATGTTCTATGACATTTTTTGATCAGATGCGGAGTTCTCGAGATATATCAAGATATTTAAAAGTTCCGAAGCCGCACCAACATAATAGAGATACAGAAACACCGTGGCCCCTTTCTTTGAGATAACTCTGCACTATTGCGAGCTGCAAATGCCACTTCCAGCTTCGCTGTGCAGAAGAAGAACAACAAGAAGAAGAAATATCTCGAAATATGTCCGTTAGGCCCCTTCCCTTGAGATAAATCTGCAAATATCTCGGAAATGAAGCGAGCTATGGCAAAATGTTAAGAGACCTTTTTTGTAGAGAATTAAGTTTCCTACTTTTTATGTTCTATGATATTTTTTGATCAGATGCGTAGTTCTCGAGATATATCAAGATATTTAAAAGTTCCGAAGCCGCATCAACATAATAGAGATACAGAAACACCGTGGCCCCTTTCTTTGAGATAACTCTGCACTATTGCGAGCTGGAAATGCCACATCCAGTTTAGCTGTGCAGAAGAAGAACAACAAGACGAAGAAATATCTCGAAATATGTCCGTCAGGCCCGTTCCTTAGAGCTGAATCTGCAAATATCTCGGAAACGAAGCGAGCTATGGCAAAATGTTAAGAGACGTTTTTTGTAGAGAATTAAGTTTCCTACTTTTTATGTTCTATGATATTTTTTGATCAGATGCGTAGTTCTCGAGATATATCAAGATATTTAAAAGTTCCGAAGCCGCACCAACATAATAGAGATACAGAAACACCGTGGCCCCTTTCTTTGAGATAACTCTGCACTATTGCGAGCTGGAAATGCCACTTCCAGTTTAGCTGTGCAGAAGAAGAACAACAAGAAGAAGAAATATCTCGAGATATGTCCGTCAGGCCCGTTCCTTTGAGCTGAATCTGCAAATATCTCGGAAACGAAGCGAGCTATGGCAAAATGTTAAGAGACGTTTTTTGTAGAGAATTATGTTTCCTACAGTTTATGTTCTATGATATTTTTTGATCAGAAGCGTAGTTTTCGAGATATATCGAGATATTTTAAAGTTCCGAAGCCGCACAAACATAATAGAGATACAGAAACACCGTGGCCCCTTTCTTTGAGATAACTCTGCACTAGTGCGAGCCGCAAATGCCACTTCCAGCTTAGCTGTGCAGAAGAAGAACAACAAGAAGAAGAAATATCTCGAAACATGTCCGTCAGGCCCCTTCCCTTGAGATAAATCTGCAAATATCTCGGAAACGAAGCGAGCTATGGCAAAATGTTAAGAGACCTTTTTTGTAGAGAATTAAGTTTGCTACTTTTTATGTTCTATGATATTTTTTGATCAGACGCGTAGTTCTCGAGATATATCAAGATATTTGAAAGTTCCGAAGCCGCACCAACATAATAGAGATACAGAAACACCGTGGCCCCTTTCTTTGAGATAACTCTGCACTAGTGCGAGCCGCAAATGCCACTTCCAGCTTAGCTGTGCAGAAGAAGAACAACAAGAAGAAGAAATATCTCGAAATATGTCCGTCAGGCCCCTTCCCTTGAGATAAATCTGCAAATATCTCGGAAACGAAGCGAGCTATGGCAAAATGTTAAGAGACCTTTTTTGTAGAGAATTAAGTTTCCTACTTTTTATGTTCTATGATATTTTTTGATCAGATGCGTAGTTCTCGAGATATATCAAGATATTTAAAAGTTCCGAAGCCGCACCAACATAATAGAGATACAGAAACACCGTGGCCCCTTTCTTTGAGATAACTCTGCACTATTGCGAGCTGTAAATGCCACTTCCAGCTTAGCTGTGCAGAAGAAGAACAACAAGAAGAAGAAATATCTCGAAATATGTCCGTCAGGCCCCTTCCCTTGAGATAAATCTGCAAATATCTCGGAAACGAAGCGAGCTATGGCAAAATGTTAAGAGACCTTTTTTGTAGAGAATTAAGTTTCCTACCTTTTATGTTCTGTGATATTTTTTGATCAGATGCGTAGTTCTCGAGATATATCAAGATATTTAAAAGTTCCGAAGCCGCACCAACATAATAGAGATACAGAAACACCGTGGCCCCTTTCTTTGAGATAACTCTGCACTATTGCGAGCTGGAAATGCCACTTCCAGTTTAGCTGTGCAGAAGAAGAACAACAAGAAGAAGAAATATCTCGAAATATGTCCGTCAGGCCCGTTCCTTTGAGCTGAATCTGCAAATATCTGGGAAACGAAGCGAGCTATGGCAAAATGTTAAGAGACGTTTTTTGTAGAGAATTATGTTTCCTACAATTTATGTTCTATGATATTTTTTGATCAGAAGCGTAGTTTTCGAGATATATCGAGATATTTAAAAGTTCCGAAGCCGCCCCAACATAATAGAGATACAGAAACACCGTGGCCCCTTTCTTTGAGATAACTCTGCACTAGTGCGAGCCGCAAATGCCACTTCCAGCTTAGCTGTGCAGAAGAAGAACAACAAGAAGAAGAAATATCTCGAAATATGTCCGTCAGGCCCCTTCCCTTGAGATAAATCTGCAAATATCTCGGAAACGAAGCGAGCTATGGCAAAATGTTAAGAGACGTTTTTTGTAGAGAATTATGTTTCCTACAATTTATGTTCTATGATATTTTTTGATCAGAAGCGTAGTTTTCGAGATATATCGAGATATTTAAAAGTTCCGAAGCCGCACCAACATAATAGAGATACAGAAACACCGTGGCCCCTTTCTTTGAGATAACTCTGCACTAGTGCGAGCCGCAAATGCCACTTCCAGCTAAGCTGTGCAGAAGAAGAACAACAAGAAGAAGAAATATCTCGAAATATGTCCGTCAGGCCCCTTCCCTTGAGATAAATCTGCAAATATCTCGGAAACGAAGCGAGCTATGGCAAAATGTTAAGAGACATTTTTTGTAGAGAATTATGTTTCCTACAATTTACGTTCTCTGATATTTTTTGATCAGAAGCGTAGTTTTCGAAATATATCAAGATATTTAAAAGTTCCGAAGCCGCACCAACATAATAGAGATACAGAAACACCGTGGCCCCTTTCTTTGAGATAACTCTGCACTATTGCGCGCTGCAAATGCCACTTCCAGCTTAGCTGTGCAGAAGAAGAACAACAAGAAGAAGAAATATCTCGAAATATGTCCGTCAGGCCCCTTCCCTTGAGATAAATCTGCAAATATCTCGGAAACGAAGCGAGCTATGGCAAAATGTTAAGAGACCTTTTTTGTAGAGAATTAAGTTTCCTACTTTTTATGTTCTATGATATTTTTCGATCAGAGGCGTAGTTCTCGAGATATATCAAGACATTTAAAAGTTCCGAAGCCGCACCAACATAATAGAGATACAGAAACACCGTGGCCCCTTTCTTTGAGATAACTCTGCACTATTGCGAGCTGGAAATGCCACTTCCAGTTTAGCTGTGCAGAAGAAGAACAACAAGAAGAAGAAATATCTCGAAATATGTCCGTCAGGCCCCTTTCCTTGAGATAAATCTGCAAATATCTCGGAAACGAAGCGAGCTATGGCAAAATGTTAAGAGACCTATTTGTAGAGAATTAAGTTTCCTACTTTTTATGTTGTATGATATTTTTTGATCAGATGCGTAGTTCTCGAGATATATCAAGATATTTAAAAGTTCCGAAGCCGCACCAACATAAGAGAGATACAGAAACACCGTGGCCCCTTTCTTTGAGATAACTATGCACTATTGCGAGCTGCAAATGCCACTTCCAGCTTAGCTGTGCAGAAGAAGAACAACAAGAAGGAGAAATATCTCGAAATATGTCCGTCAGGCCCCTTCCCTTGAGATAAATCTGCAAATATCTCGGAAACGAAGCGAGCTATGGCAAAATGTTAAGAGACCTTTTTTGTAGAGAATTAAGTTTCCTACTTTTTATGTTCTATGATATTTTTTGATCAGATGCGTAGTTCTCGAGATATATCAAGATATTTAAAAGTTCCGAAGCCGCACCAACATAATAGAGATACAGAAACACCGTGGCCCCTTTCTTTGAGATAACTCTGCACTATTGCGAGCTGGAAATGCCACTTCCAGCTTAGCTGTGCAGAAGAAGAACAACAAGAAGAAGAAATATCTCGAAATATGTCCGTCAGGCCCCTTCCCTTGAGATAAATCTGCAAATATCTCGGAAACGAAGCGAGCTATGGCAAAATGTTAAGAGACCTTTTTTGTAGAGAATTAAGTTTCCTACCTTTTATGTTCTGTGATATTTTTTGATCAGATGCGTAGTTCTCGAGATATATCAAGATATTTAAAAGTTCCGAAGCCGCACCAACATAATAGAGATACAGAAACACCGTGGCCCCTTTCTTTGAGATAACTCTGCACTATTGCGAGCTGGAAATGCCACTTCCAGTTTAGCTGTGCAGAAGAAGAACAACAAGAAGAAGAAATATCTCGAAATATGTCCGTCAGGCCCGTTCCTTTGAGCTGAATCTGCAAATATCTGGGAAACGAAGCGAGCTATGGCAAAATGTTAAGAGACGTTTTTTGTAGAGAATTATGTTTCCTACAATTTATGTTCTATGATATTTTTTGATCAGAAGCGTAGTTTTCGAGATATATCGAGATATTTAAAAGTTCCGAAGCCGCACCAACATAATAGAGATACAGAAACACCGTGGCCCCTTTCTTTGAGATAACTCTGCACTAGTGCGAGCCGCAAATGCCACTTCCAGCTTAGCTGTGCAGAAGAAGAACAACAAGAAGAAGAAATATCTCGAAATATGTCCGTCAGGCCCCTTCCCTTGAGATAAATCTGCAAATATCTCGGAAACGAAGCGAGCTATGGCAAAATGTTAAGAGACATTTTTTGTAGAGAATTATGTTTCCTACAATTTACGTTCTCTGATATTTTTTGATCAGAAGCGTAGTTTTCGAAATATATCAAGATATTTAAAAGTTCCGAAGCCGCACCAACATAATAGAGATACAGAAACACCGTGGCCCCTTTCTTTGAGATAACTCTGCACTATTGCGCGCTGCAAATGCCACTTCCAGCTTAGCTGTGCAGAAGAAGAACAACAAGAAGAAGAAATATCTCGAAATATGTCCGTCAGGCCCCTTCCCTTGAGATAAATCTGCAAATATCTCGGAAACGAAGCGAGCTATGGCAAAATGTTAAGAGACCTTTTTTGTAGAGAATTAAGTTTCCTACTTTTTATGTTCTATGATATTTTTCGATCAGAGGCGTAGTTCTCGAGATATATCAAGATATTTAAAAGTTCCGAAGCCGCACCAACATAATAGAGATACAGAAACACCGTGGCCCCTTTCTTTGAGATAACTCTGCACTATTGCGAGCTGGAAATGCCACTTCCAGTTTAGCTGTGCAGAAGAAGAACAACAAGAAGAAGAAATATCTCGAAATATGTCCGTCAGGCCCCTTTCCTTGAGATAAATCTGCAAATATCTCGGAAACGAAGCGAGCTATGGCAAAATGTTAAGAGACCTATTTGTAGAGAATTAAGTTTCCTACTTTTTATGTTGTATGATATTTTTTGATCAGATGCGTAGTTCTCGAGATATATCAAGATATTTAAAAGTTCCGAAGCCGCACCAACATAAGAGAGATACAGAAACACCGTGGCCCCTTTCTTTGAGATAACTATGCACTATTGCGAGCTGCAAATGCCACTTCCAGCTTAGCTGTGCAGAAGAAGAACAACAAGAAGGAGAAATATCTCGAAATATGTCCGTCAGGCCCCTTCCCTTGAGATAAATCTGCAAATATCTCGGAAACGAAGCGAGCTATGGCAAAATGTTAAGAGACATTTTTTGTAGAGAATTATGTTTCCTACAATTTACGTTCTCTGATATTTTTTGATCAGAAGCGTAGTTTTCGAAATATATCAAGATATTTAAAAGTTCCGAAGCCGCACCAACATAATAGAGATACAGAAACACCGTGGCCCCTTTCTTTGAGATAACTCTGCACTATTGCGCGCTGCAAATGCCACTTCCAGCTTAGCTGTGCAGAAGAAGAACAACAAGAAGAAGAAATATCTCGAAATATGTCCGTCAGGCCCCTTCCCTTGAGATAAATCTGCAAATATCTCGGAAACGAAGCGAGCTATGGCAAAATGTTAAGAGACCTTTTTTGTAGAGAATTAAGTTTCCTACTTTTTATGTTCTATGATATTTTTCGATCAGAGGCGTAGTTCTCGAGATATATCAAGATATTTAAAAGTTCCGAAGCCGCACCAACATAATAGAGATACAGAAACACCGTGGCCCCTTTCTTTGAGATAACTCTGCACTATTGCGAGCTGGAAATGCCACTTCCAGTTTAGCTGTGCAGAAGAAGAACAACAAGAAGAAGAAATATCTCGAAATATGTCCGTCAGGCCCCTTTCCTTGAGATAAATCTGCAAATATCTCGGAAACGAAGCGAGCTATGGCAAAATGTTAAGAGACCTATTTGTAGAGAATTAAGTTTCCTACTTTTTATGTTGTATGATATTTTTTGATCAGATGCGTAGTTCTCGAGATATATCAAGATATTTAAAAGTTCCGAAGCCGCACCAACATAAGAGAGATACAGAAACACCGTGGCCCCTTTCTTTGAGATAACTATGCACTATTGCGAGCTGCAAATGCCACTTCCAGCTTAGCTGTGCAGAAGAAGAACAACAAGAAGGAGAAATATCTCGAAATATGTCCGTCAGGCCCCTTCCCTTGAGATAAATCTGCAAATATCTCGGAAACGAAGCGAGCTATGGCAAAATGTTAAGAGACATTTTTTGTAGAGAATTATGTTTCCTACAATTTACGTTCTCTGATATTTTTTGATCAGAAGCGTAGTTTTCGAAATATATCAAGATATTTAAAAGTTCCGAAGCCGCACCAACATAATAGAGATACAGAAACACCGTGGCCCCTTTCTTTGAGATAACTCTGCACTATTGCGCGCTGCAAATGCCACTTCCAGCTTAGCTGTGCAGAAGAAGAACAACAAGAAGAAGAAATATCTCGAAATATGTCCGTCAGGCCCCTTCCCTTGAGATAAATCTGCAAATATCTCGGAAACGAAGCGAGCTATGGCAAAATGTTAAGAGACCTTTTTTGTAGAGAATTAAGTTTCCTACTTTTTATGTTCTATGATATTTTTCGATCAGAGGCGTAGTTCTCGAGATATATCAAGATATTTAAAAGTTCCGAAGCCGCACCAACATAATAGAGATACAGAAACACCGTGGCCCCTTTCTTTGAGATAACTCTGCACTATTGCGAGCTGGAAATGCCACTTCCAGTTTAGCTGTGCAGAAGAAGAACAACAAGAAGAAGAAATATCTCGAAATATGTCCGTCAGGCCCCTTTCCTTGAGATAAATCTGCAAATATCTCGGAAACGAAGCGAGCTATGGCAAAATGTTAAGAGACCTATTTGTAGAGAATTAAGTTTCCTACTTTTTATGTTGTATGATATTTTTTGATCAGATGCGTAGTTCTCGAGATATATCAAGATATTTAAAAGTTCCGAAGCCGCACCAACATAAGAGAGATACAGAAACACCGTGGCCCCTTTCTTTGAGATAACTATGCACTATTGCGAGCTGCAAATGCCACTTCCAGCTTAGCTGTGCAGAAGAAGAACAACAAGAAGGAGAAATATCTCGAAATATGTCCGTCAGGCCCCTTCCCTTGAGATAAATCTGCAAATATCTCGGAAACGAAGCGAGCTATGGCAAAATGTTAAGAGACCTTTTTTGTAGAGAATTAAGTTTCCTACTTTTTATGTTCTATGATATTTTTTGATCAGATGCGTAGTTCTCGAGATATATCAAGATATTTAAAAGTTCCGAAGCCGCACCAACATAATAGAGATACAGAAACACCGTGGCCCCTTTCTTTGAGATAACTCTGCACTATTGCGAGCTGGAAATGCCACTTCCAGCTTAGCTGTGCAGAAGAAGAACAACAAGAAGAAGAAATATCTCGAAATATGTCCGTCAGGCCCCTTCCCTTGAGATAAATCTGCAAATATCTCGGAAACGAAGCGAGCTATGGCAAAATGTTAAGAGACCTTATTTGTAGAGAATTACGTTTCCTACTTTTTATGTTCTATGATATTTTTTGATCAGATGCGTAGTTCTCGAGATATATCAAGATATTTAAAAGTTCCGAAGCCGCACCAACATAATAGAGATACAGAAACACCGTGGCCCCTTTCTTTGAGATAACTCTGCACTATTGCGAACTGCAAATGCCACTTCCAGCTTAGCTGTGCAGAAGAAGAACAACAAGAAGAAGAAATATCTCGAAATATGTCCGTCAGGCCCCTTCCCTTGAGATAAATCTGCAAATATCTCGGAAACGAAGCGAGCTATGGCAAAATGTTAAGAGACCTTTTTTGTAGAGAATTAAGTTTCCTACTATTTATGTTCTATGACATTTTTTGATCAGATGCGTAGTTCTCGAGATATATCAAGATATTTAAAAGTTCCGAAGCCGCACCAACATAATAGAGATACAGAAACACTGTGGCCCCTTTCTTTGAGATAACTCTGCACTATTGCGAGCTGCAAATGCCACTTCCAGCTTCGCTGTGCAGAAGAAGAACAACAAGAAGAAGAAATATCTCGAAATATGTCCGTTAGGCCCCTTCCCTTGTGATAAATCTGCAAATATCTCGGAAATGAAGCGAGCTATGGCAAAATGTTAAGAGACCTTTTTTGTAGAGAATTAAGTTTCCTACTTTTTATGTTCTATGATATTTTTTGATCAGATGCGTAGTTCTCGAGATATATCAAGATATTTAAAAGTTCCGAAGCCGCACCAACATAATAGAGATACAGAAACACCGTGGCCCCTTTCTTTGAGATAACTCTGCACTATTACGAGCTGGAAATGCCACATCCAGTTTAGCTGTGCAGAAGAAGAACAACAAGACGAAGAAATATCTCGAAATATGTCCGTCAGGCCCGTTCCTTTGAGCTGAATCTGCAAATATCTCGGAAACGAAGCGAGCTATGGCAAAATGTTAAGAGACGTTTTTTGTAGAGAATTAAGTTTCCTACTTTTTATGTTCTATGATATTTTTTGATCAGATGCGTAGTTCTCGAGATATATCAAGATATTTAAAAGTTCCGAAGCCGCACCAACATAATAGAGATACAGAAACACCGTGGCCCCTTTCTTTGAGATAACTCTGCACTATTGCGAGCTGGAAATGCCACTTCCAGTTTAGCTGTGCAGAAGAAGAACAACAAGAAGAAGAAATATCTCGAAATATGTCCGTCAGGCCCGTTCCTTTGAGCTGAATCTGCAAATATCTCGGAAACGAAGCGAGCTATGGCAAAATGTTAAGAGACGTTTTTTGTAGAGAATTATGTTTCCTACAGTTTATGTTCTATGATATTTTTTGATCAGAAGCGTAGTTTTCGAGATATATCGAGATATTTTAAAGTTCCGAAGTCGCACAAACATAATAGAGATACAGAAACACCGTGGCCCCTTTCTTTGAGATAACTCTGCACTAGTGCGAGCCGCAAATGCCACTTCCAGCTTAGCTGTGCACAAGAAGAACAACAAGAAGAAGAAATATCTCGAAACATGTCCGTCAGGCCCCTTCCCTTGAGATAAATCTGCAAATATCTCGGAAACGAAGCGAGCTATGGCAAAATGTTAAGAGACCTTTTTTGTAGAGAATTAAGTTTCCTACTTTTTATCTTCTGTGATATTTTTTGATCAGATGCGTAGTTCTCGAGATATATCGAGATATTTAAAAGTTCCGAAGCCGCACCAACATAATAGAGATACAGAAACACCGTGGCCCCTTTCTTTGAGATAACTCTGCACTATTGCGACCTGCAAATGCCACTTCCAGCTTAGCTGTGCAGAAGAAGAACAACAAGAAGAAGAAATATCTCGAAATATGTCCGTCAGGCCCCTTCCCTTGAGATAAATCTGCAAATATCTCGGAAACGAAGCGAGCTATGGCAAAATGTTAAGAGACCTTTTTTGTAGAGAATTAAGTTTCCTACTTTTTATCTTCTATGATATTTTTTGATCAGATGCGTAGTTCTCGAGATATATCAAGATATTTAAAAGCTCCGAAGCTGCACCAACATAATAGAGGTACAGAAACACCGTGGCCCCTTTCTTTGAGATAACTCTGCACTATTGCGAGCTGCAAATGCCACTTCCAGCTTAGCTGTGCAGAAGAAGAACAACAAGAATAAGAAATATTTCGAAATATGTCCGTCAGGCCCCTTCCCTAGAGATAAATCTGCAAATATCTCGGAAACGAAGCGAGCTACGGCAAAATGTTAACAGACCTTTTTTGTAGAAAATTAGGTTTCCTACTTTTTATGTTCTATGATATTTTCTTATCAGATGCGTAGTTCTCGAGATATATCAAGATATTTAAAAGTTCCGAAGGCGCACCAACATAATAGAGATACAGAAACACCGTGGCCTCTTTCTTTGAGATAACTCGGCACTATTGCGCGCTGCAAATGCCACTTCCAGCTTAGCTGTGCAGAAGAAGAACAACAAGAAGAAGAAATATCTCGAAATATGTCCGTCAGGCCCCTTCCCTTGAGATAAATCTGCAAATATCTCGGAAACGAAGCGAGCTATGGCAAAATGTTAAGATACCTTTTTTGTAGAGAATTAAGTTTCCTACTTTTTATGTTCTATGATATTTTTTGATCAGATGCGTAGTTCTCGAGATATATCGAGATATTTAAAAGTTCCGAAGCCGCACCAACATAATAGAGATACAGAAACACCGTGGCCCCTTTCTTTGAGATAACTCTGCACTATTGCGAGCTGCAAATGCCACTTCGAGCTTAGCTGTGCAGAAGAAGAACAACAAGAAGAAGAAATATCTCGAAATATGTCCGTCAGACCCCTTCCCTTGAGATAAATCTGCAAATATCTCGGAAACGAAGCGAGCTATGGCAAAATGTTAAGAGACGTTTTTTGTCGAGAATTATGTTTCCTACAATTTACGTTCTATGATATTTTTTGATCAGAAGCGTAGTTTTCGAGATATATCGAGATATTTAAAAGTTCCGAAGCCGCACCAACATAATAGAGATACAGAAACACCGTGGCCCCTTTCTTTGAGATAACTCTGCACTATTGCGAGCTGCAAATGCCACTTCCACCTTAGCTGTGCAGAAGAAGAACAACAAGAAGAAGAAATATCTCGAAATATGTCCGTTAGGCCCCTTCCCTTGAGATAAATCTGCAAATATCTCGGAAACGAAGCGAGCTATGGCAAAATGTTAAGAGACCTTATTTGTAGAGAATTAAGTTTCCTACTTTTTACGTTCTATGATATTTTTTGATCAGATGCGTAGTTCTCGAGATATATCGAGATATTTAAAAGTTCCGAAGGCGCACCAACATAATAGAGATACAGAAACACCGTGGCCTCTTTCTTTGAGATAACTCGGCACTATTGCGCGCTGCAAATGCCACTTCCAGCTTAGCTGTGCAGAAGAAGAACAACAAGAAGAAGAAATATCTCGAAATATGTCCGTCAGGCCCCTTCCCTTGAGATAAATCTGCAAATATCTCGGAAACGAAGCGAGCTATGGCAAAATGTTAAGATACCTTTTTTGTAGAGAATTAAGTTTCCTACTTTTTATGTTCTATGATATTTTTTGATCAGATGCGTAGTTCTCGAGATATATCGAGATATTTAAAAGTTCCGAAGCCGCACCAACATAATAGAGATACAGAAACACCGTGGCCCCTTTCTTTGAGATAACTCTGCACTATTGCGAGCTGCAAATGCCACTTCGAGCTTAGCTGTGCAGAAGAAGAACAACAAGAAGAAGAAATATCTCGAAATATGTCCGTCAGACCCCTTCCCTTGAGATAAATCTGCAAATATCTCGGAAACGAAGCGAGCTATGGCAAAATGTTAAGAGACGTTTTTTGTCGAGAATTATGTTTCCTACAATTTACGTTCTATGATATTTTTTGATCAGAAGCGTAGTTTTCGAGATATATCGAGATATTTAAAAGTTCCGAAGCCGCACCAACATAATAGAGATACAGAAACACCGTGGCCCCTTTCTTTGAGATAACTCTGCACTATTGCGAGCTGCAAATGCCACTTCCACCTTAGCTGTGCAGAAGAAGAACAACAAGAAGAAGAAATATCTCGAAATATGTCCGTTAGGCCCCTTCCCTTGAGATAAATCTGCAAATATCTCGGAAACGAAGCGAGCTATGGCAAAATGTTAAGAGACCTTATTTGTAGAGAATTAAGTTTCCTACTTTTTACGTTCTATGATATTTTTTGATCAGATGCGTAGTTCTCGAGATATATCGAGATATTTAAAAGTTCCGAAGCCGCACCAACATAATAGAGATACAGAAACACCGTGGCCCCTTTCTTTGAGAGAACTCTGCACTATTGCGAGCTGCAAATGCCACTTCGAGCATAGCTGTGCAGAAGAAGAACAACAAGAAGAAGAAATATCTCGAAATATGTCCGTCAGACCCCTTCCCTTGAGATAAATCTGCAAATATCTCGGAAACGAAGCGAGCTATGGCAAAATGTTAAGAGACGTTTTTTGTAGAGAATTATGTTTCCTACAATTTACGTTCTATGATATTTTTTGATCAGAAGCGTAGTTTTCGAGATATATCGAGATATTTAAAAGTTCCGAAGCCGCACCAACATAATAGAGATACAGAAACACCGTGGCCTCTTTCTTTGAGATAACTCTGCACTATTGCGCGCTGCAAATGCCACTTCCAGCTTAGCTGTGCAGAAGAAGAACAACAAGAAGAAGAAATATTTCGAAATATGTCCGTCAGACCCCTTCCCTTGAGATAAATCTGCAAATATCTCGGAAACGAAGCGAGCTATGGCAAAATGTTAAGAGACCTTATTTGTAGAGAATTAAGTTTCCTAGTTTTTATGTTCTATGATATTTTTTGATCAGATGCGTAGTTCTCGAGATATATCGAGATATTTAAAAGTTCCGAAGCCGCACCAACATAATAGAGATACAGAAACACCGTGGCCCCTTTCTTTGAGATAACTCTGCACTATTGCGAGCTGCAAATGCCACTTCGAGCTTAGCTGTGCAGAAGAAGAACAACAAGAAGAAGAAATATCTCGAAATATGTCCGTCAGACCCCTTCCCTTGAGATAAATCTGCAAATATCTCGGAAACGAAGCGAGCTATGGCAAAATGTTAAGAGACGTTTTTTGTCGAGAATTATGTTTCCTACAATTTACGTTCTATGATATTTTTTGATCAGAAGCGTAGTTTTCGAGATATATCGAGATATTTAAAAGTTCCGAAGCTGCACCAACATAATAGAGGTACAGAAACACCGTGGCCTCTTTCTTTGAGATAACTCTGCACTATTGCGAGCTGCAAATGCCACTCCCAGCTTAGCTGTGCAGAAGAGGGACAACAAGAAGAAGAAATATCTCGGAAATGTCCGTCAGGCCCCTTCCCTTGAGATATATCCGCAAATATCTCGGAAACGAAGCGAGCTATGGCAAAATGTTAAGAGACCTTATTTGTAGAGAATTAAGTTTCCTACTTTTTATGTTCTATGATATTTTTTGATCAGATGCGTAGTTCTCGAGATATATCGAGATATTTAAAAGTTCCGAAGCCGCTCCAACATAATAGAGATACAGAAACACCGTGGCCCCTTTCTTTGAGATAACTCTGCACTATTGCGAGCTGCAAATGCCACTTCGAGCTTAGCTGTGCAGAAGAAGAACAACAAGAAGAAGAAATATCTCGAAATATGTGCGTCAGACCCCTTCCCTTGAGATAAATCTGCAAATATCTCGGAAACGAAGCGAGCTATGGCAAAATGTTAAGAGACCTTTTTTGTAGAGAATTATGTTTCCTACAATTTACGATCTATGATATTTTTTGATCAGAAGCGTAGTTTTCGAGATATATCGAGATATTTAAAAGTTCCGAAGCCGCACCAACATAATAGGGATACAGAAACACCGTGGCCCCTTTCTTTGAGATAACTCTGCACTATTGCGACCTGCAAATGCCACTTCCAGCTTAGCTGTGCAGAAGAAGAACAACAAGAAGAAGAAATATCTCGAAATATGTCCGTCAGGCCCCTTCTCTTGAGATAAATCTGCAAATATCTCGGAAACGAAGCGAGCTATGGCAAAATGTTGAGATACCTTCTTTGTAGAGAATTAAGTTTCCTACTTTTTATGTTCTATGATATTTTTTGATCAGATGCGTAGTTCTCGAGATATATCAAGATATTTAAAAGCTCCGAAGCTGCACCAACATAATAGAGGTACAGAAACACCGTGGCCCCTTTCTTTGAGATAACTCTGCACTATTGCGAGCTGCAAATGCCACTTCCAGCTTAGCTGTGCAGAAGAAGAACAACAAGAATAAGAAATATTTCGAAATATGTCCGTCAGGCCCCTTCCCTAGAGATAAATCTGCAAATATCTCGGAAACGAAGCGAGCTACGGCAAAATGTTAACAGACCTTTTTTGTAGAAAATTAGGTTTCCTACTTTTTATGTTCTATGATATTTTCTTATCAGATGCGTAGTTCTCGAGATATATCAAGATATTTAAAAGTTCCGAAGCCGCACCAACATAATAGAGATACAGAAACACCGTGGCCTCTTTCTTTGAGATAACTCGGCACTATTGCGCGCTGCAAATGCCACTTCCAGCATAGCTGTGCAGAAGAAGAACAACAAGAAGAAGAAATATCTCGAAATATGTCCGTCAGGCCCCTTCCCTTGAGATAAATCTGCAAATATCTCGGAAACGAAGCGAGCTATGGCAAAATGTTAAGATACCTTTTTTGTAGAGAATTAAGTTTCCTACTTTTTATGTTCTATGATATTTTTTGATCAGATGCGTAGTTCTCGAGATATATCAAGATATTTAAAAGTTCCGAAGCTGCACCAACATAATAGAGGTACAGAAACACCGTGGCCTCTTTCTTTGAGATAACTCTGCACTATTGCGAGCTGCAAATGCCACTCCCAGCTTAGCTGTGCAGAAGAGGGACAACAAGAAGAAGAAATATCTCGGAAATGTCCGTCAGGCCCCTTCCCTTGAGATATATCCGCAAATATCTCGGAAACGAAGCGAGCTATGGCAAAATGTTAAGAGACCTTATTTGTAGAGAATTAAGTTTCCTACTTTTTATGTTCTATGATATTTTTTGATCAGATGCATAGTTCTCGAGATATATCGAGATATTTAAAAGTTCCGAAGCCGCACCAACATAATAGAGATACAGAAACACCGTGGCCCCTTTCTTTGAGATAACTCTGCACTATTGCGAGCTGCAAATGCCACTTCGAGCTTAGCTGTGCAGAAGAAGAACAACAAGAAGAAGAAATATCTCGAAATATGTCCGTCAGACCCCTTCCCTTGAGATAAATCTGCAAATATCTCGGAAACGAAGCGAGCTATGGCAAAATGTTAAGAGACCTTTTTTGTAGAGAATTATGTTTCCTACAATTTACGTTCTATGATATTTTTTGATCAGAAGCGTAGTTTTCGAGATATATCGAGATATTTAAAAGTTCCGAAACCGCACCAACATAATAGGGATACAGAAACACCGTGGCCCCTTTCTTTGAGATAACTCTGCACTATTGCGACCTGCAAATGCCACTTCCAGCTTAGCTGTGCAGAAGAAGAACAACAAGAAGAAGAAATATCTCGAAATATGTCCGTCAGGCCCCTTCCCTTGAGATAAATCTACAAATATCTCGGAAACGAAGCGAGCTATGGCAAAATGTTGAGATACCTTCTTTGTAGAGAATTAAGTTTCCTACTTTTTATGTTCTATGATATTTTTTGATCAGAAGCGTAGTTTTCGAGATATATCGAGATATATAAAAGTTCCGAAGCCGCACCAACATAATAGAGATACAGAAACACCGTGGCCTCTTTCTTTGAGATAACTCTGCACTATTGCGAGCTGCAAATGCCACTTCCAGCTTAGCTGTGCAGAAGAAGAAATATTACGAAATATGTCCGTCAGGCCCCTTCCCTTGAGCTAAATCTGCAAATATCTCGGAAAGGATGCCAGCTATGGCAAAATGTTAAGATACCTTCTTTGTAGAGAATTAAGTTTCCTACTTTTTATGTTCTATGATATTTTTTGATCAGATGCGTAGTTCTCGAGATATATCAATATATTTAAAAGCTCCGAAGCTGCACCAACATAATAGAGGTACAGAAACACCGTGGCCCCTTTCTTTGAGATAACTCTGCACTATTGCGAGCTGCAAATGCCACTTCCAGCTTAGCTGTGCAGAAGAAGAACAACAAGAATAAGAAATATTTCGAAATATGTCCGTCAGGCCCCTTCCCTTGAGATAAATCTGCAAATATCTCGGAAACGAAGCGAGCTACGGCAAAATGTTAACAGACCTTTTTTGTAGAAAATTAGGTTTCCTACTTTTTATGTTCTATGATATTTTTTTATCAGATGCGTAGTTCTCGAGATATATCAATATATTTAAAAGTTCCGAAGCTGCACCAACATAATAGAGGTACAGAAACACCGTGGCCTCTTTCTTTGAGATAACTCTGCACTATTGCGAGCTGCAAATGCCACTTCCAGCTTAGCTGTGCAGAAGAGGAACAACAAGAAGAAGAAATATCTCGGAATATGTCCGTCAGGCCCCTTCCCTTGAGCTAAATCTGCAAATATCTCGGAAACGATGCCAGCTATGGGAAAATGTTAACAGACCTTTTTTGTAGAGAATTATGTTTCCTACAATTTACGTTCTATGATATTTTTTGATCAGAAGCGTAGTTTTCGAGATATATCGAGATATTTAAAAGTTCCGAAGCCGCACCAACATAATAGAGATACAGAAACACCGTGGCCCCTTTCTTTAAGATAACTCTGCACTATTGCGACCTGCAAATGCCACTTCCAGCTTAGCTGTGCAGAAGAAGAACAACAAGAAGAAGAAATATCTCGAAATATGTCCGTCAGGCCCCTTCCCTTGAGATAAATCTGCAAATATCTCGGAAACGAAGCGAGCTATGGCAAAATGTTAAGATACCTTCTTTGTAGAGAATTAAGTTTCCTACTTTTTATGTTCTATGGTATTTTTTGATCAGATGCGTAGTTCTCGAGATATATCAAGATATTTAGAAGCTCCGAAGCTGCACCAACATAATAGAGGTACAGAAACACCGTGGCCCCTTTCTTTGAGATAACTCTGCACTATTGCGCGCTGCAAATGCCACTTCCAGCTTAGCTGTGCAGAAGAAGAACAACAAGAAGAAGAAATATCTCGAAATATGTCCGTCAGGCCCCTTCCCTTGAGATAAATCTGCAAATATCTCGGAAACGAAGCGAGCTATGGCAAAATGTTAAGATACCTTTTTTGTAGAGAATTAAGTTTCCTACTTTTTATGTTCTATGATATTTTTTGATCAGATGCGTAGTTCTCGAGATATATCAAGATATTTAAAAGTTCCGAAGCCGCACCAACATAATAGAGGTACAGAAACACCGTGGCCCCTTTCTTTGAGATAACTCTGCACTATTGCGAGCTGCAAATGCCACTTCCAGCTTAGCTGTGCAGAAGAAGAACAACAAGAAGAAGAAATATCTCGAAATATGTCCGTCAGGCCCCTTCCCTTGAGATAAATCTGCAAATATCTCGGAAACGAAGCGAGCTATGGCAAAATGTTAAGATACCTTTTTTGTAGAGAATTAAGTTTCCTACTTTTTATGTTCTATGATATTTTTTGATCAGATGCGTAGTTCTCGAGATATATCAAGATATTTAAAAGTTCCGAAGCCGCACCAACATAATAGAGGTACAGAAACACCGTGGCCCCTTTCTTTGAGATAACTCTGCACTATTGCGAGCTGCAAATGCCACTTCCAGCTTAGCTGTGCAGAGGAAGAAATATTTCGAAATATGTCCGTCAGGCCCCTTCCCTTGAGATAAATCTGCAAATATCTCGGAAACGAAGCGAGCTACGGCAAAATGTTAAGAGACCTTTTTTGTAGAAAATTAGGTTTCCTACTTTTTATGTTCTATGATATTTTTTGATCAGATGCGTAGTTCTCGAGATATATCAAGATATTTAAAAGTTCCGAAGCCGCACCAACATAATAGAGATACAGAAACACCGTGGCCCCTTTCTTTGAGATAACTCTGCACTATTGCCAGCTGCAAATGCCACTTCCAGCTTAGCTGTGCAGAAGAAGAACAACAAGAAGAAGAAATATCTCGAAATATGTCCGTTAGGCCCCTTCCCTTGAGATATATCTGCAAATATCTCGGAAACGAAGCGAGCTATGGCAAAATGTTAAGAGACCTTTTTTGTAGAGAATTAAGTTTCCTACTTTTTATCTTCTGTGATATTTTTTGATCAGATGCGTAGTTCTCGAGATATATCGAGATATTTAAAAGTTCCGAAGCCGCACCAACATAATAGAGATACAGAAACACCGTGGCCCCTTTCTTTGAGACAACTCTGCACTATTGCGAGCTGCAAATGCCACTTCCAGCTTAGCTGTGCAGAAGAAGAACAACAAGAAGAAGAAATATCTCGAAATATGTCCGTCAGGCCCCTTCCCTTGAGATAAATCTGCAAATATCTCGGAAACGAAGCGAGCTATGGCAAAATGTTAAGATACCTCCTTTGTAGAGAATTAAGTTTCCTACTTTTTATGTTCTATGATATTTTTTGATCAGATGCGTAGTTCTCGAGATATATCAAGATATTTAAAAGTTCCGAAGCCGCACCAACATAATAGAGGTACAGAAACACCGTGGCCCCTTTCTTTGAGATAACTCTGCACTATTGCGAGCTGCAAATGCCACTTCCAGCTTAGCTGTGCAGAAGAAGAAATATTTCGAAATATGTCCGTCAGGCCCCTTCCCTTGAGATAAATCTGCAAATATCTCGGAAACGAAGCGAGGTACGGCAAAATGTTAAGAGACCTTTTTTGTAGAAAATTAGGTTTCCTACTTTTTATGTTCTATGATATTTTTTGATCAGATGCGTAGTTCTCGAGATATATCAAGATATTTAAAAGTTCCGAAGCTGCACCAACATAATAGAGGTACAGAAACACCGTGGCCTCTTTCTTTGAGATAACTCTGCACTATTGCGAGCTGCAAATGCCACTTCCAGCTTAGCTGTGCAGAAGAGGAACAACAAGAAGAAGAAATATCTCGGAATATGTCCGTCAGGCCCCTTCCCTTGAGCTAAATCTGCAAATATCTCGGAAACGATGCCAGCTATGGGAAAATGTTAACAGACCTTTTTTGGAGAGAATTATGTTTCCTACAATTTACGTTCTATGATATTTTTTGATCAGAAGCGTAGTTTTCGAGATATATCGAGATATTTAAAAGTTCCGAAGCCGCACCAACATAATAGAGATACAGAAACACCGTGGCCCCTTTCTTTGAGATAACTCTGCACTATTGCGAGCTGCAAATGCCACTTCCAGCTTAGCTGTGCAGAAGAAGAACAACAAGAAGAAGAAGTATCTCGAAATATGTCCGTTAGGCCCCTTCCCTTGAGATAAATCTGCAAATATCTCGGAAACGAAGCGAGCTATGGCAAAATGTTAAGAGACCTTATTTGTAGAGAATTAAGTTTCCTACTTTTTATGTTCTATGATATTTTTTGATCAGATGCGTAGTTCTCGAGATATATCGAGATATTTAAAAGTTCCGAAGCCGCACCAACATAATAGAGATACAGAAACACCGTGGCCCCTTTCTTTGAGATAACTCTGCACTATTGCGAGCTGCAAATGCCACTTCCAGCTTAGCTGTGCAGAAGAAGAACAACAAGAAGAAGAAATATCTCGAAATATGTCCGTTAGGCCCCTTCCCTTGAGATATATCTGCAAATATCTCGGAAACGAAGCGAGCTATGGCAAAATGTTAAGAGACCTTTTTTGTAGAGAATTAAGTTTCCTACTTTTTATCTTCTGTGATATTTTTTGATCAGATGCGTAGTTCTCGAGATATATCGAGATATTTAAAAGTTCCGAAGCCGCACCAACATAATAGAGATACAGAAACACCGTGGCCCCTTTCTTTGAGACAACTCTGCACTATTGCGAGCTGCAAATGCCACTTCCAGCTTAGCTGTGCAGAAGAAGAACATCAAGAAGAAGAAATATCTCGAAATATGTCCGTCAGGCCCCTTCCCTTGAGATAAATCTGCAAATATCTCGGAAACGAAGCGAGCTATGGCAAAATGTTAAGATACCTTCTTTGTAGAGAATTAAGTTTCCTACTTTTTATGTTCTATGATATTTTTTGATCAGATGCGTAGTTCTCGAGATATATCAAGATATTTAAAAGTTCCGAAGCCGCACCAACATAATAGAGGTACAGAAACACCGTGGCCCCTTTCTTTGAGATAACTCTGCACTATTGCGAGCTGCAAATGCCACTTCCAGCTTAGCTGTGCAGAAGAAGAAATATTTCGAAATATGTCCGTCAGGCCCCTTCCCTTGAGATAAATCTGCAAATATCTCGGAAACGAAGCGAGGTACGGCAAAATGTTAAGAGACCTTTTTTGTAGAAAATTAGGTTTCCTACTTTTTATGTTCTATGATATTTTTTGATCAGATGCGTAGTTCTCGAGATATATCGAGATATTTAAAAGTTCCGAAGCCGCACCAACATAATAGAGATACAGAAACACCGTGGCCCCTTTCTTTGAGATAACTCTGCACTATTGCGAGCTGCAAATGCCACTTCCAGCTTAGCTGTGCAGAAGAAGAACAACAAGAAGAAGAAGTATCTCGAAATATGTCCGTTAGGCCCCTTCCCTTGAGATAAATCTGCAAATATCTCGGAAACGAAGCGAGCTATGGCAAAATGTTAAGAGACCTTATTTGTAGAGAATTATGTTTCCTACTTTTTATGTTCTATGATATTTTTTGATCAGATGCGTAGTTCTCGAGATATATCGAGATATTTAAAAGTTCCGAAGCCGCACCAACATAATAGAGATACAGAAACACCGTGGCCCCTTTCTTTGAGATAACTCTGCACTATTGCGAGCTGCAAATGCCACTTCGAGCTTAGCTGTGCAGAAGAAGAACAACAAGAAGAAGAAATATCTCGAAATATGTCCGTCAGACCCCTTCCCTTGAGATAAATCTGCAAATATCTCGGAAACGAAGCGAGCTATGGCAAAATGTTAAGAGACGTTTTTTGTAGAGAATTATGTTTCCTACAATTTACGTTCAACGATATTTTTTGATCAGATGCGTAGTTCTCGAGATATATCGAGATATTTAAAAGTTCCGAAGCCGCACCAACATAATAGAGATACAGAAACACCGTGGCCCCTTTCTTTGAGATAACTCTGCACTATTGCGAGCTGCAAATGCCACTTCCAGCTTAGCTGTGCAGAAGAAGAACAACAAGAAGAAGAAATATCTCGAAATATGTCCGTCAGACCCCTTCCCTTGAGATAAATCTGCAAATATCTCGGAAACGAAGCGAGCTATGGCAAAATGTTAAGACACGTTTTTTGTAGAGAATTATGTTTCCTACAATTTACGTTCTATGATATTTTTTGATCAGAAGCGTAGTTTTCGAGATATATCGAGATATTTAAAAGTTCCGAAACCGCACCAACATAATAGGGATACAGAAACACCGTGGCCCCTTTCTTTGAGATAACTCTGCACTATTGCGAGCTGGAAATGCCATTTCCAGTTTAGCTGTGCAGAAGAAGAACAACAAGAAGAAGAAATATCTCGGAATATGTCCGTCAGGCCCCTTCCCTTGAGATAAATCTGCAAATATCTCGGAAACGAAGCGAGCTATGGCAAAACGTTAAGATACCTTCTTTGTAGAGAATTAAGTTTCCTACTTTTTATGTTCTATGATATTTTTTGATCAGATGCGTAGTTCTCGAGATATATCAAGATATTTAAAAGCTCCGAAGCTGCACCAACATAATAGAGGTACAGAAACACCGTGGCCCCTTTCTTTGAGATAACTCTGCACTATTGCGAGCTGAAAATGCCACTTCCAGCTTAGCTGTGCAGAAGAAGAACAACAAGAATAAGAAATATTTCGAAATATGTCCGTCAGGCTCCTTCCCTAGAGATAAATCTGCAACTATCTCGGAAACGAAGCGAGCTACGGCAAAATGTTAACAGACCTTTTTTGTAGAAAATTAGGTTTCCTACTTTTTATGTTCTATGATATTTTTTTATCAGATGCATAGTTCTCGAGATATATCAATATATTTAAAAGTTCCGAAGCTGCACCAACATAATAGAGGTACAGAAACACCGTGGTCTCTTTCTTTGAGATAACTCTGCACTATTGCGAGCTGCAAATGCCACTTCCAGCTTAGCTGTGCAGAAGAGGAACAACAAGAAGAAGAAATATCTCGGAATATGTCCGTCAGGCCCCTTCCCTTGAGCTAAATCTGCAAATATCTCGGAAACGATGCCAGCTATGGGAAAATGTTAAGAGACCTTTTTTGTAGAGAATTAAGTTTCCTCCTTTTTATGTTCTATGATATTTTTTGATCAGATGCGTAGTTCTCGAGATATATCAAGATATATAAAAGTTCCGAAGCCGCACCAACATAATAGAGATACAGAAACACCGTGGCCTCTTTCTTTGAGATAACTCTGCACTATTGCGAGCTGTAAATGCCACTTCCAGCTTAGCTGTGCAGAAGAAGAACAACAAGAATAAGAAATATTTCGAAATATGTCCGTCAGGCCCCTTCCCTAGAGATAAATCTGCAAATATCTCGGAAACGAAGCGAGCTACGGCAAAATGTTAAGATACCTTTTTTGTAGAGAATTAAGTTTCCTACTTTTTATGTTCTATGATATTTTTTGATCAGATGCGTAGTTCTCGAGATATATCAAGATATTTAAAAGTTCCGAAGCCGCACCAACATAATAGAGGTACAGAAACACCGTGGCCCCTTTCTTTGAGATAACTCTGCACTATTGCGAGCTGCAAATGCCACTTCCAGCTTAGCTGTGCAGAAGAGGAACAACAAGAAGAAGAAATATCTCGGAATATGTCCGTCAGGCCCCTTCCCTTGAGCTAAATCTGCAAATATCTCGGAAACGATGCCAGCTATGGGAAAATGTTAAGAGACCTTTTTTGTAGAGAATTAAGTTTCCTACTTTTTATGTTCTATGATATTTTTTGATCAGATGCGTAGTTCTCGAGATATATCAAGATATTTAAAAGTTCCGAAGCCGCACCAACATAATAGAGATACAGAAACACCGTGGCCTCGTTCTTTGAGATAACTCTGCACTATTGCGCGCTGCAAATGCCACTTCCAGCTTAGCTGTGCAGAAGAAGAACAACAAGAAGAAGAAATATCTCGAAATATGTCCGTCAGGCCCCTTCCCTTGAGATAAATCTGCAAATATCTCGGAAGCGAAGCGAGCTATGGCAAAATGTTAAGAGACCTTATTTGTAGAGAATTAAGTTTCCTACTTTTTATGTTCTATGATATTTTTTGATCAGATGCGTAGTTCTCGAGATATATCGAGATATTTAAAAGTTCCGAAGCCGCACCAACATAATAGAGATACAGAAACACCGTGGCCCCTTTCTTTGAGATAACTCTGCACTATTGCGAGCTGCAAATGCCACTTCCAGCTTAGCTGTGCAGAAGAAGAACAACAAGAAGAAGAAATATCTCGAAATATGTCCGTCAGGCCCCTTCCCTTGAGATAAATCTGCAAATATCTCGGAAACGAAGCGAGCTATGGCAAAATGTTAAGAGACCTTTTTTGTAGAGAATTATGTTTCCTACAATTTACGTTCTCTGATATTTTTTGATCAGAAGCGTAGTTTTCGAGATATATCGAGATATTTAAAAGTTCCGAAGCCGCACCAACATAATAGAGATACAGAAACACCGTGGCCCCTTTCTTTGATATAACTCTGCACTATTGCGACCTGCAAATGCCACTTCCAGCTTAGCTGTGCAGAAGAAGAACAACAAGAAGAAGAAATATCTCGAAACATGTCCGTCAGGCCCCTTCCCTTGAGATAAAACTGCAAATATCTCGGAAACGAAGCGAGCTATGGCAAAACGTTAAGATACCTTTTTTGTAGAGAATTAAGTTTCCTACTTTTTATGTTCTATGATATTTTTTGATCAGATGCGTAGTTCTCGAGATATATCAAGATATTTAAAAGTTCCGAAGCCGCACCAACATAATAGAGGTACAGAAACACCGTGGCCCCTTTCTTTGAGATAACTCTGCACTATTGCGAGCTGCAAATGCCACTTCCAGCTTAGCTGTGCAGAAGAAGAACAACAAGAAGAAGAAATATTTCGAAATATGTCCGTCAGGCCCCTTCCCTTGAGATAAATCTGCAAATATCTCGGAAACGAAGCGAGCTACGGCAAAATGTTAAGATACGTTTTTTGTAGAAAATTAGGTTTCCTACTTTTTATGTTCTATGATATTTTTTGATCAGAAGCGTAGTTCTCGAGATATATCAAGATATTTAAAAGTTCCGAAGCTGCACCAACATAATAGAGGTACAGAAACACCGTGGCCTCTTTCTTTGAGATAACTCTGCACTATTGCGAGCTGCAAATGCCACTTCCAGCTTAGCTGTGCAGAAGAGGAACAACAAGAAGAAGAAATATCTCGGAATATGTCCGTCAGGCCCCTTCCCTTGAGCTAAATCTGCAAATATCTCGGAAACGATGCCAGCTATGGGAAAATGTTAAGAGACCTTTTTTGTAGAGAATTAAGTTTTCTACTTTTTATGTTCTATGATATTTTTTGATCAGAAGCGTAGTTTTCGAGATATATCGAGATATTTAAAAGTTCCGAAGCCGCACCAACATAATAGAGATACAGAAACACCGTGGCCCCTTTCTTTGGGATAACTCTGCACTATTGCGAGCTGGAAATGCCACTTCCAGTTTAGCTGTGCAGAAGAAGAACAACAAGAAGAAGAAATATCTCGAAATATGTCCGTCAGGACCCTTCGCTTGAGATAAATCTGCAAATATCTCGGAAACGAAGCGAGCTATGGCAAAATATTAAGAGACCTTTTTTGTAGAGAATTAAGTTTCCTACTTTTTATGTCGTATGATATTTTTTGATCAGATGCGTAGTTCTCGAGATATATCAATATATTTAAAAGTTCCGAAGCTGCACCAACATAATAGAGGTACAGAAACACCGTGGCCTCTTCCTTTGCGATAACTCTGCACTATTGCGAGCTGCAAATGCCACTTCCAGCTTAGCTGTGCAGAAGAAGAACAACAAGAAGAAGAAATATCTCGAAATATGTCCGTCAGGCCCCATCCCTTGAGATAAATCTGCAAATATCTCGGAAACGAAGCGAGCTATGGCAAAATGTTAAGAGACCTTTCTTGTAGAGAATTAAGTTTCCTACTTTTTATGTTCTATGATATTTTTTGATCAGGTGCGTAGTTCTCGAGATATATCAAGATATTTAAAACTTCCGAAGCTGCACCAACATAATAGAGGTACAGAAACACCGTGGCCTCTTCCTTTGAGATAACTCTGCACTATTGCGAGCTGCAAATGCCACTTCCAGCTTAGCTGTGCAGAAGAAGAACAACAAGAAGAAGAAATATCTCGAAATATGTCCGTCAGGCCCCATCCCTTGAGATAAATCTGCAAATATCTCGGAAACGAAGCGAGCTATGGCAAAATGTTAAGAGACGTTTTTTGTAGAGAATTAAGTTTCCTACTTTTTATGTTCTATGATATTTTTTGATCAGATGCGTAGTTCTCGAGATATATCAAGATACTTAAAAGTTCCGAAGCCGCACCAACATAATAGAGATACAGAAACACCGTGGCCCCTCTCTTTGAGATAACTCTGCACTATTGCGAGCTGGAAATGCCACTTCCAGTTTAGCTGTGCAGAAGAAGAACAACAAGAAGAAGAAATATCTCGAAATATGTCCGTTAGGCCCCTTCCCTTGAGATAAATCTTCTAATATCTCGGAAACCAAGCGAGCTATGGCAAAATGTTAAGAGACCTTTTTTGTAGAGAATTATGTTTCCTACTTTTTATGTTCTATGATATTTTTTGATCAGACGCGTAGTTCTCGAGATATATCAAGATATTTAAAAGTTCCGAAGCCGCACCAACATAATAGAGATACAGAAACAACGTGGCCCCTTTCTTTGAGATAACTCTGCACTATTGCGAGCTGCAAATGCCACTTCCAGCTTAGCTGTGCAGAAGAAGAACAACAAGAAGAAGAAATATCTCGAAATATGTCCGTCAGGCCCCTTCCCTTGAGATAAATCTGCAAATATCTCGGAAACGAAGCGAGCTATGGCAAAATGTTGAGAGACCTTTCTTGTAGAGAATTAAGTTTCCTACTTTTTATGTTCTATGATATTTTTTGATCAGATGCGTAGTTCTCGAGATATATCAAGATATTTAAAAGTTCCGAAGCTGCACCAACATAATAGAGGTACAGAAACACCGTGCCCTCTTTCTTTGAGATAACTCTGCACTATTGCGAGCTGCAAATGCCACTTCCAGCTTAGCTGTGCAGAAGAAGAACAACAAGAAGAAGAAATATCTCGAAATATGTCCGTCAGGCCCCATCCCTTGAGATATATCTGCAAATATCTCGGAAACGAAGCGAGCTATGGCAAAATGTTAAGAGACGTTTTTTGTAGAGAATTAAGTTTCCTACTTTTTATCTTCTATGATATTTTTTGATCAGATGCGTAGTTCTCGAGATATATCAAGATATTTAAAAGTTCCGAAGCCGCACCAACATAATAGAGAACAGAAACACCGTGGCCCCTCTCTTTGAGATAACTCTGCACTATTGCGAGCTGGACATGCCACTTCCAGCTTAGCTGTGCAGAAGAAGAACAACAAGAAGAAGAAATATCTCGAAATATGTCCGTCAGGCCCCTTCCCTTGAGATAAATCTGCAAATATCTCGGAAACAAAGCGAGCTATGGCAAAATGTTAAGAGACCTTTTTTGTAGAGAATTAAGTTTCCTACTTTTTATGTTCTATGATATTTTTTGAGCAGATGCGTAGTTCTCGAGATATATCAAGATATTTAAAAGTTCCGAAGCTGCACCAACATAATAGAGGTACAGAAACACCGTGGCCTCTTTCTTTGAGATAACTCTGCACTATTGCGGGCTGCAAATGCCACTTCGAGCTTAGCTGTGCAGAAGAATAACAACAAGAAGAAGAAATATCTCGAAATATGTCCGTCAGGCCCCTTCCCTTGAGATAAATCTGCAAATATCTCGGAAACGAAGCGAGCTATGGCAAAATGTTAAGAGACCTTTTTTGTAGAGAATTAAGTTTCCTACTTTTCATGTTCTATGATGTTTTTTGATCAGATGCGTAGATCTCGAGATATATCAAGATATTTAAAAGTTCCGAAGCCGCACCAACATAATAGAGATACAGAAACACCGTGGCCCCTTTCTTTGCGATAACTCTGCACTATTGCGAGCTGCAAATGCCACTTCGAGCTTAGCTGTGCAGAAGAAGAACAACAAGAAGAAGAAATATCTCGAAATATGTCCGTCAGACCCCTTCCCTTGAGATAAATCTGCAAATATCTCGGAAACGAAGCGAGCTATGGCAAAATGTTAAGAGACCTTTTTTGTAGAGAATTATGTTTCCTACAATTTACCTTCTATGATATTTTTTGATCAGAAGCGTAGTTTTCGAGACATATCGAGATATTTAAAAGTTCCGAAGCCGCACCATCATAATAGAGATACAGAAACACCATGGCCCCTTTCCTTGAGATAACTCTGCACTATTGCGACCTGCAAATGCCACTTCCAGCTTAGCTGTGCAGAAGAAGAACAACAAGAAGAAGAAATATCTCGAAATATGTCCGTTAGGCCCCTTCCCTTGAGATAAATCTTCTAATATCTCGGAAACCAAGCGAGCTATGGCAAAATGTTAAGAGACCTTTTTTGTAGAGAATTATGTTTCCTACTTTTTATGTTCTATGATATTTTTTGATCAGACGCGTAGTTCTCGAGATATATCAAGATATTTAAAAGTTCCGAAGCCGCACCAACATAATAGAGATACAGAAACAACGTGGCCCCTTTCTTTGAGATAACTCTGCACTATTGCGAGCTGCAAATGCCACTTCCAGCTTAGCTGTGCAGAAGAAGAACAACAAGAAGAAGAAATATCTCGAAATATGTCCGTCAGGCCCCTTCGCTTGAGATAAATCTGCAAATATCTCGGAAACGAAGCGAGCTATGGCAAAATGTTGAGAGACCTTTCTTGTAGAGAATTAAGTTTCCTACTTTTTATGTTCTATGATATTTTTTGATCAGATGCGTAGTTCTCGAGATATATCAAGATATTTAAAAGTTCCGAAGCTGCACCAACATAATAGAGGTACAGAAACACCGTGCCCTCTTTCTTTGAGATAACTCTGCACTATTGCGAGCTGCAAATGCCACTTCCAGCTTAGCTGTGCAGAAGAAGAACAACAAGAAGAAGAAATATCTCGAAATATGTCCGTCAGGCCCCATCCCTTGAGATAAATCTGCAAATATCTCGGAAACGAAGCGAGCTATGGCAAAATGTTAAGAGACGTTTTTTGTAGAGAATTAAGTTTCCTACTTTTTATCTTCTATGATATTTTTTGATCAGATGCGTAGTTCTCGAGATATATCAAGATATTTAAAAGTTCCGAAGCCGCACCAACATAATAGAGAACAGAAACACCGTGGCCCCTCTCTTTGAGATAACTCTGCACTATTGCGAGCTGGACATGCCACTTCCAGCTTAGCTGTGCAGAAGAAGAACAACAAGAAGAAGAAATATCTCGAAATATGTCCGTCAGGCCCGTTCCCTTGAGATAAATCTGCAAATATCTCGGAAACGAAGCGAGCTATGGCAAAATGATGAGAGACCTTTTTTGTAGAGAATTAAGTTTCCTACTTTTTATGTTCTATGATATTTTTTGATCAGATGCGTAGTTCTCGAGATATATCAAGATATTTAAAAGTTCCGAAGCCGCACCAACATAATAGAGACACCTAAACACCGTGGCCCCTTTCTTTGAGATAACTCTGCACTATTGCGAGCTGCAAATGCCACTTCCAGTTTAGCTGTGCAGAAGAATAACAACAAGAAGAAGAAATATCTCGAAATATGTCCGTCAGGCCCCTTCCCTTGAGATAAATCTGCAAATATCTCGGAAACGAAGCGAGCTATGGCAAAATGTTAAGAGACCTTTTTTGTAGAGAATTAAGTTTCCTACTTTTCATGTTCTATGATGTTTTTTGATCAGATGCGTAGATCTCGAGATATATCAAGATATTTAAAAGTTCCGAAGCCGCACCAACATAATAGAGATACAGAAACACCGTGGCCCCTTTCTTTGCGATAACTCTGCACTATTGCGAGCTGCAAATGCCACTTCGAGCTTAGCTGTGCAGAAGAAGAACAACAAGAAGAAGAAATATCTCGAAATATGTCCGTCAGACCCCTTCCCTTGAGATAAATCTGCAAATATCTCGGAAACGAAGCGAGCTATGGCAAAATGTTAAGAGACCTTTTTTGTAGAGAATTATGTTTCCTACAATTTACCTTCTATGATATTTTTTGATCAGAAGCGTAGTTTTCGAGACATATCGAGATATTTAAAAGTTCCGAAGCCGCACCATCATAATAGAGATACAGAAACACCATGGCCCCTTTCCTTGAGATAACTCTGCACTATTGCGACCTGCAAATGCCACTTCCAGCTTAGCTGTGCAGAAGAAGAACAACAAGAAGAAGAAATATCTCGAAATATGTCCGTTAGGCCCCTTCCCTTGAGATAAATCTTCTAATATCTCGGAAACCAAGCGAGCTATGGCAAAATGTTAAGAGACCTTTTTTGTAGAGAATTATGTTTCCTACTTTTTATGTTCTATGATATTTTTTGATCAGACGCGTAGTTCTCGAGATATATCAAGATATTTAAAAGTTCCGAAGCCGCACCAACATAATAGAGATACAGAAACAACGTGGCCCCTTTCTTTGAGATAACTCTGCACTATTGCGAGCTGCAAATGCCACTTCCAGCTTAGCTGTGCAGAAGAAGAACAACAAGAAGAAGAAATATCTCGAAATATGTCCGTCAGGCCCCTTCGCTTGAGATAAATCTGCAAATATCTCGGAAACGAAGCGAGCTATGGCAAAATGTTGAGAGACCTTTCTTGTAGAGAATTAAGTTTCCTACTTTTTATGTTCTATGATATTTTTTGATCAGATGCGTAGTTCTCGAGATATATCAAGATATTTAAAAGTTCCGAAGCTGCACCAACATAATAGAGGTACAGAAACACCGTGCCCTCTTTCTTTGAGATAACTCTGCACTATTGCGAGCTGCAAATGCCACTTCCAGCTTAGCTGTGCAGAAGAAGAACAACAAGAAGAAGAAATATCTCGAAATATGTCCGTCAGGCCCCATCCCTTGAGATAAATCTGCAAATATCTCGGAAACGAAGCGAGCTATGGCAAAATGTTAAGAGACGTTTTTTGTAGAGAATTAAGTTTCCTACTTTTTATCTTCTATGATATTTTTTGATCAGATGCGTAGTTCTCGAGATATATCAAGATATTTAAAAGTTCCGAAGCCGCACCAACATAATAGAGATACAGAAACACCGTGGCCCCTTTCTTTGCGATAACTCTGCACTATTGCGAGCTGCAAATGCCACTTCGAGCTTAGCTGTGCAGAAGAAGAACAACAAGAAGAAGAAATATCTCGAAATATGTCCGTCAGACCCCTTCCCTTGAGATAAATCTGCAAATATCTCGGAAACGAAGCGAGCTATGGCAAAATGTTAAGAGACCTTTTTTGTAGAGAATTATGTTTCCTACAATTTACCTTCTATGATATTTTTTGATCAGAAGCGTAGTTTTCGAGATATATCGAGATATTTAAAAGTTCCGAAGCCGCACCATCATAATAGAGATACAGAAACACCATGGCCCCTTTCCTTGAGATAACTCTGCACTATTGCGACCTGCAAATGCCACTTCCAGCTTAGCTGTGCAGAAGAAGAACAACAAGAAGAAGAAATATCTCGAAATATGTCCGTCAGGCCCCTTCCCTTGAGATAAATCTGCAAATATCTCGGAAACAAAGCGAGCTATGGCAAAATGTTAAGATACCTTTTTTGTAGAGAATTAAGTTTCCTACTTTTTATGTTCTATGATATTTTTTGATCAGATGCGTAGTTCTCGAGATATATCAAGATATTTAAAAGTTCCGAAGCTGCACCAACATAATAGAGGTACAGAAACACCGTGGCCTCTTTCTTTGAGATAACTCTGCACTATTGCGGGCTGCAAATGCCACTTCGAGCTTAGCTGTGCAGAAGAATAACAACAAGAAGAAGAAATATCTCGAAATATGTCCGTCAGGCCCCTTCCCTTGAGATAAATCTGCAAATATCTCGGAAACGAAGCGAGCTATGGCAAAATGTTAAGAGACCTTTTTTGTAGAGAATTAAGTTTCCTACTTTTTATGTTCTATGATATTTTTTGATCAGATGCGTAGATCTCGAGATATATCAAGATATTTAAAAGTTCCGAAGCCGCACCAACATAATAGAGATACAGAAACACCGTGGCCCCTTTCTTTGCGATAACTCTGCACTATTGCGAGCTGCAAATGCCACTTCGAGCTTAGCTGTGCAGAAGAAGAACAACAAGAAGAAGAAATATCTCGAAATATGTCCGTCAGGCCCCATCCCTTGAGATAAATCTGCAAATATCTCGGAAACGAAGCGAGCTATGGCAAAATGTTAAGAGACGTTTTTTGTAGAGAATTAAGTTTCCTACTTTTTATGTTCTATGATATTTTTTGATCAGATGCGTAGTTCTCGAGATATATCAAGATATTTAAAAGTTCCGAAGCCGCACCAACATAATAGAGATACAGAAACACCGTGGCCCCTCTCTTTGAGATAACTCTGCACTATTGCGAGCTGGAAATGCCACTTCCAGTTTAGCTGTGCAGAAGAAGAACAACAAGAAGAAGAAATATCTCGAAATATGTCCGTTAGGCCCCTTCCCTTGAGATAAATCTTCTAATATCTCGGAAACCAAGCGAGCTATGGCAAAATGTTAAGAGACCTTTTTTGTAGAGAATTATGTTTCCTACTTTTTATGTTCTATGATATTTTTTGATCAGACGCGTAGTTCTCGAGATATATCAAGATATTTAAAAGTTCCGAAGCCGCACCAACATAATAGAGATACAGAAACAACGTGGCCCCTTTCTTTGAGATAACTCTGCACTATTGCGAGCTGCAAATGCCACTTCCAGCTTAGCTGTGCAGAAGAAGAACAACAAGAAGAAGAAATATCTCGAAATATGTCCGTCAGACCCCTTCCCTTGAGATAAATCTGCAAATATCTCGGAAACGAAGCGAGCTATGGCAAAATGTTGAGAGACCTTTCTTGTAGAGAATTAAGTTTCCTACTTTTTATGTTCTATGATATTTTTTGATCAGATGCGTAGTTCTCGAGATATATCAAGATATTTAAAAGTTCCGAAGCTGCACCAACATAATAGAGGTACAGAAACACCGTGGCCCCTCTCTTTGAGATAACTCTGCACTATTGCGAGCTGGAAATGCCACTTCCAGTTTAGCTGTGCAGAAGAAGAACAACAAGAAGAAGAAATATCTCGAAATATGTCCGTTAGGCCCCTTCCCTTGAGATAAATCTTCTAATATCTCGGAAACCAAGCGAGCTATGGCAAAATGTTAAGAGACCTTTTTTGTAGAGAATTATGTTTCCTACTTTTTATGTTCTATGATATTTTTTGATCAGACGCGTAGTTCTCGAGATATATCAAGATATTTAAAAGTTCCGAAGCCGCACCAACATAATAGAGATACAGAAACAACGTGGCCCCTTTCTTTGAGATAACTCTGCACTATTGCGAGCTGCAAATGCCACTTCCAGCTTAGCTGTGCAGAAGAAGAACAACAAGAAGAAGAAATATCTCGAAATATGTCCGTCAGACCCCTTCCCTTGAGATAAATCTGCAAATATCTCGGAAACGAAGCGAGCTATGGCAAAATGTTGAGAGACCTTTCTTGTAGAGAATTAAGTTTCCTACTTTTTATGTTCTATGATATTTTTTGATCAGATGCGTAGTTCTCGAGATATATCAAGATATTTAAAAGTTCCGAAGCTGCACCAACATAATAGAGGTACAGAAACACCGTGCCCTCTTTCTTTGAGATAACTCTGCACTATTGCGAGCTGCAAATGCCACTTCCAGCTTAGCTGTGCAGAAGAAGAACAACAAGAAGAAGAAATATCTCGAAATATGTCCGTCAGGCCCCATCCCTTGAGATAAATCTGCAAATATCTCGGAAACGAAGCGAGCTATGGCAAAATGTTAAGAGACGTTTTTTGTAGAGAATTAAGTTTCCTACTTTTTATCTTCTATGATATTTTTTGATCAGATGCGTAGTTCTCGAGATATATCAAGATATTTAAAAGTTCCGAAGCCGCACCAACATAATAGAGAACAGAAACACCGTGGCCCCTCTCTTTGAGATAACTCTGCACTATTGCGAGCTGGACATGCCACTTCCAGCTTAGCTGTGCAGAAGAAGAACAACAAGAAGAAGAAATATCTCGAAATATGTCCGTCAGGCCCCTTCCCTTGAGATAAATCTGCAAATATCTCGGAAACAAAGCGAGCTATGGCAAAATGTTGAGAGACCTTTTTTGTAGAGGATTAAGTTTCCTACTTTTTATGTTCTATGATATTTTTTGATCAGATGCGTAGTTCTCGAGATATATCAAGATATTTAAAAGTTCCGAAGCTGCACCAACATAATAGAGGTACAGAAACACCGTGGCCTCTTTCTTTGAGATAACTCTGCACTATTGCGGGCTGCAAATGCCACTTCGAGCTTAGCTGTGCAGAAGAATAACAACAAGAAGAAGAAATATCTCGAAATATGTCCGTCAGGCCCCTTCCCTTGAGATAAATCTGCAAATATCTCGGAAACGAAGCGAGCTATGGCAAAATGTTAAGAGACCTTTTTTGTAGAGAATTAAGTTTCCTACTTTTTATGTTCTATGATATTTTTTGATCAGATGCGTAGATCTCGAGATATATCAAGATATTTAAAAGTTCCGAAGCCGCACCAACATAATAGAGATACAGAAACACCGTGGCCCCTTTCTTTGCGATAACTCTGCACTATTGCGAGCTGCAAATGCCACTTCGAGCTTAGCTGTGCAGAAGAAGAACAACAAGAAGAAGAAATATCTCGAAATATGTCCGTCAGACCCCTTCCCTTGAGATAAATCTGCAAATATCTCGGAAACGAAGCGAGCTATGGCAAAATGTTAAGAGACCTTTTTTGTAGAGAATTATGTTTCCTACAATTTACCTTCTATGATATTTTTTGATCAGAAGCGTAGTTTTCGAGATATATCGAGATATTTAAAAGTTCCGAAGCCGCACCATCATAATAGAGATACAGAAACACCATGGCCCCTTTCCTTGAGATAACTCTGCACTATTGCGACCTGCAAATGCCACTTCCAGCTTAGCTGTGCAGAAGAAGAACAACAAGAAGAAGAAATATCTCGAAATATGTCCGTCAGGCCCCTTCCCTTGAGATAAATCTGCAAATATCTCGGAAACGAAGCGAGCTATGGCAAAATGTTGAGAGACCTTTCTTGTAGAGAATTAAGTTTCCTACTTTTTATGTTCTATGATATTTTTTGATCAGATGCGTAGTTCTCGAGATATATCAAGATATTTAAAAGTTCCGAAGCTGCACCAACATAATAGAGGTACAGAAACACCGTGCCCTCTTTCTTTGAGATAACTCTGCACTATTGCGAGCTGCAAATGCCACTTCCAGCTTAGCTGTGCAGAAGAAGAACAACAAGAAGAAGAAATATCTCGAAATATGTCCGTCAGGCCCCATCCCTTGAGATAAATCTGCAAATATCTCGGAAACGAAGCGAGCTATGGCAAAATGTTAAGAGACGTTTTTTGTAGAGAATTAAGTTTCCTACTTTTTATCTTCTATGATATTTTTTGATCAGATGCGTAGTTCTCGAGATATATCAAGATATTTAAAAGTTCCGAAGCCGCACCAACATAATAGAGAACAGAAACACCGTGGCCCCTCTCTTTGAGATAACTCTGCACTATTGCGAGCTGGACATGCCACTTCCAGCTTAGCTGTGCAGAAGAAGAACAACAAGAAGAAGAAATATCTCGAAATATGTCCGTCAGGCCCCTTCCCTTGAGATAAATCTGCAAATATCTCGGAAACAAAGCGAGCTATGGCAAAATGTTGAGAGACCTTTTTTGTAGAGGATTAAGTTTCCTACTTTTTATGTTCTATGATATTTTTTGATCAGATGCGTAGTTCTCGAGATATATCAAGATATTTAAAAGTTCCGAAGCTGCACCAACATAATAGAGGTACAGAAACACCGTGGCCTCTTTCTTTGAGATAACTCTGCACTATTGCGGGCTGCAAATGCCACTTCGAGCTTAGCTGTGCAGAAGAATAACAACAAGAAGAAGAAATATCTCGAAATATGTCCGTCAGGCCCCTTCCCTTGAGATAAATCTGCAAATATCTCGGAAACGAAGCGAGCTATGGCAAAATGTTAAGAGACCTTTTTTGTAGAGAATTAAGTTTCCTACTTTTTATGTTCTATGATATTTTTTGATCAGATGCGTAGATCTCGAGATATATCAAGATATTTAAAAGTTCCGAAGCCGCACCAACATAATAGAGATACAGAAACACCGTGGCCCCTTTCTTTGCGATAACTCTGCACTATTGCGAGCTGCAAATGCCACTTCGAGCTTAGCTGTGCAGAAGAAGAACAACAAGAAGAAGAAATATCTCGAAATATGTCCGTTAGGCCCCTTCCCTTGAGATAAATCTTCTAATATCTCGGAAACCAAGCGAGCTATGGCAAAATGTTAAGAGACCTTTTTTGTAGAGAATTATGTTTCCTACTTTTTATGTTCTATGATATTTTTTGATCAGACGCGTAGTTCTCGAGATATATCAAGATATTTAAAAGTTCCGAAGCCGCACCAACATAATAGAGATACAGAAACAACGTGGCCCCTTTCTTTGAGATAACTCTGCACTATTGCGAGCTGCAAATGCCACTTCCAGCTTAGCTGTGCAGAAGAAGAACAACAAGAAGAAGAAATATCTCGAAATATGTCCGTCAGGCCCCTTCCCTTGAGATAAATCTGCAAATATCTCGGAAACGAAGCGAGCTATGGCAAAATGTTGAGAGACCTTTCTTGTAGAGAATTAAGTTTCCTACTTTTTATGTTCTATGATATTTTTTGATCAGATGCGTAGTTCTCGAGATATATCAAGATATTTAAAAGTTCCGAAGCTGCACCAACATAATAGAGGTACAGAAACACCGTGCCCTCTTTCTTTGAGATAACTCTGCACTATTGCGAGCTGCAAATGCCACTTCCAGCTTAGCTGTGCAGAAGAAGAACAACAAGAAGAAGAAATATCTCGAAATATGTCCGTCAGGCCCCATCCCTTGAGATAAATCTGCAAATATCTCGGAAACGAAGCGAGCTATGGCAAAATGTTAAGAGACGTTTTTTGTAGAGAATTAAGTTTCCTACTTTTTATCTTCTATGATATTTTTTGATCAGATGCGTAGTTCTCGAGATATATCAAGATATTTAAAAGTTCCGAAGCCGCACCAACATAATAGAGAACAGAAACACCGTGGCCCCTCTCTTTGAGATAACTCTGCACTATTGCGAGCTGGACATGCCACTTCCAGCTTAGCTGTGCAGAAGAAGAACAACAAGAAGAAGAAATATCTCGAAATATGTCCGTCAGGCCCCTTCCCTTGAGATAAATCTGCAAATATCTCGGAAACAAAGCGAGCTATGGCAAAATGTTAAGAGACCTTTTTTGTAGAGAATTAAGTTTCCTACTTTTTATGTTCTATGATATTTTTTGATCAGATGCGTAGTTCTCGAGATATATCAAGATATTTAAAAGTTCCGAAGCTGCACCAACATAATAGAGATACAGAAACACCGTGGCCCCTTTCTTTGAGATAACTCTGCACTATTGAGAGCTGCAAATGCCACTTCCAGCTTAGCTGTGCAGAAGAAGAACAACAAGAAGAAGAAATATCTCGAAATATGTCCGTCAGGCCCCTTCCCTTGAGATAAATCTGCAAATATCTCGGAAACGAAGCGAGCGATGGCAAAATGTTAAGAGACCTTTTTTGTAGAGAATTATGTTTCCTACTTTTTACGTTCTATGATATTTTTTGATCAGACGCGTAGTTCTCGAGATATATCAAGATACTTAAAAGTTCCGAAGCCGCACCAACATAATAGAGATACAGAAACACCGTGGCCCCTTTCTTTGAGATAACTCCGCACTATTGCGAGCTGCAAATGCCACTTCCAGCTTAGCTGTGCAGAAGAAGAACAACAAGAAGAAGAAATATCTCGAAATATGTCCGTCAGGCCCCTTCCCTTGAGATGTATCTGCAAATATCTCGGAAACGAAGCGAGCTATGGCAAAATGTTAAGAGACCTTTTTTGTAGAGAATTAAGTTTCCTACTTTTTATGTTCTATGATATTTTTTGATCAGATGCGTAGTTCTCGAGATATATCAAGATATTTAAAAGTTCCGAAGCCGCACCAACATAATAGAGATACAGAAACACCGTGGCCCCTTTCTTTGAGATAACTCTGCACTATTGCGAGCTGTAAATGCCACTTCCAGCTTAGCTGTGCAGAAGAAGAACAATAAGAAGAAGAAATATCTCGAAATATGTCCGTCAGGCCCGTTCCCTTGAGATAAATCTGCAAATATCTCGGAAACGAAGCGAGCTATGGCAAAATGATGAGAGACCTTTTTTGTAGAGAATTAAGTTTCCTACTTTTTATGTTCTATGATATTTTTTGATCAGATGCGTAGTTCTCGAGATATATCAAGATATTTAAAAGTTCCGAAGCCGCACCAACATAATAGAGACACCTAAACACCGTGGCCCCTTTCTTTGAGATAACTCTGCACTATTGCGAGCTGCAAATGCCACTTCCAGTTTAGCTGTGCAGAAGAAGAACAACAAGAAGAAGAAATATCTCGAAATATGTCCGTCAGGCCCCTTCCCTTGAGATAAATCTGCATATATCTCGGAAACGAAGCGAGCTATGGCAAAATGTTAAGAGACCTTTTTTGTAGAGAATTAAGTTTTCTACTTTTTATGTTCTATGATATTTTTTGATCAGATGCGTAGTTCTCGAGATATATCAAGATATTTAAAAGTTCCGAAGCTGCACCAACATAATACAGGTACAGAAACACCGTGGCCTCTTTCTTTGAGATAACTCTGCACTATTGCGAGCTGCAAATGCCACTTCCAGCTTAGCTGTGCAGAAGAAGAACAACAAGGAGAAGAAATATCTCGAAATATGTCCGTCAGGCCCCTTCCCTTGAGATAAATCTGCATATATCTCGGAAACGAAGCGAGCTATGGCAAAATGTTAAGAGACCTTTTTTGTAGAGAATTAAGTTTTCTACTTTTTATGTTCTATGATATTTTTTGATCAGATGCGTAGTTCTCGAGATATATCAAGATATTTAAAAGTTCCGAAGCTGCACCAACATAATAGAGGTACAGAAACACCGTGGCCTCTTTCTTTGAGATAACTCTGCACTATTGCGAGCTGCAAATGCCACTTCCAGCTTAGCTGTGCAGAAGAAGAACAACAAGAAGAAGAAATATCTCGAAATATGTCCGTCAGGCCCCTTCCCTTGAGATACATCTGCAAATATCTCGGAAACGAAGCGAGCTATGGCAAAATGTTAAGAGACCTTTTTTGTAGAGAATTATGTTTCCTACAATTTATGTTCTATGATATTTTTTGATCAGAAGCGTAGTTTTCGAGATATATCGAGATATTTAAAAGTTCCGAAGCCGCACCAACATAATAGAGGTACAGAAACACCGTGGCCCCTTCCTTTGAGATAACTCTGTACTATTGCGAGCTGCAAATGCCACTTCCAGCTTAGCTGTGCAGAAGAAGAACAACAAGAAGAAGAAATATCTCGAAATATGTCCGTCAGGCCCCTTCCCTTGAGATAAATCTGCACATATCTAGGAAACGGAGCGAGCTATGGCAAAATGTTAAGAGACCTTTTTTGTAGAGAATTAAGTTCCCTACTTTTTATGTTCTATGATATTTTTTGATCAGATGCGTAGTTCTCGAGATATATCAAGATATTTAAAAGTTCCGAAGCCGCACCAACATAATAGAGATACAGAAACACCGTGGCCCCTTTCTTTGAGATAACTCTGTACTATTGCGAGCTGCAAATGCCACTTCCAGCTTAGCTGTGCAGAAGAAGAACAACAAGAAGAAGAAATATCTCGAAATATGTCCGTCAGGCCCCTTCCCTTGAGATAAATCTGCACATATCTCGGAAACGAAGCGAGCTATGGCAAAATGTTAAGAGACCTTTTTTGTAGAGAATTAAGTTTCCTACTTTTTATGTTCTATGATATTTTTTGATCAGATGCGTAGTTCTCGAGATGTATCAAGATATTTAAAAGTTCCGAAGCCGCACCAACATAATAGAGATACAAAAACACCGTGGCCCCTTTCTTTGAGATAACTCTGCACTATTTCGAGCTGCAAATGCCACTTCCAGTTTAGCTGTGCAGAAGGAGAACAACAAGAAGAAGAAATATCTCGAAATATGTCCGTCAGGCCCCTTCCCTTGAGATAAATCTGCATATATCTCGGAAACGAAGCGAGCTATGGCAAAATGTTAAGAGACCTTTTTTGTAGAGAATTAAGTTTTCTACTTTTTATGTTCTATGATATTTTTTGATCAGATGCGTAGTTCTCAAGATATATCAAGATATTTAAAAGTTCCGAAGCTGCACCAACATAATAGAGGTACAGAAACACCGTGGCCTCTTTCTTTGAGATAACTCTGCACTATTGCGAGCTGCAAATGCCACTTCCAGCTTAGCTGTGCAGAAGAAGAACAACAAGAAGAAGAAATATCTCGAAATATGTCCGTCAGGCCCCTTCCCTTGAGATACATCTGCAAATATCTCGGAAACGAAGCGAGCTATGGCAAAATGTTAAGAGACCTTTTTTGTAGAGAATTATGTTTCCTACAATTTATGTTCTATGATATTTTTTGATCAGAAGCGTAGTTTTCGAGATATATCGAGATATTTAAAAGTTCCGAAGCCGCACCAACATAATAGAGGTACAGAAACACCGTGGCCCCTTCCTTTGAGATAACTCTGTACTATTGCGAGCTGCAAATGCCACTTCCAGCTTAGCTGTGCAGAAGAAGAACAACAAGAAGAAGAAATATCTCGAAATATGTCCGTCAGGCCCCTTCCCTTGAGATAAATCTGCACATATCTCGGAAACGGAGCGAGCTATGGCAAAATGTTAAGAGACCTTTTTTGTAGAGAATTAAGTTCCCTACTTTTTATGTTCTATGATATTTTTTGATCAGATGCGTAGTTCTCGAGATATATCAAGATATTTAAAAGTTCCGAAGCCGCACCAACATAATAGAGATACAGAAACACCGTGGCCCCTTTCTTTGAGATAACTCTGCACTATTGCGAGCTGCAAATGCCACTTCCAGCTTAGCTGTGCAGAAGAAGAACAACAAGAAGAAGAAATATCTCGAAATATGTCCGTCAGGCCCCTTCCCTTGAGATAAATCTGCACATACCTCGGAAACGAAGCGAGCTATGGCAAAATGTTAAGAGACCTTTTTTGTAGAGAATTAAGTTTCCTACTTTTTATGTTCTATGATATTTTTTGATCAGAAGCGTAGTTTTCGAGATATATCAAGATATTTAAAAGTTCCGAAGCCGCACCAACATAATAGAGGTACAGAAACACCGTGGCCCCTTTCTTTGAGATAACTCTGCACTATTGCGAGCTGCAAATGCCACTTCCAGTTTAGCTGTGCAGAAGAAGAACAACAAGAAGAAGAAATATCTCGAAATATGTCCGTCAGGCCCCTTCCCTTGAGATAAATCTGCACATATCTCGGAAACGGAGCGAGCTATGGCAAAATGTTAAGAGACCTTTTTTGTAGAGAATTAAGTTCCCTACTTTTTATGTTCTATGATATTTTTTGATCAGATGCGTAGTTCTCGAGATATATCAAGATATTTAAAAGTTCCGAAGCCGCACCAACATAATAGAGATACAGAAACACCGTGGCCCCTTTCTTTGAGATAACTCTGCACTATTGCGAGCTGCAAATGCCACTTCCAGCTTAGCTGTGCAGAAGAAGAACAACAAGAAGAAGAAATATCTCGAAATATGTCCGTCAGGCCCCTTCCCTTGAGATAAATCTGCACATATCTCGGAAACGGAGCGAGCTATGGCAAAATGTTAAGAGACCTTTTTTGTAGAGAATTAAGTTCCCTACTTTTTATGTTCTATGATATTTTTTGATCAGATGCGTAGTTCTCGAGATATATCAAGATATTTAAAAGTTCCGAAGCCGCACCAACATAATAGAGATACAGAAACACCGTGGCCCCTTTCTTTGAGATAACTCTGCACTATTGCGAGCTGCAAATGCCACTTCCAGCTTAGCTGTGCAGAAGAAGAACAACAAGAAGAAGAAATATCTCGAAATATGTCCGTCAGGCCCCTTCCCTTGAGATAAATCTGCACATACCTCGGAAACGAAGCGAGCTATGGCAAAATGTTAAGAGACCTTTTTTGTAGAGAATTATGTTTCCTACAATTTATGTTCTATGATATTTTTTGATCAGAAGCGTAGTTTTCGAGATATATCGAGATATTTAAAAGTTCCGAAGCCGCACCAACATAATAGAGGTACAGAAACACCGTGGCCCCTTCCTTTGAGATAACTCTGTACTATTGCGAGCTGCAAATGCCACTTCCAGCTTAGCTGTGCAGAAGAAGAACAACAAGAAGAAGAAATATCTCGAAATATGTCCGTCAGGCCCCTTCCCTTGAGATAAATCTGCACATATCTCGGAAACGGAGCGAGCTATGGCAAAATGTTAAGAGACCTTTTTTGTAGAGAATTAAGTTCCCTACTTTTTATGTTCTATGATATTTTTTGATCAGATGCGTAGTTCTCGAGATATATCAAGATATTTAAAAGTTCCGAAGCCGCACCAACATAATAGAGATACAGAAACACCGTGGCCCCTTTCTTTGAGATAACTCTGCACTATTGCGAGCTGCAAATGCCACTTCCAGCTTAGCTGTGCAGAAGAAGAACAACAAGAAGAAGAAATATCTCGAAATATGTCCGTCAGGCCCCTTCCCTTGAGATAAATCTGCACATATCTCGGAAACGAAGCGAGCTATGGCAAAATGTTAAGAGACCTTTTTTGTAGAGAATTAAGTTTCCTACTTTTTATGTTCTATGATATTTTTTGATCAGAAGCGTAGTTTTCGAGATATATCGAGATATTTAAAAGTTCCGATGCCGCACCAACATAATAGAGATACAGAAACACCGTGGCCCCTTTCTTTGAGATAACTCTGTACTATTGCGAGCTGCAAATGCCACTTCCAGCTTAGCTGTGCAGAAGAAGAACAACAAGAAGAAGAAATATCTCGAAATATGTCCGTCAGGGCCCTTCCCTTGAGATATATCTGCAAATATCTCGGAAACGAAACGAGCTATGGCAAAATCTTAAGAGACCTGTTTTGTAGAGAATTATGTTTCCTACAATTTATGCTCTATGATATTTTTTGATCAGATGCGTAGTTCTCGAGATATATCAAGATATTTAAAAGTTCCGAAGCCGCACCAACATAATAGAGGTACAGAAACACCGTGGCCCCTTTCTTTGAGATAACTCTGCACTATTGCGAGCTGCAAATGCCACTTCCAGTTTAGCTGTGCAGAAGAAGAACAACAAGAAGAAGAAATATCTCGAAATATGTCCGTCAGGCCCCTTCCCTTGAGATAAATCTGCACATATCTCGGAAACGAAGCGAGCTATGGCAAAATGTTAAGAGACCTTTTTTGTAGAGAATTAAGTTTCCTACTTTTTATGTTCTATGATATTTTTTGATCAGAAGCGTAGTTTTCGAGATATATCGAGATATTTAAAAGTTCCGAAGCCGCACCAACATAATAGAGATACAGAAACACCGTGGCCCCTTTCTTTGAGATAACTCTGCACTATTGCGAGCTGCAAATGCCACTTCCAGCTTAGCTGTGCAGAAGAAGAACAACAAGAAGAAGAAATATCTCGAAATATGTCCGTCAGGCCCCTTCCCTTGAGATAAATCTGCAAATATCTCGGAAACGAAGCGAGCTATGGCAAAATGTTAAGAGACCTTTTTTGTAGAGAATTAAGATTCCTACTTTTTATGTTCTATGATATTTTTTGATCAGAAGCGTAGTTTTCGAGATATATCGAGATATTTAAAAGTTCCGAAGCCGCACCAACATAATAGAGATACAGAAACACCGTGGCCCCTTTCTTTGAGATAACTCTGCACTATTGCGAGCTGCAAATGCCACTTCCAGCTTAGCTGTGCAGAAGAAGAACAACAAGAAGAAGAAATATCTCGAAATATGTCCGTCAGGCCCCTTCCCTTGAGATAAATCTGCAAATATCTCGGAAACGAAGCGAGCTATGGCAAAATGTTAAGAGACCTTTTTTGTAGAGAATTAAGATTCCTACTTTTTATGTTCTATGATATTTTTTGATCAGATGCGTAGTTCTCGAGATATATCAAGATATTTAAAAGTTCCGAAGCCGCACCAACATAATAGAGATACAGAAACACCGTGGCCCCTTTCTTTGAGATAACTCTGCACTATTGCGAGCTGGAAATGCCACTTCTAATTTAGCTGTGCAGAAGAAGAACAACAAGAAGAAGAAATATCTCGAAATATGTGCGTCAGGCCCCATCCCTTGAGATAAATCTGCACATATCTCGGAAACGAAGCGAGCTATGGCAAAATGTTAAGAGACCTTTTTTGTAGAGAATTAAGTTTCCTACTTTTTATGTTCTATGATATTTTTTGATCAGATGCGTAGTTCTCGAGATGTATCAAGATATTTAAAAGTTCCGAAGCCGCACCAACATAATAGAGATACAGAAACACCGTGGCCTCTTTCTTTGAGATAACTCTGCACTATTGCGAGCTGCAAATGCCACTTCCAGCTTAGCTGTGCAGAAGAAGAACAAGAAGATGAAGAAATATCTCGAAATATGTCCGTCAGGCCCCTTCCCTTGAGATAAATCTGCACATATCTCGGAAACGAAGCGAGCTATGGCAAAATGTTAAGAGACCTTTTTTGTAGAGAATTAAGTTTCCTACTTTTTATGTTCCATGATATTTTTTGATCAGAAGCGTAGTTTTCGAGATATATCGAGATATTTAAAAGATCCGAAGCCGCACCAACATAATAGAGGTACAGAAACACCGTGGCCCCTTTATTTGAGATGACTCTGCACTATTGCGAGCTGCAAATGCCACTTCCAGCTTAGCTGTGCAGAAGAAGAACAACAAGAAGAAGAAATATCTCGAAATATGTCCGTCAGGCCCCTTCCCTTGAGATATATCTGCAAATATCTCGGAAACGAAACGAGCTATGGCAAAATCTTAAGAGACCTGTTTTGTAGAGAATTATGTTTCCTACAATTTATGCTCTATGATATTTTTTGATCAGATGCGTAGTTCTCGAGACATATCAAGATATTTAAAAGTTCCGAAGCCGCACCAACATAATAGAGATACAAAAACACCGTGGCCCCTTTCTTTGAGATAACTCTGCACTATTGCGAGCTGCAAATGCCACTTCCAGTTTAGCTGTGCAGAAGAAGAACAACAAGAAGAAGAAATATCTCGAAATATGTCCGTCAGGCCCCTTCCCTTGAGATATATCTGCAAATATCTCGGAAACGAAACGAGCTATGGCAAAATCTTAAGAGACCTGTTTTGTAGAGAATTAAGTTTTCTACTTTTTATGTTCTATGATATTTTTTGATCAGATGCGTAGTTCTCGAGATATATCAAGATATTTAAAAGTTCCGAAGCCGCACCAACATAATAGAGATACAGAAACACCGTGGCCCCTTTCTTTGAGATAACTCTGCACTATTGCGAGCTGGAAATGCCACTTCTAATTTAGCTGTGCAGAAGAAGAACAACAAGAAGAAGAAATATCTCGAAATATGTCCGTCAGGCCCCATCCCCTGATATATATCTGCAAATATCTCGGAAACCAAACGAGCTATGGCAAAATCTTAAGAGACCTTTTTTGTAGAGAATTATGTTTCCTACAATTTATGTTCTATGATATTTTTTGATCAGAAGCGTAGTTTTCGAGATATATCGAGATATTTAAAAGTTCCGAAGCCGCACCAACATAATAGAGATACAGAAACACCGTGGCCCCTTTCTTTGAGATAACTCTGCACTATTGCGAGCTGCAAATGCCACTTCCAGTTTAGCTGTGCAGAAGAAGAACAACAAGAAGAAGAAATATCTCGAAATATGTCTGTCAGGCCCCTTCCCTTGAGATAAATCTGCAAATATCTCGGAAACGAAGCGAGCTATGGCAAAATGTTAAGAGACCTTTTTTGTAGAGAATTAAGTTTCCTACTTTTTATGTTCTATGATATTTTTTGATCAGATACGTAGTTCTCGAGATATATCAAGATATTTAAAAGTTCCGAAGCCGCACCAACATAATAGAGATACAAAAACACCGTGGCCCCTTTCTTTGAGATAACTCTGCACTATTGCGAGCTGGAAATGCCACTTCCAGTTTAGCTGTGCAGAAGAAGAACAACAAGAAGAAGAAATATCTCGAAATATGTCCGTCAGGCCCCATCCCTTGAGATATATCTGCAAATATCTCGGAAACCAAACGAGCTATGGCAAAATGTTAAGAGACCTTTTTTGTAGAGAATTAAGTTTTCTACTTTTTATTTTCTATGATATTTTTTGATCAGATGCGTAGTTCTCGAGATATATCAAGATATTTAAAAGTTCCGAAGCCGCACCAACATAATAGAGATACAGAAACACCGTGGCCCCTTTCTTTGAGATAACTCTGCACTATTGCGAGCTGGAAATGCCACTTCCAGTTTAGCTGTGCAGAAGAAGAACAACAAGAAGAAGAAATATCTCGAAATATGTCCGTCAGGCCCCATCCCTTGAGATATATCTGCAAATATCTCGGAAACCAAACGAGCTATGGCAAAATCTTAAGAGACCTTTTTTGTAGAGAATTATGTTTCCTACAATTTATGTTCTATGATATTTTCTGATCAGAAGCGTAGTTTTCGAGATATATTGAGATATTTAAAAGTTCCGAAGCCGCACCAACATAATAGAGATACAGAAACACCGTGGCCCCTTTCTTTGAGATAACTCTGTACTATTGCGAGCTGCAAATGCCACTTCCAGCTTAGCTGTGCAGAAGAAGAACAAAAAGAAGAAGAAATATCTCGAAATATGTCCGTCAGGCCCCTTCCCTTGAGATAAATCTGCACATATCTCGGAAACGAAGCGAGCTATGGCAAAATGTTCAGAGACCTTTTTTGTAGAGAATTAAGTTTCCTACTTTTTACGTTCTATGATATTTTTTGATCAGATGCGTAGTTCTCGAGATATATCAAGATATTTAAAAGTTCCGAAGCCGCACCAACATAATAGAGATACAGAAACACCGTGGCCCCTTTCTTTGAGATAACTCTGCACTATTGCGAGCTGGAAATGCCACTTCCAGTTTAGCTGTGCAGAAGAAGAACAACAAGAAGAAGAAATATCTCGAAATATGTCCGTCAGGCCCCATCCCTTGAGATATATCTGCAAATATCTCGGAAACCAAACGAGCTATGGCAAAATCTTAAGAGACCTTTTTTGTAGAGAATTATGTTTCCTACAATTTATGTTCTATGATATTTTTTGATCAGATGCGTAGTTTTCGAGATATATCGAGATATTTAAAAGTTCCGAAGCCGCACCATCATAATAGAGACACAGAAACACCGTGGCCCCTTTCTTTGAGATAACTCTGCACTATTGCGAGCTGGAAATGCCACTTCCAGCTTAGCTGTGCAGAAGAAGAACAACAAGAAGAAGAAATATCTCGAAATATGTCCGTCAGGCCCCTTCCCTTGAGATATATCTGCACATATCTCGGAAACGAAGCGAGCTATGGCAAAATGTTAAGAGACCTCTTTTGTAGAGAATTAAGTTTCCTACTTTTTATGTTCTATGATATTTTTTGATCAGAAGCGTAGTTTTCGAGATATATCGAGATATTTATAAGTTCCGAAGCCGCACCAACATAATAGAGATACAGAAACACCGTGGCCCCTTTCTTTGAGATAACTCTGCACTATTGCGAGCTGGAAATGCCACTTCTAATTTAGCTGTGCAGAAGAAGAACAACAAGAAGAAGAAATATCTCGAAATATGTCCGTCAGGCCCCATCCCTTGAGATATATCTGCAAATATCTCGGAAACCAAACGAGCTATGGCAAAATCTTAAGAGACCTTTTTTGTAGAGAATTATGTTTCCTACAATTTATGTTCTATGATATTTTTTGATCAGAAGCGTAGTTTTCGAGATATATCGAGATATTTGAAAGTTCCGAAGCCGCACCAACATAATAGAGATACAGAAACACCGTGGCCCCTTTCTTTGAGATAACTCCGCACTATTGCGAGCTGGAAATGCCACTTCCAGCTTAGCTGTGCAGAAGAAGAACAATAAGAAGAAGAAATATCTCGAAATATGTCCGTCAGGCCCCTTCCCTTGAGATATATCTGCAAATATCTCGGAGACGAAACGAGCTATGGCAAAATCTTAAGAGACCTGTTTTGTAGAGAATTAAGTTTTCTACTTTTTATGTTCTATGATATTTTTTGATCAGATGCGTAGTTCTCGAGATATATCAAGATATTTAAAAGTTCCGAAGCCGCACCAACATAATAGAGATACAAAAACACCGTGGCCCCTTTCTTTGAGATAACTCTGCACTATTGCGAGCTGGAAATGCAACTTCCAGTTTAGCTGTGCAGAAGAAGAACAACAAGAAGAAGAAATATCTCGAAATATGTCCGTCAGGCCCCTTCCCATGAGATATATCTGCAAATATCTCGGAAACGAAGCGAGCTATGGCAAAATGTTAAGAGACCTTTTTTGTAGAGAATTAAGTTTTCTACTTTTTATGTTCTATGATATTTTTTGATCAGATGCGTAGTTCTCGAGATATATCAAGATATTTAAAAGTTCCGAAGCCGCACCAACATAATAGAGATACAGAAACACCGTGACCCCTTTCTTTGAGATAACTCTGCACTATTGCGAGCTGGAAATGCCACTTCCAGTTTAGCTGTGCAGAAGAAGAACAACAAGAAGAAGAAATATCTCGAAATATGTCCGTCAGGCCCCTTCCCTTGAGATAAATCTGCACATATCTCGGAAACGAAGCGAGCTATGGCAAAATGTTAAGAGACCTTTTTTGTAGAGAATTAAGTTTCCTACTTTTTACGTTCTATGATATTTTTTGATCAGATGCGTAGTTCTCGAGATATATCAAGATATTTAAAAGTTCCGAAGCCGCACCAACATAATAGAGATACAGAAACACCGTGGCCCCTTTCTTTGAGATAACTCTGCACTATTGCGAGCTGGAAATGCCACTTCCAGTTTAGCTGTGCAGAAGAAGAACAACAAGAAGAAGAAATATCTCGAAATATGTCCGTCAGGCCCCATCCCTTGAGATATATCTGCAAATATCTCGGAAACCAAACGAGCTATGGCAAAATCTTAAGAGACCTTTTTTGTAGAGAATTATGTTTCCTACAATTTATGTTCTATGATATTCTTTGATCAGAAGCGTAGTTTTCGAGATATATCGAGATATTTAAAAGTTCCGAAGCCGCACGAACATAATAGAGATACAGAAACACCGTGGCCCCTTTCTTTGAGATAACTCTGCACTATTGCGAGCTGCAAATGCCACTTCCAGCTTAGCTGTGCAGAAGAAGAAAAACAAGAAGAAGAAATATCTCGAAATATGTCCGTCAGGCCCCTTCCCTTGAGATAAATCTGCAAATATCTCGGAAACGAAGCGAGCTATGGCAAAATGTTAAGAGACCTTTTTTGTAGAGAATTAAGTTTCCTACTTTTTATGTTCTATGATATTTTTGGATCAGATGCGTAGTTCTCGAGATATATCAAGATATTTAAAAGTTCCGAAGCCGCACCAACATAATAGAGATACAGAAACACCGTGGCCCCTTTCTTTGAGATAACTCAGCACTATTGCGAGCTGCAAATGCCACTTCCAGCTTAGCTGTGCAGAAGAAGAACAACAAGAAGAAGAAATATCTCGAAATATGTCCGTCAGGCCCCTTCCCTTGAGATATATCTGCACATATCTCGGAAACGAAGCGAGCTATGGCAAAATGTTAAGAGACCTCTTTTGTAGAGAATTAAGTTTCCTACTTTTTATGTTCTATGATATTTTTTGAGCAGAAGCGTAGTTTTCGAGATATATCGAGATATTTATAAGTTCCGAAGCCGCACCAACATAATAGAGATACAGAAACACCGTGGCCCCTTTCTTTGAGATAACTCTGCACTATTGCGAGCTGGAAATGCCACTTCCAGTTCAGCTGTGCAGAAGAAGAACAACAAGAAGAAGAAATATCTCGAAATATGTCCGTCAGGCCCCTTCCCTTGAGATAAATCTGCAAATATCTCGGAAACGAAGCGAGCTATGGCAAAATGTTAAGAGACCTTTTTTGTAGAGAATTAAGTTTCCTACTTTTTATGTTCTATGATATTTTTTGATCAGATGCGTAGTTCTCGAGATATATCAAGATATTTAAAAGTTCCGAAGCCGCACCAACATAATAGAGATACAGAAACACCGTGGCCCCTTTCTTTGAGATAACTCTGCACTATTGCGAGCTGGAAATGCCACTTCCAGTTTAGCTGTGCAGAAGAAGAACAACAAGAAGAAGAAATATCTCGAAATATGTCCGTCAGGCCCCATCCCTTGAGATATATCTGCAAATATCTCGGAAACCAAACGAGCTATGGCAAAATCTTAAGAGACCTTTTTTGTAGAGAATTATGTTTCCTACAATTTATGTTCTATGATATTTTTTGATCAGAAGCGTAGTTTTCGAGATATATCGAGATATTTAAAAGTTCCGAAGCCGCACCAACATAATAGATATACAGAAACACCGTGGCCCCTTTCTTTGAGATAACTCTGCACTATTGCGAGCTGGAAATGCCACTTCCAGTTTAGCTGTGCAGAAGAAGAACAACAAGAAGAAGAAATATCTCGAAATATGTCCGTCAGGCCCCATCCCTTGAGATATATCTGCAAATATCTCGGAAACGAAGCGAGCTATGGCAAAATGTTAAGAGACCTTTTTTGTAGAGAATTAAGCTTCCTACTTTTTATGTTCTATGATATTTTTTGATCAGAAGCGTAGTTCTCGAGATATATCAAGATATTTAAAAGCTCCGAAGCTGCACCAACATAATAGAGGTACAGAAACACCGTGGCCCCTTTCTTTGAGATAAATCTGCACTATTGCGAGCTGCAAATGCCACTTCCAGCTTAGCTGTGCAGAAGAAGAACAACAAGAATAAGAAATATTTCGCAATATGTCCGCCAGGCCCCTTCCCTTGAGATAAATCTGCAAATATCTCGGAAACGAAGCGAGCTACGGCAAAATGTTAAGAGACCTTTTTTGTAGAAAATTAGGTTTCCTACTTTTTATGTTCTATGATATTTTTTGATCAGATGCGTAGTTTTCGAGATATATCAAGATATTTAAAAGTTCCGAAGCTGCACCAACATGATAGAGGTACAGAAACACCGTGGCCTCTTTCTTTGAGATAACCCTGCTCTATTGCGAGCTGCAAATGCCACTTCCAGCTTAGCTGTGCAGAAGAAGAACAACAAGAAGAAGAAATATCTCGAAATATGTCCGTCAGGCCCCTTCCCTTGAGATAAATCTGCAAATATCTCGGAAACGAAGCGAGCTGCGGCAAAATGTTAAGAGACCTTTTTTGTAGAAAATTAGGTTTCCTACTTTTTATGTTCTATGATATTTTTTGATCAGATGCGTAGTGTTCGAGATATATCAAGATATTTAAAAGTTCCGAAGCTGCACCAACATGATAGAGGTACAGAAACACCGTGGCCTCTTTCTTTGAGATAACCCTGCTCTATTGCGAGCTGCAAATGCCACTTCCAGGTTAGCTGTGCAGAAGAAGAACAACAAGAAGGAGAAATATCTCGAAATATGTCCGTCAGGCCCCTTCCCTTGAGATAAATCTGCAAATATCTCGGAAACGAAGCGAGCTATGGCAAAATGTTAAGAGACCTTTTTTGTAGAGAATTAAGTTTCCTACTTTTTATGTTCTATGATATTTTTTGATCAGATGCGTAGTTCTCGAGATATAACAAGATATTTAAAAGTTCCGAAGCCGCACCAACATAATAGGGATACAGAAACACCGTGGCCCCTTTCTTTGCGATAACTCTGCACTATTGCGAGCTGCAAATGCCACTTCGAGCTTAGCTGTGCAGAAGAAGAACAACAAGAAGAAGAAATATCTCGAAATATGTCCGTCAGACCCCTTCCCTTGAGATAAATCTGCAAATATCTCGGAAACGAAGCGAGCTGTGGCAAAATGTTAAGAGACCTTTTTTGTAGAGAATTATGTTTCCTACAATTTACGTTCTATGATATTTTTTGATCAGAAGCGTAGTTTTCGAGATATATCGAGATATTTAAAAGTTCCGAAGCCGCACCAACATAATAGAGATACAGAAACACCGTGGCCCCTTTCTTTGAGATAACTCTGCACTATTGCGAGCTGCAAATGCCACTTCCAGCTTAGCTGTGCAGAAGAAGAACAACAAGAATAAGAAATATTTCGCAATATGTCCGTCAGGCCCCTTCCCTTGAGATAAATCTGCAAATATCTCGGAAACGAAGCGAGCTACGGCAAAATGTTAAGAGAGCTTTTTTGTAGAAAATTAGGTTTCCTACTTTTTATGTTCTATGATATTTTTTGATCAGATGCGTAGTGTTCGAGATATATCAAGATATTTAAAAGTTCCGAAGCTGCACGAACATGATAGAGGTACAGAAACACCGTGGCCTCTTTCTTTGAGATAACCCTGCTCTATTGCGAGCTGCAAATGCCACTTCCAGCTTAGCTGTGCAGAAGAAGAACAACAAGAAGAAGAAATATCTCGAAATATGTCCGTCAGGCCCCTTCCCTTGAGATAAATCTGCAAATATCTCGGAAACGAAGCGAGCTATGGCAAAATGTTAAGAGACCTTTTTTGTAGAGAATTAAGTTTCCTACTTTTTATGTTCTATGATATTTTTTGATCAGATGCGTAGTGTTCGAGATATATCAAGGTATTTAAAAGCTCCGAAGCTGCACCAACATAATAGAGGTACAGAAACACCGTGGCCTCTTTCTTTGAGATAACTCTGCACTATTGCGAGCTGCAAATGCCACTTCCAGCTTAGCTGTGCAGAAGAAGAACAACAAGAAGAAGAAATATCTCGAAATATGTCCGTCAGGCCCCTTCCCTTGAGATAAATCTGCAAATATCTCGGAAACGAAGCGAGCTATGGCAAAATGTTAAGAGACCTTTTTTGTAGAGAATTAAGTTTCCTACTTTTTATGTTCTATGATATTTTTTGATCGGATGCGTAGTTCTCGAGATATATCAAGATATTTAAAAGTTCCGAAGCCGCACCAACATAATAGGGATACAGAAACACCGTGGCCCCTTTCTTTGCGATAACTCTGCACTATTGCGAGCTGCAAATGCCACTTCGAGCTTAGCTGTGCAGAAGAAGAACAACAAGAAGAAGAAATATCTCGAAATATGTCCGTCAGACCCCTTCCCTTGAGATAAATCTGCAAATATCTCGGAAACGATGCGAGCTATGGCAAAATGTTAAGAGACCTTTTTTGTACAGAATTAAGTTTCCTACTATTTATGTTCTATGATATTTTTTGGTCAGATGCGTAGTTTTCGAGATATATCGAGATATTTAAAAGTTCCGAAGCCGCACCAGCATAATAAAGATACAGAAACACCGTGGATCCTTTCTTTGAGATAACTCTGCCCTATTGCGGGCTGGAAATGCCACTTCCAGCTTAGCTGTGCTGAAGAGGAACAACAAGAAGAAGAAATATCTCGAAATATGTCCGTCAGGCCCCTTCCTTTGAGCTAAATCTGCAAATATCTCGGAAACGATGCGAGCTATGGCAAAATGGTGAGAGACCTTTTTTGTAGGAAATTAAGTTTCCTACTATTTATGTTCTATGATATTTTTTGATCAGATGCGTAGTTTTCGAGATATATCATGATATTTAAAAGTTCCGAAGCCGCACCAACATAATAGAGATACAGAAACACCGTGGCCCCTTTCTGTGAGATAACTCTGCACTATTGCGAGCTGCAAATGCCAGTTCCAGCTTAGCTGTGCAGAAGAAGAACAACAAGAAGAAGAAATATCTCAAAATATGTCCGTCAGGCCCCTTCCCTTGAGATAAATCTGCAAATATCTCGGAAACGAAGCGAGCTATGGCAAAATGTTAAGAGACCTTTTTTGTATAGAAGTAAGTTTCCTTCTTTTTATGTTCTATGATATTTTTTGATCAGATGCGTAGTTCTCGAGATATATCAAGATATTTAAAAGTTCCGAAGCTGCACCAACATAATAGAGGTACAGAAACACCGTGGCCTCTTTCTCTGAGATAACTCTGCACTATTGCGAGCTGCAAATGCCACTTCCAGCTTTAGCTGTGCAGAAGAAGAACAACAAGAAGAAGAAATATCTCGAAATATGTCCGTCAGGCCCCTTCCCTTGAGATAAATCTGCAAATATCTCGGAAACGAAGCGAGCTATGGCAAAATGTTAAGAGACCTTTTTTGTAGAGAATTATGTTTCCTACAATTTACGTTCTATGATATTTTTTGATCAGAAGCGTAGTTCTCGAGATATATCAAGATATTTAAAAGCTCCGAAGCTGCACCAACATAATAGAGGTACAGAAACACCGTGGCCCCTTTCTTTGAGATAACTCTGCACTATTGCGAGCTGCAAATGCCACTTCCAGCTTAGCTGTGCAGAAGAAGAACAACAAGAATAAGAAATATTTCGCAATATGTCCGTCAGGCCCCTTCCCTTGAGATAAATCTGCAAATATCTCGGAAACGAAGCGAGCTACGGCAAAATGTTAAGAGACCTTTTTTGTAGAAAATTAGGTTTCCTACTTTCTATGTTCTATGATATTTTTTGATCAGATGCGTAGTTCTCGAGATATATCAAGATATTTAAAAGTTCCGAAGCCGCACCAACATAATAGGGATACAGAAACACCGTGGCCCCTTTCTTTGCGATAACTCTGCACTATTGCGAGCTGCAAATGCCACTTCGAGCTTAGCTGTGCAGAAGAAGAACAACAAGAAGAAGAAATATCTCGAAATATGTCCGTCAGACCCCTTCCCTTGAGATAAATCTGCAAATATCTCGGAAACGAAGCGAGCTGTGGCAAAATGTTAAGAGACCTTTTTTGTAGAGAATTATGTTTCCTACAATTTACGTTCTATGATATTTTTTGATCAGAAGCGTAGTTTTCGAGATATATCGAGATATTTAAAAGTTCCGAAGCCGCACCAACATAATAGAGATACAGAAACACCGTGGCCCCTTTCTTTGAGATAACTCTGCACTATTGCGGGCTGGAAATGCCACTTCCAGCTTAGCTGTGCTGAAGAGGAACAACAAGAAGAAGAAATATCTCGAAATATGTCCGTCAGGCCCCTTCCCTTGAATTATATCTGCAAATATCTTGGAAACGATGCGAGCCATGGTAAAATGTTAAGAGACCTTTTTTGTAGGAAATTATGTTTCCTACAATTTATTTTCTATGATATTTTTTGATCAGATGCGTAGTTTTCGAGATATATCGAGATATTTAAAAGTTCCGAAGCCGCACCAACATAATAGAGATACAGAAACACCGTGGCCCCTTTCTTTGAGATAACTCTGCACTATTGCGAGCTGCAAATGCCACTTCCAGCTTAGCTGTGCAGAAGAAGAACAACAAGAAGAAGAGATATCTCAAAATATGTCCGTCAGGCCCTTTCCCTTGAGATAAATCTGCAAATATCTCGGAAACGAAGCGAGCTATGGCAAAATGTTAAGAGACCTTTTTTGTAGAGAATTAAGTTTCCTTCTTTTTATGTTCTATGATATTTTTTGATCAGATGCGTAGTTCTCGAGATATATCAAGATATTTAAAAGTTCCGAAGCCGCACCAACATAATAGGGATACAGAAACACCGTGGCCCCTTTCTTTGCGATAACTCTGCACTATTGCGAGCTGCAAATGCCACTTCGAGCTTAGCTGTGCAGAAGAAGAACAACAAGAAGAAGAAATATCTCGAAATATGTCCGTCAGACCCCTTCCCTTGAGATAAATCTGCAAATATCTCGGAAACGATGCGAGCTATGGCAAAATGTTAAGAGACCTTTTTTGTACAGAATTAAGTTTCCTACTATTTATGTTCTATGATATTTTTTGGTCAGATGCGTAGTTTTCGAGATATATCGAGATATTTAAAAGTTCCGAAGCCGCACCAGCATAATAAAGATACAGAAACACCGTGGATCCTTTCTTTGAGATAACTCTGCCCTATTGCGGGCTGCAAATGCCAGTTCCAGCTTAGCTGTGCAGATGAAGCACAACAAGAACCGGAAATATCTCGGAAGATGTCCGTCAGGCCCCTTCCCTTGAGATAAATCTGCAAATATCTCGGAAACGATGCAAGCTATGGCAAAATGTTGAGAGACCTTTTTTGTAGGAAATTAAGTTTCCTACTATTTATGATCTATGATATTTTTTGCTCAGATGCGTAGTTTTCGAGATATACCATGATATTTAAAAGTTCCGAAGCCGCACCAACATAATAGAGATACAGAAACACCGTGGCCCCTTTCTTTGAGATAACTCTGCACTATTGCGGGCTGGAAATGCCACTTCCAGCTTAGCTGTGCTGAAGAGGAACAACAAGAAGAAGAAATATCTCGAAATATGTCCGTCAGGCCCCTTCCCTTGAATTATATCTGCAAATATCTCGGAAACGATGCGAGCTATGGCAAAATGGTGAGAGACCTTTTTTGTAGGAAATTAAGTTTCCTACTATTTATGTTCTATGATATTTTTTGATCAGATGCGTAGTTTTCGAGATATATCATGATATTTAAAAGTTCCGAAGCCGCACCAACATAATAGAGATACAGAAACACCGTGGCCCCTTTCTGTGAGATAACTCTGCACTATTGCGAGCTGCAAATGCCAGTTCCAGCTTAGCTGTGCAGATGAAGCACAACAAGAACCGGAAATATCTCGAAATATGTCCGTCAGGCCCCTTCCCTTGAGATAAATCTGCAAATATCTCGGAAACGAAGCGAGCTATGGCAAAATGTTAAGAGACCTTTTTTGTAGAGAATTATGTTTTCTACTTTTTATGTTCTATGATATTTTTTGATCAGATGCGTAGTTCTCGAGATATATCAAGATATTTAAAAGCTCCGAAGCGGCACCAACATAATAGAGGTACAGAAACACCGTGGCCCCTTTCTTTGAGATAACTCTGTACTATTGCGAGCTGCAAATGCCACTTCCAGCTTAGCTGTGCAGAAGAAGGACAACAAGAAGAAGAAATATCTCGAAATATGTCCGTCAGGCCCCTTCCCTTGAGATAAATCTGCAAATATCTCGGAAACGAAGCGAGCTGTGGCAAAATGTTAAGATACCTTTTTTGTAGAGAATTAAGTTTCCTACTTTTTATGTTCTATGATATTTTTTGATCAGATGCGTAGTTCTCGAGATATATCAAGGTATTTAAAAGCTCCGAAGCTGCACGAACATAATAGAGGTACAGAAACACCGTGGCCTCTGTCTTTGAGATAACTCTGCACTATTGCGAGCTGCAAATGCCACTTCCAGCTTAGCTGTGCAGAAGAAGAACAACAAGAAGAAGAAATATCTCGAAATATGTCCGTCAGGCCCCTTCCCTTGAGATAAATCTGCAAATATCTCGGAAACGAAGCGAGCTATGGCAAAATGTTAAGAGACCTTTTTTGTAGAGAATTAAGTTTCCTACTTTTTATGTTCTATGATATTTTTTGATCAGATGCGTAGTTCTCGAGATATATCAAGATATTTAAAAGTTCCGAAGCCGCACCAACATAATAGAGATACAGAAACACCGTGGCCCCTTTCTTTGACATAACCCTGCACTATTGCGAGCTGCAAATGCCACTTCCAGCTTAGCTGTGCAGAAGAGGAACAACAAGAAGAAGAAATATCTCGGAATATGTCCGTCAGGCCCCTTCCCTTGAGCTAAATCTGCAAATATCTCGGAAACGAAGCGAGCTATGGCAAAATGTTAAGAGACCTTATTTGTAGAGAATTAAGTTTCCTACTTTTTATGTTCTATGATATTTTTTGATCAGATGCGTAGTTCTCGAGATATATCGAGATATTTAAAAGTTCCGAAGCCGCACCAACATAATAGAGATACAGAAACACCGTGGCCCCTTTCTTTGAGATAACTCTGCACTATTGCGAGCTGCAAATGCCACTTTGAGCATAGCTGTGCAGAAGAAGAACAACAAGAAGAAGAAATATCTCGAAATATGTCCGTCAGACCCCTTCCCTTGAGATAAATCTGCAAATATCTCGGAAACGAAGCGAGCTATGGCAAAATGTTAAGAGACGTTTTTTGTAGAGAATTATGTTTCCTACAATTTATGTTCTATGATATTTTTTGATCAGAAGCGTAGTTTTCGAGATATATCGAGATATTTAAAAGTTCCGAAGCCGCACCAACATAATAGAGATACAGAAACACCGTGGCCTCTTTCTTTGAGATAACTCTGCACTATTGCGCGCTGCAAATGCCACTTCCAGCTTAGCTGTGCAGAAGAAGAACAACAAGAAGAAGAAATATTTCGAAATATGTCCGTCAGACCCCTTCCCTTGAGATAAATCTGCAAATATCTCGGAAACGAAGCGAGCTATGGCAAAATGTTAAGATACGTTTTTTGTAGAGAATTAAGCTTCCTACTTTTTATCTTCTATGATATTTTTTGATCAGATGCGTAGTTCTCGAGATATATCAAGATATTTAAAAGTTCCGAAGCCGCACCAACATAATAGAGATACAGAAACACCGTGGCCCCTTTCTTTGAGATAACTCTGCACTATTGCGAGCTGGAAATGCCACTTCCAGTTTAGCTGTGCAGAAGAAGAACAACAAGAAGAAGAAATATCTCGAAATATGTCCGTCAGGCCCGTTCCTTTGAGCTGAATCTGCAAATATCTCGGAAACGAAGCGAGCTATGGCAAAATGTTAAGAGACGTTTTTTGTAGAGAATTATGTTTCCTACAGTTTATGTTCTATGATATTTTTTGATCAGAAGCGTAGTTTTCGAGATATATCGAGATATTTTAAAGTTCCGAAGCCGCACAAACATAATAGAGATACAGAAACACCGTGGCCCCTTTCTTTGAGATAACTCTGCACTAGTGCGAGCCGCAAATGCCACTTCCAGCTTAGCTGTGCACAAGAAGAACAACAAGAAGAAGAAATATCTCGAAACATGTCCGTCAGGCCCCTTCCCTTGAGATAAATCTGCAAATATCTCGGAAACGAAGCGAGCTATGGCAAAATGTTAAGAGACCTTTTTTGTAGAGAATTAAGTTTGCTACTTTTTATGTTCTATGATATTTTTTGATCAGACGCGTAGTTCTCGAGATATATCAAGATATTTGAAAGTTCCGAAGCCGCACCAACATAATAGAGATACCGAAACACCGTGGCCCCTTTCTTTGAGATAACTCTGCACTAGTGCGAGCCGCAAATGCCACTTCCAGCTTAGCTGTGCAGAAGAAGAACAACAAGAAGAAGAAATATCTCGAAATATGTCCGTCAGGCCCGTTCCTTTGAGCTGAATCTGCAAATATCTCGGAAACGAAGCGAGCTATGGCAAAATGTTAAGAGACGTTTTTTGTAGAGAATTATGTTTCCTACAATTTATGTTCTATGATATTTTTTGATCAGAAGCGTAGTTTTCGAGATATATCGAGATATTTAAAAGTTCCGAAGCCGCACCAACATAATAGAGATACAGAAACACCGTGGCCCCTTTCTTTGAGATAACTCTGCACTAGTGCGAGCCGCAAATGCCACTTCCAGCTTAGCTGTGCAGAAGAAGAACAACAAGAAGAAGAAATATCTCGAAATATGTCCGTCAGGCCCCTTCCCTTGAGATAAATCTGCAAATATCTCGGAAACGAAGCGAGCTATGGCAAAATGTTAAGAGACCTTATTTGTAGAGAATTAAGTTTCCTACTTTTTATATTCTATGATATTTTTTGATCAGATGCGTAGTTCTCGAGATATATCAAGGTGTTTAAAAGCTCCGAAGCTGCACCAACATAATAGAGGTACAGAAACACCGTGGCCTCTTTCTTTGAGATAACTCTGCACTATTGCGAGCTGCAAATGCCACTTCCAGCTTAGCTGTGCAGAAGAAGAACAACAAGAAGAAGAAATATCTCGAAATATGTCCGTCAGACCCCTTCCCTTGAGATAAATCTGCAAATATCCCGGAAACGAAGCGAGCTATGGCAAAATGTTAAGATACCTTTTTTGTAGAGAATTAAGTTTCCTACTTTTCATGTTCTATGATACTTTTTGATCAGATGCGTAGTTTTCGAGATATATCGAGATATTTAAAAGTTCCGAAGCCGCACCAACATAATAGAGATACAGAAACACCGTGGCCCCTTTCTTTGAGATAACTCTGCGCTATTGCGAGCTGCAAATGCCACTTCCAGCTTAGCTGTGCAGAAGAAGAACAACAAGAAGAAGAAATATCTCGAAATATGTCCGTCAGGCCCCTTCCCTTGAGATAAATCTGCAAATATCTCGGAAACGAAGCGAGCTATGGCAAAATGTTAAGAGACCTTTTTTGTAGAGAATTATGTTTCCTACAATTTAAGTTCTCTGATATTTTTTGATCAGAAGCGTAGTTTTCGAGATATATCGAGATATTTAAAAGTTCCGAAGCCGCACCAACATAATAGAGATACAGAAACACCGTGGCCCCTTTCTTTGAGATAACTCCGCACTATTGCGACCTGCAAATGCCACTTCCAGCTTAGCTGTGCAGCAGAAGAACAACAAGAAGAAGAAATATCTCGAAATATGTCCGTCAGGCCCCTTCCCTTGAGATAAATCTGCAAATATCTCGGAAACGAAGCGGAGTATGGCAAAATGTTAAGATACCTTTTTTGTAGAGAATTAAGTTTCCTACTTTTTATATTCTATGATATTTTTTGATCAGATGCGTAGTTCTCGAGATATATCAAGATATTTAAAAGTTCCGAAGCCGCACCAACATAATAGAGGTACAGAAACACCGTGGCCCCTTTCTTTGACATAACTCTGCACTATTGCGAGCTGCAAATGCCACTTCCAGCTTAGCTGTGCAGAAGAAGAACAACAAGAAGAAGAAATATCTCGGAATATGTCCCTCAGGCCCCTTCCCTTGAGCTAAATCTGCAAATATCTCGGAAACGAAGCGAGCTATGGCAAAATGTTTAGAGACCTTTTTTGTAGAGAAATAAGTTTCCTACTTTTTATGTTCTATGATATTTTTTGATCAGATGCGTAGTTCTCGAGATATATCAAGATATTTAAAAGCTCCGAAGCTGCACCAACATAATAGAGGTACAGAAACACCGTGGCCTCTTTCTTTGAGATAACTCTGCACTATTGCGAGCTGCAAATGCCACTTCCAGCTTAGCTGTGCAGAAGAAGAACAACAAGAAGAAGACATATCTCGAAATATGTCCGTCAGGCCCCTTCCCTTGAGATAAATCTGCAAATATCTCGGAAACGAAGCGAGGTATGGCAAAATGTTAAGAGACCTTTTTTGTAGAGAATTAAGTTTCCTACTTTTTATGTTCTATGATATTTTTTGATCAGACGCGTAGTTCTCGAGATATATCAAGATATTTGAAAGTTCCGAAGCCGCACCAACATAATAGAGATACAGAAACACCGTGGCCCCTTTCTTTGAGATAACTCTGCACTAGTGCGAGCCGCAAATGCCACTTCCAGCTTAGCTGTGCAGAAGAAGAACAACAAGAAGAAGAAATATCTCGAAATATGTCCGTCAGGCCCGTTCCTTTGAGCTGAATCTGCAAATATCTCGGAAACGAAGCGAGCTATGGCAAAATGTTAAGAGACGTTTTTTGTAGAGAATTATGTTTCCTACAATTTATGTTCTATGATATTTTTTGATCAGAAGCGTAGTTTTCGAGATATATCGAGATATTTAAAAGTTCCGAAGCCGCACCAACATAATAGAGATACAGAAACACCGTGGCCCCTTTCTTTGAGATAACTCTGCACTAGTGCGAGCCGCAAATGCCACTTCCAGCTTAGCTGTGCAGAAGAAGAACAACAAGAAGAAGAAATATCTCGAAATATGTCCGTCAGGCCCCTTCCCTTGAGATAAATCTGCAAATATCTCGGAAACGAAGCGAGCTATGGCAAAATGTTAAGAGACCTTTTTTGTAGAGAATTAAGTTTCCTACTTTTTATCTTCTATGATATTTTTTGATCAGATGCGTAGTTCTCGAGATATATCAAGATATTTAAAAGTTCCGAAGCTGCACCAACATAATAGAGGTACAGAAACACCGTGGCCACTTTCTTTGAGATAACTCTGCACTATTGCGAGCTGCAAATGCCACTTCCAGCTTAGCTGTGCAGAAGAGGAACAACAAGAAGAAGAAATATCTCGAAATATGTCCGTCAGACCCCTTCCCTTGAGATAAATCTGCAAATATCCCGGAAACGAAGCGAGCTATGGCAAAATGTTAAGATACCTTTTTTGTAGAGAATTATGTTTCCTACAATTTAAGTTCTCTGATATTTTTTGATCAGAAGCGTAGTTTTCGAGATATATCGAGATATTTAAAAGTTCCGAAGCCGCACCAACATAATAGAGATACAGAAACACCGTGGCCCCTTTCTTTGAGATAACTCCGCACTATTGCGACCTGCAAATGCCACTTCCAGCTTAGCTGTGCAGCAGAAGAACAACAAGAAGAAGAAATATCTCGAAATATGTCCGTCAGGCCCCTTCCCTTGAGATAAATCTGCAAATATCTCGGAAACGAAGCGGAGTATGGCAAAATGTTAAGATACCTTTTTTGTAGAGAATTAAGTTTCCTACTTTTTATATTCTATGATATTTTTTGATCAGATGCGTAGTTCTCGAGATATATCAAGATATTTAAAAGTTCCGAAGCCGCACCAACATAATAGAGGTACAGAAACACCGTGGCCCCTTTCTTTGACATAACTCTGCACTATTGCGAGCTGCAAATGCCACTTCCAGCTTAGCTGTGCAGAAGAAGAACAACAAGAAGAAGAAATATCTCGGAATATGTCCCTCAGGCCCCTTCCCTTGAGCTAAATCAGCAAATATCTCGGAAACGAAGCGAGCTATGGCAAAATGTTTAGAGACCTTTTTTGTAGAGAAATAAGTTTCCTACTTTTTATGTTCTATGATATTTTTTGATCAGACGCGTAGTTCTCGAGATATATCAAGATATTTGAAAGTTCCGAAGCCGCACCAACATAATAGAGATACAGAAACACCGTGGCCCCTTTCTTTGAGATAACTCTGCACTAGTGCGAGCCGCAAATGCCACTTCCAGCTTAGCTGTGCAGAAGAAGAACAACAAGAAGAAGAAATATCTCGAAATATGTCCGTCAGGCCCGTTCCTTTGAGCTGAATCTGCAAATATCTCGGAAACGAAGCGAGCTATGGCAAAATGTTAAGAGACGTTTTTTGTAGAGAATTATGTTTCCTACAATTTATGTTCTATGATATTTTTTGATCAGAAGCGTAGTTTTCGAGATATATCGAGATATTTAAAAGTTCCGAAGCCGCACCAACATAATAGAGATACAGAAACACAGTGGCCCCTTTCTTTGAGATAACTCTGCACTAGTGCGAGCCGCAAATGCCACTTCCAGCTTAGCTGTGCAGAAGAAGAACAACAAGAAGAAGAAATATCTCGAAATATGTCCGTCAGGCCCCTTCCCTTGAGATAAATCTGCAAATATCTCGGAAACGAAGCGAGCTATGGCAAAATGTTAAGAGACCTTTTTTGTAGAGAATTAAGTTTCCTACTTTTTATCTTCTATGATATTTTTTGATCAGATGCGTAGTTCTCGAGATATATCAAGATATTTAAAAGTTCCGAAGCTGCACCAACATAATAGAGGTACAGAAACACCGTGGCCACTTTCTTTGAGATAACTCTGCACTATTGCGAGCTGCAAATGCCACTTCCAGCTTAGCTGTGCAGAAGAGGAACAACAAGAAGAAGAAATATCTCGGAATATGTCCGTCAGGCCCCTTCCCTTGAGCTAAATCTGCAAATATCTCGGAAACGAAGCGAGCTATGGCAAAATGTTAAGAGACCTTATTTGTAGAGAATTAAGTTTCCTACTTTTTATGTTCTATGATATTTTTTGATCAGATGCGTAGTTCTCGAGATATATCGAGATATTTAAAAGTTCCGAAGCCGCACCAACATAATAGAGATACAGAAACACCGTGGCCCCTTTCTTTGAGATAACTCTGCACTATTGCGAGCTGCAAATGCCACTTCGAGCATAGCTGTGCAGAAGAAGAACAACAAGAAGAAGAAATATCTCGAAATATGTCCGTCAGACCCCTTCCCTTGAGATAAATCTGCAAATATCTCGGAAACGAAGCGAGCTATGGCAAAATGTTAAGAGACGTTTTTTGTAGAGAATTATGTTTCCTACAATTTACGTTCTATGATATTTTTTGATCAGAAGCGTAGTTTTCGAGATATATCGAGATTTTTAAAAGTTCCGAAGCCGCACCAACATAATAGAGATACAGAAACACCGTGGCCTCTTTCTTTGAGATAACTCTGCACTATTGCGCGCTGCAAATGCCACTTCCAGCTTAGCTGTGCAGAAGAAGAACAACAAGAAGAAGAAATATTTCGAAATATGTCCGTCAGACCCCTTCCCTTGAGATAAATCTGCAAATATCTCGGAAACGAAGCGAGCTATGGCAAAATGTTAAGATACGTTTTTTGTAGAGAATTAAGTTTCCTACTTTTTATCTTCTATGATATTTTTTGATCAGATGCGTAGTTCTCGAGATATATCAAGATATTTAAAAGTTCCGAAGCCGCACCAACATAATAGAGATACAGAAACACCGTGGCCCCTTTCTTTGAGATAACTCTGCACTATTGCGAGCTGGAAATGCCACTTCCAGTTTAGCTGTGCAGAAGAAGAACAACAAGAAGAAGAAATATCTCGAAATATGTCCGTCAGGCCCGTTCCTTTGAGCTGAATCTGCAAATATCTCGGAAACGAAGCGAGCTATGGCAAAATGTTAAGAGACGTTTTTTGTAGAGAATTATGTTTCCTACAGTTTATGTTCTATGATATTTTTTGATCAGAAGCGTAGTTTTCGAGATATATCGAGATATTTTAAAGTTCCGAAGCCGCACAAACATAATAGAGATACAGAAACACCGTGGCCCCTTTCTTTGAGATAACTCTGCACTAGTGCGAGCCGCAAATGCCACTTCCAGCTTAGCTGTGCACAAGAAGAACAACAAGAAGAAGAAATATCTCGAAACATGTCCGTCAGGCCCCTTCCCTTGAGATAAATCTGCAAATATCTCGGAAACGAAGCGAGCTATGGCAAAATGTTAAGAGACCTTTTTTGTAGAGAATTAAGTTTCCTACTTTTTATCTTCTATGATATTTTTTGATCAGACGCGTAGTTCTCGAGATATATCAAGATATTTGAAAGTTCCGAAGCCGCACCAACATAATAGAGATACAGAAACACCGTGGCCCCTTTCTTTGAGATAACTCTGCACTATTGCGACCTGCAAATGCCACTTCCAGCTTAGCTGTGCAGAAGAAGAACAACAAGAAGAAGAAATATCTCGAAATATGTCCGTCAGGCCCCTTCCCTTGAGATAAATCTGCAAATATCTCGGAAACGAAGCGAGCTATGGCAAAATGTTAAGAGGCCTTATTTGTAGAGAATTAAGTTTCCTACTTTTTATGTTCTATGATATTTTTTGATCAGATGCGTAGTTCTCGAGATATATCGAGATATTTAAAAGTTCCGAAGCCGCACCAACATAATAGAGATACAGAAACACCGTGGCCCCTTTCTTTGAGATAACTCTGCACTATTGCGAGCTGCAAATGCCACTTCGAGCATAGCTGTGCAGAAGAAGAACAACAAGAAGAAGAAATATCTCGAAATATGTCCGTCAGACCCCTTCCCTTGAGATAAATCTGCAAATATCTCGGAAACGAAGCGAGCTATGGCAAAATGTTAAGAGACGTTTTTTGTAGAGAATTATGTTTCCTACAATTTACGTTCTATGATATTTTTTGATCCGAAGCGTAGTTTTCGAGATATATCGAGATATTTAAAAGCTCCGAAGCCGCACCAACATAATAGAGATACAGAAACACCGTGGCCTCTTTCTTTGAGATAACTCTGCACTATTGCGCGCTGCAAATGCCACTTCCAGCTTAGCTGTGCAGAAGAAGAAAAACAAGAAGAAGAAATATTTCGAAATATGTCCATCAGACCCCTTCCCTTGAGATAAATCTGCAAATATCTCGGAAACGAAGCGAGCTATGGCAAAATGTTAAGAGACCTTATTTGTAGAGAATTAAGTTTCCTAGTTTTTATGTTCTATGATATTTTTTGATCAGATGCGTAGTTCTCGAGATATATCGAGATATTTAAAAGTTCCGAAGCCGCACCAACATAATAGAGATACAGAAACACCGTGGCCCCTTTCTTTGAGATAACTCTGCACTATTGCGAGCTGCAAATGCCACTTCGAGCTTAGCTGTGCAGAAGAAGAACAACAAGAAGAAGAAATATCTCGAAATATGTCCGTCAGACCCCTTCCCTTGAGATAAATCTGCAAATATCTCGGAAACGAAGCGAGCTATGGCAAAATGTTAAGAGACGTTTTTTGTCGAGAATTATGTTTCCTACAATTTACGTTCTATGATATTTTTTGATCAGAAGCGTAGTTTTCGAGATATATCGAGATATTTAAAAGTTCCGAAGCTGCACCAACATAATAGAGGTACAGAAACACCGTGGCCTCTTTCTTTGAGATAACTCTGCACTATTGCGAGCTGCAAATGCCACTCCCAGCTTAGCTGTGCAGAAGAGGGACAACAAGAAGAAGAAATATCTCGGAAATGTCCGTCAGGCCCCTTCCCTTGAGATATATCCGCAAATATCTCGGAAACGAAGCGAGCTATGGCAAAATGTTAAGAGACCTTATTTGTAGAGAATTAAGTTTCCTACTTTTTATGTTCTATGATATTTTTTGATCAGATGCGTAGTTCTCGAGATATATCGAGATATTTAAAAGTTCCGAAGCCGCACCAACATAATAGAGATACAGAAACACCGTGGCCCCTTTCTTTGAGATAACTCTGCACTATTGCGAGCTGCAAATGCCACTTCGAGCTTAGCTGTGCAGAAGAAGAACAACAAGAAGAAGAAATATCTCGAAATATGTGCGTCAGACCCCTTCCCTTGAGATAAATCTGCAAATATCTCGGAAACGAAGCGAGCTATGGCAAAATGTTAAGAGACCTTTTTTGTAGAGAATTATGTTTCCTACAATTTACGATCTATGATATTTTTTGATCAGAAGCGTAGTTTTCGAGATATATCGAGATATTTAAAAGTTCCGAAGCCGCACCAACATAATAGGGATACAGAAACACCGTGGCCCCTTTCTTTGAGATAACTCTGCACTATTGCGACCTGCAAATGCCACTTCCAGCTTAGCTGTGCAGAAGAAGAACAACAAGAAGAAGAAATATCTCGAAATATGTCCGTCAGGCCCCTTCCCTTGAGATAAATCTGCAAATATCTCGGAAACGAAGCGAGCTATGGCAAAATGTTAAGATACCTTTTTTGTAGAGAATTAAGTTCCCTACTTTTTATGTTCTATGATATTTTTTGATCAGATGCGTAGTTCTCGAGATATATCGAGATATTTAAAAGTTCCGAAGCCGCACCAACATAATAGAGATACAGAAACACCGTGGCCCCTTTCTTTGAGATAACTCTGCACTATTGCGAGCTGCAAATGCCACTTCGAGCATAGCTGTGCAGAAGAAGAACAACAAGAAGAAGAAATATCTCGAAATATGTCCGTCAGACCCCTTCCCTTGAGATAAATCTGCAAATATCTCGGAAACGAAGCGAGCTATGGCAAAATGTTAAGAGACGTTTTTTGTAGAGAATTATGTTTCCTACAATTTACGTTCTATGATATTTTTTGATCAGAAGCGTAGTTTTCGAGATATATCGAGATATTTAAAAGCTCCGAAGCCGCACCAACATAATAGAGATACAGAAACACCGTGGCCTCTTTCTTTGAGATAACTCTGCACTATTGCGCGCTGCAAATGCCACTTCCAGCTTAGCTGTGCAGAAGAAGAAAAACAAGAAGAAGAAATATTTCGAAATATGTCCATCAGACCCCTTCCCTTGAGATAAATCTGCAAATATCTCGGAAACGAAGCGAGCTATGGCAAAATGTTAAGAGACCTTATTTGTAGAGAATTAAGTTTCCTAGTTTTTATGTTCTATGATATTTTTTGATCAGATGCGTAGTTCTCGAGATATATCGAGATATTTAAAAGTTCCGAAGCCGCACCAACATAATAGAGATACAGAAACACCGTGGCCCCTTTCTTTGAGATAACTCTGCACTATTGCGAGCTGCAAATGCCACTTCGAGCTTAGCTGTGCAGAAGAAGAACAACAAGAAGAAGAAATATCTCGAAATATGTCCGTCAGACCCCTTCCCTTGAGATAAATCTGCAAATATCTCGGAAACGAAGCGAGCTATGGCAAAATGTTAAGAGACGTTTTTTGTCGAGAATTATGTTTCCTACAATTTACGTTCTATGATATTTTTTGATCAGAAGCGTAGTTTTCGAGATATATCGAGATATTTAAAAGTTCCGAAGCTGCACCAACATAATAGAGGTACAGAAACACCGTGGCCTCTTTCTTTGAGATAACTCTGCACTATTGCGAGCTGCAAATGCCACTCCCAGCTTAGCTGTGCAGAAGAGGGACAACAAGAAGAAGAAATATCTCGGAAATGTCCGTCAGGCCCCTTCCCTTGAGATATATCCGCAAATATCCCGGAAACGAAGCGAGCTATGGCAAAATGTTAAGAGACCTTATTTGTAGAGAATTAAGTTTCCTACTTTTTATGTTCTATGATATTTTTTGATCAGATGCGTAGTTCTCGAGATATATCGAGATATTTAAAAGTTCCGAAGCCGCACCAACATAATAGAGATACAGAAACACCGTGGCCCCTTTCTTTGAGATAACTCTGCACTATTGCGAGCTGCAAATGCCACTTCGAGCTTAGCTGTGCAGAAGAAGAACAACAAGAAGAAGAAATATCTCGAAATATGTGCGTCAGACCCCTTCCCTTGAGATAAATCTGCAAATATCTCGGAAACGAAGCGAGCTATGGCAAAATGTTAAGAGACCTTTTTTGTAGAGAATTATGTTTCCTACAATTTACGATCTATGATATTTTTTGATCAGAAGCGTAGTTTTCGAGATATATCGAGATATTTAAAAGTTCCGAAGCCGCACCAACATAATAGGGATACAGAAACACCGTGGCCCCTTTCTTTGAGATAACTCTGCACTATTGCGACCTGCAAATGCCACTTCCAGCTTAGCTGTGCAGAAGAAGAACAACAAGAAGAAGAAATATCTCGAAATATGTCCGTCAGGCCCCTTCCCTTGAGATAAATCTGCAAATATCTCGGAAACGAAGCGAGCTATGGCAAAATGTTAAGATACCTTTTTTGTAGAGAATTAAGTTCCCTACTTTTTATGTTCTATGATATTTTTTGATCAGTTGCGTAGTTCTCGAGATATATCGAGATATTTAAAAGTTCCGAAGCCGCACCAACATAATAGAGATACAGAAACACCGTGGCCCCTTTCTTTGAGATAACTCTGCACTATTGCGAGCTGCAAATGCCACTTCGAGCTTAGCTGTGCAGAAGAAGAACAACAAGAAGAAGAAATATCTCGAAATATGTCCGTCAGACCCCTTCCCTTGAGATAAATCTGCAAATATCTCGGAAACGAAGCGAGCTATGGCAAAATGTTAAGAGACGTTTTTTGTCGACAATTATGTTTCCTACAATTTACGTTCTATGATATTTTTTGATCAGAAGCGTAGTTTTCGAGATATATCGAGATATTTAAAAGTTCCGAAGCCGCACCAACATAATAGAGATACAGAAACACCGTGGCCCCTTTCTTTGAGATAACTCTGCACTATTGCGAGCTGCAAATGCCACTTCCACCTTAGCTGTGCAGAAGAAGAACAACAAGAAGAAGAAATATCTCGAAATATGTCCGTTAGGCCCCTTCCCTTGAGATAAATCTGCAAATATCTCGGAAACGAAGCGAGCTATGGCAAAATGTTAAGAGACCTTATTTGTAGAGAATTAAGTTTCCTGCTTTTTATGTTCTATGATATTTTTTGATCAGATGCGTAGTTCTCGAGATATATCGAGATATTTAAAAGTTCCGAAGCCGCACCAACATAATAGAGATACAGAAACACCGTGGCCCCTTTCTTTGAGATAACTCTGCACTATTGCGAGCTGCAAATGCCACTTCGAGCATAGCTGTGCAGAAGAAGAACAACAAGAAGAAGAAATATCTCGAAATATGTCCGTCAGACCCCTTCCCTTGAGATAAATCTGCAAATATCTCGGAAACGAAGCGAGCTATGGCAAAATGTTAAGAGACGTTTTTTGTAGAGAATTATGTTTCCTACAATTTACGTTCTATGATATTTTTTGATCAGAAGCGTAGTTTTCGAGATATATCGAGATATTTAAAAGTTCCGAAGCCGCACCAACATAATAGAGATACAGAAACACCGTGGCCTCTTTCTTTGAGATAACTCTGCACTATTGCGCGCTGCAAATGCCACTTCCAGCTTAGCTGTGCAGAAGAAGAACAACAAGAAGAAGAAATATTTCGAAATATGTCCGTCAGACCCCTTCCCTTGAGATAAATCTGCAAATATCTCGGAAACGAAGCGAGCTATGGTAAAATGTTAAGAGACCTTATTTGTAGAGAATTAAGTTTCCTAGTTTTTACGTTCTATGATATTTTTTGATCAGATGCGTAGTTCTCGAGATATATCGAGATATTTAAAAGTTCCGAAGCTGCACCAACATAATAGAGGTACAGAAACACCGTGGCCTCTTTCTTTGAGATAACTCTGCACTATTGCGAGCTGCAAATGCCACTCCCAGCTTAGCTGTGCAGAAGAGGGACAACAAGAAGAAGAAATATCTCGGAAATGTCCGTCAGGCCCCTTCCCTTGAGATATATCCGCAAATATCTCGGAAACGAAGCGAGCTATGGCAAAATGTTAAGAGACCTTATTTGTAGAGAATTAAGTTTCCTACTTTTTATGTTCTATGATATTTTTTGATCAGATGCGTAGTTCTCGAGATATATCGAGATATTTAAAAGTTCCGAAGCCGCACCAACATAATAGAGATACAGAAACACCGTGGCCCCTTTCTTTGAGATAACTCTGCACTATTGCGAGCTGCAAATGCCACTTCGAGCTTAGCTGTGCAGAAGAAGAACAACAAGAAGAAGAAATATCTCGAAATATGTGCGTCAGACCCCTTCCCTTGAGATAAATCTGCAAATATCTCGGAAACGAAGCGAGCTATGGCAAAATGTTAAGAGACCTTTTTTGTAGAGAATTATGTTTCCTACAATTTACGTTCTATGATATTTTTTGATCAGAAGCGTAGTTTTCGAGATATATCGAGATATTTAAAAGTTCCGAAACCGCACCAACATAATTGGGATACAGAAACACCGTGGCCCCTTTCTTTGAGATAACTCTGCACTATTGCGACCTGCAAATGCCACTTCCAGCTTAGCTGTGCAGAAGAAGAACAACAAGAAGAAGAAATATCTCGAAATATGTCCGTCAGGCCCCTTCCCTTGAGATAAATCTACAAATATCTCGGAAACGAAGCGAGCTATGGCAAAATGTTGAGATACCTTCTTTGTAGAGAATTAAGTTTCCTACTTTTTATGTTCTATGATATTTTTTGATCAGATGCGTAGTTTTCGAGATATATCGAGATATATAAAAGTTCCGAAGCCGCACCAACATAATAGAGATACAGAAACACCGTGGCCTCTTTCTTTGAGATAACTCTGCACTATTGCGAGCTGCAAATGCCACTTCCAGCTTAGCTGTGCAGAAGAAGAAATATTACGAAATATGTCCGTCAGGCCCCTTCCCTTGAGCTAAATCTGCAAATATCTCGGAAAGGATGCCAGCTATGGCAAAATGTTAAGATACCTTCTTTGTAGAGAATTAAGTTTCCTACTTTTTATGTTCTATGATATTTTTTGATCAGATGCGTAGTTCTCGAGATATATCAATATATTTAAAAGCTCCGAAGCTGCACCAACATAATAGAGGTACAGAAACACCGTGGCCCCTTTCTTTGAGATAACTCTGCACTATTGCGAGCTGCAAATGCCACTTCCAGCTTAGCTGTGCAGAAGAAGAACAACAAGAATAAGAAATATTTCGAAATATGTCCGTCAGGCCCCTTCCCTTGAGCTAAATCTGCAAATATCTCGGAAACGATGCCAGCTATGGGAAAATGTTAACAGACCTTTTTTGTAGAGAATTATGTTTCCTACAATTTACGTTCTATGATATTTTTTGATCAGAAGCGTAGTTTTCGAGATATATCGAGATATTGAAAAGTTCCGAAGCCGCACCAACATAATAGAGATACAGAAACACCGTGGCCCCTTTCTTTGAGATAACTCTGCACTATTGCGAGCTGCAAATGCCACTTCGAGCATAGCTGTGCAGAAGAAGAACAACAAGAAGAAGAAATATCTCGAAATATGTCCGTCAGACCCCTTCCCTTGAGATAAATCTGCAAATATCTCGGAAACGAAGCGAGCTATGGCAAAATGTTAAGATACCTTTTTTGTAGAGAATTAAGTTTCCTACTTTTTATGTTCTATGATATTTTTTGATCAGATACGTAGTTCTCGAGATATATCGAGATATTTAAAAGTTCCGAAGCTGCACCAACATAATAGAGGTACAGAAACACCGTGGCCTCTTTCTTTGAGATAACTCTGCACTATTGCGAGCTGCAAATGCCACTCCCAGCTTAGCTGTGCAGAAGAGGGACAACAAGAAGAAGAAATATCTCGGAAATGTCCGTCAGGCCCCTTCCCTTGAGATATATCCGCAAATATCTCGGAAACGAAGCGAGCTATGGCAAAATGTTAAGAGACCTTATTTGTAGAGAATTAAGTTTCCTACTTTTTATGTTCTATGATATTTTTTGATCAGATGCGTAGTTCTCGAGATATATCGAGATATTTAAAAGTTCCGAAGCCGCACCAACATAATAGAGATACAGAAACACCGTGGCCCCTTTCTTTGAGATAACTCTGCACTATTGCGAGCTGCAAATGCCACTTCGAGCTTAGCTGTGCAGAAGAAGAACAACAAGAAGAAGAAATATCTCGAAATATGTGCGTCAGACCCCTTCCCTTGAGATAAATCTGCAAATATCTCGGAAACGAAGCGAGCTACGGCAAAATGTTAACAGACCTTTTTTGTAGAAAATTAGGTTTCCTACTTTTTATGTTCTATGATATTTTCTTATCAGATGCGTAGTTCTCGAGATATATCAAGATATTTAAAAGTTCCGAAGCCGCACCAACATAATAGAGATACAGAAACACCGTGGCCTCTTTCTTTGAGATAACTCGGCACTATTGCGCGCTGCAAATGCCACTTCCAGCTTAGCTGTGCAGAAGAAGAACAACAAGAAGAAGAAATATCTCGAAATATGTCCGTCAGGCCCCTTCCCTTGAGATAAATCTGCAAATATCTCGGAAACGAAGCGAGCTATGGCAAAATGTTAAGATACCTTTTTTGTAGAGAATTAAGTTTCCTACTTTTTATGTTCTATGATATTTTTTGATCAGATGCGTAGTTCTCGAGATATATCGAGATATTTAAAAGTTCCGAAGCCGCACCAACATAATAGAGATACAGAAACACCGCGGCCCCTTTCTTTGAGATAACTCTGCACTATTGCGAGCTGCAAATGCCACTTCGAGCTTAGCTGTGCAGAAGAAGAACAACAAGAAGAAGAAATATCTCGAAATATGTCCGTCAGACCCCTTCCCTTGAGATAAATCTGCAAATATCTCGGAAACGAAGCGAGCTATGGCAAAATGTTAAGAGACGTTTTTTGTCGAGAATTATGTTTCCTACAATTTACGTTCTATGATATTTTTTGATCAGAAGCGTAGTTTTCGAGATATATCGAGATATTTAAAAGTTCCGAAGCCGCACCAACATAATAGAGATACAGAAACACCGTGGCCCCTTTCTTTGAGATAACTCTGCACTATTGCGAGCTGCAAATGCCACTTCGAGCTTAGCTGTGCAGAAGAAGAACAACAAGAAGAAGAAATATCTCGAAATATGTCCGTCAGACCCCTTCCCTTGAGATAAATCTGCAAATATCTCGGAAACGAAGCGAGCTATGGCAAAATGTTAAGAGACGTTTTTTGTCGAGAATTATGTTTCCTACAATTTACGTTCTATGATATTTTTTGATCAGAAGCGTAGTTTTCGAGATATATCGAGATATTTAAAAGTTCCGAAGCTGCACCAACATAATAGAGGTACAGAAACACCGTGGCCTCTTTCTTTGAGATAACTCTGCACTATTGCGAGCTGCAAATGCCACTTCCAGCTTAGCTGTGCAGAAGAAGAACAACAAGAATAAGAAATATTTCGAAATATGTCCGTCAGGCCCCTTCCCTAGAGATAAATCTGCAAATATCTCGGAAACGAAGCGAGCTACGGCAAAATGTTAACAGACCTTTTTTGTAGAAAATTAGGTTTCCTACTTTTTATGTTCTATGATATTTTTTTACCAGATGCGTAGTTCTCGAGATATATCAAGATATTTAAAAGTTCCGAAGCCGCACCAACATAATAGAGATACAGAAACACCGTGGCCTCTTTCTTTGAGATAACTCGGCACTATTGCGCGCTGCAAATGCCACTTCCAGCTTAGCTGTGCAGAAGAAGAACAACAAGAAGAAGAAATATCTCGAAATATGTCCGTCAGGCCCCTTCCCTTGAGATAAATCTGCAAATATCTCGGAAACGAAGCGAGCTATGGCAAAATGTTAAGATACCTTTTTTGTAGAGAATTAAGTTTCCTACTTTTTATGTTCTATGATATTTTTTGATCAGATGCGTAGTTCTCGAGATATATCAAGATATTTAAAAGTTCCGAAGCCGCACCAACATAATAGAGGTACAGAAACACCGTGGCCCCTTTCTTTGAGATAACTCTGCACTATTGCGAGCTGCAAATGCCACTTCCAGCTTAGCTGTGCAGAGGAAGAAATATTTCGAAATATGTCCGTCAGGCCCCTTCCCTTGAGATAAATCTGCAAATATCTCGGAAACGAAGCGAGCTACGGCAAAATGTTAAGAGACCTTTTTTGTAGAAAATTAGGTTTCCTACTTTTTATGTTCTATGATATTTTTTGATCAGATGCGTAGTTCTCGAGATATATCAAGATATTTAAAAGTTCCGAAGCCGCACCAACATAATAGAGATACAGAAACACCGTGGCCCCTTTCTTTGAGATAACTCTGCACTATTGCGAGCTGCAAATGCCACTTCCAGCTTAGCTGTGCAGAAGAAGAACAACAAGAAGAAGAAATATCTCGAAATATGTCCGTCAGGCCCCTTCCCTTGAGATAAATCTGCACATATCTCGGAAACGAAGCGAGCTATGGCAAAATGTTAAGATACCTTCTTTGTAGAGAATTAAGTTTCCTACTTTTTATGTTCTATGGTATTTTTTGATCAGATGCGTAGTTCTCGAGATATATCAAGATATTTAAAAGCTCCGAAGCTGCACCAACATAATAGAGGTACAGAAACACCGTGGCCCCTTTCTTTGAGATAACTCTGCACTATTGCGAGCTGCAAATGCCACTTCCAGCTTAGCTGTGCAGAAGAAGAAGAACAAGAATAAGAAATATTTCGAAATATGTCCGTCAGGCCCCTTCCCTAGAGATAAATCTGCAAATATCTCGGAAACGAAGCGAGCTACGGCAAAATGTTAACAGACCTTTTTTGTAGAAAATTAGGTTTCCTACTTTTTATGTTCTATGATATTTTTTTATCAGATGCGTAGTTCTCGAGATATATCAAGATATTTAAAAGTTCCGAAGCCGCACCAACATAATAGAGATACAGAAACACCGTGGCCTCTTTCTTTGAGATAACTCGGCACTATTGCGCGCTGCAAATGCCACTTCCAGCTTAGCTGTGCAGAAGAAGAACAACAAGAAGAAGAAATATCTCGAAATATGTCCGTCAGGCCCCTTCCCTTGAGATAAATCTGCAAATATCTCGGAAACGAAGCGAGCTATGGCAAAATGTTAAGATACCTTTTTTGTAGAGAATTAAGTTTCCTACTTTTTATGTTCTATGATATTTTTTGATCAGATGCGTAGTTCTCGAGATATATCAAGATATTTAAAAGTTCCGAAGCCGCACCAACATAATAGAGGTACAGAAACACCGTGGCCCCTTTCTTTGAGATAACTCTGCACTATTGCGAGCTGCAAATGCCACTTCCAGCTTAGCTGTGCAGAGGAAGAAATATTTCGAAATATGTCCGTCAGGCCCCTTCCCTTGAGATAAATCTGCAAATATCTCGGAAACGAAGCGAGCTACGGCAAAATGTTAAGAGACCTTTTTTGTAGAAAATTAGGTTTCCTACTTTTTATGTTCTATGATATTTTTTGATCAGATGCGTAGTTCTCGAGATATATCAAGATATTTAAAAGTTCCGAAGCCGCACCAACATAATAGAGATACAGAAACACCGTGGCCCCTTTCTTTGAGATAACTCTGCACTATTGCGAGCTGCAAATGCCACTTCCAGCTTAGCTGTGCAGAAGAAGAACAACAAGAAGAAGAAATATCTCGAAATATGTCCGTTAGGCCCGTTCCCTTGAGATATATCTGCAAATATCTCGGAAACGAAGCGAGCTATGGCAAAATGTTAAGAGACCTTTTTTGTAGAGAATTAAGTTTCCTACTTTTTATCTTCTGTGATATTTTTTGATCAGATGCGTAGTTCTCGAGATATATCGAGATATTTAAAAGTTCCGAAGCCGCACCAACATAATAGAGGTACAGAAACACCGTGGCCCCTTTCTTTGAGATAACTCTGCACTATTGCGAGCTGCAAATGCCACTTCCAGCTTAGCTGTGCAGAAGAAGAACAACAAGAAGAAGAAATATCTCGAAATATGTCCGTCAGGCCCCTTCCCTTGAGATAAATCTGCAAATATCTCGGAAACGAAGCGAGCTATGGCAAAATGTTAAGAGACTTTTTTTGTAGAGAATTATGTTTCCTACAATTTACGTTCTCTGATATTTTTTGATCAGAAGCGTAGTTTTCGAGATATATCGAGATATTTAAAAGTTCCGAAGCCGCACCAACATAATAGAGATACAGAAACACCGTGGCCCCTTTCTTTGATATAACTCTGCACTATTGCGACCTGCAAATGCCACTTCCAGCTTAGCTGTGCAGAAGAAGAACAACAAGAAGAAGAAATATCTCGAAACATGTCCGTCAGGCCCCTTCCCTTGAGATAAATCTGCAAATATCTCGGAAACGAAGCGAGCTATGGCAAAACGTTAAGATACCTTTTTTGTAGAGAATTAAGTTTCCTACTTTTTATGTTCTATGATATTTTTTGATCAGATGCGTAGTTCTCGAGATATATCAAGATATTTAAAAGTTCCGAAGCCGCACCAACATAATAGAGGTACAGAAACACCGTGGCCCCTTTCTTTGAGATAACTCTGCACTATTGCGAGCTGCAAATGCCACTTCCAGCTTAGCTGTGCAGAAGAAGAACAACAAGAAGAAGAAATATTTCGAAATATGTCCGTCAGGCCCCTTCCCTTGAGATAAATCTGCAAATATCTCGGAAACGAAGCGAGCTACGGCAAAATGTTAAGAGACCTTTTTTGTAGAAAATTAGGTTTCCTACTTTTTTTGTTCTATGATATTTTTTGATCAGAAGCGTAGTTCTCGAGATATATCAACATATTTAAAAGTTCCGAAGCTGCACCAACATAATAGAGGTACAGAAACACCGTGGCCTCTTTCTTTGAGATAACTCTGCACTATTGCGAGCTGCAAATGCCACTTCCAGCTTAGCTGTGCAGAAGAGGAACAACAAGAAGAAGAAATATCTCGGAATATGTCCGTCAGGCCCCTTCCCTTGAGCTAAATCTGCAAATATCTCGGAAACGATGCCAGCTATGGGAAAATGTTAAGAGACCTTTTTTGTAGAGAATTAAGTTTTCTACGTTTTATGTTCTATGATATTTTTTGATCAGAAGCGTAGTTTTCGAGATATATCGAGATATTTAAAAGTTCCGAAGCTGCACCAACATAATAGAGATACAGAAACACCGTGGCCTCTTCCTTTGCGATAACTCTGCACTATTGCGAGCTACAAATGCCACTTCCAGCTTAGCTGTGCAGAAGAAGAACAACAAGAAGAAGAAATATCTCGAAATATGTCCGTCAGGCCCCATCCCTTGAGATAAATCTGCAAATATCTCGGAAACGAAGCGAGCTATGGCAAAATGTTAAGAGACCTTTCTTGTAGAGAATTAAGTTTCCTACTTTTTATGTTCTATGATATTTTTTGATCAGGTGCGTAGTTCTCGAGATATATCAAGATATTTAAAACTTCCGAAGCTGCACCAACATAATAGAGGTACAGAAACACCGTGGCCTCTTTCTTTGAGATAACTCTGCACTATTGCGAGCTGCAAATGCCACTTCCAGCTTAGCTGTGCAGAAGAAGAACAACAAGAAGAAGAAATATCTCGAAATATGTCCGTCAGGCCCCATCCCTTGAGATAAATCTGCAAATATCTCGGAAACGAAGCGAGCTATGGCAAAATGTTAAGAGACGTTTTTTGTAGAGAATTAAGTTTCCTACTTTTTATGTTCTATGATATTTTTTGATCAGATGCGTAGTTCTCGAGATATATCAAGATACTTAAAAGTTCCGAAGCCGCACCAACATAATAGAGATACAGAAACACCGTGGCCCCTCTCTTTGAGATAACTCTGCACTATTGCGAGCTGGAAATGCCACTTCCAGTTTAGCTGTGCAGAAGAAGAACAACAAGAAGAAGAAATATCTCGAAATATGTCCGTTAGGCCCCTTCCCTTGAGATAAATCTTCTAATATCTCGGAAACCAAGCGAGCTATGGCAAAATGTTAAGAGACCTTTTTTGTAGAAAATTAGGTTTCCTACTTTTTATGTTCTATGATATTTTTTGATCAGAAGCGTAGTTCTCGAGATATATCAAGATATTTAAAAGTTCCGAAGCTGCACCAACATAATAGAGGTACAGAAACACCGTGGCCTCTTCCTTTGCGATAACTCTGCACTATTGCGAGCTGCAAATGCCACTTCCAGCTTAGCTGTGCAGAAGAAGAACAACAAGAAGAAGAAATATCTCGAAATATGTCCGTCAGGCCCCATCCCTTGAGATAAATCTGCAAATATCTCGGAAACGAAGCGAGCTATGGCAAAATGTTAAGAGACCTTTCTTGTAGAGAATTAAGTTTCCTACTTTTTATGTTCTATGATATTTTTTGATCAGGTGCGTAGTTCTCGAGATATATCAAGATATTTAAAACTTCCGAAGCTGCACCAACATAATAGAGGTACAGAAACACCGTGGCCTCTTTCTTTGAGATAACTCTGCACTATTGCGAGCTGCAAATGCCACTTCCAGCTTAGCTGTGCAGAAGAAGAACAACAAGAAGAAGAAATATCTCGAAATATGTCCGTCAGGCCCCATCCCTTGAGATAAATCTGCAAATATCTCGGAAACGAAGCGAGCTATGGCAAAATGTTAAGAGACGTTTTTTGTAGAGAATTAAGTTTCCTACTTTTTATGTTCTATGATATTTTTTGATCAGATGCGTAGTTCTCGAGATATATCAAGATACTTAAAAGTTCCGAAGCCGCACCAACATAATAGAGATACAGAAACACCGTGGCCCCTCTCTTTGAGATAACTCTGCACTATTGCGAGCTGGAAATGCCACTTCCAGTTTAGCTGTGCAGAAGAAGAACAACAAGAAGAAGAAATATCTCGAAATATGTCCGTTAGGCCCCTTCCCTTGAGATAAATCTTCTAATATCTCGGAAACCAAGCGAGCTATGGCAAAATGTTAAGAGACCTTTTTTGTAGAGAATTATGTTTCCTACTTTTTATGTTCTATGATATTTTTTGATCAGACGCGTAGTTCTCGAGATATATCAAGATATTTAAAAGTTCCGAAGCCGCACCAACATAATAGAGATACAGAAACAACGTGGCCCCTTTCTTTGAGATAACTCTGCACTATTGCGAGCTGCAAATGCCACTTCCAGCTTAGCTGTGCAGAAGAAGAACAACAAGAAGAAGAAATATCTCGAAATATGTCCGTCAGGCCCCTTCCCTTGAGATAAATCTGCAAATATCTCGGAAACGAAGCGAGCTATGGCAAAATGTTGAGAGACCTTTCTTGTAGAGAATTAAGTTTCCTACTTTTTATGTTCTATGATATTTTTTGATCAGATGCGTAGTTCTCGAGATATATCAAGATATTTAAAAGTTCCGAAGCTGCACCAACATAATAGAGGTACAGAAACACCGTGCCCTCTTTCTTTGAGATAACTCTGCACTATTGCGAGCTGCAAATGCCACTTCCAGCTTAGCTGTGCAGAAGAAGAACAACAAGAAGAAGAAATATCTCGAAATATGTCCGTCAGGCCCCATCCCTTGAGATAAATCTGCAAATATCTCGGAAACGAAGCGAGCTATGGCAAAATGTTAAGAGACGTTTTTTGTAGAGAATTAAGTTTCCTACTTTTTATCTTCTATGATATTTTTTGATCAGATGCGTAGTTCTCGAGATATATCAAGATATTTAAAAGTTCCGAAGCCGCACCAACATAATAGAGAACAGAAACACCGTGGCCCCTCTCTTTGAGATAACTCTGCACTATTGCGAGCTGGACATGCCACTTCCAGCTTAGCTGTGCAGAAGAAGAACAACAAGAAGAAGAAATATCTCGAAATATGTCCGTCAGGCCCCTTCCCTTGAGATAAATCTGCAAATATCTCGGAAACAAAGCGAGCTATGGCAAAATGTTAAGATACCTTTTTTGTAGAGAATTAAGTTTCCTACTTTTTATGTTGTATGATATTTTTTGATCAGATGCGTAGTTCTCGAGATATATCAAGATATTTAAAAGTTCCGAAGCTGCACCAACATAATAGAGGTACAGAAACACCGTGGCCTCTTTCTTTGCGATAACTCTGCACTATTGCGAGCTGCAAATGCCACTTCGAGCTTAGCTGTGCAGAAGAAGAACAACAAGAAGAAGAAATATCTCGAAATATGTCCGTCAGACCCCTTCCCTTGAGATAAATCTGCAAATATCTCGGAAACGAAGCGAGCTATGGCAAAATGTTAAGAGACCTTTTTTGTAGAGAATTATGTTTCCTACAATTTACCTTCTATGATATTTTTTGATCAGAAGCGTAGTTTTCGAGATATATCGAGATATTTAAAAGTTCCGAAGCCGCACCATCATAATAGAGATACAGAAACACCATGGCCCCTTTCCTTGAGATAACTCTGCACTATTGCGACCTGCAAATGCCACTTCCAGCTTAGCTGTGCAGAAGAAGAACAACAAGAAGAAGAAATATCTCGAAATATGTCCGTGAGGCCCCATCCCTTGAGATAAATCTGCAAATATCTCGGAAACGAAGCGAGCTATGGCAAAATGTTAAGAGAAGTTTTTTGTAGAGAATTAAGTTTCCTACTTTTTATCTTCTATGATATTTTTTGATCAGATGCGTAGTTCTCGAGATATATCAAGATATTTAAAAGTTCCGAAGCCGCACCAACATAATAGAGAACAGAAACACCGTGGCCCCTCTCTTTGAGATAACTCTGCACTATTGCGAGCTGGACATGCCACTTCCAGCTTAGCTGTGCAGAAGAAGAACAACAAGAAGAAGAAATATCTCGAAATATGTCCGTCAGGCCCCTTCCCTTGAGATAAATCTGCAAATATCTCGGAAACAAAGCGAGCTATGGCAAAATGTTAAGAGACCTTTTTTGTAGAGAATTAAGTTTCCTACTTTTTATGTTCTATGATATTTTTTGATCAGATGCGTAGTTCTCGAGATATATCAAGATATTTAAAAGTTCCGAAGCTGCACCAACATAATAGAGGTACAGAAACACCGTGGCCTCTTTCTTTGAGATAACTCTGCACTATTGCGGGCTGCAAATGCCACTTCGAGCTTAGCTGTGCAGAAGAATAACAACAAGAAGAAGAAATATCTCGAAATATGTCCGTCAGGCCCCTTCCCTTGAGATAAATCTGCAAATATCTCGGAAACGAAGCGAGCTATGGCAAAATGTTAAGAGACGTTTTTTGTAGAGAATTAAGTTTCCTACTTTTTATCTTCTATGATATTTTTTGATCAGATGCGTAGTTCTCGAGATATATCAAGATACTTAAAAGTTCCGAAGCCGCACCAACATAATAGAGATACAGAAACAACGTGGCCCCTTTCTTTGAGATAACTCTGCACTATTGCGAGCTGCAAATGCCACTTCCAGCTTAGCTGTGCAGAAGAAGAACAACAAGAAGAAGAAATATCTCGAAATATGTCCGTCAGGCCCCTTCCCTTGAGATAAATCTGCAAATATCTCGGAAACGAAGCGAGCTATGGCAAAATGTTGAGAGACCTTTCTTGTAAAGAATTAAGTTTCCTACTTTTTATGTTCTATGATATTTTTTGATCAGATGCGTAGTTCTCGAGATATATCAAGATATTTAAAAGTTCCGAAGCTGCACCAACATAATAGAGGTACAGAAACACCGTGCCCTCTTTCTTTGAGATAACTCTGCACTATTGCGAGCTGCAAATGCCACTTCCAGCTTAGCTGTGCAGAAGAAGAACAACAAGAAGAAGAAATATCTCGAAATATGTCCGTCAGGCCCCATCCCTTGAGATAAATCTGCAAATATCTCGGAAACGAAGCGAGCTATGGCAAAATGTTAAGAGACGTTTTTTGTAGAGAATTAAGTTTCCTACTTTTTATCTTCTATGATATTTTTTGATCAGATGCGTAGTTCTCGAGATATATCAAGATATTTAAAAGTTCCGAAGCCGCACCAACATAATAGAGAACAGAAACACCGTGGCCCCTCTCTTTGAGATAACTCTGCACTATTGCGAGCTGGACATGCCACTTCCAGCTTAGCTGTGCAGAAGAAGAACAACAAGAAGAAGAAATATCTCGAAATATGTCCGTCAGGCCCCTTCCCTTGAGATAAATCTGCAAATATCTCGGAAACAAAGCGAGCTATGGCAAAATGTTAAGATACCTTTTTTGTAGAGAATTAAGTTTCCTACTTTTTATGTTCTATGATATTTTTTGATCAGATGCGTAGTTCTCGAGATATATCAAGATATTTAAAAGTTCCGAAGCTGCACCAACATAATAGAGGTACAGAAACACCGTGGCCTCTTTCTTTGAGATAACTCTGCACTATTGCGGGCTGCAAATGCCACTTCGAGCTTAGCTGTGCAGAGGAATAACAACAAGAAGAAGAAATATCTCGAAATATGTCCGTCAGGCCCCTTCCCTTGAGATAAATCTGCAAATATCTCGGAAACGAAGCGAGCTATGGCAAAATGTTAAGAGACCTTTTTTGTAGAGAATTAAGTTTCCTACTTTTTACGTTCTATGATATTTTTTGATCAGATGCGTAGATCTCGAGATATATCAAGATATTTAAAAGTTCCGAAGCCGCACCAACATAATAGAGATACAGAAACACCGTGGCCCCTCTCTTTGAGATAACTCTGCACTATTGCGGGCTGCAAATGCCACTTCGAGCTTAGCTGTGCAGAAGAATAACAACAAGAAGAAGAAATATCTCGAAATATGTCCGTCAGGCCCCTTCCCTTGAGATAAATCTGCAAATATCTCGGAAACGAAGCGAGCTATGGCAAAATGTTAAGAGACCTTTTTTGTAGAGAATTAAGTTTCCTACTTTTTATGTTCTATGATATTTTTTGATCAGATGCGTAGATCTCGAGATATATCAAGATATTTAAAAGTTCCGAAGCCGCACCAACATAATAGAGATACAGAAACACCGTGGCCCCTTTCTTTGCGATAACTCTGCACTATTGCGAGCTGCAAATGCCACTTCGAGCTTAGCTGTGCAGAAGAAGAACAACAAGAAGAAGAAATATCTCGAAATATGTCCGTCAGACCCCTTCCCTTGAGATAAATCTGCAAATATCTCGGAAACGAAGCGAGCTATGGCAAAATGTTAAGAGACCTTTTTTGTAGAGAATTATGTTTCCTACAATTTACCTTCTATGATATTTTTTGATCAGAAGCGTAGTTTTCGAGATATATCGAGATATTTAAAAGTTCCGAAGCCGCACCATCATAATAGAGATACAGAAACACCATGGCCCCTTTCCTTGAGATAACTCTGCACTATTGCGACCTGCAAATGCCACTTCCAGCTTAGCTGTGCAGAAGAAGAACAACAAGAAGAAGAAATATCTCGAAATATGTCCGTCAGGCCCCATCCCTTGAGATAAATCTGCAAATATCTCGGAAACGAAGCGAGCTATGGCAAAATGTTAAGAGACGTTTTTTGTAGAGAATTAAGTTTCCTACTTTTTATCTTCTATGATATTTTTTGATCAGATGCGTAGTTCTCGAGATATATCAAGATATTTAAAAGTTCCGAAGCCGCACCAACATAATAGAGAACAGAAACACCGTGGCCCCTCTCTTTGAGATAACTCTGCACTATTGCGAGCTGGACATGCCACTTCCAGCTTAGCTGTGCAGAAGAAGAACAACAAGAAGAAGAAATATCTCGAAATATGTCCGTCAGGCCCCTTCCCTTGAGATAAATCTGCAAATATCTCGGAAACAAAGCGAGCTATGGCAAAATGTTAAGAGACCTTTTTTGTAGAGAATTAAGTTTCCTACTTTTTATGTTCTATGATATTTTTTGATCAGATGCGTAGTTCTCGAGATATATCAAGATATTTAAAAGTTCCGAAGCTGCACCAACATAATAGAGGTACAGAAACACCGTGGCCTCTTTCTTTGAGATAACTCTGCACTATTGCGGGCTGCAAATGCCACTTCGAGCTTAGCTGTGCAGAAGAATAACAACAAGAAGAAGAAATATCTCGAAATATGTCCGTCAGGCCCCTTCCCTTGAGATAAATCTGCAAATATCTCGGAAACGAAGCGAGCTATGGCAAAATGTTAAGAGACGTTTTTTGTAGAGAATTAAGTTTCCTACTTTTAATCTTCTATGATATTTTTTGATCAGATGCGTAGTTCTCGAGATATATCAAGATATTTAAAAGTTCCGAAGCCGCACCAACATAATAGAGAACAGAAACACCGTGGCCCCTCTCTTTGAGATAACTCTGCACTATTGCGAGCTGGACATGCCACTTCCAGCTTAGCTGTGCAGAAGAAGAACAACAAGAAGAAGAAATATCTCGAAATATGTCCGTCAGGCCCCTTCCCTTGAGATAAATCTGCAAATATCTCGGAAACAAAGCGAGCTATGGCAAAATGTTAAGAGACCTTTTTTGTAGAGAATTAAGTTTCCTACTTTTTATGTTCTATGATATTTTTTGATCAGATGCGTAGTTCTCGAGATATATCAAGATATTTAAAAGTTCCGAAGCTGCACCAACATAATAGAGGTACAGAAACACCGTGGCCTCTTTCTTTGAGATAACTCTGCACTATTGCGGGCTGCAAATGCCACTTCGAGCTTAGCTGTGCAGAAGAATAACAACAAGAAGAAGAAATATCTCGAAATATGTCCGTCAGGCCCCTTCCCTTGAGATAAATCTGCAAATATCTCGGAAACGAAGCGAGCGATGGCAAAATGTTAAGAGACCTTTTTTGTAGAGAATTATGTTTCCTACTTTTTACGTTCTATGATATTTTTTGATCAGACGCGTAGTCCTCGAGATATATCAAGATACTTAAAAGTTCCGAAGCCGCACCAACATAATAGAGATACAGAAACACCGTGGCCCCTTTCTTTGAGATAACTCTGCACTATTGCGAGCTGCAAATGCCACTTCCAGCTTAGCTGTGCAGAAGAAGAACAACAAGAAGAAGAAATATCTCGAAATATGTCCGTCAGACCCCTTCCCTTGAGTTAATCTGCAAATATCTCGGAAAGGAAGCGAGCTATGGCAAAATGTTAAGAGACCTTTTTTGTAGAGAATTAAGTTTCCTACTTTTTATGTTCTATGATATTTTTTGATCAGATGCGTAGATCTCGAGATATATCAAGATATTTAAAAGTTCCGAAACCGCACCAACATAATAGAGATACAGAAACACCGTGGCCCCTTTCTTTGAGATAACTCTGCACTAGTGCGAGCCGCAAATGCCACTTCCAGCTTAGCTGTGCAGAAGAAGAACAACAAGAAGAAGAAATATCTCGAAATATGTCCGTCAGGCCCCTTCCCTTGAGATAGATCTGCAAATATCTCGGAAACCAAGCGAGCTATGGCAAAATGTTAAGAGACCTTTTTTGTAGAGAATTATGTTTCCTACTTTTTATGTTCTATGATATTTTTTGATCAGACGCGTAGTTCTCGAGATATATCAAGATATTTAAAAGTTCCGAAGCCGCACCAACATAATAGAGATACAGAAACAACGTGGCCCCTTTCTTTGAGATAACTCTGCACTATTGCGAGCTGCAAATGCCACTTCCAGCTTAGCTGTGCAGAAGAAGAACAACAAGAAGAAGAAATATCTCGAAATATGTCCGTCAGGCCCCTTCCCTTGAGATAGATCTGCAAATATCTCGGAAACCAAGCGAGCTATGGCAAAATGTTAAGAGACCTTTTTTGTAGAGAATTATGTTTCCTACTTTTTATGTTCTATGATATTTTTTGATCAGACGCGTAGTTCTCGAGATATATCAAGATATTTAAAAGTTCCGAAGCCGCACCAACATAATAGAGATACAGAAACAACGTGGCCCCTTTCTTTGAGATAACTCTGCACTATTGCGAGCTGCAAATGCCACTTCCAGCTTAGCTGTGCAGAAGAAGAACAACAAGAAGAAGAAATATCTCGAAATATGTCCGTCAGGCCCCTTCCCTTGAGATAAATCTGCAAATATCTCGGAAACGAAGCGAGCTATGGCAAAATGTTGAGAGACCTTTCTTGTAGAGAATTAAGTTTCCTACTTTTTATGTTCTATGATATTTTTTGATCAGATGCGTAGTTCTCGAGATATATCAAGATATTTAAAAGTTCCGAAGCTGCACCAACATAATAGAGGTACAGAAACACCGTGCCCTCTTTCTTTGAGATAACTCTGCACTATTGCGAGCTGCAAATGCCACTTCCAGCTTAGCTGTGCAGAAGAAGAACAACAAGAAGAAGAAATATCTCGAAATATGTCCGTCAGGCCCCATCCCTTGAGATAAATCTGCAAATATCTCGGAAACGAAGCGAGCTATGGCAAAATGTTAAGAGACGTTTTTTGTAGAGAATTAAGTTTCCTACTTTTTATCTTCTATGATATTTTTTGATCAGATGCGTAGTTCTCGAGATATATCAAGATATTTAAAAGTTCCGAAGCCGCACCAACATAATAGAGAACAGAAACACCGTGGCCCCTCTCTTTGAGATAACTCTGCACTATTGCGGGCTGCAAATGCCACTTCGAGCTTAGCTGTGCAGAAGAATAACAACAAGAAGAAGAAATATCTCGAAATATGTCCGTCAGGCCCCTTCCCTTGAGATAAATCTGCAAATATCTCGGAAACGAAGCGAGCTATGGCAAAATGTTAAGAGACCTTTTTTGTAGAGAATTAAGTTTCCTACTTTTTATGTTCTATGATATTTTTTGATCAGATGCGTAGATCTCGAGATATATCAAGATATTTAAAAGTTCCGAAGCCGCACCAACATAATAGAGATACAGAAACACCGTGGCCCCTTTCTTTGCGATAACTCTGCACTATTGCGAGCTGCAAATGCCACTTCGAGCTTAGCTGTGCAGAAGAAGAACAACAAGAAGAAGAAATATCTCGAAATATGTCCGTCAGACCCCTTCCCTTGAGATAAATCTGCAAATATCTCGGAAACGAAGCGAGCTATGGCAAAATGTTAAGAGACCTTTTTTGTAGAGAATTATGTTTCCTACAATTTACCTTCTATGATATTTTTTGATCAGAAGCGTAGTTTTCGAGATATATCGAGATATTTAAAAGTTCCGAAGCCGCACCATCATAATAGAGATACAGAAACACCATGGCCCCTTTCCTTGAGATAACTCTGCACTATTGCGACCTGCAAATGCCACTTCCAGCTTAGCTGTGCAGAAGAAGAACAACAAGAAGAAGAAATATCTCGAAATATGTCCGTCAGGCCCCTTCCCTTGAGATAAATCTGCAAATATCTCGGAAACAAAGCGAGCTATGGCAAAATGTTAAGATACCTTTTTTGTAGAGAATTAAGTTTCCTACTTTTTATGTTCTATGATATTTTTTGATCAGATGCGTAGTTCTCGAGATATATCAAGATATTTAAAAGTTCCGAAGCTGCACCAACATAATAGAGGTACAGAAGCACCGTGGCCTCTTTCTTTGAGATAACTCTGCACTATTGCGGGCTGCAAATGCCACTTCGAGCTTAGCTGTGCAGAAGAATAACAACAAGAAGAAGAAATATCTCGAAATATGTCCGTCAGGCCCCTTCCCTTGAGATAAATCTGCAAATATCTCGGAAACGAAGCGAGCTATGGCAAAATGTTAAGAGACCTTTTTTGTAGAGAATTAAGTTTCCTACTTTTTATGTTCTATGATATTTTTTGATCAGACGCGTAGTTCTCGAGATATATCAAGATATTTAAAAGTTCCGAAGCCGCACCAACATAATAGAGATACAGAAACAACGTGGCCCCTTTCTTTGAGACAACTCTGCACTATTGCGAGCTGCAAATGCCACTTCCAGCTTAGCTGTGCAGAAGAAGAACAACAAGAAGAAGAAATATCTCGAAATATGTCCGTCAGGCCCCTTCCCTTGAGATAAATCTGCAAATATCTCGGAAACGAAGCGAGCTATGGCAAAATGTTGAGAGACCTTTCTTGTAGAGAATTAACTTTCCTACTTTTTATGTTCTATGATATTTTTTGATCAGATGCGTAGTTCTCGAGATATATCAAGATATTTAAAAGTTCCGAAGCCGCACCAACATAATAGAGATACAGAAACACCGTGGCCCCTTTCTTTGAGATAACTCTGCACTATTGCGAGCTGCAAATGCCACTTCCAGCTTAGCTGTGCAGAAGAAGAACAACAAGAAGAAGAAATATCTCGAAATATGTCCGTCAGACCCCTTCCCTTGAGTTAATCTGCAAATATCTCGGAAAGGAAGCGAGCTATGGCAAAATGTTAAGAGACCTTTTTTGTAGAGAATTAAGTTTCCTACTTTTTATGTTCTATGATATTTTTTGATCAGATGCGTAGATCTCGAGATATATCAAGATATTTAAAAGTTCCGAAACCGCACCAACATAATAGAGATACAGAAACACCGTGGCCCCTTTCTTTGAGATAACTCTGCACTAGTGCGAGCCGCAAATGCCACTTCCAGCTTAGCTGTGCAGAAGAAGAACAACAAGAAGAAGAAATATCTCGAAATATGTCCGTCAGGCCCCTTCCCTTGAGATAGATCTGCAAATATCTCGGAAACCAAGCGAGCTATGGCAAAATGTTAAGAGACCTTTTTTGTAGAGAATTATGTTTCCTACTTTTTATGTTCTATGATATTTTTTGATCAGACGCGTAGTTCTCGAGATATATCAAGATATTTAAAAGTTCCGAAGCCGCACCAACATAATAGAGATACAGAAACAACGTGGCCCCTTTCTTTGAGATAACTCTGCACTATTGCGAGCTGCAAATGCCACTTCCAGCTTAGCTGTGCAGAAGAAGAACAACAAGAAGAAGAAATATCTCGAAATATGTCCGTCAGGCCCCTTCCCTTGAGATAAATCTGCAAATATCTCGGAAACGAAGCGAGCTATGGCAAAATGTTGAGAGACCTTTCTTGTAGAGAATTAAGTTTCCTACTTTTTATGTTCTATGATATTTTTTGATCAGATGCGTAGTTCTCGAGATATATCAAGATATTTAAAAGTTCCGAAGCTGCACCAACATAATAGAGGTACAGAAACACCGTGCCCTCTTTCTTTGAGATAACTCTGCACTATTGCGAGCTGCAAATGCCACTTCCAGCTTAGCTGTGCAGAAGAATAACAACAAGAAGAAGAAATATCTCGAAATATGTCCGTCAGGCCCCTTCCCTTGAGATAAATCTGCAAATATCTCGGAAACGAAGCGAGCGATGGCAAAATGTTAAGAGACCTTTTTTGTAGAGAATTATGTTTCCTACTTTTTACGTTCTATGATATTTTTTGATCAGACGCGTAGTCCTCGAGATATATCAAGATACTTAAAAGTTCCGAAGCCGCACCAACATAATAGAGATACAGAAACACCGTGGCCCCTTTCTTTGAGATAACTCTGTACTATTGCGAGCTGCAAATGCCACTTCCAGCTTAGCTGTGCAGAAGAAGAACAACAAGAAGAAGAAATATCTCGAAATATGTCCGTCAGACCCCTTCCCTTGAGTTAATCTGCAAATATCTCGGAAAGGAAGCGAGCTATGGCAAAATGTTAAGAGACCTTTTTTGTAGAGAATTAAGTTTCCTACTTTTTATGTTCTATGATATTTTTTGATCAGATGCGTAGATCTCGAGATATATCAAGATATTTAAAAGTTCCGAAACCGCACCAACATAATAGAGATACAGAAACACCGTGGCCCCTTTCTTTGAGATAACTCTGCACTAGTGCGAGCCGCAAATGCCACTTCCAGCTTAGCTGTGCAGAAGAAGAAATATTACGAAATATGTCCGTCAGGCCCCTCCCCTTGAGCTAAATCTGCAAATATCTCGGAAACGATGCCAGCTATGGCAAAATGTTAAGATACCTTCTTTGTAGAGAATTAGGTTTCCTACTTTTTATGTTCTATGATATTTTTTGATCAGATGCGTTGTTCTCGAGATATATCAAGATATTTAAAAGCTCCGAAGCTGCACCAACATAATAGAGGTACAGAAACACCGTGGCCCCTTTCTTTGAGATAACTCTGCACTATTGCGAGCTGCAAATGCCACTTCCAGCTTAGCTGTGCAGAAGAAGAACAACAAGAATAAGAAATATTTCGAAATATGTCCGTCAGGCCCCTTCCCTTGAGATAAATCTGCAAATATCTCGGAAACGAAGCGAGCTACGGCAAAATGTTAACAGACCTTTTTTGTAGAAAATTAGGTTTCCTACTTTTTACGTTCTATGATATTTTTTGATCAGACGCGTAGTCCTCGAGATATATCAAGATACTTAAAAGTTCCGAAGCCGCACCAACATAATAGAGATACAGAAACACCGTGGCCCCTTTCTTTGAGATAACTCTGTACTATTGCGAGCTGCAAATGCCACTTCCAGCTTAGCTGTGCAGAAGAAGAACAACAAGAAGAAGAAATATCTCGAAATATGTCCGTCAGACCCCTTCCCTTGAGTTAATCTGCAAATATCTCGGAAAGGAAGCGAGCTATGGCAAAATGTTAAGAGACCTTTTTTGTAGAGAATTAAGTTTCCTACTTTTTATGTTCTATGATATTTTTTGATCAGATGCGTAGATCTCGAGATATATCAAGATATTTAAAAGTTCCGAAGCCGCACCAACATAATAGAGATACAGAAACACCGTGGCCCCTTTCTTTGCGATAACTCTGCACTATTGCGAGCTGCAAATGCCACTTCGAGCTTAGCTGTGCAGAAGAAGAACAACAAGAAGAAGAAATATCTCGAAATATGTCCGTCAGACCCCTTCCCTTGAGATAAATCTGCAAATATCTCGGAAACCAAGCGAGCTATGGCAAAATGTTAAGAGACCTTTTTTGTAGAGAATTATGTTTCCTACTTTTTATGTTCTATGATATTTTTTGATCAGACGCGTAGTTCTCGAGATATATCAAGATATTTAAAAGTTCCGAAGCCGCACCAACATAATAGAGATACAGAAACAACGTGGCCCCTTTCTTTGAGATAACTCTGCACTATTGCGAGCTGCAAATGCCACTTCCAGCTTAGCTGTGCAGAAGAAGAACAACAAGAAGAAGAAATATCTCGAAATATGTCCGTCAGGCCCCTTCCCTTGAGATAAATCTGCAAATATCTCGGAAACGAAGCGAGCTATGGCAAAATGTTGAGAGACCTTTCTTGTAGAGAATTAAGTTTCCTACTTTTTATGTTCTATGATATTTTTTGATCAGATGCGTAGTTCTCGAGATATATCAAGATATTTAAAAGTTCCGAAGCTGCACCAACATAATAGAGGTACAGAAACACCGTGCCCTCTTTCTTTCAGATAACTCTGCACTATTGCGAGCTGCAAATGCCACTTCCAGCTTAGCTGTGCAGAAGAAGAACAACAAGAAGAAGAAATATCTCGAAATATGTCCGTCAGGCCCCATCCCTTGAGATAAATCTGCAAATATCTCGGAAACGAAGCGAGCTATGGCAAAATGTTAAGAGACGTTTTTTGTAGAGAATTAAGTTTCCTACTTTTTATCTTCTATGATATTTTTTGATCAGATGCGTAGTTCTCGAGATATATCAAGATATTTAAAAGTTCCGAAGCCGCACCAACATAATAGAGAACAGAAACACCGTGGCCCCTCTCTTTGAGATAACTCTGCACTATTGCGGGCTGCAAATGCCACTTCGAGCTTAGCTGTGCAGAAGAATAACAACAAGAAGAAGAAATATCTCGAAATATGTCCGTCAGGCCCCTTCCCTTGAGATAAATCTGCAAATATCTCGGAAACGAAGCGAGCTATGGCAAAATGTTAAGGGACCTTTTTTGTAGAGAATTAAGTTTCCTACTTTTTATGTTCTATGATATTTTTTGATCAGATGCGTAGATCTCGAGATATATCAAGATATTTAAAAGTTCCGAAGCCGCACCAACATAATAGAGATACAGAAACACCGTGGCCCCTTTCTTTGCGATAACTCTGCACTATTGCGAGCTGCAAATGCCACTTCGAGCTTAGCTGTGCAGAAGAAGAACAACAAGAAGAAGAAATATCTCGAAATATGTCCGTCAGACCCCTTCCCTTGAGATAAATCTGCAAATATCTCGGAAACGAAGCGAGCTATGGCAAAATGTTAAGAGACCTTTCTTGTAGAGAATTCAGTGTCCTACTTTTTATGCTCTATGATATTTTTTGATCAGATGCGTAGTTCTCGAGATATATCAAGATATTTAAAAGTTCCGAAACCGCACCAACATAATAGAGGTACAGAAACACCGTGGCCTCTTTCTTTGAGATAACTCTGCACTATTGCGAGCTGCAAATGCCACTTCCAGCTTAGCTGTGCAGAAGAGGAACAACAAGAAGAAGAAATATCTCGGAATATGTCGGTCAGGCCCCTTCCCTTGAGATATATCTGTAAATATCTCGGAAACGAAGCGAGCTATGGCAAAATGTTAAGAGACCTTTTTTGTAGAGAATTATGTTTCCTACAATTTATGTTCTATGATATTTTTTGATCAGAAGCGTAGTTTTCGAGATATATCGAGATATTTAAAAGTTCCGAAGCCGCACCAACATAATAGAGATACAGAAACACCGTGGCCCCTTTCTTTGCGATAACTCTGCACTATTGCGAGCTGCAAATGCCACTTCCAGCTTAGCTGTGCAGAAGAAGAACAACAAGAAGAAGAAATATCTCGAAATATGTCCGTCAGGCCCCTTCCCTTGAGATAAATCTGCAAATATCTCGGAAACGAAGCGAGCGATGGCAAAATGTTAAGAGACCTTTTTTGTAGAGAATTATGTTTCCTACTTTTTACGTTCTATGATATTTTTTGATCAGACGCGTAGTTCTCGAGATATATCAAGATACTTAAAAGTTCCGAAGCCGCACCAACATAATAGAGATACAGAAACACCGTGGCCCCTTTCTTTGAGATAACTCTGCACTATTGCGAGCTGCAAATGCCACTTCCAGCTTAGCTGTGCAGAAGAAGAACAACAAGAATAAGAAATATTTCGAAATATGTCCGTCAGGCCCCTTCCCTTGAGATAAATCTGCAAATATCTCGGAAACGAAGCGAGCTACGGCAAAATGTTAACAGACCTTCTTTGTAGAAAATTAGGTTTCCTACTTTTTATGTTCTATGATATTTTTTGATCAGATGCGTAGTTCTCGAGATATATCAAGATATTTAAAAGTTCCGAAGCTGCACCAACATAATAGAGGTACAGAAACACCGTGGCCTCTTTCTTTGAGATAACTCTGCACTATTGCGAGCTGCAAATGCCACTTCCAGCTTAGCTGTGCAGAAGAGGAACAACAAGAAGAAGAAATATCTCGGAATATGTCCGTCAGGCCCCTTCGTTTGAGATAAATCTGCAAATATCTCGGAAACGAAGCGAGCTATGGCAAAATGTTAAGAGACCTTTCTTGTAGAGAATTCAGTTTCCTACTTTTTATGTTCTATGATATTTTTTGATCAGATGCGTATATCTCGAGATATATCAAGATATTTAATAGTTCCGAAACCGCACCAACATAATAGAGATACAGAAACACCGTGGCCCCTTTCTTTGAGATAACTCTGCACTAGTGCGAGCCGCAAATGCCACTTCCAGCTTAGCTGTGCAGAAGAAGAACAACAAGAAGAAGAAATATGTCGAAATATGTCTGTCAGGCCCCTTCCCTTGAGATAAATCTGCAAATATCTCGGAAACGAAGCGAGCTATGGCAAAATGTTAAGAGACCTTTTTTGTAGAGAATTAAGTTTCCTACTTTTTATGTTCTATGATATTTTTTGATCAGATGCGTAGTTCTCGAGATATATCAAGATATTTAAAAGTTCCGAAGCCGCACCAACATAATAGAGATACAGAAACACCGTGGCCCCTTTCTTTGAGATAAATCTGCACTATTGCGAGCTGTAAATGCCACATCCAGCTTAGCTGTGCAGAAGAAGAACAACAAGAATAAGAAATATTTCGAAATATGTCCGTCAGGCCCCTTCCCTTGAGATAAATCTGCAAATATCTCGGAAACGAAGCGAGCTACGGCAAAATGTTAACAGACCTTTTTTGTAGAAAATTAGGTTTCCTACTTTTTATGTTCTATGATATTTTTTTATCAGATGCGTAGTTCTCGAGATATATCAAGATATTTAAAAGTTCCGAAGCTGCACCAACATAATAGAGGTACAGAAACACCGTGGCCTCTTTCTTTGAGATAACTCTGCACTATTGCGAGCTGCAAATGCCACTTCCAGCTTAGCTGTGCAGAAGAAGAACAACAAGAAGAAGAAATATCTCGAAATATGTCCGTCAGGCCCCTTCCCTTGAGATAAATCTGCAAATATCTCGGGAACAAAGCGAGCTATGGCAAAATGTTAAGATACCTTTTTTGTAGAGAATTAAGTTTCCTACTTTTTATGTTCTATGATATTTTTTGATCAGATGCGTAGTTCTCGAGATATATCAAGATATTTAAAAGTTCCGAAGCTGCACCAACATAATAGAGGTACAGAAACACCGTGGCCTCTTTCTTTGAGATAACTCTGCACTATTGCGGGCTGCAAATGCCACTTCGAGCTTAGCTGTGCAGAAGAATAACAACAAGAAGAAGAAATATCTCGAAATATGTCCGTCAGGCCCCTTCCCTTGAGATAAATCTGCAAATATCTCGGAAACGAAGCGAGCGATGGCAAAATGTTAAGAGACCTTTTTTGTAGAGAATTATGTTTCCTACTTTTTACGTTCTATGATATTTTTTGATCAGACGCGTAGTCCTCGAGATATATCAAGATACTTAAAAGTTCCGAAGCCGCACCAACATAATAGAGATACAGAAACACCGTGGCCCCTTTCTTTGAGATAACTCTGCACTATTGCGAGCTGCAAATGCCACTTCCAGCTTAGCTGTGCAGAAGAAGAACAACAAGAAGAAGAAATATCTCGAAATATGTCCGTCAGACCCCTTCCCTTGAGTTAATCTGCAAATATCTCGGAAAGGAAGCGAGCTATGGCAAAATGTTAAGAGACCTTTTTTGTAGAGAATTAAGTTTCCTACTTTTTATGTTCTATGATATTTTTTGATCAGATGCGTAGATCTCGAGATATATCAAGATATTTAAAAGTTCCGAAACCGCACCAACATAATAGAGATACAGAAACACCGTGGCCCCTTTCTTTGAGATAACTCTGCACTAGTGCGAGCCGCAAATGCCACTTCCAGCTTAGCTGTGCAGAAGAAGAACAACAAGAAGAAGAAATATCTCGAAATATGTCCGTCAGGCCCCTTCCCTTGAGATAAATCTGCAAATATCTCGGAAACCAAGCGAGCTATGGCAAAATGTTAAGAGACCTTTTTTGTAGAGAATTATGTTTCCTACTTTTTATGTTCTATGATATTTTTTGATCAGACGCGTAGTTCTCGAGATATATCAAGATATTTAAAAGTTCCGAAGCCGCACCAACATAATAGAGATACAGAAACAACGTGGCCCCTTTCTTTGAGATAACTCTGCACTATTGCGAGCTGCAAATGCCACTTCCAGCTTAGCTGTGCAGAAGAAGAACAACAAGAAGAAGAAATATCTCGAAATATGTCCGTCAGGCCCCTTCCCTTGAGATAAATCTGCAAATATCTCGGAAACGAAGCGAGCTATGGCAAAATGTTGAGAGACCTTTCTTGTAGAGAATTAAGTTTCCTACTTTTTATGTTCTATGATATTTTTTGATCAGATGCGTAGTTCTCGAGATATATCAAGATATTTAAAAGTTCCGAAGCTGCACCAACATAATAGAGGTACAGAAACACCGTGCCCTCTTTCTTTGAGATAACTCTGCACTATTGCGAGCTGCAAATGCCACTTCCAGCTTAGCTGTGCAGAAGAAGAACAACAAGAAGAAGAAATATCTCGAAATATGTCCGTCAGGCCCCATCCCTTGAGATAAATCTGCAAATATCTCGGAAACGAAGCGAGCTATGGCAAAATGTTAAGAGACGTTTTTTGTAGAGAATTAAGTTTCCTACTTTTTATCTTCTATGATATTTTTTGATCAGATGCGTAGTTCTCGAGATATATCAAGATATTTAAAAGTTCCGAAGCCGCACCAACATAATAGAGAACAGAAACACCGTGGCCCCTCTCTTTGAGATAACTCTGCACTATTGCGGGCTGCAAATGCCACTTCGAGCTTAGCTGTGCAGAAGAATAACAACAAGAAGAAGAAATATCTCGAAATATGTCCGTCAGGCCCCTTCCCTTGAGATAAATCTGCAAATATCTCGGAAACGAAGCGAGCTATGGCAAAATGTTAAGAGACCTTTTTTGTAGAGAATTAAGTTTCCTACTTTTTATGTTCTATGATATTTTTTGATCAGATGCGTAGATCTCGAGATATATCAAGATATTTAAAAGTTCCGAAGCCGCACCAACATAATAGAGATACAGAAACACCGTGGCCCCTTTCTTTGCGATAACTCTGCACTATTGCGAGCTGCAAATGCCTCTTCGAGCTTAGCTGTGCAGAAGAAGAACAACAAGAAGAAGAAATATCTCGAAATATGTCCGTCAGACCCCTTCCCTTGAGATAAATCTGCAAATATCTCGGAAACGAAGCGAGCTATGGCAAAATGTTAAGAGACCTTTCTTGTAGAGAATTCAGTGTCCTACTTTTTATGTTCTATGATATTTTTTGATCAGATGCGTAGTTCTCGAGATATATCAAGATATTTAAAAGTTCCGAAACCGCACCAACATAATAGAGGTACAGAAACACCGTGGCCTCTTTCTTTGAGATAACTCTGCACTATTGCGAGCTGCAAATGCCACTTCCAGCTTAGCTGTGCAGAAGAGGAACAACAAGAAGAAGAAATATCTCGGAATATGTCGGTCAGGCCCCTTCCCTTGAGATATATCTGTAAATATCTCGGAAACGAAGCGAGCTATGGCAAAATGTTAAGAGACCTTTTTTGTAGAGAATTATGTTTCCTACAATTTATGTTCTATGATATTTTTTGATCAGAAGCGTAGTTTTCGAGATATATCGAGATATTTAAAAGTTCCGAAGCCGCACCAACATAATAGAGATACAGAAACACCGTGGCCCCTTTCTTTGCGATAACTCTGCACTATTGCGAGCTGCAAATGCCACTTCCAGCTTAGCTGTGCAGAAGAAGAACAACAAGAAGAAGAAATATCTCGAAATATGTCCGTCAGGCCCCTTCCCTTGAGATAAATCTGCAAATATCTCGGAAACGAAGCGAGCTATGGCAAAATGTTAAGAGACCTTATTGGTAGAGAATTAAGTTTCCTACTTTTTATGTTCTGTGATATTTTTTGAGCAGATGCGTAGTTCTCGAGATATATCAAGATATTTAAAAGTTCCGAAGCCGCACCAACATAATAGAGATACAGAAACAACGTGGCCCCTTTCTTTGAGGTAACTCTGCACTATTGCGAGCTGTAAATGCCACTTCCAGCTTAGCTGTGCAGAAGAAGAACAACAAGAAGAAGAAATATCTCGGAATATGTCCGTCAGGCCCCTTCGTTTGAGATAAATCTGCAAATATCTCGGAAACGAAGCGAGCTATGGCAAAATGTTAAGAGACCTTTCTTGTAGAGAATTCAGTTTCCTACTTTTTATGTTCTATGATATTTTTTGATCAGATGCGTAGTTCTCGAGATATATCAAGATATTTGAAAGTTCCGAAGCCGCACCAACATAATAGAGATACAGAAACACCGTGGCCCCTTTCTTTGAGATAACTCTGCACTAGTGCGAGCCGCAAATGCCACTTCCAGCTTAGCTGTGCAGAAGAAGAACAACAAGAAGAAGAAATATCTCGAAATATGTCCGTCAGGCCCCTTCCCTTGAGATAAATCTGCAAATATCTCGGAAACGAAGCGAGCTATGGCAAAATGTTAAGAGACCTTTTTTGTAGAGAATTAAGTTTCCTACTTTTTATGTTCTATGATATTTTTTGATCAGATGCGTAGTTCTCGAGATATACCGAGATATTTAAAAGTTCCGAAGCCGCACCAACATAATAGAGATACAGAAACACCGTGGCCCCTTTCTTTGAGATAACGATGCACTATTGCGAGCTGCAAATGCCACTTCCAGCTTAGCTGTGCAGAGGAAGAACAACAAGAAGAAGAAATATCTCGAAATATGTCCGTCAGGCCCGTTCCTTTGAGATGTATCTGCAAATATCTCGGAAACGAAGCGAGCTATGGGAAAATGTCAAGAGACGTTTTTTGTAGAGAATTATGTTTCCTACAATTTATGTTCTATGATATTTTTTGATCAGAAGCGTAGTTTTGGAGATATACCGAGATATTTAAAAGTTCCGAAGCCGCACCAACATAATAGAGATACAGAAACACCGTGGCCCCTTTCTTTGAGATAACTCTGCACTAGTGCGAGCCGCAAAAGCCACTTCCAGCTTAGCTGTGCAGAAGAAGAACAACAAGAAGAAGAAATATCTCGAAATATGTCCGTCAGGCCCCTTCCCTTGAGATAAATCTGCAAATATCTCGGAAACGAAGCGAGCTATGGCAAAATGTTAAGAGACCTTTTTTGTAGAGAATTAAGTTTCCTACTTTTTATGTTCTATGATATTTTTTGATCAGATGCGTAGTTCTCGAGATATAGCAAGATATTTAAAAGTTCCGAAGCCGCACCAACAGAATAGAGATACAGAAACACCGTGGCCCCTTTCTTTGAGATAACTCTGCACTAGTGCGAGCCGCAAATGCCACTTCCAGCTTAGCAGTGCAGAGGAAGAACAACAAGAAGAAGAAATATCTCGAAATATGTCCGTCAGGCCCCTTCCCTTGAGATAAATCTGCAAATATCTCGGAAACGAAGCGAGCTATGGCAAAATGTTAAGAGACCTTTTTTGTAGAGAATTATGTTTCCTACTTTTTATGTTCTATGATATTTTTTGATCAGACGCGTAGTTCTCGAGATATATCAAGATACTTAAAAGTTCCGAAGCCGCACCAACATAATAGAGATACAGAAACACCGTGGCCCCTTTCTTTGAGATAACTCTGCACTATTGCGAGCTGCAAATGCCACTTCCAGCTTAGCTGTGCAGAAGAAGAACAACAAGAAGAAGAAATATCTCGAAATATGTCCGTCAGGCCCCTTCCCTTGAGATAAATCTGCAAATATCTCGGAAACGAAGCGAGCGATGGCAAAATGTTAAGAGACCTTTTTTGTAGAGAATTATGTTTCCTACTTTTTACGTTCTATGATATTTTTTGATCAGACGCGTAGTCCTCGAGATATATCAAGATACTTAAAAGTTCCGAAGCCGCACCAACATAATAGAGATACAGAAACACCGTGGCCCCTTTCTTTGAGATAACTCTGCACTATTGCGAGCTGCAAATGCCACTTCCAGCTTAGCTGTGCAGAAGAAGAACAACAAGAATAAGAAATATTTCGAAATATGTCCGTCAGGCCCCTTCCCTTGAGATAAATCTGCAAATATCTCGGAAACGAAGCGAGCTACGGCAAAATGTTAACAGACCTTTTTTGTAGAAAATTAGGTTTCCTACTTTTTATGTTCTATGATATTTTTTGATCAGATGCGTAGTTCTCGAGATATATCAAGATATTTAAAAGTTCCGAAGCTGCACCAACATAATAGAGGTACAGAAACACCGTGGCCTCTTTCTTTGAGATAACTCTGCACTATTGCGAGCTGCAAATGCCACTTCCAGCTTAGCTGTGCAGAAGAGGAACAACAAGAAGAAGAAATATCTCGGAATATGTCCGTCAGGCCCCTTCGTTTGAGATAAATCTGCAAATATCTCGGAAACGAAGCGAGCTATGGCAAAATGTTAAGAGACCTTTCTTGTAGAGAATTCAGTTTCCTACTTTTTATGTTCTATGATATTTTTTGATCAGATGCGTAGTTCTCGAGATATATCAAGATATTTAAAAGTTCCGAAGCCGCACCAACATAATAGAGATACAGAAACACCGTTGCCCCTTTCTTTGAGATAAATCTGCACTATTGCGAGCTGTAAATGCCACATCCAGCTTAGCTGTGCAGAAGAAGAACAACAAGAAGAAGAAATATCTCGAAATATATCCGTCAGGCCCCTTCCCTTGAGATATATCTGCAAATATCTCGGAAACGCAGCGAGCTATGGCAAAATGTTAAGAGACCTTTTTCGTAGAGAATTATGTTTCCTACAATTTATGTTCTATGATATTTTTTGATCAGAAGCGTAGTTTTCGAGATATATCGAGATATTTAAAAGTTCCGAAGCCGCACCAACATAATAGAGATACAGAAACACCGTGGCCACTTTCTTTGAGATAACTCTGCAAATATTGCGAGCTGCAAATGCCACTTCCAGCTTAGCTGTGCAGAAGAAGAACAACAAGAAGAAGAAATATCTCGAAATATGTCCGTCAGGCCCCTTCCCTTGAGATACATCTGCAAATATCTCGGAAACGAAGCGAGCTATGGCAAAATGTTAAGAGACCTTTTTTGTAGAGAATTATGTTTCCTACAATTTATGTTCTATGATATTTTTTGATCAGAAGCGTAGTTTTCGAGATATATCGAGATATTTAAAAGTTCCGAAGCCGCACCAACATAATAGAGGTACAGAAACACCGTGGCCCCTTCCTTTGAGATAACTCTGTACTATTGCGAGCTGCAAATGCCACTTCCAGCTTAGCTGTGCAGAAGAAGAACAACAAGAAGAAGAAATATCTCGAAATATGTCCGTCAGGCCCCTTCCCTTGAGATAAATCTGCACATATCTCGGAAACGGAGCGAGCTATGGCAAAATGTTAAGAGACCTTTTTTGTAGAGAACTAAGTTCCCTACTTTTTATGTTCTATGATATTTTTTGATCAGATGCGTAGTTCTCGAGATATATCAAGATATTTAAAAGTTCCGAAGCCGCACCAACATAATAGAGATACAGAAACACCGTGGCCCCTTTCTTTGAGATAAATCTGCACTATTGCGAGCTGTAAATGCCACATCCAGCTTAGCTGTGCAGAAGAAGAACAACAAGAAGAAGAAATATCTCGAAATATGTCCGTCAGGCCCCTTCCCTTGAGATATATCTGCAAATATCTCGGAAACGCAGCGAGCTATGGCAAAATGTTAAGAGACCTTTTTCGTAGAGAATTATGTTTCCTACAATTTATGTTCTATGATATTTTTTGATCAGAAGCGTAGTTTTCGAGATATATCGAGATATTTAAAAGTTCCGAAGCCGCACCAACATAATAGAGATACAGAAACACCGTGGCCACTTTCTTTGAGATAACTCTGCACTATTGCGAGCTGCAAATGCCACTTCCAGCTTAGCTGTGCAGAAGAAGAACAACAAGAAGAAGAAATATCTCGAAATATGTCCGTCAGGCCCCTTCCCTTGAGATACATCTGCAAATATCTCGGAAACGAAGCGAGCTATGGCAAAATGATAAGAGACCTTTTTTGTAGAGAATTAAGTTTCCTACTTTTTATGTTCTATGATATTTTTTGATCAGATGCGTAGTTCTCGAGATATATCAAGATATTTAAAAGTTCCGAAGCCGCACCAACATAATAGAGACACAGAAACACCGTGGCCCCTTTCTTTGAGATAACTCTGCACTATTGCGAGCTGCAAATGCCACTTCCAGTTTAGCTGTGCAGAAGAAGAACAACAAGAAGAAGAAATATCTCGAAATATGTCCGTCAGGCCCCTTCCCTTGAGATAAATCTGCATATATCTCGGAAACGAAGCGAGCTATGGCAAAATGTTAAGAGACCTTTTTTGTAGAGAATTAAGTTTTCTACTTTTTATGTTCTATGATATTTTTTGATCAGATGCGTAGTTCTCGAGATATATCAAGATATTTAAAAGTTCCGAAGCTGCACCAACATAATACAGGTACAGAAACACCGTGGCCTCTTTCTTTGAGATAACTCTGCACTATTGCGAGCTGCAAATGCCACTTCCAGCTTAGCTGTGCAGAAGAAGAACAACAAGGAGAAGAAATATCTCGAAATATGTCCGTCAGGCCCCTTCCCTTGAGATACATCTGCAAATATCTCGGAAACGAAGCGAGCTATGGCAAAATGTTAAGAGACCTTTTTTGTAGAGAATTATGTTTCCTACAATTTATGTTCTATGATATTTTTTGATCAGAAGCGTAGTTTTCGAGATATATCGAGATATTTAAAAGTTCCGAAGCCGCACCAACATAATAGAGATACAGAAACACCGTGGCCCCTTTCTTTGAGATAACTCTGTACTATTGCGAGCTGCAAATGCCACTTCCAGCTTAGCTGTGCAGAAGAAGAACAACAAGAAGAAGAAATATCTCGAAATATGTCCGTCAGGCCCCTTCCCTTGAGATAAATCTGCACATATCTCGGAAACGAAGCGAGCTATGGCAAAATGTTAAGATACCTTTTTTGTAGAGAATTAAGTTTCCTACTTTTTATGTTCTATGATATTTTTTGATCAGATGCGTAGTTCTCGAGATGTATCAAGATATTTAAAAGTTCCGAAGCCGCACCAACATAATAGAGATACAAAAACACCGTGGCCCCTTTCTTTGAGATAACTCTGCACTATTTCGAGCTGCAAATGCCACTTCCAGTTTAGCTGTGCAGAAGGAGAACAACAAGAAGAAGAAATATCTCGAAATATGTCCGTCAGGCCCCTTCCCTTGAGATAAATCTGCATATATCTCGGAAACGAAGCGAGCTATGGCAAAATGTTAAGAGACCTTTTTTGTAGAGAATTAAGTTTTCTACTTTTTATGTTCTATGATATTTTTTGATCAGATGCGTAGTTCTCGAGATATATCAAGATATTTAAAAGTTCCGAAGCTGCACCAACATAATAGAGGTACAGAAACACCGTGGCCTCTTTCTTTGAGATAACTCTGCACTATTGCGAGCTGCAAATGCCACTTCCAGCTTGGCTGTGCAGAAGAAGAACAACAAGAAGAAGAAATATCTCGAAATATGTCCGTCAGGCCCCTTCCCTTGAGATACATCTGCAAATATCTCGGAAACGAAGCGAGCTATGGCAAAATGTTAAGAGACCTTTTTTGTAGAGAATTAAGTTTCCTCCTTTTTATGTTCCATGATATTTTTTGATCAGATGCATAGTTCTCGAGATATATCAAGATATTTAAAAGTTCCGAAGCCGCACCAACATAATAGAGATACAGGAACACCGTGGCCCCTTTCTTTGAGATAACTCTGCACTATTGCGAGCTGCAAATGCCACTTCCAGCTTAGCTGTGCAGAAGAAGAACAACAAGAAGAAGAAATATCTCGAAATATGTCCGTCAGGCCCCTTCCCTTGAGATGTATCTGCAAATATCTCGGAAACGAAGCGAGCTATGGCAAAATGTTAAGAGACCTTTTTTGTAGAGCATTAAGTTTCCTACTTTTTATGTTCTATGATATTTTTTGATCAGATGCGTAGTTCTCGAGATATATCAAGATATTTAAAAGTTCCGAAGCCGCACCAACATAATAGAGATACAGAAACACCGTGGCCACTTTCTTTGAGATAACTCTGCAAATATTGCGAGCTGCAAATGCCACTTCCAGCTTAGCTGTGCAGAAGAAGAACAACAAGAAGAAGAAATATCTCGAAATATGTCCGTCAGGCCCCTTCCCTTGAGATACATCTGCAAATATCTCGGAAACGAAGCGAGCTATGGCAAAATGTTAAGAGACCTTTTTTGTAGAGAATTATGTTTCCTACAATTTATGTTCTATGATATTTTTTGATCAGAAGCGTAGTTTTCGAGATATATCGAGATATTTAAAAGTTCCGAAGCCGCACCAACATAATAGAGGTACAGAAACACCGTGGCCCCTTCCTTTGAGATAACTCTGTACTATTGCGAGCTGCAAATGCCACTTCCAGCTTAGCTGTGCAGAAGAAGAACAACAAGAAGAAGAAATATCTCGAAATATGTCCGTCAGGCCCCTTCCCTTGAGATAAATCTGCACATATCTCGGAAACGGAGCGAGCTATGGCAAAATGTTAAGAGACCTTTTTTGTAGAGAATTAAGTTCCCTACTTTTTATGTTCTATGATATTTTTTGATCAGATGCGTAGTTCTCGAGATATATCAAGATATTTAAAAGTTCCGAAGCCGCACCAACATAATAGAGATACAGAAACACCGTGGCCCCTTTCTTTGAGATAAATCTGCACTATTGCGAGCTGCAAATGCCACTTCCAGCTTAGCTGTGCAGAAGAAGAACAACAAGAAGAAGAAATATCTCGAAATATGTCCGTCAGGCCCCTTCCCTTGAGATACATCTGCAAATATCTCGGAAACGAAGCGAGCTATGGCAAAATGATAAGAGACCTTTTTTGTAGAGAATTAAGTTTCCTACTTTTTATGTTCTATGATATTTTTTGATCAGATGCGTAGTTCTCGAGATATATCAAGATATTTAAAAGTTCCGAAGCCGCACCAACATAATAGAGACACAGAAACACCGTGGCCCCTTTCTTTGAGATAACTCTGCACTATTGCGAGCTGCAAATGCCACTTCCAGTTTAGCTGTGCAGAAGAAGAACAACAAGAAGAAGAAATATCTCGAAATATGTCCGTCAGGCCCCTTCCCTTGAGATAAATCTGCATATATCTCGGAAACGAAGCGAGCTATGGCAAAATGTTAAGAGACCTTTTTTGTAGAGAATTAAGTTTTCTACTTTTTATGTTCTATGATATTTTTTGATCAGATGCGTAGTTCTCGAGATATATCAAGATATTTAAAAGTTCCGAAGCTGCACCAACATAATACAGGTACAGAAACACCGTGGCCTCTTTCTTTGAGATAACTCTGCACTATTGCGAGCTGCAAATGCCACTTCCAGCTTAGCTGTGCAGAAGAAGAACAACAAGGAGAAGAAATATCTCGAAATATGTCCGTCAGGCCCCTTCCCTTGAGATACATCTGCAAATATCTCGGAAACGAAGCGAGCTATGGCAAAATGTTAAGAGACCTTTTTTGTAGAGAATTATGTTTCCTACAATTTATGTTCTATGATATTTTTTGATCAGAAGCGTAGTTTTCGAGATATATCGAGATATTTAAAAGTTCCGAAGCCGCACCAACATAATAGAGATACAGAAACACCGTGGCCCCTTTCTTTGAGATAACTCTGTACTATTGCGAGCTGCAAATGCCACTTCCAGCTTAGCTGTGCAGAAGAAGAACAACAAGAAGAAGAAATATCTCGAAATATGTCCGTCAGGCCCCTTCCCTTGAGATAAATCTGCACATATCTCGGAAACGAAGCTAGCTATGGCAAAATGTTAAGATACCTTTTTTGTAGAGAATTAAGTTTCCTACTTTTTATGTTCTATGATATTTTTTGATCAGATGCGTAGTTCTCGAGATGTATCAAGATATTTAAAAGTTCCGAAGCCGCACCAACATAATAGAGATACAAAAACACCGTGGCCCCTTTCTTTGAGATAACTCTGCACTATTTCGAGCTGCAAATGCCACTTCCAGTTTAGCTGTGCAGAAGGAGAACAACAAGAAGAAGAAATATCTCGAAATATGTCCGTCAGGCCCCTTCCCTTGAGATAAATCTGCATATATCTCGGAAACGAAGCGAGCTATGGCAAAATGTTAAGAGACCTTTTTTGTAGAGAATTAAGTTTTCTACTTTTTATGTTCTATGATATTTTTTGATCAGATGCGTAGTTCTCGAGATATATCAAGATATTTAAAAGTTCCGAAGCTGCACCAACATAATAGAGGTACAGAAACACCGTGGCCTCTTTCTTTGAGATAACTCTGCACTATTGCGAGCTGCAAATGCCACTTCCAGCTTAGCTGTGCAGAAGAAGAACAACAAGAAGAAGAAATATCTCGAAATATGTCCGTCAGGCCCCTTCCCTTGAGATACATCTGCAAATATCTCGGAAACGAAGCGAGCTATGGCAAAATGTTAAGAGACCTTTTTTGTAGAGAATTAAGTTTCCTCCTTTTTATGTTCCATGATATTTTTTGATCAGATGCATAGTTCTCGAGATATATCAAGATATTTAAAAGTTCCGAAGCCGCACCAACATAATAGAGATACAGGAACACCGTGGCCCCTTTCTTTGAGATAACTCTGCACTATTGCGAGCTGCAAATGCCACTTCCAGCTTAGCTGTGCAGAAGAAGAACAACAAGAAGAAGAAATATCTCGAAATATGTCCGTCAGGCCCCTTCCCTTGAGATGTATCTGCAAATATCTCGGAAACGAAGCGAGCTATGGCAAAATGTTAAGAGACCTTTTTTGTAGAGCATTAAGTTTCCTACTTTTTATGTTCTATGATATTTTTTGATCAGATGCGTAGTTCTCGAGATATATCAAGATATTTAAAAGTTCCGAAGCCGCACCAACATAATAGAGATACAGAAACACCGTGGCCACTTTCTTTGAGATAACTCTGCACTATTGCGAGCTGCAAATGCCACTTCCAGCTTAGCTGTGCAGAAGAAGAACAACAAGAAGAAGAAATATCTCGAAATATGTCCGTCAGGCCCCTTCCCTTGAGATAAATCTGCAAATATCTCGGAAACGAAGCGAGCTATGGCAAAATGATAAGAGACCTTTTTTGTAGAGAATTAAGTTTCCTACTTTTTATGTTCTATGATATTTTTTGATCAGATGCGTAGTTCTCGAGATATATCAAGATATTTAAAAGTTCCGAAGCCGCACCAACATAATAGAGACACAGAAACACCGTGGCCCCTTTCTTTGAGATAACTCTGCACTATTGCGAGCTGCAAATGCCACTTCCAGTTTAGCTGTGCAGAAGAAGAACAACAAGAAGAAGAAATATCTCGAAATATGTCCGTCAGGCCCCTTCCCTTGAGATAAATCTGCATATATCTCGGAAACGAAGCGAGCTATGGCAAAATGTTAAGAGACCTTTTTTGTAGAGAATTAAGTTTTCTACTTTTTATGTTCTATGATATTTTTTGATCAGATGCGTAGTTCTCGAGATATATCAAGATATTTAAAAGTTCCGAAGCTGCACCAACATAATACAGGTACAGAAACACCGTGGCCTCTTTCTTTGAGATAACTCTGCACTATTGCGAGCTGCAAATGCCACTTCCAGCTTAGCTGTGCAGAAGAAGAACAACAAGGAGAAGAAATATCTCGAAATATGTCCGTCAGGCCCCTTCCCTTGAGATACATCTGCAAATATCTCGGAAACGAAGCGAGCTATGGCAAAATGTTAAGAGACCTTTTTTGTAGAGAATTATGTTTCCTACAATTTATGTTCTATGATATTTTTTGATCAGAAGCGTAGTTTTCGAGATATATCGAGATATTTAAAAGTTCCGAAGCCGCACCAACATAATAGAGATACAGAAACACCGTGGCCCCTTTCTTTGAGATAACTCTGTACTATTGCGAGCTGCAAATGCCACTTCCAGCTTAGCTGTGCAGAAGAAGAACAACAAGAAGAAGAAATATCTCGAAATATGTCCGTCAGGCCCCTTCCCTTGAGATAAATCTGCACATATCTCGGAAACGAAGCGAGCTATGGCAAAATGTTAAGAGACCTTTTTTGTAGAGAATTAAGTTTCCTACTTTTTATGTTCTATGATATTTTTTGATCAGATGCGTAGTTCTCGAGATGTATCAAGATATTTAAAAGTTCCGAAGCCGCACCAACATAATAGAGGTACAGAAACACCGTGGCCCCTTTCTTTGAGATAACTCTGCACTATTGCGAGCTGCAAATGCCACTTCTAATTTAGCTGTGCAGAAGAAGAACAACAAGAAGAAGAAATATCTCGAAATATGTCCGTCAGGCCCCATCCCTTGAGATATATCTGCAAATATCTCGGAAACCAAACGAGCTATGGCAAAATCTTAAGAGACCTTTTTTGTAGAGAATTATGTTTCCTACAATTTATGTTCTATGATATTTTTTGATCAGAAGCGTAGTTTTCGAGATATATCGAGATATTTAAAAGTTCCGAAGCTGCACCAACATAATAGAGGTACAGAAACACCGTGGCCCCTTTCTTTGAGATAACTCTGCACTATTGCGAGCTGGAAATGCCACTTCTAATTTAGCTGTGCAGAAGAAGAACAACAAGAAGAAGAAATATCTCGAAATATGTCCGTCAGGCCCCTTCCCTTGAGATAAATCTGCAAATATCTCGGAAACGAAGCGAGCTATGGCAAAATGTTAAGAGACCTTTTTTGTAGAGAATTAAGTTTCCTACTTTTTATGTTCTATGATATTTTTTGATCAGATACGTAGTTCTCGAGATATATCAAGATATTTAAAAGTTCCGAAGCCGCACCAACATAATAGAGATACAGAAACACCGTGGCCCCTTTCTTTGAGATAACTCTGTACTATTGCGAGCTGCAAATGCCACTTCCAGCTTAGCTGTGCAGAAGAAGAACAAAAAGAAGAAGAAATATCTCGAAATATGTCCGTCAGGCCCCTTCCCTTGAGATATATCTGCACATATCTCGGAAACGAAGCGAGCTATGGCAAAATGTTAAGAGACCTTTTTTGTAGAGAATTAAGTTTCCTACTTTTTACGTTCTATGATATTTTTTGATCAGATGCGTGGTTCTCGAGATATATCAAGATATTTAAAAGTTCCGAAGCCGCACCAACATAATAGAGATACAGAAACACCGTGGCCCCTTTCTTTGAGATAACTCTGCACTATTGCGAGCTGGAAATGCCACTTCCAGTTTAGCTGTGCAGAAGAAGAACAACAAGAAGAAGAAATATCTCGAAATATGTCCGTCAGGCCCCATCCCTTGAGATATATCTGCAAATATCTCGGAAACCAAACGAGCTATGGCAAAATCTTAAGAGACCTTTTTTGTAGAGAATTATGTTTCCTACAATTTATGTTCTATGATATTTTTTGATCAGATGCGTAGTTTTCGAGATATATCGAGATATTTAAAAGTTCCGAAGCCGCACCAACATAATAGAGACACAGAAACACCGTGGCCCCTTTCTTTGGGATAACTCTGCACTATTGCGAGCTGGAAATGCCACTTCCAGTTCAGCTGTGCAGAAGAACAACAACAAGAAGAAGAAATATCTCGAAATATGTCCGTCAGGCCCCTTCCCTTGAGATAAATCTGCAAATATCTCGGAAACGAAGCGAGCTATGGCAAAATGTTAAGAGACCTTTTTTGTAGAGAATTAAGTTTCCTACTTTTTATGTTCTATGATATTTTTTGATCAGATGCGTAGTTCTCGAGATATATCAAGATATTTAAAAGTTCCGAAGCCGCACCAACATAATAGAGATACAGAAACACCGTGGCCCCTTTCTTTGAGATAACTCTGCACTATTGCGAGCTGGAAATGCCACTTCCAGTTTAGCTGTGCAGAAGAAGAACAACAAGAAGAAGAAATATCTCGAAATATGTCCGTCAGGCCCCATCCCTTGAGATATATCTGCAAATATCTCGGAAACGAAGCGAGCTATGGCAAAATGTTAAGAGACCTTTTTTGTAGAGAATTAAGCTTCCTACTTTTTATGTTCTATGATATTTTTTGATCAGATGCGTAGTTCTCGAGATATATCAAGATATTTAAAAGTTCCGAAGCCGCACCAACATAATAGAGATACAGAAACACCGTGGCCCCTTTCTTTGAGATAACTCTGCACTATTGCGAGCTGCAAATGCCACTTCCAGCTTAGCTGTGCAGAAGAAGAACAACAAGAAGAAGAAATATCTCGAAATATGTCCGTCAGGCCCCTTCCCTTGAGATATATCTGCAAATATCTCGGAAACGAAGCGAGCTATGGCAAAATGTTAAGAAACCTTTTTTGTAGAGAATTATGTTTCCTACCATTTATGTTCTATGATATTTTTTGATCAGAAGCGTAGTTTTCCAGATATATCGAGATATTTAAAAGTTCCGAAGCCGCACCAACATAATAGAGATACAGAAACACCGTGGCCCCTTTCTTTGAGATAACTCTGCACTATTGCGAGCTGGAAATGCCACTTCCAGTTTAGCTATGCAGGAGAAGAACAACAAGAAGAAGAAATATCTCGAAATATGTCCGTCAGGCCCCATCCCTTGAGATATATCTGCAAATATCTCGGAAACCAAACGAGCTATGGCAAAATCTTAAGAGACCTTTTTTGTAGAGAATTATGTTTCCTACAATTTATGTTCTATGATATTTTTTGATCAGAGGCGTAGTTTTCGAGATATATCGAGATATTTAAAAGTTCCGAAGCCGCACCAACATAATAGAGATACAGAAACACCGTGGCCCCTTTCTTTGAGATAACTCTGTACTATTGCGAGCTGCAAATGCCACTTCCAGCTTAGCTGTGCAGAAGAAGAACAACAAGAAGAAGAAATATCTCGAAATATGTCCGTCAGGCCCCTTCCCTTGAGATAAATCTGCACATATCTCGGAAACGAAGCGGGCTATGGCAAAATGTTAGGAGACCTCTTTTGTAGAGAATTAAGTTTCCTACTTTTTATGTTCTATGATATTTTTTGATCAGATGCGTAGTTCTCGAGATATATCAAGATATTTAAAAGTTCCGAAGCCGCACAAACATAATAGAGATACAGAAACACCGTGGCCCCTTTCTTTGAGATAACTCTGCACTATTGCGAGCTGGAAATGCCACTTCCAGTTTAGCTGTGCAGAAGAAGAACAACAAGAAGAAGAAATATCTCGAAATATGTCCGTCAGGCCCCATCCCTTGAGATATATCTGCAAATATCTCGGAAACCAAACGAGCTATGGCAAAATCTTAAGAGACCTTTTTTGTAGAGAATTATGTTTCCTACAATTTATGTTCTATGATATTCTTTGATCAGAAGCGTAGTTTTCGAGATATATCGAGATATTTAAAAGTTCCGAAGCCGCACGAACATAATAGAGATACAGAAACACCGTGGCCCCTTTCTTTGAGATAACTCTGCACTATTGCGAGCTGCAAATGCCACTTCCAACTTAGCTGTGCAGAAGAAGAACAACAAGAAGAAGAAATATCTCGAAATATGTCCGTCAGGCCCCTTCCCTTGAGATAAATCTGCAAATATCTCGGAAACGAAGCGAGCTATGGCAAAATGTTAAGAGACCTTTTTTGTAGAGAATTAAGTTTCCTACTTTTTATGTTCTATGATATTTTTTGATCAGATGCGTAGTTCTCGAGATATATCAAGATATTTAAAAGTTCCGAAGCCGCACCAACATAATAGAGATACAGAAACACCGTGGCCCCTTTCTTTGAGATAACTCTGTACTATTGCGAGCTGCAAATGCCACTTCCAGCTTAGCTGTGCAGAAGAAGAACAACAAGAAGAAGAAATATCTCGAAATATGTCCGTCAGGCCCCTTCCCTTGAGATAAATCTGCACATATCTCGGAAACGAAGCGAGCTATGGCAAAATGTTAAGAGACCTTTTTTGTAGAGAATTAAGTTTCCTACTTTTTATGTTCTATGATATTTTTTGATCAGATGCGTAGTTCTCGAGATATATCAAGATATTTAAAAGTTCCGAAGCTGCACCAACATAATAGAGGTACAGAAACACCGTGGCCTCTTTCTTTGAGATAACTCTGCACTATTGCGAGCTGCAAATGCCACTTCCAGCTTAGCTGTGCAGAAGAAGAACAACAAGAAGAAGAAATATCTCGAAATATGTCCGTCAGGCCCCTTCCCTTGAGATACATCTGCAAATATCTCGGAAACGAAGCGAGCTATGGCAAAATGTTAAGAGACCTTTTTTGTAGAGAATTAAGTTTCCTCCTTTTTATGTTCCATGATATTTTTTGATCAGATGCATAGTTCTCGAGATATATCAAGATATTTAAAAGTTCCGAAGCCGCACCAACATAATAGAGATACAGGAACACCGTGGCCCCTTTCTTTGAGATAACTCTGCACTATTGCGAGCTGCAAATGCCACTTCCAGCTTAGCTGTGCAGAAGAAGAACAACAAGAAGAAGAAATATCTCGAAATATGTCCGTCAGGCCCCTTCCCTTGAGATGTATCTGCAAATATCTCGGAAACGAAGCGAGCTATGGCAAAATGTTAAGAGACCTTTTTTGTAGAGAATTAAGTTTCCTACTTTTTATGTTCTATGATATTTTTTGATCAGATGCGTAGTTCTCGAGATATATCAAGATATTTAAAAGTTCCGAAGCCGCACCAACATAATAGAGATACAGAAACACCGTGGCCCCTTTCTTTGAGATAACTCTGCACTATTGCGAGCTGCAAATGCCACTTCCAGCTTAGCTGTGCAGAAGAAGAACAATAAGAAGAAGAAATATCTCGAAATATGTCCGTCAGGCCCCTTCCCTTGAGATAAATCTGCAAATATCTCGGAAACGAAGCGAGCTATGGCAAAATGATAAGAGACCTTTTTTGTAGAGAATTAAGTTTCCTACTTTTTATGTTCTATGATATTTTTTGATCAGATGCGTAGTTCTCGAGATATATCAAGATATTTAAAAGTTCCGAAGCCGCACCAACATAATAGAGACACAGAAACACCGTGGCCCCTTTCTTTGAGATAACTCTGCACTATTGCGAGCTGCAAATGCCACTTCCAGTTTAGCTGTGCAGAAGAAGAACAACAAGAAGAAGAAATATCTCGAAATATGTCCGTCAGGCCCCTTCCCTTGAGATAAATCTGCATATATCTCGGAAACGAAGCGAGCTATGGCAAAATGTTAAGAGACCTTTTTTGTAGAGAATTAAGTTTTCTACTTTTTATGTTCTATGATATTTTTTGATCAGATGCGTAGTTCTCGAGATATATCAAGATATTTAAAAGTTCCGAAGCTGCACCAACATAATACAGGTACAGAAACACCGTGGCCTCTTTCTTTGAGATAACTCTGCACTATTGCGAGCTGCAAATGCCACTTCCAGCTTAGCTGTGCAGAAGAAGAACAACAAGGAGAAGAAATATCTCGAAATATGTCCGTCAGGCCCCTTCCCTTGAGATACATCTGCAAATATCTCGGAAACGAAGCGAGCTATGGCAAAATGTTAAGAGACCTTTTTTGTAGAGAATTATGTTTCCTACAATTTATGTTCTATGATATTTTTTGATCAGAAGCGTAGTTTTCGAGATATATCGAGATATTTAAAAGTTCCGAAGCTGCACCAACATAATAGAGGTACAGAAACACCGTGGCCCCTTTCTTTGAGATAACTCTGCACTATTGCGAGCTGGAAATGCCACTTCTAATTTAGCTGTGCAGAAGAAGAACAACAAGAAGAAGAAATATCTCGAAATATGTCCGTCAGGCCCCATCCCTTGTGATATATCTGCAAATATCTCGGAAACCAAACGAGCTATGGCAAAATCTTAAGAGACCTTTTTTGTAGAGAATTATGTTTCCTACAATTTATGTTCTATGATATTTTTTGATCAGAAGCGTAGTTTTCGAGATATATCGAGATATTTAAAAGTTCCGAAGCCGCACCAACATAATAGAGATACAGAAACACCGTGGCCCCTTTCTTTGAGATAACTCTGCACTATTGCGAGCTGCAAATGCCACTTCCAGTTTAGTTGTGCAGAAGAAGAACAACAAGAAGAAGAAATATCTCGAAATATGTCCGTCAGGCCCCTTCCCTTGAGATAAATCTGCAAATATCTCGGAAACGAAGCGAGCTATGGCAAAATGTTAAGAGACCTTTTTTGTAGAGAATTAAGTTTCCTACTTTTTATGTTCTATGATATTTTTTGATCAGATACGTGGTTCTCGAGATATATCAAGATATTTAAAAGTTCCGAAGCCGCACCAACATAATAGAGATACAGAAACACCGTGGCCCCTTTCTTTGAGATAACTCTGTACTATTGCGAGCTGCAAATGCCACTTCCAGCTTAGCTGTGCAGAAGAAGAACAAAAAGAAGAAGAAATATCTCGAAATATGTCCGTCAGGCCCCTTCCCTTGAGATAAATCTGCACATATCTCGGAAACGAAGCGAGCTATGGCAAAATCTTAAGAGACCTTTTTTGTAGAGAATTATGTTTCCTACAATTTATGTTCTATGATATTTTTTGATCAGATGCGTAGTTTTCGAGATATATCGAGATATTTAAAAGTTCCGAAGCCGCACCAACATAATAGAGACACAGAAACACCGTGGCCCCTTTCTTTGAGATAACTCTGCACTATTGCGAGCTGGAAATGCCACTTCCAGTTCAGCTGTGCAGAAGAAGAACAACAAGAAGAAGAAATATCTCGAAATATGTCCGTCAGGCCCCTTCCCTTGAGATAAATCTGCAAATATCTCGGAAACGAAGCGAGCTATGGCAAAATGTTAAGAGACCTTTTTTGTAGAGAATTAAGTTTCCTACTTTTCATGTTCTATGATATTTTTTGATCAGATGCGTAGTTCTCGAGATATATCAAGATATTTAAAAGTTCCGAAGCCGCACCAACATAATAGAGATACAGAAACACCGTGGCCCCTTTCTTTGAGATAACTCTGCACTATTGCGAGCTGCAAATGCCACTTCCAGCTTAGCTGTGCAGAAGAAGAACAATAAGAAGAAGAAATATCTCGAAATATGTCCGTCAGGCCCCTTCCCTTGAGATAAATCTGCAAATATCTCGGAAACGAAGCGAGCTATGGCAAAATGATAAGAGACCTTTTTTGTAGAGAATTAAGTTTCCTACTTTTTATGTTCTATGATATTTTTTGATCAGATGCGTAGTTCTCGAGATATATCAAGATATTTAAAAGTTCCGAAGCCGCACCAACATAATAGAGACACAGAAACACCGTGGCCCCTTTCTTTGAGATAACTCTGCACTATTGCGAGCTGCAAATGCCACTTCCAGTTTAGCTGTGCAGAAGAAGAACAACAAGAAGAAGAAATATCTCGAAATATGTCCGTCAGGCCCCTTCCCTTGAGATAAATCTGCATATATCTCGGAAACGAAGCGAGCTATGGCAAAATGTTAAGAGACCTTCTTTGTAGAGAATTAAGTTTTCTACTTTTTATGTTCTATGATATTTTTTGATCAGATGCGTAGTTCTCGAGATATATCAAGATATTTAAAAGTTCCGAAGCTGCACCAACATAATACAGGTACAGAAACACCGTGGCCTCTTTCTTTGAGATAACTCTGCACTATTGCGAGCTGCAAATGCCACTTCCAGCTTAGCTGTGCAGAAGAAGATCAACAAGGAGAAGAAATATCTCGAAATATGTCCGTCAGGCCCCTTCCCTTGAGATACATCTGCAAATATCTCGGAAACGAAGCGAGCTATGGCAAAATGTTAAGAGACCTTTTTTGTAGAGAATTATGTTTCCTACAATTTATGTTCTATGATATTTTTTGATCAGAAGCGTAGTTTTCGAGATATATCGAGATATTTAAAAGTTCCGAAGCCGCACCAACATAATAGAGATACAGAAACACCGTGGCCCCTTTCTTTGAGATAACTCTGTACTATTGCGAGCTGCAAATGCCACTTCCAGCTTAGCTGTGCAGAAGAAGAACAACAAGAAGAAGAAATATCTCGAAATATGTCCGTCAGGCCCCTTCCCTTGAGATAAATCTGCACATATCTCGGAAACGAAGCGAGCTATGGCAAAATGTTAGGAGACCTTTTTTGTAGAGAATTAAGTTTCCTACTTTTTATGTTCTATGATATTTTTTGATCAGATGCGTAGTTCTCGAGATGTATCAAGATATTTAAAAGTTCCGAAGCCGCACCAACATAATAGAGGTACAGAAACACCGTGGCCCCTTTCTTTGAGATAACTCTGCACTATTGCGAGCTGCAAATGCCACTTCTAATTTAGCTGTGCAGAAGAAGAACAACAAGAAGAAGAAATATCTCGAAATATGTCCGTCAGGCCCCATCCCTTGAGATATATCTGCAAATATCTCGGAAACCAAACGAGCTATGGCAAAATCTTAAGAGACCTTTTTTGTAGAGAATTATGTTTCCTACAATTTATGTTCTATGATATTTTTTGATCAGAAGCGTAGTTTTCGAGATATATCGAGATATTTAAAAGTTCCGAAGCCGCACCAACATAATAGATATACAGAAACACCGTGGCCCCTTTCTTTGAGATAACTCTGTACTATTGCGAGCTGCAAATGCCACTTCCAGCTTAGCTGTGCAGAAGAAGAACAAAAAGAAGAAGAAATATCTCGAAATATGTCCGTCAGGCCCCTTCCCTTGAGATAAATCTGCACATATCTCGGAAACGAAGCGAGCTATGGCAAAATGTTAAGAGACCTTTTTTGTAGAGAATTAAGTTTCCTACTTTTTATGTCCTATGATATTTTTTGATCAGATGCGTAGTTCTCGAGATATATCAAGATATTTAAAAGTTCCGAAGCCGCACCAACATAATAGAGATACAGAAACACCGTGGCCCCTTTCTTTGAGATAACTCTGCACTATTGCGAGCTGGAAATGCCACTTCTAATTTAGCTCTGCAGAAGAAGAACAACAAGAAGAAGAAATATCTCGAAATATGTCCGTCAGGCCCCATCCCTTGAGATATATCTGCAAATATCTCGGAAACCAAACGAGCTATGGCAAAATGTTAAGAGACCTTTTTTGTAGAGAATTAAGTTTCCTACTTTTCATGTTCTATGATATTTTTTGATCAGATGCGTAGTTCTCGAGATATATCAAGATATTTAAAAGTTCCGAAGCCGCACCAACATAATAGAGATACAGAAACACCGTGGCCCCTTTCTTTGAGATAACTCTGCACTATTGCGAGCTGCAAATGCCACTTCCAGCTTAGCTGTGCAGAAGAAGAACAATAAGAAGAAGAAATATCTCGAAATATGTCCGTCAGGCCCCTTCCCTTGAGATAAATCTGCAAATATCTCGGAAACGAAGCGAGCTATGGCAAAATGATAAGAGACCTTTTTTGTAGAGAATTAAGTTTCCTACTTTTTATGTTCTATGATATTTTTTGATCAGATGCGTAGTTCTCGAGATATATCAAGATATTTAAAAGTTCCGAAGCCGCACCAACATAATAGAGACACAGAAACACCGTGGCCCCTTTCTTTGAGATAACTCTGCACTATTGCGAGCTGCAAATGCCACTTCCAGTTTAGCTGTGCAGAAGAAGAACAACAAGAAGAAGAAATATCTCGAAATATGTCCGTCAGGCCCCTTCCCTTGAGATAAATCTGCATATATCTCGGAAACGAAGCGAGCTATGGCAAAATGTTAAGAGACCTTCTTTGTAGAGAATTAAGTTTTCTACTTTTTATGTTCTATGATATTTTTTGATCAGATGCGTAGTTCTCGAGATATATCAAGATATTTAAAAGTTCCGAAGCTGCACCAACATAATACAGGTACAGAAACACCGTGGCCTCTTTCTTTGAGATAACTCTGCACTATTGCGAGCTGCAAATGCCACTTCCAGCTTAGCTGTGCAGAAGAAGATCAACAAGGAGAAGAAATATCTCGAAATATGTCCGTCAGGCCCCTTCCCTTGAGATACATCTGCAAATATCTCGGAAACGAAGCGAGCTATGGCAAAATGTTAAGAGACCTTTTTTGTAGAGAATTATGTTTCCTACAATTTATGTTCTATGATATTTTTTGATCAGAAGCGTAGTTTTCGAGATATATCGAGATATTTAAAAGTTCCGAAGCCGCACCAACATAATAGAGATACAGAAACACCGTGGCCCCTTTCTTTGAGATAACTCTGTACTATTGCGAGCTGCAAATGCCACTTCCAGCTTAGCTGTGCAGAAGAAGAACAACAAGAAGAAGAAATATCTCGAAATATGTCCGTCAGGCCCCTTCCCTTGAGATAAATCTGCACATATCTCGGAAACGAAGCGAGCTATGGCAAAATGTTAGGAGACCTTTTTTGTAGAGAATTAAGTTTCCTACTTTTTATGTTCTATGATATTTTTTGATCAGATGCGTAGTTCTCGAGATGTATCAAGATATTTAAAAGTTCCGAAGCCGCACCAACATAATAGAGGTACAGAAACACCGTGGCCCCTTTCTTTGAGATAACTCTGCACTATTGCGAGCTGCAAATGCCACTTCTAATTTAGCTGTGCAGAAGAAGAACAACAAGAAGAAGAAATATCTCGAAATATGTCCGTCAGGCCCCATCCCTTGAGATATATCTGCAAATATCTCGGAAACCAAACGAGCTATGGCAAAATCTTAAGAGACCTTTTTTGTAGAGAATTATGTTTCCTACAATTTATGTTCTATGATATTTTTTGATCAGAAGCGTAGTTTTCGAGATATATCGAGATATTTAAAAGTTCCGAAGCCGCACCAACATAATAGATATACAGAAACACCGTGGCCCCTTTCTTTGAGATAACTCTGTACTATTGCGAGCTGCAAATGCCACTTCCAGCTTAGCTGTGCAGAAGAAGAACAAAAAGAAGAAGAAATATCTCGAAATATGTCCGTCAGGCCCCTTCCCTTGAGATAAATCTGCACATATCTCGGAAACGAAGCGAGCTATGGCAAAATGTTAAGAGACCTTTTTTGTAGAGAATTAAGTTTCCTACTTTTTATGTCCTATGATATTTTTTGATCAGATGCGTAGTTCTCGAGATATATCAAGATATTTAAAAGTTCCGAAGCCGCACCAACATAATAGAGATACAGAAACACCGTGGCCCCTTTCTTTGAGATAACTCTGCACTATTGCGAGCTGGAAATGCCACTTCTAATTTAGCTCTGCAGAAGAAGAACAACAAGAAGAAGAAATATCTCGAAATATGTCCGTCAGGCCCCATCCCTTGAGATATATCTGCAAATATCTCGGAAACCAAACGAGCTATGGCAAAATCTTAAGAGACCTTTTTTGTAGAGAATTATGTTTCCTACAATTTATGTTCTATGATATTTTTTGATCAGAAGCGTAGTTTTCGAGATATATCGAGATATTTAAAAGTTCCGAAGCCGCACCAACATAATAGAGATACAGAAACACCGTGGCCCCTTTCTTTGAGATAACTCCGCACTATTGCGAGCTGGAAATGCCACTTCCAGCTTAGCTGTGCAGAAGAAGAACAATAAGAAGAAGAAATATCTCGAAATATGTCCGTCAGGCCCCTTCCCTTGAGATAAATCTGCAAATATCTCGGAAACGAAGCGAGCTATGGCAAAATGTTAAGAGACCTTTTTTGTAGAGAATTAAGTTTCCTACTTTTTATGTTCTATGATATTTTTTGATCAGATGCGTACTTCTCGAGATATATCAAGATATTTAAAAGTTCCGAAGCCGCACCAACATAACAGAGATACAAAAACACCATGGCCCCTTTCTTTGAGATAACTCTGCACTATTGCGAGCTGCAAATGCCACTTCCAGTTTAGCTGTGCAGAAGAAGAACAACAAGAAGAAGAAATATCTCGAAATATGTCCGTCAGGCCCCTTCCCTTGAGATATATCTGCAAATATCTCGGAAACGAAACGAGCTATGGCAAAATCTTAAGAGACCTGTTTTGTAGAGAATTATGTTTCCTACAATTTATGCTCTATGATATTTTTTGATCAGATGCGTAGTTCTCGAGATATATCAAGATATTTAAAAGTTCCGAAGCCGCACCAACATAATAGAGATACAAAAACACCGTGGCCCCTTTCTTTGAGATAACTCTGCACTATTGCGAGCTGCAAATGCCACTTCCAGTTTAGCTGTGCAGAAGAAGAACAACAAGAAGAAGAAATATCTCGAAATATGTCCGTCAGGCCCCTTCCCTTGAGATATATCTGCAAATATCTCGGAAACGAAACGAGCTATGGCAAAATCTTAAGAGACCTGTTTTGTAGAGAATTAAGTTTTCTACTTTTTATGTTCTATGATATTTTTTGATCAGATGCGTAGTTCTCGAGATATATCAAGATATTTAAAAGTTCCGAAGCCGCACCAACATAATAGAGATACAGAAACACCGTGGCCCCTTTCTTTGAGATAACTCTGCACTATTGCGAGCTGGAAATGCCACTTCTAATTTAGCTGTGCAGAAGAAGAACAACAAGAAGAAGAAATATCTCGAAATATGTCCGTCAGGCCCCATCCCTTGAGATATATCTGCAAATATCTCGGAAACCAAACGAGCTATGGCAAAATCTTAAGAGACCTTTTTTGTAGAGAATTATGTTTCCTACAATTTATGTTCTATGATATTTTTTGATCAGAAGCGTAGTTTTCGAGATATATCGAGATATTTAAAAGTTCCGAAGCCGCACCAACATAATAGGGATACAGAAACACCGTGGCCCCTTTCTTTGAGATAACTCTGCACTATTGCGAGCTGCAAATGCCACTTCCAGTTTAGCTGTGCAGAAGAAGAACAACAAGAAGAAGAAATATCTCGAAATATGTCCGTCAGGCCCCTTCCCTTGAGATAAATCTGCAAATATCTCGGAAACGAAGCGAGCTATGGCAAAATGTTAAGAGACCTTTTTTGTAGAGAATTAAGTTTCCTACTTTTTATGTTCTATGATATTTTTTGATCAGATGCGTAGTTCTCGAGATATATCAAGATATTTAAAAGTTCCGAAGCCGCACCAACATAATAGAGATACAGAAACACCGTGGCCCCTTTCTTTGAGATAACTCTGCACTATTGCGAGCTGGAAATGCCACTTCCAGTTTAGCTGTGCAGAAGAAGAACAACAAGAAGAAGAAATATCTCGAAATATGTCCGTCAGGCCCCATCCCTTGAGATATATCTGCAAATATCTCGGAAACCAAACGAGCTATGGCAGAATCTTAAGAGACCTTTTTTGTAGAGAATTAAGTTTCCTACTTTTTATGTTCTATGATATTTTTTGATCAGATGCGTAGTTCTCGAGATATATCAAGATATTTAAAAGTTCCGAAGCCGCACCAACATAATAGAGATACAGAAACACCGTGGCCCCTTTCTTTGAGATAACTCTGCACTATTGCGAGCTGCAAATGCCACTTCCAGCTTAGCTGTGCAGAAGAAGAACAACAAGAAGAAGAAATATCTCGAAATATGTCCGTCAGGCCCCTTCCCTTGAGATATATCTGCAAATATCTCGGAAACGAAGCGAGCTATGGCAAAATGTTAAGAAACCTTTTTTGTAGAGAATTATGTTTCCTACAATTTATGTTCTATGATATTTTTTGATCAGAAGCGTAGTTTTCGAGATATATCGAGATATTTAAAAGTTCCGAAGCCGCACCAACATAATAGAGATACAGAAACACCGTGGCCCCTTTCTTTGAGATAACTCTGCACTATTGCGAGCTGGAAATGCCACTTCCAGTTTAGCTGTGCAGAAGAAGAACAACAAGAAGAAGAAATATCTCGAAATATGTCCGTCAGGCCCCATCCCTTGAGATATATCTGCAAATATCTCGGAAACCAAACGAGCTATGGCAAAATCTTAAGAGACCTTTTTTGTAGAGAATTATGTTTCCTACAATTTATGTTCTATGATATTTTTTGATCAGAAGCGTAGTTTTCGAGATATATTGAGATATTTAAAAATTCCGAAGCCGCACCAACATAATAGAGATACAGAAACACCGTGGCCCCTTTCTTTGAGATAACTCTGTACTATTGCGAGCTGCAAATGCCACTTCCAGCTTAGCTGTGCAGAAGAAGAACAAAAAGAAGAAGAAATATCTCGAAATATGTCCGTCAGGCCCCTTCCCTTGAGATAAATCTGCACATATCTCGGAAACGAAGCGAGCTATGGCAAAATGTTAAGAGACCTTTTTTGTAGAGAATTAAGTTTCCTACTTTTTACGTTCTATGATATTTTTTGATCAGATGCGTAGTTCTCGAGATATATCAAGATATTTAAAAGTTCCGAAGCCGCACCAACATAATAGAGATACAGAAACACCGTGGCCCCTTTCTTTGAGATAACTCTGCACTATTGCGAGCTGGAAATGCCACTTCCAGTTTAGCTGTGCAGAAGAAGAACAACAAGAAGAAGAAATATCTCGAAATATGTCCGTCAGGCCCCATCCCTTGAGATATATCTGCAAATATCTCGGAAACCAAACGAGCTATGGCAAAATCTTAAGAGACCTTTTTTGTAGAGAATTATGTTTCCTACAATTTATGTTCTATGATATTTTTTGATCAGATGCGTAGTTTTCGAGATATATCGAGATATTTAAAAGTTCCGAAGCCGCACCAACATAATAGAGACACAGAAACACCGTGGCCCCTTTCTTTGAGATAACTCTGCACTATTGCGAGCTGGAAATGCCACTTCCAGTTCAGCTGTGCAGAAGAAGAACAACAAGAAGAAGAAATATCTCGAAATATGTCCGTCAGGCCCCTTCCCTTGAGATAAATCTGCAAATATCTCGGAAACGAAGCGAGCTATGGCAAAATGTTAAGAGACCTTTTTTGTAGAGAATTAAGTTTCCTACTTTTTATGTTCTATGATATTTTTTGATCAGATGCGTAGTTCTCGAGATATATCAAGATATTTAAAAGTTCCGAAGCCGCACCAACATAATAGAGATACAGAAACACCGTGGCCCCTTTCTTTGAGATAACTCTGCACTATTGCGAGCTGGAAATGCCACTTCCAGTTTAGCTGTGCAGAAGAAGAACAACAAGAAGAAGAAATATCTCGAAATATGTCCGTCTGGCCCCATCCCTTGAGATATATCTGCAAATATCTCGGAAACGAAGCGAGCTATGGCAAAATGTTAAGAGACCTTTTTTGTAGAGAATTAAGCTTCCTACTTTTTATGTTCTATGATATTTTTTGATCAGATGCGTAGTTCTCGAGATATATCAAGATATTTAAAAGTTCCGAAGCCGCACCAACATAATAGAGATACAGAAACACCGTGGCCCCTTTCTTTGAGATAACTCTGCACTATTGCGAGCTGGAAATGCCACTTCCAGTTTAGCTGTGCAGAAGAAGAACAACAAGAAGAAGAAATATCTCGAAATATGTCCGTCAGGCCCCATCCCTTGAGATATATCTGCAAATATCTCGGAAACCAAACGAGCTATGGCAAAATCTTAAGAGACCTTTTTTGTAGAGAATTATGTTTCCTACAATTTATGTTGTATGATATTCTTTGATCAGAAGCGTAGTTTTCGAGATATATCGTGATATTTAAAAGTTCCGAAGCCGCACGAACATAATAGAGATACAGAAACACCGTGGCCCCTTTCTTTGAGATAACTCTGCACTATTGCGAGCTGCAAATGCCACTTCCAACTTAGCTGTGCAGAAGAAGAACAACAAGAAGAAGAAATATCTCGAAATATGTCCGTCAGGCCCCTTCCCTTGAGATAAATCTGCAAATATCTCGGAAACGAAGCGAGCTATGGCAAAATGTTAAGAGACCTTTTTTGTAGAGAATTAAGTTTCCTACTTTTTATGTTCTATGATATTTTTTGATCAGATGCGTAGTTCTCGAGATATATCAAGATATTTAAAAGTTCCGAAGCCGCACCAACATAATAGAGATACAGAAACACCGTGGCCCCTTTCTTTGAGATAACCCTGTACTATTGCGAGCTGCAAATGCCACTTCCAGCTTAGCTGTGCAGAAGAAGAACAACAAGAAGAAGAAATATCTCGAAATATGTCCGTCAGGCCCCTTCCCTTGAGATAAATCTGCACATATCTCGGAAACGAAGCGAGCTATGGCAAAATGTTAAGAGACCTTTTTTGTAGAGAATTAAGTTTCCTACTTTTTATGTTCTATGATATTTTTTGATCAGATGCGTAGTTCTCGAGATATATCAAGATATTTAAAAGTTCCGAAGCCGCACCAACATAATAGAGATACAGAAACACCGTGGCCCCTTTCTTTGAGATAACTCTGCACTATTGCGAGCTGGAAATGCCACTTCCAGTTTAGCTGTGCAGAAGAAGAACAACAAGAAGAAGAAATATCTCGAAATATGTCCGTCAGGCCCCTTCCCTTGAGATATATCTGCAAATATCTCGGAAACGAATCGAGCTATGGCAAAATCTTAAGAGACCTGTTTTGTAGAGAATTATGTTTCCTACAATTTATGCTCTATGATATTTTTTGATCAGATGCGTAGTTCTCGAGATATATCAAGATATTTAAAAGTTCCGAAGCCGCACCAACATAATAGAGATACAAAAACACCGTGGCCCCTTTCTTTGAGATAACTCTGCACTATTGCGAGCTGCAAATGCCACTTCCAGTTTAGCTGTGCAGAAGAAGAACAACAAGAAGAAGAAATATCTCGAAATATGTCCGTCAGGCCCCTTCCCTTGAGATATATCTGCAAATATCTCGGAAACGAAACGAGCTATGGCAAAATCTTAAGAGACCTGTTTTGTAGAGAATTAAGTTTTCTACTTTTTATGTTCTATGATATTTTTTGATCAGATGCGTAGTTCTCGAGATATATCAAGATATTTAAAAGTTCCGAAGCCGCACCAACATAATAGAGATACAGAAACACCGTGGCCCCTTTCTTTGAGATAACTCTGCACTATTGCGAGCTGGAAATGCCACTTCTAATTTAGCTGTGCAGAAGAAGAACAACAAGAAGAAGAAATATCTCGAAATATGTCCGTCAGGCCCCATCCCTTGAGATATATCTGCAAATATCTCGGAAACCAAACGAGCTATGGCAAAATCTTAAGAGACCTTTTTTGTAGAGAATTATGTTTCCTACAATTTATGTTCTATGATATTTTTTGATCAGAAGCGTAGTTTTCGAGATATATCGAGATATTTAAAAGTTCCGAAGCCGCACCAACATAATAGGGATACAGAAACACCGTGGCCCCTTTCTTTGAGATAACTCTGCACTATTGCGAGCTGCAAATGCCACTTCCAGTTTAGCTGTGCAGAAGAAGAACAACAAGAAGAAGAAATATCTCGAAATATGTCCGTCAGGCCCCTTCCCTTGAGATAAATCTGCAAATATCTCGGAAACGAAGCGAGCTATGGCAAAATGTTAAGAGACCTTTTTTGTAGAGAATTAAGTTTCCTACTTTTTATGTTCTATGATATTTTTTGATCAGATGCGTAGTTCTCGAGATATATCAAGATATTTAAAAGTTCCGAAGCCGCACCAACATAATAGAGATACAGAAACACCGTGGCCCCTTTCTTTGAGATAATTCTGCACTATTGCGAGCTGGAAATGCCACTTCCAGTTTAGCTGTGCAGAAGAAGAACAACAAGAAGAAGAAATATCTCGAAATATGTCCGTCAGGCCCCATCCCTTGAGATATATCTGCAAATATCTCGGAAACCAAACGAGCTATGGCAGAATCTTAAGAGACCTTTTTTGTAGAGAATTAAGTTTCCTACTTTTTATGTTCTATGATATTTTTTGATCAGATGCGTAGTTCTCGAGATATATCAAGATATTTAAAAGTTCCGAAGCCGCACCAACATAATAGAGATACAGAAACACCGTGGCCCCTTTCTTTGAGATAACTCTGCACTATTGCGAGCTGCAAATGCCACTTCCAGCTTAGCTGTGCAGAAGAAGAACAACAAGAAGAAGAAATATCTCGAAATATGTCCGTCAGGCCCCTTCCCTTGAGATATATCTGCAAATATCTCGGAAACGAAGCGAGCTATGGCAAAATGTTAAGAAACCTTTTTTGTAGAGAATTATGTTTCCTACAATTTATGTTCTATGATATTTTTTGATCAGAAGCGTAGTTTTCGAGATATATCGAGATATTTAAAAGTTCCGAAGCCGCACCAACATAATAGAGATACAGAAACACCGTGGCCCCTTTCTTTGAGATAACTCTGCACTATTGCGAGCTGGAAATGCCACTTCCAGTTTAGCTGTGCAGAAGAAGAACAACAAGAAGAAGAAATATCTCGAAATATGTCCGTCAGGCCCCATCCCTTGAGATATATCTGCAAATATCTCGGAAACCAAACGAGCTATGGCAAAATCTTAAGAGACCTTTTTTGTAGAGAATTATGTTTCCTACAATTTATGTTCTATGATATTTTTTGATCAGAAGCGTAGTTTTCGAGATATATTGAGATATTTAAAAGTTCCGAAGCCGCACCAACATAATAGAGATACAGAAACACCGTGGCCCCTTTCTTTGAGATAACTCTGTACTATTGCGAGCTGCAAATGCCACTTCCAGCTTAGCTGTGCAGAAGAAGAACAAAAAGAAGAAGAAATATCTCGAAATATGTCCGTCAGGCCCCTTCCCTTGAGATAAATCTGCACATATCTCGGAAACGAAGCGAGCTATGGCAAAATGTTAAGAGACCTTTTTTGTAGAGAATTAAGTTTCCTACTTTTTACGTTCTATGATATTTTTTGATCAGATGCGTAGTTCTCGAGATATATCAAGATATTTAAAAGTTCCGAAGCCGCACCAACATAATAGAGATACAGAAACACCGTGGCCCCTTTCTTTGAGATAACTCTGCACTATTGCGAGCTGGAAATGCCACTTCCAGTTTAGCTGTGCAGAAGAAGAACAACAAGAAGAAGAAATATCTCGAAATATGTCCGTCAGGCCCCATCCCTTGAGATATATCTGCAAATATCTCGGAAACCAAACGAGCTATGGCAAAATCTTAAGAGACCTTTTTTGTAGAGAATTATGTTTCCTACAATTTATGTTCTATGATATTTTTTGATCAGATGCGTAGTTTTCGAGATATATCGAGATATTTAAAAGTTCCGAAGCCGCACCAACATAATAGAGACACAGAAACACCGTGGCCCCTTTCTTTGAGATAACTCTGCACTATTGCGAGCTGGAAATGCCACTTCCAGTTCAGCTGTGCAGAAGAAGAACAACAAGAAGAAGAAATATCTCGAAATATGTCCGTCAGGCCCCTTCCCTTGAGATAAATCTGCAAATATCTCGGAAACGAAGCGAGCTATGGCAAAATGTTAAGAGACCTTTTTTGTAGAGAATTAAGTTTCCTACTTTTTATGTTCTATGATATTTTTTGATCAGATGCGTAGTTCTCGAGATATATCAAGATATTTAAAAGTTCCGAAGCCGCACCAACATAATAGAGATACAGAAACACCGTGGCCCCTTTCTTTGAGATAACTCTGCACTATTGCGAGCTGGAAATGCCACTTCCAGTTTAGCTGTGCAGAAGAAGAACAACAAGAAGAAGAAATATCTCGAAATATGTCCGTCTGGCCCCATCCCTTGAGATATATCTGCAAATATCTCGGAAACGAAGCGAGCTATGGCAAAATGTTAAGAGACCTTTTTTGTAGAGAATTAAGCTTCCTACTTTTTATGTTCTATGATATTTTTTGATCAGATGCGTAGTTCTCGAGATATATCAAGATATTTAAAAGTTCCGAAGCCGCACCAACATAATAGAGATACAGAAACACCGTGGCCCCTTTCTTTGAGATAACTCTGCACTATTGCGAGCTGGAAATGCCACTTCCAGTTTAGCTGTGCAGAAGAAGAACAACAAGAAGAAGAAATATCTCGAAATATGTCCGTCAGGCCCCATCCCTTGAGATATATCTGCAAATATCTCGGAAACCAAACGAGCTATGGCAAAATCTTAAGAGACCTTTTTTGTAGAGAATTATGTTTCCTACAATTTATGTTGTATGATATTCTTTGATCAGAAGCGTAGTTTTCGAGATATATCGAGATATTTAAAAGTTCCGAAGCCGCACGAACATAATAGAGATACAGAAACACCGTGGCCCCTTTCTTTGAGATAACTCTGCACTATTGCGAGCTGCAAATGCCACTTCCAACTTAGCTGTGCAGAAGAAGAACAACAAGAAGAAGAAATATCTCGAAATATGTCCGTCAGGCCCCTTCCCTTGAGATAAATCTGCAAATATCTCGGAAACGAAGCGAGCTATGGCAAAATGTTAAGAGACCTTTTTTGTACAGAATTAAGTTTCCTACTTTTTATGTTCTATGATATTTTTTGATCAGATGCGTAGTTCTCGAGATATATCAAGATATTTAAAAGTTCCGAAGCCGCACCAACATAATAGAGATACAGAAACACCGTGGCCCCTTTCTTTGAGATAACTCTGTACTATTGCGAGCTGCAAATGCCACTTCCAGCTTAGCTGTGCAGAAGAAGAACAACAAGAAGAAGAAATATCTCGAAATATGTCCGTCAGGCCCCTTCCCTTGAGATAAATCTGCACATATCTCGGAAACGAAGCGAGCTATGGCAAAATGTTAAGAGACCTTTTTTGTAGAGAATTAAGTTTCCTACTTTTTATGTTCTATGATATTTTTTGATCAGATGCGTAGTTCTCGAGATATATCAAGATATTTAAAAGTTCCGAAGCCGCACCAACATAATAGAGATACAGAAACACCGTGGCCCCTTTCTTTGAGATAACTCTGCACTATTGCGAGCTGGAAATGCCACTTCCAGTTTAGCTGTGCAGAAGAAGAACAACAAGAAGAAGAAATATCTCGAAATATGTCGGTCAGGCCCCATCCCTTGAGATATATCTGCAAATATGTCGGAAACCAAACGAGCTATGGCAAAATCTTAAGAGACCTTTTTTGTAGAGAATTATGTTTCCTACAATTTATGTTGTATGATATTTTTATTCAGATGCGTAGTTTTCGAGATATATCGAGATATTTAAAAGTTCCGAAGCCGCACCAACATAATAGAGACACAGAAACACCGTGGCCCCTTTCTTTGAGATAACTCTGCACTATTGCGAGCTGCAAATGCCACTTCCAGCTTAGCTGTGCAGAAGAAGAAAAACAAGAAGAAGAAATATCTCGAAATATGTCCGTCAGGCCCCTTCCCTTGAGATAAATCTGCAAATATCTCGGAAACGAAGCGAGCTATGGCAAAATGTTAAGAGACCTTTTTTGTAGAGAATTAAGTTTCCTACTTTTTATGTTCTATGATATTTTTGGATCAGAAGCGTAGTTTTCGAGATATATCGAGATATTTAAAAGTTCCGAAGCCGCACCAACATAATAGAGATACAGAAACACCGTGGCCCCTTTCTTTGAGATAACTCTGCACTATTGCGAGCTGCAAATGCCACTTCCAGCTTAGCTGTGCAGAAGAAGAACAACAAGAAGAAGAAATATCTCGAAATATGTCCGTCAGGCCCCTTCCCTTGAGATATATCTGCACATATCTCGGAAACGAAGCGAGCTATGGCAAAATGTTAAGAGACCTCTTTTGTAGAGAATTAAGTTTCCTACTTTTTATGTTCTATGATATTTTTTGATCAGAAGCGTAGTTTTCGAGATATATCGAGATATTTAAAAGTTCCGAAGCCGCACCAACATAATAGAGATACAGAAACACCGTGGCCCCTTTCTTTGAGATAACTCTGCACTATTGCGAGCTGGAAATGCCACTTCCAGTTTAGCTGTGCAGAAGAAGAACAACAAGAAGAAGAAATATCTCGAAATATGTCCGTCAGGCCCCATCCCTTGAGATATATCTGCAAATATCTCGGAAACCAAACGAGCTATGGCAAAATCTTAAGAGACCTTTTTTGTAGAGAATTATGTTTCCTACAATTTATGTTCTATGATATTTTTTGATCAGAAGCGTAGTTTTCGAGATATATCGAGATATTTAAAAGTTCCGAAGCCGCACCAACATAATAGATATACAGAAACACCGTGGCCCCTTTCTTTGAGATAACTCTGCACTATTGCGAGCTGCAAATGCCACTTCCAGCTTAGCTGTGCAGAAGAAGAACAAAAAGAAGAAGAAATATCTCGAAATATGTCCGTCAGGCCCCTTCCCTTGAGATAAATCTGCACATATCTCGGAAACGAAGCGAGCTATGGCAAAATGTTAAGAGACCTTTTTTGTAGAGAATTAAGTTTCCTACTTTTTATGTCCTACGATATTTTTTGATCAGATGCGTAGTTCTCGAGATATATCAAGATATTTAAAAGTTCCGAAGCCGCACCAACATAATAGAGATACAGAAACACCGTGGCCCCTTTCTTTGAGATAACTCTGCACTATTGCGAGCTGGAAATGCCACTTCCAGTTTAGCTGTGCAGAAGAAGAACAACAAGAAGAAGAAATATCTCGAAATATGTCCGTCAGGCCCCATCCCTTGAGATAAATCTGCAAATATCTCGGAAACCAAACGAGCTATGGCAAAATCTTAAGAGACCTTTTTTGTAGAGAATTATGTTTCCTACAATTTATGTTCTATGATATTTTTTGATCAGAAGCGTAGTTTTCGAGATATATCGAGATATTTAAAAGTTCCGAAGCCGCACCAACATAATAGAGATACAGAAACACCGTGGCCCCTTTCTTTGAGATAACTCTGTACTATTGCGAGCTGCAAATGCCACTTCCAGCTTAGCTGTGCAGAAGAAGAACAAAAAGAAGAAGAAATATCTCGAAATATGTCCGTCAGGCCCCTTCCCTTGAGATAAATCTGCACATATCTCGGAAACGAAGCGAGCTATGGCAAAATGTTAAGAGACCTCTTTTGTAGAGAATTAAGTTTCCTACTTTTTATGTTCTATGATATTTTTTGATCAGATGCGTAGTTCTCGAGATATATCAAGATATTTACAAGTTCCGAAGCCGCACCATCATAATAGAGATACAGAAACACCGTGGCCCCTTTCTTTGAGATAACTCTGCACTATTGCGAGCTGCAAATGCCACTTCCAGCTTAGCTGTGCAGAAGAAGAACAACAAGAAGAAGAAATATCTCGAAATATGTCCGTCAGGCCCCTTCCCTTGAGATATATCTGCACATATCTCGGAAACGAAGCGAGCTACGGCAAAATGTTAACAGACCTTTTTTGTAGAAAATTAGGTTTGCTACTTTTTATGTTCTATGATATTTTTTTATCAGACGCGTAGTTCTCGAGATATATCAAGATATTTAAAAGTTCCGAAGCTGCACCAACATAATAGAGGTACAGAAACACCGTGGCCCCTTTCTTTGAGATACCTCTGCACTATTGCGAGCTGCAAGTGCCACTTCGAGCTTAGCTGTGCAGAAGAAGAACAACAAGAAGAAGAAATATCTCGAAATATATCCGTCAGGCCCCTTCCCTTGAGATAAATCTGCAAATATCTCGGAAACGAAGCGAGCTATGGCAAAATGTTAAGAGACCTTTTTTGTAGGGAATTATGTTTCCTACAATTTACGTTCTATGATATTTTTTGATCAGAAGCGTAGTTTTCGAGATATATCGAGATATTTAAAAGTTCCGAAGCCGCACCAACATAATAGAGATACAGAAACACCGTGGCCCCTTTCTTTGAGATAACTCTGCACTATTGCGACCTGCAAATGCCACTTCCAGCTTAGCTGTGCAGAAGAAGAACAACAAGAAGAAGAAATATCTCGAAATATGTCCGTCAGGCCCCTTCCCTTGAGATATATCTGCAAATATCTCGGAAACGAAGCGAGCTATGGCAAAATGTTAAGAGACCTTTTTTGTAGAGAATTAAGTTTCCTACTTTTTATGTTCTATGATATTTTTTGATCAGATGCGTAGTTCTCGAGATATATCCAGATATTTAAAAGTTCCGAAGCGGCACCAACATAATAGAGATACAGAAACACCGTGGCCCCTTTCTTTGAGATAACTCTGCACTATTGCGACCTGCAAATGCCACTTCCAGCTTAGCTGTGCAGAAGAAGAACAACAAGAAGAAGAAATATCTCGAAATATGTCCGTCAGGCCCCTTCCCTTGAGATATATCTGCAAATATCTCGGAAACCAAGCGAGCTATGGCAAAATGTTAAGAGACCTTTTTTTTAGGGAATTATGTTTCCTACAATTTACGTTCTATGATATTTTTTGATCAGAAGCGTAGTTTTCGAGATATATCGAGATATTTAAAAGTTCCGAAGCCGCACCAACATAATAGAGATACAGAAACACCGTGGCCCCTTTCTTTGAGATAACTCTGCACTATTGCGACCTGCAAATGCCACTTCCAGCTTAGCTGTGCAGAACAAGAACAACAAGAAGAAGAAATATCTCGAAATATGTCCGTCAGGCCCCTTCCCTTGAGATAAATCTGCAAATATCTCGGAAACGAAGCGAGCTATGGCAAAATGTTAAGAGACCTTTTTTGTAGAGAATTAAGTTTCCTACTTTTTATATTCTATGATATTTTTTTATCAGATGAGTAGTTCTCGAGATATATCAAGATATTCAAAAGTTCCGAAGCTGCACCAACATAGTAGAGGTACAGAAACACCGTGGCCTCTTTCTTTGAGATAACTCTGCACTATTGCGAGCTGCAAATGCCACTTCCAGCTTAGCTGTGCAGAAGAAGAACAACAAGAAGAAGAAATATCTCGAAATATATCCGTCAGGCCCCTTCCCTTGAGATAAATCTGCAAATATCTCGGAAACCAAGCGAGCTATGGCAAAATGTTAAGAGACCTTTTTTGTAGAGAATTAAGTTTCCCACTTTTTATGTTCTATGATATTTTTTGATCAGATGCGTAGTTCTCGAGATATATCAAGATATTTAAAAGTTCCGAAGCGGCACCAACATAATAGAGATACAGAAACACCGTGGCCCCTTTCTTTGAGATAACTGCACTATTGCGAGCTGCAAATACCACTTCCAGCTTAGCTGTGAAGAAGAAGAACAACAAGAAGAAGAAATATCTCGAAATATGTCCGTCAGGCCCCTTCCCTTGAGATAAATCTGCAAATATCTCGGAAACGAAGCGAGCTATGGCAAAATGTTAAGAGACCTTTTTTGTAGAGAATTATGTTTCCTATAATTTATGTTCTATGATATTTTTTGATCAGAAGCGTAGTTTTCGAGATATATCGAGATATTTAAAAGTTCCGAAGCCGCACCAACATAATAGAGATACAGAAACACCGTGGCCCCTTTCTTTGAGATCACTCTGCGCTATTGCGAGCTGCAAATGCCACTTCGAGCTTAGCTGTGCAGAAGAAGAACAACAAGAAGAAGAAATATCTCGAAATATGTCCGTCAGGCCCCTTCCCTTGAGATAAATCTGCAAATATCTCGAAAACGAAGCTAGCTATGGCAAAATGTTAAGAGACCTTTTTTGTAGAGAATTAAGTTTCCTACTTTTTATGTTCTATGATATTTTTTGATCAGATGCGTAGTTCTCGAGATATATCCAGATATTTAAAAGTTCCGAAGCGGCACCAACATAATAGAGATACAGAAACACCGTGGCCCCTTTCTTTGAGGTAACTCTGCACTATTGCGAGCTGCAAATGCCACTTCCAGCTTAGCAGTGCAGAAGGAGAACAACAAGAAGAAGAAATATCTCGAAATATGTCCGTCAGGCCCCTTCCTTTGAGATAAATCTGCAAATATCTCGGAAACCAAGCGAGCTATGGCAAAATGTTAAGAGACCTTTTTTGTAGAGAATTAAGTTTCCCACTTTTTATGTTCTATGATGTTTTTTGATCAGGTGCGTAGTTCTCGAGATATATCAAGATATTTAAAAGTTCCGAAGCCGCACCAGCATAATAGAGATACAGAAACACCGTGGCCCCTTTCTTTGAGATAACTCTGCACTACTGCGAGCTGCAAATGCCACTTCCAGCTTAGCTGTGCAGAAGAAGAACAACAAGAAGAAGAAATATCTCGAAATATGTCCGTCAGGCCCCTTCCCTTGAGATATATCTGCAAATATCTCGGAAACGAAGCGAGCTATGGCAAAATGTTAAGAGACCTTTTTTGTAGAGAATTATGTTTCCTATAATTTATGTTCTATGATATTTTTTGATCAGAAGCGTAGTTTTCGAGATATATCGAGATATTTGAAAGTTCCGAAGCCGCACCAACATAATAGAGATACAGAAACACCGTGGCCCCTTTCTTTGAGATAACTCTGCACTATTGCGACCTGCAAATGCCGCTTCCAGCTTAGCTGTGCAGAAGAAGAACAACAAGAAGAAGAAATATCTCGAAATATATCCGTCAGGCCCCTTCCCTTGAGATAAATCTGCAAATATCTCGGAAACCAAGCGAGCTATGGCAAAATGTTAAGAGACCTTTTTTGTAGAGAATTAAGTTTCCCACTTCTTATGTTCTATGATATTTTTTGATCAGATGCGTAGTTCTCGAGATATATCAAGATATTTAAAAGTTCCGAAGCCGCACCAACATAATAGAGATACAGAAACACCGTGGCCCCTTCCTTTGAGATAACTCTGCACTACTGCGAGCTGCAAATGCCACTTCCAGCTTAGCTGTGCAGAAGAAGAACAACAAGAAGAAGAAATATCTCGAAATATGTCCGTCAGTCCCCTTCCCTTGAGATAAATCTGCAAATATCTCGGAAACGAAGCGAGCTATGGCAAAATGTTAAGAGACCTTTTTTGTAGAGAATTATGTTTCCTATAATTTATGTTCTATGATATTTTTTGATCAGAAGCGTAGTTTTCGAGATATATCGAGATATTTAAAAGTTCCGAAGCCGCACCAACATAATAGAGATACAGAAACACCGTGGCCCCTTTCTTTGAGATAACTCTGCACTATTGCGACCTGCAAATGCCACTTCCAGCTTAGCTGTGCAGAACAAGAACAACAAGAAGAAGAAATATCTCGAAATATGTCCGTCAGGCCCCTTCCCTTGAGATAAATCTGCAAATATCTCGGAAACGAAGCGAGCTATGGCAAAATGTTAAGAGACCTTTTTTGTAGAGAATTAAGTTTCCTACTTTTTATATTCTATGATATTTTTTTATCAGATGAGTAGTTCTCGAGATATATCAAGATATTCAAAAGTTCCGAAGCTGCACCAACATAGTAGAGGTACAGAAACACCGTGGCCTCTTTCTTTGAGATAACTCTGCACTATTGCGAGCTGCAAATGCCACTTCCAGCTTAGCTGTGCAGAAGAAGAACAACAAGAAGAAGAAATATCTCGAAATATATCCGTCAGGCCCCTTCCCTTGAGATAAATCTGCAAATATCTCGGAAACCAAGCGAGCTATGGCAAAATGTTAAGAGACCTTTTTTGTAGAGAATTAAGTTTCCCACTTTTTATGTTCTATGATATTTTTTGATCAGATGCGTAGTTCTCGAGATATATCAAGATATTTAAAAGTTCCGAAGCGGCACCAACATAATAGAGATACAGAAACACCGTGGCCCCTTTCTTTGAGATAACTGCACTATTGCGAGCTGCAAATACCACTTCCAGCTTAGCTGTGAAGAAGAAGAACAACAAGAAGAAGAAATATCTCGAAATATGTCCGTCAGGCCCCTTCCCTTGAGATAAATCTGCAAATATCTCGGAAACGAAGCGAGCTATGGCAAAATGTTAAGAGACCTTTTTTGTAGAGAATTATGTTTCCTATAATTTATGTTCTATGATATTTTTTGATCAGAAGCGTAGTTTTCGAGATATATCCAGATATTTAAAAGTTCCGAAGCGGCACCAACATAATAGAGATACAGAAACACCGTGGCCCCTTTCTTTGAGGTAACTCTGCACTATTGCGAGCTGCAAATGCCACTTCCAGCTTAGCAGTGCAGAAGGAGAACAACAAGAAGAAGAAATATCTCGAAATATGTCCGTCAGGCCCCTTCCTTTGAGATAAATCTGCAAATATCTCGGAAACCAAGCGAGCTATGGCAAAATGTTAAGAGACCTTTTTTGTAGAGAATTAAGTTTCCCACTTTTTATGTTCTATGATATTTTTTGATCAGGTGCGTAGTTCTCGAGATATATCAAGATATTTAAAAGTTCCGAAGCCGCACCAGCATAATAGAGATACAGAAACACCGTGGCCCCTTTCTTTGAGATAACTCTGCACTACTGCGAGCTGCAAATGCCACTTCCAGCTTAGCTGTGCAGAAGAAGAACAACAAGAAGAAGAAATATCTCGAAATATGTCCGTCAGGCCCCTTCCCTTGAGATATATCTGCAAATATCTCGGAAACGAAGCGAGCTATGGCAAAATGTTAAGAGACCTTTTTTGTAGAGAATTAAGTTTCCTCCTTTTTATGTTCCATGATATTTTTTGATCAGACGCGTAGTTCTCGAGATATATCAAGATATTTAAAAGTTCCGAAGCCGCACCAACATAATAGAGATACAGAAACACCGTGGCCCCTTTCTTTGAGATAACTCTGCACTATTGCGAGCTGCAAATGCCACTTCCAGCTTAGCTGTGCAGAAGAAGAACAACAAGAAGAAGAAATATCTCGAAATATGTCCGTCAGGCCCCTTCCCTTGAGATATATCTGCAAATATCTCGGAAACGAAGCGAGCTATGGCAAAATGTTAAGAGACCTTTTTTGTAGAGAATTATGTTTCCTATAATTTATGTTCTATGTTATTTTTTGATCAGAAGCGTAGTTTTCGAGATATATCGAGATATTTGAAAGTTCCGAAGCCGCACCAACATAATAGAGATACAGAAACACCGTGGCCCCTTTCTTTGAGATAACTCTGCACTATTGCGACCTGCAAATGCCGCTTCCAGCTTAGCTGTGCAGAAGAAGAACAACAAGAAGAAGAAATATCTCGAAATATATCCGTCAGGCCCCTTCCCTTGAGATAAATCTGCAAATATCTCGGAAACCAAGCGAGCTATGGCAAAATGTTAAGAGACCTTTTTTGTAGAGAATTAAGTTTCCCACTTCTTATGTTCTATGATATTTTTTGATCAGATGCGTAGTTCTCGAGATATATCAAGATATTTAAAAGTTCCGAAGCCGCACCAACATAATAGAGATACAGAAACACCGTGGCCCCTTCCTTTGAGATAACTCTGCACTACTGCGAGCTGCAAATGCCACTTCCAGCTTAGCTGTGCAGAAGAAGAACAACAAGAAGAAGAAATATCTCGAAATATGTCCGTCAGTCCCCTTCCCTTGAGATAAATCTGCAAATATCTCGGAAACGAAGCGAGCTATGGCAAAATGTTAAGAGACCTTTTTTGTAGAGAATTATGTTTCCTATAATTTATGTTCTATGATATTTTTTGATCAGAAGCGTAGTTTTCGAGATATATCGAGATATTTAAAAGTTCCGAAGCCGCACCAACATAATAGAGATACAGAAACACCGTGGCCCCTTTCTTTGAGATAACTCTGCACTATTGCGACCTGCAAATGCCACTTCCAGCTTAGCTGTGCAGAAGAAGAACAACAAGAAGAAGAAATATCTCGAAATATGTCCGTCAGGCCCCTTCCCTTGAGATAAATCTGCAAATATCTCGGAAACGATGCCAGCTATGGCAAAATGTTAAGAGACCTTTTTTGTAGAGAATTAAGTTTCCCACTTTTTATGTTCTATGATATTTTTTGATCAGATGCGTAGTTCTCGAGATATATCAAGATATTTAAAAGTTCCGAAGCCGCACCAACATAATAGAGATACAGAAACACCGTGGCCCCTTTCTTTGAGATAACTCTGCACTACTGCGAGCTGCAAATGCCACTTCCAGCTTAGCTGTGCAGAAGAAGAACAACAAGAAGAAGAAATATCTCGAAATATGTCCGTCAGGCCCCTTCCTTTGAGATAAATCTGCAAATATCTCGGAAACCAAGCGAGCTATGGCAAAATGTTAAGAGACCTTTTTTGTAGACAATTAAGTTTCCTCCTTTTTATGTTCCATGATATTTTTTGATCAGATGCATAGTTCTCGAGATATATCAAGATATTTAAAAGTTCCGAAGCCGCACCAACATAATAGAGATACAGGAACACCGTGGCCCCTTTCTTTGAGATAACTCTGCACTATTGCGAGCTGCAAATGCCACTTCCAGCTTAGCTGTGCAGAAGAAGAACAACAAGAAGAAGAAATATCTCGAAATATGTCCGTCAGGCCCCTTCCCTTGAGATGTATCTGCAAATATCTCGGAAACGAAGCGAGCTATGGCAAAATGTTAAGAGACCTTTTTTGTAGAGAATTAAGTTTCCTACTTTTTATGTTCTATGATATTTTTTGATCAGATGCGTAGTTCTCGAGATATATCGAGATATTTAAAAGTTCCGAAGCCGCACCAACATAATAGAGATACAGAAACACCGTGGCCCCTTTCTTTGAGATAACTCTGCACTAGTGCGAGCCGCAAATGCCACTTCCAGCTTAGCTGTGCAGAAGAAGAACAAGAAGAAGAAGAAATATCTCGGAATATGTCCGTCATGCCCCTTCCCTTGAGATAAATCTGCAAATATCTCGGAAACGAAGCGAGCTATGGCAAAATGTTAAGAGACCTTTTTTGTAGAGAATTAAGTTTTCCACTTTTTATGATTCATTATATTTTTTGATCAGATGCGTAGTTCTCGAGATATATCAAGATATTTAAAAGTTCCGAAGCTGCACCAACATAATAGAGATACAGAAACACCGTGGCCCCTTTCTTTGAGGTAACTCTGCACTAGTGCGGGCCGCAAATGCCACTTCCAGCTTAGCTGTGCAGAAGAAGAACAACAAGAAGAAGAAATATCTCGAAGTATGTCCGTCAGGCCCCTTCCCTTGAGATAAATCTGCAAATATATCGGAAACGAAGCGAGCCATGGCAAAATGTTAAGAGACCTTATTTGTAGAGAATTAAGTTTCCTACTTTTTATGTTCTATGATATTTTTTGATCAGATGCGTAGTTCTCGAGATATATCAAGATATTTAAAAGTTCCGAAGCCGCACCAACATAATAGAGATACAGAAACACCGTGGCCCCTTTCTTTGAGATAACTCTGCACTATTGCGAGCTGCAAATGCCACTTCCAGCTTAGCTGTGCAGAAGAAGAACAACAAGAAGAAGAAATATCTCGAAATATGTCCGTCAGGCCCCTTCCCTTGAGATAAATCTGCCAATATCTCGGAAACGAAGAGAGCTATGGCAAAATGTTAAGAGACCTTTTTTGTAGAGAATTATGTTTCCTACAATTTACGTTCTATGATATTTTTTGATCAGAAGCGTAGTTTTCGAGATATATCGAGATATTTAAAAGTTCCGAAGCCGCACCAACATAATAGAGATACAGAAACACCGTGGCCCCTTTCTTTGAGATAACTCTGCACTAGTGCGAGCCGCAAATGCCACTTCCAGCTTAGCTGTGCAGAAGAAGAACAACTAGAAGAAGAAATATCTCGAAATATGTCCGTCAGGCCCCATCCCTTGAGATATATCTGCAAATATCTCGGAAACCAAACGAGCTATGGCAAAACCTTAAGAGACCTTTTTTGTAGAGAATTATGTTTCCTACAATTTATGTCCTATGATATTTTTTGATCAGATGCGTAGTTCTCGAGATATATCAAGATATTTAAAAGTTCCGAAGCCGCACCAACATAATACAGATACAGAAACACCGTGGCCCCTTTCGTTGAGATAACTCTGCACTATTGCGAGCTGCAAATGCCACTTCCAGCTTAGCTGTGCAGAAGAAGAACAACAAGAAGAAGAAATATCTCGAAATTTGTCCGTCAGGCCCCTTCCCTTGAGATAAATCTGCAAATATCTCGGAAACGAAGCGAGCTATGGCAAAATGTTAAGAGACCTTTTTTGTAGAGAATTAAGTTTCCCACTTCTTATGTTCTATGATATTTTTTGATCAGATGCGTAGTTCTCGAGATATATCAAGATATTTAAAAGTTCCGAAGCCGCACCAACATAATAGAGATACAGAAACACCGTGGCCCCTTCCTTTGAGATAACTCTGCACTACTGCGAGCTGCAAATGCCACTTCCAGCTTAGCTGTGCAGAAGAAGAACAACAAGAAGAAGAAATATCTCGAAATATGTCCGTCAGTCCCCTTCCCTTGAGATAAATCTGCAAATATCTCGGAAACGAAGCGAGCTATGGCAAAATGTTAAGAGACCTTTTTTGTAGAGAATTATGTTTCCTATAATTTATGTTCTATGATATTTTTTGATCAGAAGCGTAGTTTTCGAGATATATCGAGATATTTAAAAGTTCCGAAGCCGCACCAACATAATAGAGATACAGAAACACCGTGGCCCCTTTCTTTGAGATAACTCTGCACTATTGCGACCTGCAAATGCCACTTCCAGCTTAGCTGTGCAGAAGAAGAACAACAAGAAGAAGAAATATCTCGAAATATGTCCGTCAGGCCCCTTCCCTTGAGATAAATCTGCAAATATCTCGGAAACGATGCCAGCTATGGCAAAATGTTAAGAGACCTTTTTTGTAGAGAATTAAGTTTCCCACTTTTTATGTTCTATGATATTTTTTGATCAGATGCGTAGTTCTCGAGATATATCAAGATATTTAAAAGTTCCGAAGCCGCACCAACATAATAGAGATACAGAAACACCGTGGCCCCTTTCTTTGAGATAACTCTGCACTACTGCGAGCTGCAAATGCCACTTCCAGCTTAGCTGTGCAGAAGAAGAACAACAAGAAGAAGAAATATCTCGAAATATGTCCGTCAGGCCCCTTCCTTTGAGATAAATCTGCAAATATCTCGGAAACCAAGCGAGCTATGGCAAAATGTTAAGAGACCTTTTTTGTAGACAATTAAGTTTCCTCCTTTTTACGTTCCATGATATTTTTTGATCAGATGCATAGTTCTCGAGATATATCAAGATATTTAAAAGTTCCGAAGCCGCACCAACATAATAGAGATACAGGAACACCGTGGCCCCTTTCTTTGAGATAACTCTGCACTATTGCGAGCTGCAAATGCCACTTCCAGCTTAGCTGTGCAGAAGAAGAACAACAAGAAGAAGAAATATCTCGAAATATGTCCGTCAGGCCCCTTCCCTTGAGATGTATCTGCAAATATCTCGGAAACGAAGCGAGCTATGGCAAAATGTTAAGAGACCTTTTTTGTAGAGAATTAAGTTTCCTACTTTTTATGTTCTATGATATTTTTTGATCAGATGCGTAGTTCTCGAGATATATCGAGATATTTAAAAGTTCCGAAGCTGCACCAACATAATAGAGATACAGAAACACCGTGGCCCCTTTCTTTGAGGTAACTCTGCACTAGTGCGGGCCGCAAATGCCACTTCCAGCTTAGCTGTGCAGAAGAAGAACAACAAGAAGAAGAAATATCTCGAAGTATGTCCGTCAGGCCCCTTCCCTTGAGATAAATCTGCAAATATATCGGAAACGAAGCGAGCCATGGCAAAATGTTAAGAGACCTTATTTGTAGAGAATTAAGTTTCCTACTTTTTATGTTCTATGATATTTTTTGATCAGATGCGTAGTTCTCGAGATATATCAAGATATTTAAAAGTTCCTAAGCCGCACCAACATAATAGAGATACAGAAACACCGTGGCCCCTTTCTTTGAGATAACTCTGCACTATTGCGAGCTGCAAATGCCACTTCCAGCTTAGCTGTGCAGAAGAAGAACAACAAGAAGAAGAAATATCTCGAAATATGTCCGTCAGGCCCCTTCCCTTGAGATAAATCTGCCAATATCTCGGAAACGAAGAGAGCTATGGCAAAATGTTAAGAGACCTTTTTTGTAGAGAATTATGTTTCCTACAATTTACGTTCTATGATATTTTTTGATCAGAAGCGTAGTTTTCGAGATATATCGAGATATTTAAAAGTTCCGAAGCCGCACCAACATAATAGAGATACAGAAACACCGTGGCCCCTTTCTTTGAGATAACTCTGCACTAGTGCGAGCCGCAAATGCCACTTCCAGCTTAGCTGTGCAGAAGAAGAACAACTAGAAGAAGAAATATCTCGAAATATGTCCGTCAGGCCCCATCCCTTGAGATATATCTGCAAATATCTCGGAAACCAAACGAGCTATGGCAAAACCTTAAGAGACCTTTTTTGTAGAGAATTATGTTTCCTACAATTTATGTCCTATGATATTTTTTGATCAGATGCGTAGTTCTCGAGATATATCAAGATATTTAAAAGTTCCGAAGCCGCACCAACATAATACAGATACAGAAACACCGTGGCCCCTTTCGTTGAGATAACTCTGCACTATTGCGAGCTGCAAATGCCACTTCCAGCTTAGCTGTGCAGAAGAAGAACAACAAGAAGAAGAAATATCTCGAAATTTGTCCGTCAGGCCCCTTCCCTTGAGATAAATCTGCAAATATCTCGGAAACGAAGCGAGCTATGGCAAAATGTTTAGAGACCTTTCTTGTAGAGAATTAAGTTTCCTACCTTTTATGTAGTATGATATTTTTTGATCAGATGAGTAGTTCTCGAGATATATCAAGATATTTAAAAGTTCCGAAGCCGCACCAACATAATAGAGATACAGAAACACCGTGGCCCCTTTCTTTGAGATAACTCTGCACTAGTGCGAGCCGCAAATGCCACTTCCAGCTTAGCTGTGCAGAAGAAGAACAACAAGAAGAAGAAATATCTCGAAATATGTCCGTCATGCCCCTTCCCTTGAGATAAATCTGCAAATATCTCGGAAACGAAGCGAGCTATGGCAAAATGTTAAGAGACCTTTTTTGTAGAGAATTAAGTTTTCCACTTTTTATGTTCCATGATATTTTTTGATCAGATGCATAGTTCTCGAGATATATCAAGATATTTAAAAGTTCCGAAGCCGCACCAACATAATAGAGATACAGGAACACCGTGGCCCCTTTCTTTGAGATAACTCTGCACTATTGCGAGCTGCAAATGCCACTTCCAGCTTAGCTGTGCAGAAGAAGAACAACAAGAAGAAGAAATATCTCGAAATATGCCCGTCAGGCCCCTTCCCTTGAGATGTATCTGCAAATATCTCGGAAACGAAGCGAGCTATGGCAAAATGTTAAGAGACCTTTTTTGTAGAGAATTAAGTTTCCTACTTTTTATGTTCTATGATATTTTTTAATCAGATGCGTAGTTCTCGAGATATATCGAGATATTTAAAAGTTCCGAAGCCGCACCAACATAATAGAGATACAGAAACACCGTGGCCCCTTTCTTTGAGATAACTCTGCACTAGTGCGAGCCGCAAATGCCACTTCCAGCTTAGCTGTGCAGAAGAAGAACAAGAAGAAGAAGAAATATCTCGGAATATGTCCGTCATGCCCCTTCCCTTGAGATAAATCTGCAAATATCTCGGAAACGAAGCGAGCTATGGCAAAATGTTAAGAGACCTTTTTTGTAGAGAATTAAGTTTTCCACTTTTTATGATTCATTATATTTTTTGATCAGATGCGTAGTTCTCGAGATATATCAAGATATTTAAAAGTTCCGAAGCTGCACCAACATAATAGAGATACAGAAACACCGTGGCCCCTTTCTTTGAGGTAACTCTGCACTAGTGCGGGCCGCAAATGCCACTTCCAGCTTAGCTGTGCAGAAGAAGAACAACAAGAAGAAGAAATATCTCGAAGTATGTCCGTCAGGCCCCTTCCCTTGAGATAAATCTGCAAATATATCGGAAACGAAGCGAGCCATGGCAAAATGTTAAGAGACCTTATTTGTAGAGAATTAAGTTTCCTACTTTTTATGTTCTATGATATTTTTTGATCAGATGCGTAGTTCTCGAGATATATCAAGATATTTAAAAGTTCCGAAGCCGCACCAACATAATAGAGATACAGAAACACCGTGGCCCCTTTCTTTGAGATAACTCTGCACTATTGCGAGCTGCAAATGCCACTTCCAGCTTAGCTGTGCAGAAGAAGAACAACAAGAAGAAGAAATATCTCGAAATATGTCCGTCAGGCCCCTTCCCTTGAGATAAATCTGCCAATATCTCGGAAACGAAGAGAGCTATGGCAAAATGTTAAGAGACCTTTTTTGTAGAGAATTATGTTTCCTACAATTTACGTTCTATGATATTTTTTGATCAGAAGCGTAGTTTTCGAGATATATCGAGATATTTAAAAGTTCCGAAGCCGCACCAACATAATAGAGATACAGAAACACCGTGGCCCCTTTCTTTGAGATAACTCTGCACTAGTGCGAGCCGCAAATGCCACTTCCAGCTTAGCTGTGCAGAAGAAGAACAACTAGAAGAAGAAATATCTCGAAATATGTCCGTCAGGCCCCATCCCTTGAGATATATCTGCAAATATCTCGGAAACCAAACGAGCTATGGCAAAATCTTAAGAGACCTTTTTTGTAGAGAATTATGTTTCCTACAATTTATGTCCTATGATATTTTTTGATCAGATGCGTAGTTCTCGAGATATATCAAGATATTTAAAAGTTCCGAAGCCGCACCAACATAATAGAGATACAGAAACACCGTGGCCCCTTTCGTTGAGATAGCTCTGCACTATTGCGAGCTGCAAATGCCACTTCCAGCTTAGCTGTGCAGAAGAAGAACAACAAGAAGAAGAAATATCTCGAAATATGTCCGTCAGGCCCCTTCCCTTGAGATAAATCTGCAAATATCTCGGAAACGAAGCGAGCTATGGCAAAATGTTTAGAGACCTTTCTTGTAGAGAATTAAGTTTCCTACTTTTTATGTAGTATGATATTTTTTGATCAGATGAGTAGTTCTCGAGATATATCAAGATATTTAAAAGTTCCGAAGCCGCACCAACATAATAGAGATACAGAAACACCGTGGCCCCTTTCTTTGAGATAACTCTGCACTAGTGCGAGCCGCAAATGCCACTTCCAGCTTAGCTGTGCAGAAGAAGAACAACAAGAAGAAGAAATATCTCGAAATATGTCCGTCAGGCCCCTTCCCTTGAGATATATCTGCAAATATCTCGGAAACGAAGCGAGCTATGGCAAAATGTTAAGAGACCTTTTTTGTAGACAATTAAGTTTCCTCCTTTTTATGTTCCATGATATTTTTTGATCAGATGCATAGTTCTCGAGATATATCAAGATATTTAAAAGTTCCGAAGCCGCACCAACATAATAGAGATACAGGAACACCGTGGCCCCTTTCTTTGAGATAACTCTGCACTATTGCGAGCTGCAAATGCCACTTCCAGCTTAGCTGTGCAGAAGAAGAACAACAAGAAGAAGAAATATCTCGAAATATGTCCGTCAGGCCCCTTCCCTTGAGATGTATCTGCAAATATCTCGGAAACGAAGCGAGCTATGGCAAAATGTTAAGAGACCTTTTTTGTAGAGAATTAAGTTTCCTACTTTTTATGTTCTATGATATTTTTTGATCAGATGCGTAGTTCTCGAGATATATCGAGATATTTAAAAGTTCCGAAGCCGCACCAACATAATAGAGATACAGAAACACCGTGGCCCCTTTCTTTGAGATAACTCTGCACTAGTGCGAGCCGCAAATGCCACTTCCAGCTTAGCTGTGCAGAAGAAGAACAAGAAGAAGAAGAAATATCTCGGAATATGTCCGTCATGCCCCTTCCCTTGAGATAAATCTGCAAATATCTCGGAAACGAAGCGAGCTATGGCAAAATGTTAAGAGACCTTTTTTGTAGAGAATTAAGTTTTCCACTTTTTATGATTCATTATATTTTTTGATCAGATGCGTAGTTCTCGAGATATATCAAGATATTTAAAAGTTCCGAAGCTGCACCAACATAATAGAGATACAGAAACACCGTGGCCCCTTTCTTTGAGGTAACTCTGCACTAGTGCGGGCCGCAAATGCCACTTCCAGCTTAGCTGTGCAGAAGAAGAACAACAAGAAGAAGAAATATCTCGAAGTATGTCCGTCAGGCCCCTTCCCTTGAGATAAATCTGCAAATATATCGGAAACGAAGCGAGCCATGGCAAAATGTTAAGAGACCTTATTTGTAGAGAATTAAGTTTCCTACTTTTTATGTTCTATGATATTTTTTGATCAGATGCGTAGTTCTCGAGATATATCAAGATATTTAAAAGTTCCGAAGCCGCACCAACATAATAGAGATACAGAAACACCGTGGCCCCTTTCTTTGAGATAACTCTGCACTATTGCGAGCTGCAAATGCCACTTCCAGCTTAGCTGTGCAGAAGAAGAACAACAAGAAGAAGAAATATCTCGAAATATGTCCGTCAGGCCCCTTCCCTTGAGATAAATCTGCCAATATCTCGGAAACGAAGAGAGCTATGGCAAAATGTTAAGAGACCTTTTTTGTAGAGAATTATGTTTCCTACAATTTACGTTCTATGATATTTTTTGATCAGAAGCGTAGTTTTCGAGATATATCGAGATATTTAAAAGTTCCGAAGCCGCACCAACATAATAGAGATACAGAAACACCGTGGCCCCTTTCTTTGAGATAACTCTGCACTAGTGCGAGCCGCAAATGCCACTTCCAGCTTAGCTGTGCAGAAGAAGAACAACTAGAAGAAGAAATATCTCGAAATATGTCCGTCAGGCCCCATCCCTTGAGATATATCTGCAAATATCTCGGAAACCAAACGAGCTATGGCAAAACCTTAAGAGACCTTTTTTGTAGAGAATTATGTTTCCTACAATTTATGTCCTATGATATTTTTTGATCAGATGCGTAGTTCTCGAGATATATCAAGATATTTAAAAGTTCCGAAGCCGCACCAACATAATACAGATACAGAAACACCGTGGCCCCTTTCGTTGAGATAACTCTGCACTATTGCGAGCTGCAAATGCCACTTCCAGCTTAGCTGTGCAGAAGAAGAACAACAAGAAGAAGAAATATCTCGAAATTTGTCCGTCAGGCCCCTTCCCTTGAGATAAATCTGCAAATATCTCGGAAACGAAGCGAGCTATGGCAAAATGTTAAGAGACCTTTTTTGTAGAGAATTAAGTTTCCCACTTCTTATGTTCTATGATATTTTTTGATCAGATGCGTAGTTCTCGAGATATATCAAGATATTTAAAAGTTCCGAAGCCGCACCAACATAATAGAGATACAGAAACACCGTGGCCCCTTCCTTTGAGATAACTCTGCACTACTGCGAGCTGCAAATGCCACTTCCAGCTTAGCTGTGCAGAAGAAGAACAACAAGAAGAAGAAATATCTCGAAATATGTCCGTCAGTCCCCTTCCCTTGAGATAAATCTGCAAATATCTCGGAAACGAAGCGAGCTATGGCAAAATGTTAAGAGACCTTTTTTGTAGAGAATTATGTTTCCTATAATTTATGTTCTATGATATTTTTTGATCAGAAGCGTAGTTTTCGAGATATATCGAGATATTTAAAAGTTCCGAAGCCGCACCAACATAATAGAGATACAGAAACACCGTGGCCCCTTTCTTTGAGATAACTCTGCACTAGTGCGGGCCGCAAATGCCACTTCCAGCTTAGCTGTGCAGAAGAAGAACAACAAGAAGAAGAAATATCTCGAAGTATGTCCGTCAGGCCCCTTCCCTTGAGATAAATCTGCAAATATATCGGAAACGAAGCGAGCCATGGCAAAATGTTAAGAGACCTTATTTGTAGAGAATTAAGTTTCCTACTTTTTATGTTCTATGATATTTTTTGATCAGATGCGTAGTTCTCGAGATATATCAAGATATTTAAAAGTTCCGAAGCCGCACCAACATAATAGAGATACAGAAACACCGTGGCCCCTTTCTTTGAGATAACTCTGCACTATTGCGAGCTGCAAATGCCACTTCCAGCTTAGCTGTGCAGAAGAAGAACAACAAGAAGAAGAAATATCTCGAAATATGTCCGTCAGGCCCCTTCCCTTGAGATAAATCTGCCAATATCTCGGAAACGAAGAGAGCTATGGCAAAATGTTAAGAGACCTTTTTTGTAGAGAATTATGTTTCCTACAATTTACGTTCTATGATACTTTTTGATCAGAAGCGTAGTTTTCGAGATATATCGAGATATTTAAAAGTTCCGAAGCCGCACCAACATAATAGAGATACAGAAACACCGTGGCCCCTTTCTTTGAGATAACTCTGCACTAGTGCGAGCCGCAAATGCCACTTCCAGCTTAGCTGTGCAGAAGAAGAACAACTAGAAGAAGAAATATCTCGAAATATGTCCGTCAGGCCCCTTCCCTTGAGATAAATCTGCAAATATCTCGGAAACGAAGCGAGCTAGGGCAAAATGTTAAGAGACCTTTTTTGTAGAGAATTAAGTTTCCTACTTTTTATGTTCTATGATATTTTTTGATCAGATGCGTAGTTCTCGAGATATATCAAGATATTTAAAAGTTCCGAAGCCGCACCAACATAATACAGATACAGAAACACCGTGGCCCCCTTCTTTGAGATAACTCTGCACTATTGCGAGCTGCAAATGCCACTTCCAGCTTAGCTGTGCAGAAGAAGAACAACAAGAAGAAGAAATATCTCGAAATATGTCCGTCAGGCCCCTTCCCTTGAGATAAATCTGCAAATATCTCGGAAACGAAGCGAGGTATGGCAAAATGTTTAGAGACCTTTCATGTAGAGAATTAAGTTTCCTACTTTTTATGTAGTATGATATTTTTTGATCAGATGAGTAGTTCTCGAGATATATCAAGATATTTAAAAGTTCCGAAGCCGCACCAACATAATAGAGATACAGAAACACCGTGGCCCCTTTCTTTGAGATAACTCTGCACTAGTGCGAGCCGCAAATGCCACTTCCAGCTTAGCTGTGCAGAAGAAGAACAACTAGAAGAAGAAATATCTCGAAATATGTCCGTCAGGCCCCATCCCTTGAGATATATCTGCAAATATCTCGGAAACCAAACGAGCTATGGCAAAACCTTAAGAGACCTTTTTTGTAGAGAATTATGTTTCCTACAATTTATGTCCTATGATATTTTTTGATCAGATGCGTAGTTCTCGAGATATATCAAGATATTTAAAAGTTCCGAAGCCGCACCAACATAATACAGATACAGAAACACCGTGGCCCCTTTCGTTGAGATAACTCTGCACTATTGCGAGCTGCAAATGCCACTTCCAGCTTAGCTGTGCAGAAGAAGAACAACAAGAAGAAGAAATATCTCGAAATTTGTCCGTCAGGCCCCTTCCCTTGAGATAAATCTGCAAATATCTCGGAAACGAAGCGAGCTATGGCAAAATGTTAAGAGACCTTTTTTGTAGAGAATTAAGTTTCCCACTTCTTATGTTCTATGATATTTTTTGATCAGATGCGTAGTTCTCGAGATATATCAGGATATTTAAAAGTTCCGAAGCCGCACCAACATAATAGAGATACAGAAACACCGTGGCCCCTTCCTTTGAGATAACTCTGCACTACTGCGAGCTGCAAATGCCACTTCCAGCTTAGCTGTGCAGAAGAAGAACAACAAGAAGAAGAAATATCTCGAAATATGTCCGTCAGTCCCCTTCCCTTGAGATAAATCTGCAAATATCTCGGAAACGAAGCGAGCTATGGCAAAATGTTAAGAGACCTTTTTTGTAGAGAATTATGTTTCCTATAATTTATGTTCTATGATATTTTTTGATCAGAAGCGTAGTTTTCGAGATATATCGAGATATTTAAAAGTTCCGAAGCCGCACCAACGTAATAGAGATACAGAAACACCGTGGCCCCTTTCTTTGAGATAACTCTGCACTATTGCGACCTGCAAATGCCACTTCCAGCTTAGCTGTGCAGAAGAAGAACAACAAGAAGAAGAAATATCTCGAAATATGTCCGTCAGGCCCCTTCCCTTGAGATAAATCTGCAAATATCTCGGAAACGATGCCAGCTATGGCAAAATGTTAAGAGACCTTTTTTGTAGAGAATTAAGTTTCCCACTTTTTATGTTCTATGATATTTTTTGATCAGATGCGTAGTTCTCGAGATATATCAAGATATTTAAAAGTTCCGAAGCCGCACCAACATAATAGAGATACAGAAACACCGTGGCCCCTTTCTTTGAGATAACTCTGCACTACTGCGAGCTGCAAATGCCACTTCCAGCTTAGCTGTGCAGAAGAAGAACAACAAGAAGAAGAAATATCTCGAAATATGTCCGTCAGGCCCCTTCCTTTGAGATAAATCTGCAAATATCTCGGAAACCAAGCGAGCTATGGCAAAATGTTAAGAGACCTTTTTTGTAGACAATTAAGTTTCCTCCTTTTTATGTTCCATGATATTTTTTGATCAGATGCATAGTTCTCGAGATATATCAAGATATTTAAAAGTTCCGAAGCCGCACCAACATAATAGAGATACAGGAACACCGTGGCCCCTTTCTTTGAGATAACTCTGCACTATTGCGAGCTGCAAATGCCACTTCCAGCTTAGCTGTGCAGAAGAAGAACAACAAGAAGAAGAAATATCTCGAAATATGTCCGTCAGGCCCCTTCCCTTGAGATGTATCTGCAAATATCTCGGAAACGAAGCGAGCTATGGCAAAATGTTAAGAGACCTTTTTTGTAGAGAATTAAGTTTCCTACTTTTTATGTTCTATGATATTTTTTGATCAGATGCGTAGTTCTCGAGATATATCGAGATATTTAAAAGTTCCGAAGCTGCACCAACATAATAGAGATACAGAAACACCGTGGCCCCTTTCTTTGAGGTAACTCTGCACTAGTGCGGGCCGCAAATGCCACTTCCAGCTTAGCTGTGCAGAAGAAGAACAACAAGAAGAAGAAATATCTCGAAGTATGTCCGTCAGGCCCCTTCCCTTGAGATAAATCTGCAAATATATCGGAAACGAAGCGAGCCATGGCAAAATGTTAAGAGACCTTATTTGTAGAGAATTAAGTTTCCTACTTTTTATGTTCTATGATATTTTTTGATCAGATGCGTAGTTCTCGAGATATATCAAGATATTTAAAAGTTCCTAAGCCGCACCAACATAATAGAGATACAGAAACACCGTGGCCCCTTTCTTTGAGATAACTCTGCACTATTGCGAGCTGCAAATGCCACTTCCAGCTTAGCTGTGCAGAAGAAGAACAACAAGAAGAAGAAATATCTCGAAATATGTCCGTCAGGCCCCTTCCCTTGAGATAAATCTGCCAATATCTCGGAAACGAAGAGAGCTATGGCAAAATGTTAAGAGACCTTTTTTGTAGAGAATTATGTTTCCTACAATTTACGTTCTATGATATTTTTTGATCAGAAGCGTAGTTTTCGAGATATATCGAGATATTTAAAAGTTCCGAAGCCGCACCAACATAATAGAGATACAGAAACACCGTGGCCCCTTTCTTTGAGATAACTCTGCACTAGTGCGAGCCGCAAATGCCACTTCCAGCTTAGCTGTGCAGAAGAAGAACAACTAGAAGAAGAAATATCTCGAAATATGTCCGTCAGGCCCCATCCCTTGAGATATATCTGCAAATATCTCGGAAACCAAACGAGCTATGGCAAAACCTTAAGAGACCTTTTTTGTAGAGAATTATGTTTCCTACAATTTATGTCCTATGATATTTTTTGATCAGATGCGTAGTTCTCGAGATATATCAAGATATTTAAAAGTTCCGAAGCCGCACCAACATAATACAGATACAGAAACACCGTGGCCCCTTTCGTTGAGATAACTCTGCACTATTGCGAGCTGCAAATGCCACTTCCAGCTTAGCTGTGCAGAAGAAGAACAACAAGAAGAAGAAATATCTCGAAATTTGTCCGTCAGGCCCCTTCCCTTGAGATAAATCTGCAAATATCTCGGAAACGAAGCGAGCTATGGCAAAATGTTTAGAGACCTTTCTTGTAGAGAATTAAGTTTCCTACCTTTTATGTAGTATGATATTTTTTGATCAGATGAGTAGTTCTCGAGATATATCAAGATATTTAAAAGTTCCGAAGCCGCACCAACATAATAGAGATACAGAAACACCGTGGCCCCTTTCTTTGAGATAACTCTGCACTAGTGCGAGCCGCAAATGCCACTTCCAGCTTAGCTGTGCAGAAGAAGAACAACAAGAAGAAGAAATATCTCGAAATATGTCCGTCATGCCCCTTCCCTTGAGATAAATCTGCAAATATCTCGGAAACGAAGCGAGCTATGGCAAAATGTTAAGAGACCTTTTTTGTAGAGAATTAAGTTTTCCACTTTTTATGTTCCATGATATTTTTTGATCAGATGCATAGTTCTCGAGATATATCAAGATATTTAAAAGTTCCGAAGCCGCACCAACATAATAGAGATACAGGAACACCGTGGCCCCTTTCTTTGAGATAACTCTGCACTATTGCGAGCTGCAAATGCCACTTCCAGCTTAGCTGTGCAGAAGAAGAACAACAAGAAGAAGAAATATCTCGAAATATGCCCGTCAGGCCCCTTCCCTTGAGATGTATCTGCAAATATCTCGGAAACGAAGCGAGCTATGGCAAAATCTTAAGAGACCTTTTTTGTAGAGAATTAAGTTTCCTACTTTTTATGTTCTATGATATTTTTTAATCAGATGCGTAGTTCTCGAGATATATCGAGATATTTAAAAGTTCCGAAGCCGCACCAACATAATAGAGATACAGAAACACCGTGGCCCCTTTCTTTGAGATAACTCTGCACTAGTGCGAGCCGCAAATGCCACTTCCAGCTTAGCTGTGCAGAAGAAGAACAAGAAGAAGAAGAAATATCTCGGAATATGTCCGTCATGCCCCTTCCCTTGAGATAAATCTGCAAATATCTCGGAAACGAAGCGAGCTATGGCAAAATGTTAAGAGACCTTTTTTGTAGAGAATTAAGTTTTCCACTTTTTATGATTCATTATATTTTTTGATCAGATGCGTAGTTCTCGAGATATATCAAGATATTTAAAAGTTCCGAAGCTGCACCAACATAATAGAGATACAGAAACACCGTGGCCCCTTTCTTTGAGGTAACTCTGCACTAGTGCGGGCCGCAAATGCCACTTCCAGCTTAGCTGTGCAGAAGAAGAACAACAAGAAGAAGAAATATCTCGAAGTATGTCCGTCAGGCCCCTTCCCTTGAGATAAATCTGCAAATATATCGGAAACGAAGCGAGCCATGGCAAAATGTTAAGAGACCTTATTTGTAGAGAATTAAGTTTCCTACTTTTTATGTTCTATGATATTTTTTGATCAGATGCGTAGTTCTCGAGATATATCAAGATATTTAAAAGTTCCGAAGCCGCACCAACATAATAGAGATACAGAAACACCGTGGCCCCTTTCTTTGAGATAACTCTGCACTATTGCGAGCTGCAAATGCCACTTCCAGCTTAGCTGTGCAGAAGAAGAACAACAAGAAGAAGAAATATCTCGAAATATGTCCGTCAGGCCCCTTCCCTTGAGATAAATCTGCCAATATCTCGGAAACGAAGAGAGCTATGGCAAAATGTTAAGAGACCTTTTTTGTAGAGAATTATGTTTCCTACAATTTACGTTCTATGATATTTTTTGATCAGAAGCGTAGTTTTCGAGATATATCGAGATATTTAAAAGTTCCGAAGCCGCACCAACATAATAGAGATACAGAAACACCGTGGCCCCTTTCTTTGAGATAACTCTGCACTAGTGCGAGCCGCAAATGCCACTTCCAGCTTAGCTGTGCAGAAGAAGAACAACTAGAAGAAGAAATATCTCGAAATATGTCCGTCAGGCCCCATCCCTTGAGATATATCTGCAAATATCTCGGAAACCAAACGAGCTATGGCAAAATCTTAAGAGACCTTTTTTGTAGAGAATTATGTTTCCTACAATTTATGTCCTATGATATTTTTTGATCAGATGCGTAGTTCTCGAGATATATCAAGATATTTAAAAGTTCCGAAGCCGCACCAACATAATAGAGATACAGAAACACCGTGGCCCCTTTCGTTGAGATAGCTCTGCACTATTGCGAGCTGCAAATGCCACTTCCAGCTTAGCTGTGCAGAAGAAGAACAACAAGAAGAAGAAATATCTCGAAATATGTCCGTCAGGCCCCTTCCCTTGAGATAAATCTGCAAATATCTCGGAAACGAAGCGAGCTATGGCAAAATGTTTAGAGACCTTTCTTGTAGAGAATTAAGTTTCCTACTTTTTATGTAGTATGATATTTTTTGATCAGATGAGTAGTTCTCGAGATATATCAAGATATTTAAAAGTTCCGAAGCCGCACCAACATAATAGAGATACAGAAACACCGTGGCCCCTTTCTTTGAGATAACTCTGCACTAGTGCGAGCCGCAAATGCCACTTCCAGCTTAGCTGTGCAGAAGAAGAACAACAAGAAGAAGAAATATCTCGAAATATGTCCGTCAGGCCCCTTCCCTTGAGATATATCTGCAAATATCTCGGAAACGAAGCGAGCTATGGCAAAATGTTAAGAGACCTTTTTTGTAGACAATTAAGTTTCCTCCTTTTTATGTTCCATGATATTTTTTGATCAGATGCATAGTTCTCGAGATATATCAAGATATTTAAAAGTTCCGAAGCCGCACCAACATAATAGAGATACAGGAACACCGTGGCCCCTTTCTTTGAGATAACTCTGCACTATTGCGAGCTGCAAATGCCACTTCCAGCTTAGCTGTGCAGAAGAAGAACAACAAGAAGAAGAAATATCTCGAAATATGTCCGTCAGGCCCCTTCCCTTGAGATGTATCTGCAAATATCTCGGAAACGAAGCGAGCTATGGCAAAATGTTAAGAGACCTTTTTTGTAGAGAATTAAGTTTCCTACTTTTTATGTTCTATGATATTTTTTGATCAGATGCGTAGTTCTCGAGATATATCGAGATATTTAAAAGTGCCGAAGCCGCACCAACATAATAGAGATACAGAAACACCGTGGCCCCTTTCTTTGAGATAACTCTGCACTAGTGCGAGCCGCAAATGCCACTTCCAGCTTAGCTGTGCAGAAGAAGAACAAGAAGAAGAAGAAATATCTCGGAATATGTCCGTCATGCCCCTTCCCTTGAGATAAATCTGCAAATATCTCGGAAACGAAGCGAGCTATGGCAAAATGTTAAGAGACCTTTTTTGTAGAGAATTAAGTTTTCCACTTTTTATGATTCATTATATTTTTTGATCAGATGCGTAGTTCTCGAGATATATCAAGATATTTAAAAGTTCCGAAGCTGCACCAACATAATAGAGATACAGAAACACCGTGGCCCCTTTCTTTGAGGTAACTCTGCACTAGTGCGGGCCGCAAATGCCACTTCCAGCTTAGCTGTGCAGAAGAAGAACAACAAGAAGAAGAAATATCTCGAAGTATGTCCGTCAGGCCCCTTCCCTTGAGATAAATCTGCAAATATATCGGAAACGAAGCGAGCCATGGCAAAATGTTAAGAGACCTTATTTGTAGAGAATTAAGTTTCCTACTTTTTATGTTCTATGATATTTTTTGATCAGATGCGTAGTTCTCGAGATATATCAAGATATTTAAAAGTTCCGAAGCCGCACCAACATAATAGAGATACAGAAACACCGTGGCCCCTTTCTTTGAGATAACTCTGCACTATTGCGAGCTGCAAATGCCACTTCCAGCTTAGCTGTGCAGAAGAAGAACAACAAGAAGAAGAAATATCTCGAAATATGTCCGTCAGGCCCCTTCCCTTGAGATAAATCTGCCAATATCTCGGAAACGAAGAGAGCTATGGCAAAATGTTAAGAGACCTTTTTTGTAGAGAATTATGTTTCCTACAATTTACGTTCTATGATACTTTTTGATCAGAAGCGTAGTTTTCGAGATATATCGAGATATTTAAAAGTTCCGAAGCCGCACCAACATAATAGAGATACAGAAACACCGTGGCCCCTTTCTTTGAGATAACTCTGCACTAGTGCGAGCCGCAAATGCCACTTCCAGCTTAGCTGTGCAGAAGAAGAACAACTAGAAGAAGAAATATCTCGAAATATGTCCGTCAGGCCCCTTCCCTTGAGATAAATCTGCAAATATCTCGGAAACGAAGCGAGCTAGGGCAAAATGTTAAGAGACCTTTTTTGTAGAGAATTAAGTTTCCTACTTTTTATGTTCTATGATATTTTTTGATCAGATGCGTAGTTCTCGAGATATATCAAGATATTTAAAAGTTCCGAAGCCGCACCAACATAATACAGATACAGAAACACCGTGGCCCCCTTCTTTGAGATAACTCTGCACTATTGCGAGCTGCAAATGCCACTTCCAGCTTAGCTGTGCAGAAGAAGAACAACAAGAAGAAGAAATATCTCGAAATATGTCCGTCAGGCCCCTTCCCTTGAGATAAATCTGCAAATATCTCGGAAACGAAGCGAGGTATGGCAAAATGTTTAGAGACCTTTCATGTAGAGAATTAAGTTTCCTACTTTTTATGTAGTATGATATTTTTTGATCAGATGAGTAGTTCTCGAGATATATCAAGATATTTAAAAGTTCCGAAGCCGCACCAACATAATAGAGATACAGAAACACCGTGGCCCCTTTCTTTGAGATAACTCTGCACTATTGCGAGCTGCAAATGCCACTTCCAGCTTAGCTGTGCAGAAGAAGAACAACAAGAAGAAGAAATATCTCGAAATATGTCCGTCAGGCCCCTTCCCTTGAGATAAATCTGCAAATATCTCGGAAACGAAGCGAGCTATGGCAAAATGTTAAGAGACCTTTTTTGTAGAGAATTAAGTTTCCTACTTTTTATCTTCTATGATATTTTTTGATCAGATGCGTAGTTCTCGAGATATAACAAGATATTTAAAAGTTCCGAAGCCGCACCAACATAATAGAGATACAGAAACACCGTGGCCCCTTTCTTTGAGATAACTCTGCACTATTGCGAGCTGTAAATGCCACTTCCAGCTTAGCTGTGCAGAAGAAGAACAACAAGAAGAAGAAATATCTCGAAATATGTCCGTCAGGCCCCTTCCCTTGAGATAAATCTGCAAATATCTCGGAAACGAAGCGAGCTATGGCAAAATGTTAAGAGACCTTTTTTGTAGAGAATTAAGTTTCCTACTTTTTATGTTCTATGATATTTTTTGATCAGATGCGTAGTTCTCGAGATATATCAAGATATTATAAAGTTCCGAAGCCGCACGAACATAATAGAGATACAGAAACACCGTGGCCCCTTTCTTTGAGATAACTCTGCACTAGTGCGAGCCGCAAATGCCACTTCCAGCTTAGCTGTGCAGAAGAAGAACAACTAGAAGAAGAAATATCTCGAAATATGTCCGTCAGGCCCCTTCCCTTGAGATAAATCTGCAAATATCTCGGAAACGAAGCGAGCTAAAGCAAAATGTTAAGAGACCTTTTTTGTAGAGAATTAAGTTTCCTACTTTTTATGTTCTATGATATTTTTTGATCAGATGCGTAGTTCTCGAGATATATCAAGATATTTAAAAGTTCCGAAGCCGCACCAACATAATACAGATACAGAAACACCGTGGCCCCCTTCTTTGAGATAACTCTGCACTATTGCGAGCTGCAAATGCCACTTCCAGCTTAGCTGTGCAGAAGAAGAACAACAAGAAGAAGAAATATCTCGAAATATGTCCGTCAGGCCCCTTCCCTTGAGATAAATCTGCAAATATCTCGGAAACCAAGCGAGGTATGGCAAAATGTTTAGAGACCTTACTTGTAGAGAATTAAGTTTCCTACTTTTTATGTAGTATGATATTTTTTGATCAGATGAGTAGTTCTCGAGATATATCAAGATATTTAAAAGTTCCGAAGCCGCACCAACATAATAGAGATACAGAAACACCGTGGCCCCTTTCTTTGAGATAACTCTGCACTATTGCGAGCTGCAAATGCCACTTCCAGCTTAGCTGTGCAGAAGAAGAACAACAAGAAGAAGAAATATCTCGAAATATGTCCGTCAGGCCCCTTCCCTTGAGATAAATCTGCAAATATCTCGGAAACGAAGCGAGCTATGGCAAAATCTTAAGAGACCTTTTTTGTAGAGAATTATGTTTCCTACAATTTATGTTCTATGATATTTTTTGATCAGAAGCGTAGTTTTCGAGATATATCGAGATATTTAAAAGTTCCGAAGCCGCACCAACATAATAGAGATACAGAAACACCGTGGCCCCTTTCTGTGAGATAACTTTGCACTAGTGCGAGCCGCAAAAGCCACTTCCAGCTTAGCTGTGCAGATGAAGAACAACAAGAAGAAGAAATATCTCGAAATATGTCCGTCAGGCCCCTTCCCTCGAGATAAATCTGCAAATATCTCGGAAACGAAGCGAGCTATGGCAAAATGTTAAGAGACCTTTTTTGTAGAGAATTAAGTTTCCTACTTTTTATGTTCTATGATATTTTTTGATCAGATGCGTAGTTCTCGATATATAACAAGATATTTAAAAGTTCCGAAGCCGCACCAACATAATAGAGATACAGAAACACCGTGGCCCCTTTCTTTGAGATAACTCTGCACTATTGCGAGCTGTAAATGCCACTTCCAGCTTAGCTGTGCAGAAGAAGAACAACAAGAAGAAGAAATATCTCGAAATATGTCCGTTAGGCCCTTCCCTTGAGATAAATCTGCAAATATCTCGGAAACGAAGCGAGCTATGGCAAAATGTAAAGAGACCTTTTTTGTAGAGAATTAAGTTTCCTACTTTTTATGTTCTATGATATTTTTTGATCAGATGCGTAGTTCTCGAGATATATCAAGATATTATAAAGTTCCGAAGCCGCACCACCATAGTAGAGATACAGAAACACCGTGGCCCCTTTCTTTGAGATAACTCTGCACTATTGCGAGCTGCAAATGCCACTTCCAGCTTAGCTGTGCAGAAGAAGAACAACAAGAAGAAGAAATATCTCGAAATATGTCCGTCAGGCCCCTTCCCTTGAGATGTATCTGCAAATATCTCAGAAACGAAGCGAGCTATGGCAAAATGTTAAGAGACCTTTTTTGTAGAGAATTATGTTTGCTACAATTTATGTTCTATGATATTTTTTGATCAGAAGCGTAGTTTTCCAGATATATCGAGATATTTAAAAGTTCCGAAGCCGCACCAACATAATAGAGATACAGAAACACCGTGGCCCCTTTCTTTGAGATAACTCTGCACTAGTGCGAGCCGCAAATGCCACTTCCAGCTTAGCTGTGCAGAAAAAGAACAACAAGAAGAAATATCTCGAAATATGTCCGTCAGGACCCATCCCTTGAGATATATCTGCAAATATCTCGGAAACCAAACGAGCTATGGCAAAATCTTAGGAGACCTTTTTTGTAGAGAATTAAGTTTCCTACCTTTTATGTTCTATGATATTTTTTGATCAGATGCGTAGTTCTCGAGATGTATCAAGATATTTAAAAGTTCCGAAGCCGCACCAACATAATAGAGATACAGAAACACCGTCGCCCCTTTCTTTGAGATAACTCTGCGCTATTGCGAGCTGGAAATGCCACTTCCAGTTTAGCTGTGCAGAAGAAGAACAACAAGAAGAAGAAATATCTCGAAATATGTCCGTCAGGCCCCTTCCCTTGAGATAAATCTGCAAATATCTCGGAAACGAAACGAGCTATGGCAAAATGTTAAGAGACCTTTTTTTGTAGAGAATTATGTTTCCTACACTTTATGTTCTATGATATTTTTTGATCAGAAGCGTAGTTTTCGAGATATATCGAGATATTTAAAAGGTCCGAAGCCGCACCAACACAATAGAGATACAGAAACACCGTGGCCCCTTTCTTTGAGATAACTCTGCACTATTGCGAGCTGCAAATGCCACTTCCAGCTTAGCTGTGCAGAGGAAGAACAACAAGAAGAAGAAATATCTCGAAATATGTCCGTCAGGCCCCTTCCCTTGAGATATATCTGCAAATATCTCGGAAACGAAGCGAGCTATGGCAAAATGTTAAGAGACCTTTATTGTAGAGAATTATGTTTCCTACTTTTTGTGTTCTATGATATTTTTTGATTAGAAGCGTAGTTTTCGAGATATATCGAGATATTTAAAAGTTCCGAAGCCGCACCAACATAATAGAGGTACAGAAACACCGTGGCCACTTTCTTTGAGATAACTCTGCACTAGTGCGAGCCGCAAATGCCACTTCCAGCTTAGCTGTGCAGAAGAAGAACAACAAGAAGAAGAAATATCTCGAAATATGTCCTTCAGGCCCCTTCCCTTGAGATAAATCTGCAAATATCTCGGAAACGAAGCGAGCTATGGCAAAATGTTAAGAGACCTTTTTTGTAGAGAATTATGTTTCCTACAATTTATGTTCTATGATATTTTTTGATCAGAAGCGTAGTTTTCGAGATATATCGAGATATTTAAAAGTTCCGAAGCCGCACCAACATAATAGAGGTACAGAAACACCGTGGCCCCTTTATTTGAGATAACTCTGCACTATTGCGAGCTGCAAATGCCACTTCCAGCTCAGCTGTGCAGAAGAAGAACAACAAGAAGAAGAAATATCTGGAAATATGTCCGTCAGGCCCCTTCCCTTGAGATATATCTGCAAATATCTCGGAAACGAAGCGAGCTATGGCAAAATGTTGAGAGACCGTTTTTGTAGAGAATTATGTTTCCTACAATTTATGTTCTATGATATTTTTTGATCAGAAGCGTAGTTTTCGAGATATATCAAGATATTTAAAAGTTCCGAAGGCGCACCAACATAATAGAGGTACAGAAACACCGTGGCCCCTTCCTTTGAGATAACTCTGCACTAGTGCGAGCCGCAAATGCCACTTCCAGCTTAGCTGTGCAGAAGAAGAACAACAAGAAGAACAAATATCTCGAAATATGTCCGTCAGGCCCCTCCCCTTGAGATAAATCTGCAAATATCTCGGAAACGAAGCGAGCTATGGCAAAATGTTAAGAGACCTTTTTTGTAGAGAATTAAGTTTCCTACGTTTTATGTTCTATGATATTTTTTGATCAGATGCGTAGTTCTCGAGATATATCAAGATATTTAAAAGTTCCGAAGCCGCACCAACATAATAGAGATACAGAAACACCGTGGCCCCTTTCTTTGAGATAACTCTGCACTATTGCGAGCTGCAAATGCCACTTCCAGCTTAGCTGTGCAGAAGAAGAACAATAAGAGGAAGAAATATCTCGAAATATGTCCGTCAGGCCCCTACCCTTGAGATAAATCTGCAAATATCTCGGAAACGAAGCGAGCTATGGTAAAATGTTAAGAGACCTTTTTTGTAGAGAATTAAGTTTCCTACTTTTTATGTTCTATGATATTTTTTGATCAGATGCGTAGTTCTCGAGATATATCAAGATATTTAAAAGTTCCGAAGCCGCACCAACATAATAGAGATACAGAAACACCGTGGCCCCTTTCTTTGAGATAACTCTGCACTATTGCGAGCTGCAAATGCCACTTCCAGCTTAGCTGTGCAGAAGTAGAACAACAAGAAGCAGAAATATCTCGAAATATGTCCGTCAGGCCCCTTCCCTTGAGATAAATCTGCATATATCTCGGAAACGAAGCGAGCTATGGCAAAATGTTAAGAGACCTTTTTTGTAGAGAATTAAGTTTTCTACGTTTTATGTTCTATGATATTTTTTGATCAGATGCGTAGTTCTCGAGATATATCAAGATATTTAAAAGTTCCGAAGCCGCACCAACATAATACAGAAACACCGTGGCCCCTTTCTTTGAGATAACTCTGTACTATTGCGAGCTGCAAATGCCACTTCCAGCTTAGCTGTGCAGAAGAAGAACAACAAGAAGAAGAAATATCTCGAAATATGTCCGTCAGGCCCCTTCCCTTGAGATAAATCTGCACATATCTCGGAAACGAAGCGAGCTATGGCAAAATGTTAAGAGACCTTTTTTGTAGAGAATTAAGTTTCCTACTGTTTATGTTCTATGATATTTTTTGATCAGATGCGTAGTTCTCGAGATGTATCAAGATATTTAAAAGTTCCGAAGCCGCACCAACATAATAGAGATACAGACTCACCGTGGCCTCTTTCTTTGAGATAACTCTGCACTATTGCGAGCTGCAAATGCCACTTCCAGCTTAGCTGTGCAGAAGAAGAACAAGAAGAAGAAGAAATATCTCGAAATATGTCCGTCAGGCCCCTTCCCTTGAGATAAATCTGCATATATCTCGGAAACGAAGCGAGCTATGGCAAAATGTTAAGAGACCTTTTTTGTAGAGAATTAAGTTTTCTACTTTTTATGTTCTATGATATTTTTTGATCAGATGCGTAGTTCTCGAGATATATCAAGATATTTAAAAGTTCCGAAGCCGCACCAACATAATAGAGAAACACCGTGGCCCCTTTCTTTGAGATAACTCTGCACTATTGCGAGCTGCAAATGCCACTTCCAGCTTAGCTGTGCAGAAGAAGAACAACAAGAAGAAGAAATATCTCGAAATATGTCCGTCAGGCCCCTTCCCTTGAGATATATCTGCAAATATCTCGGAAACGAAGCGAGCTATGGCAAAATGTTAAGAGACCTTTTTTGTAGAGAATTATGTTTCCTACAATTTCTGTTCTATGATATTTTTTGATCAGAAGCGTAGTTTTCGAGATATATCGAGATATTTAAAAGATCCGAAGCCGCACCAACATAATAGAGGTACAGAAACACCGTGGCCCCTTTATTTGAGATAACTCTGCACTATTGCGAGCTGCAAATGCCACTTCCAGCTTAGCTGTGCAGAAGAAGAACAACAAGAAGAAGAAATATCTGGAAATATGTCCGTCAGGCCCCTTCCCTTGAGATATATCTGCAAATATCTCGGAAACGAAGCGAGCTATGGCAAAATGTTGAGAGACCTTTTTTGTAGAGAATTATGTTTCCTACGTTTTATGTTCTATGATATTTTTTGATCAGAAGCGTAGTTTTCGAGATATATCAAGATATTTAAAAGTTCCGAAGGCGCACCAACATAATAGAGGTACAGAAACACCGTGGCCCCTTCCTTTGAGATAACTCTGCACTAGTGCGAGCCGCAAATGCCACTTCCAGCTTAGCTGTGCAGAAGAAGAACAACAAGAAGAAGAAATATCTCGAAATATGTCCGTCAGGCCCCTTCCCTTGAGATAAATCTGCAAATATCTCGGAAACGAAGCAAGTTATGGCAAAATGTTAAGAGAGCTTTTTTGTAGAGAATTAAGTTTCCTACGTTTTATGTTCTATGATATTTTTTGATCAGATGCGTAGTTCTCGAGATATATCAAGATATTTAAAAGTTCCGAAGCCGCACCAACATAATAGAGATACAGAAACACCGTGGCCCCTTTCTTTGAGATAACTCTGCACTATTGCGAGCTGCAAATGCCACTTCCAGCTTAGCTGTGCAGAAGAAGAACAACAAGAAGAAGAAATATCTCGAAATATGTCCGTCAGGCCCCTTCCCTTGAGATAAATCTGCACATATCTCGGAAACGAAGCGAGCTATGGCAAAATGTTAAGAGACCTTTTTTGTAGAGAATTAAGTTTCCTACTTTTTATGTTCTATGATATTTTTTGATCAGATGCGTAGTTCTCGAGATATATCAAGATATTTACAAGTTCCGAAGCCGCACCAACATAATAGAGATACAGAAACACCGTGGCCCCTTTCTTTGAGATAACTCTGCACTATTGCGAGCTGCAAATGCCACTTCCAGCTTAGCTGTGCAGAAGAAGAACAATAAGAAGAAGAAATATCTCAAAATATGTCCGTCAGGCCCCTTCCCTTGAGATAAATCTGCACATATCTCGGAAACGAAGCGAGCTATGGCAAAATGTTAAGAGACCTTTTTTGTAGAGAATTAAGTTTCCTACTTTTTATGTTCTATGATATTTTTTGATCAGATGCGTAGTTCTCGAGATATATCAAGATATTTAAAAGTTCCGAAGCCGCACCAACATAATAGAGATACAGAAACACCGTGGCCCCTTTCTTTGAGATAACTCGGTACTATTGCGAGCTGGAAATGCCACTTCCAGTTTAGCTGTGCAGAAGAAGAACAACAAGAAGAAGAAATATCTCGAAATATGTCCGTCAGGCCCCATCCCTTGAGATATATCTGCAAATATCTCGGAAACCAAACGAGCTATGGCAAAATCTTAAGAGACCTTTTTTGTAGAGAATTATGTTTCCTACAATTTATGTTCTATGATATTCTTTGATCAGAAGCGTAGTTTTCGAGATATATCGAGATATTTAAAAGTTCCGAAGCCGCACGAACATAATAGAGATACAGAAACACCGTGGCCCCTTTCTTCGAGATAACTCTGCACTATTGCGAGCTGCAAATGCCACTTCCAGCTTAGCTGTGCAGAAGAAGAACAACAAGAAGAAGAAATATCTCGAAATATGTCCGTCAGGCCCCTTCCCTTGAGATAAATCTGCAAATATCTCGGAAACGAAGCGAGCTATGGCAAAATGTTAAGAGACCTTTTTTGTAGAGAATTCAGTTTCCTACTTTTTATGTTCTATGATATTTTTTGATCAGATGCGTAGTTCTCGAGATATATCAAGATATTTAAAAGTTCCGAAGCCTCACCAACATAATAGAGATACAGAAACACCGTGGCCCCTTTCTTTGAGATAACTCTGCACTATTGCGAGCTGCAAATGCCACTTCCAGCTTAGCTGTGCAGAAGAAGAACAACAAGAAGAAGAAATATCTCGAAATATGTCCGTCAGGACCCTTCCCTTGAGATAAATCTGCAAATATCTCGGAAACGAAGCGAGCTATGGCAAAACGTTAAGAAACCTTTTTTGTAGAGAATTATGTTTCCTACAATTTATGTTCTATGATATTTTTTGATCAGTAGCGTAGTTTTCGAGATATATCGAGATATTTAAAAGTTCCGAAGCCGCACCGACATAATAGAGATACAGAAACACCGTGGCCCCTTTCTTTGAGATAACTCTGCACTATTGCGAGCTGCAAATGCCACTTCCAGCTTAGCTGTGCAGAAGAAGAACAACAAGAAGAAGAAATATCTCGAAATATGTCCGTCAGGCCCCTTCCCTAGAGATATATCTGCAAATATCTCGGAAACGAAGCGAGCTATGGCAAAATGTTAAGAGACCTTTTTTGTAGAGAATTAAGTTTCCTACTTTTTATGTTCTATGATATTTTTTGATCAGATGCGTAGTTCTCGAGATATATCGAGATATTTAAAAGTTCCGAAGCCGCACGAACATAATAGAGATACAGAAACACCGTGGCCCCTTTCTTCGAGATAACTCTGCACTATTGCGAGCTGCAAATGCCACTTCCAGCTTAGCTGTGCAGAAGAAGAACAACAAGAAGAAGAAATATCTCGAAATATGTCCGTCAGGCCCCTTCCCTTGAGATAAATCTGCAAATATCTCGGAAACGAAGCGAGCTATGGCAAAATGTTAAGAGACCTTTTTTGTAGAGAATTCAGTTTCCTACTTTTTATGTTCTATGATATTTTTTGATCAGATGCGTAGTTCTCGAGATATATCAAGATATTTAAAAGTTCCGAAGCCTCACCAACATAATAGAGATACAGAAACACCGTGGCCCCTTTCTTTGAGATAACTCTGCACTATTGCGAGCTGCAAATGCCACTTCCAGCTTAGCTGTGCAGAAGAAGAACAACAAGAAGAAGAAATATCTCGAAATATGTCCGTCAGGACCCTTCCCTTGAGATAAATCTGCAAATATCTCGGAAACGAAGCGAGCTATGGCAAAACGTTAAGAAACCTTTTTTGTAGAGAATTATGTTTCCTACAATTTATGTTCTATGATATTTTTTGATCAGTAGCGTAGTTTTCGAGATATATCGAGATATTTAAAAGTTCCGAAGCCGCACCGACATAATAGAGATACAGAAACACCGTGGCCCCTTTCTTTGAGATAACTCTGCACTATTGCGAGCTGCAAATGCCACTTCCAGCTTAGCTGTGCAGAAGAAGAACAACAAGAAGAAGAAATATCTCGAAATATGTCCGTCAGGCCCCTTCCCTAGAGATATATCTGCAAATATCTCGGAAACGAAGCGAGCTATGGCAAAATGTTAAGAGACCTTTTTTGTAGAGAATTAAGTTTCCTACTTTTTATGTTCTATGATATTTTTTGATCAGATGCGTAGTTCTCGAGATATATCAAGATATTTAAAAGTTCCGAAGCTGCACCAAAATAATAGAGGTACAGAAACACCGTGGCCTCTTTCTTTGAGATAACTCTGCACTATTGCGAGCTGCAAATGCCACTTCCAGTTTAGCTGTGCAGAAGAAGAACAACAAGAAGAAGAAATATCTCGAAATATGTCCGTCAGGCCCCTTCCCTTGAGATAAATCTGCACATATCTCGGAAACGAAGCGAGCTATGGCAAAATGTTAAGAGACCTTTTTTGTAGAGAATTAAGTTTCCTACTTTTTATGTTCTATGATATTTTTTGATCAGAAGCGTAGTTTTCGAGATATATCGAGATATTTAAAAGTTCCGAAGCCGCACCAACATAATAGAGATACAGAAACACCGTGGCCCCTTTCTTTGAGATAACTCTGTACTATTGCGAGCTGCAAATGCCACTTCCAGCTTAGCTGTGCAGAACAAGAACAACAAGAAGAAGAAATATCTCGAAATATGTCCGTCAGGCCCCTTCCCTTGAGATAAATCTGCACATATCTCGGAAACGAAGCGAGCTATGGCAAAATGTTAAGAGACCTCTTTTGTAGAGAATTAAGTTTCCTACTTTTTATGTTCTATGATATTTTTTGATCAGATGCGTAGTTCTCGAGATATATCAAGATATTTAAAAGTTCCGAAGCCGCACCAACATAATAGAGATACAGAAACACCGTGGCCCCTTTCTTTGAGATAACTCTGCACTATTGCGAGCTGGAAATGCCACTTCCAGTTTAGCTGTGCAGAAGAAGAACAACAAGAAGAAGAAATATCTCGAAATATGTCCGTCAGGCCCCATCCCTTGAGATATATCTGCAAATATCTCGGAAACCAAACGAGCTATGGCAAAATCTTGAGAGACCTTTTTTGTAGAGAATTATGTTTCCTACAATTTATGTTCTATGATATTCTTTGATCAGAAGCGTAGTTTTCGAGATATATCGAGATATTTAAAAGTTCCGAAGCCGCACGAACATAATAGAGATACAGAAACACCGTGGCCCTGTATTTCTTCCACAAGAGACGGTTTCCTAACAATTTACAGTACAGTAAAATCTGGATATACATATGCAAGAGAGATTGGGATCCAAGAGAGGTGTCGAATCTCGGGTTACGCGCGACGCCAGCCAAGCGTGAACGTAGAAAGGGACAGGCAGTGGAGGAGAGAGATTTTTTGTGATTTATAGCAGACTGGAAGTCTGTGCAACGAGTGCTTCAACGCTCTTGGTTTTTTATATTTGTGCACTACTAAAGGTTTTATTTTACTGATCCTGGTAACATTGGCACATAACCCGAAGGTAATTCTGTCTTTCTTCATTTTGAACCCAGTTACATTTTTTTCCGTCGACAACGTTTTTATTGGAAGCGTCTTCCAAAATAATCCACTTTCGTCCATATTATACACATTCTCTATATCAATATCTTCCTCTTCTATATGTCGTTGAAAATACTGAATAAATGATTCTGCTGCATTTGTATCAGCACTGGCTTTTTCACCACACACACTCACCAGACGTATGTTATGGCGCCGTTTAAAATTTGACACCCACGACATGCTCACTTTGCACCTTGAGGACGTTGCACTATTTTTCTGTAATTCTACAGCTTTCTCCTGTAACAGCAAATCGTTTATGCGGTCGCCAAGAGCTGTTCTATCACAGAACCACGTGTACAATTGTTCTTCTAATTCAGGGTACACTGGTCTCTTCATTCGTTGCTGCTTTTGCCCCTTTTTGCCCTTCGCAGCAAGTTCGTGAATATAAATTTCTTTTTTTTTAATTCTGCGAACTGTTTGCGGATGTATTCGATATTTGGCAGCAACGATCTGCACAGGTAAAGTGTTTAAATCGTCCAGAACTTGGATGCGTTGTTGCATATTCAACGTCACTTTTTTACTCGACATTGTATAATAACTTATACTAACTCCACAATTCTTTATACGTTACAGGCAGATTTCAATACTTCGGCGGTCAAGAACTTTCTGCCCTCTTGTACATGTAACTTATTCTACGAGCTCTTTCTACAGACGACAAATTTTCCTACCCTAGGTCGACACGCTGGTCTTCGCCAATCCGATGGCTTGTTACATTTTTATTACCAGCTATTCCTTACGCCCTTGGCTTTTTCGGAATGGTAGTACGCTTAGGTGGGGGTGTACGTGTTGATCGACGTTTTGGCAATGCTACGGGTTTCCCATCGGGCCCAAAGCTCGCGTCGTCCCTCGACCCTCTGTGGGTCGCCTGACCCGGCCTTGCAAGGCTGAGGAAATCCCTGGTTTATGGCGTGTACTATTTACCCTGCTATGGTCATAGATAAAACTCTCCCGGAAAAAATCGTGCTGCAGAAATGTAACGAAATACAGCTGTCGAAAATAACTGTGCTGACCTGCGTATCATAAACCCTGCTAACCGTTTCCACACCAAAACTTTCATTGTACGTGCGAGGTAGGCACTATACTTCAAATTTTGAAAAATATTTAAAGGGTATAGCCGGATTGGGGTACCGTTACGATTGTCGATTGCTAAATCCTTCGAAAAAACTCAGTTTGTGATATGAACGGACCTATTGAGGACGAAAATTAAATTCTAACTCTATTGTACAAAAAGGTACAAGACCATTGCCTGGACTACGAAAACATCTTGACTTACAAATAGCTTTTCGAGTGAAATGTCTCAGTGGAGTTAGGGAATCGAAATAGGTATTAATGGCAGCTCCGAAAAGTTCGCTTGTATCCTTGCAAGGTCAGCGGTAGTACATTTATGGGATAGAGGTAGCTAACGAAACCTCCTATCTTATAAGTGTTGCCGTTTGTGATCATTTATAGAACAGTGGAAGCGTCCCGTTTGAGAATTAGCTACCTCCTATTCCATAAATGTACCAGTAACTCGAATCCGTCGTTCTTTGATGTTTCCGAACATAGAAAAGGATAGCGCAAGAAGGATAAGGAAAGAGAGAAAGACTCGCAAGTACAACATTTAACTCAATATTATACCACTAAATGTTGACCGATTTATATCATGTTTAGCTTCATTTTAATCAGGAAAATCTCCCCCACATGATAGTGAAATTTTTATTAACAAAAAATATAAAATAAAAAATTTTATTCTATGCATTAGTATGGTCTCACTGACACGGGACATTTAAATGAAGGCAATAAATTCCGGTCTCAGTCCCTCTTTCGTTTTTAGCTATTGACTCTTTGTACGTTCGACGGTGTCGGCAAACTATAATCAAATTCGAAAAACGATTTTCCTATCCCATAAGAGTTGCGGAGCGGACCCGTAATAGTTACACTTATCCAGTTTTTACTGTACATCGTCGTGAGGAAGACGATTGCGTATTTCATTACTTACGGTAACGTAGAATCGTAAGCAATTTTCGCGGAAGTTAAATATTCCTTTCTATTACACCGTTCTGTAATGCCTCTTCCAAGTGCAGTTCACACTCAGTTCCAAGTTTCACTTCATTTAGTGGAACTTGGTTAGATTGGCAGGAGAAATCCATCTGTCTAACTAAATCTAAATGTTTAATTAGAGCAGGTTTCAAAAACTTGCACAAGAAAAATTGAAGCAGCCTCGCTGATGCAGGCTGCAATTCCGGGATCATAGTTTCTCTACCCTGGAAAGAGGCATTATAGATATTTAAAATGTTTAAGGTATACTAGTGGAATGCCCCGTAATCAGTTAAAATATAAATTTGACTTTGCCCACCACCCACCCCAAGCTCCAATTCCATGATATTAAACCAAATGAAACTTTTAACTAAAAACTTCGTTGTAAACTACATTGTGTTGTAAAAATGCATCAGTTTGATTTGTTCGAAAATTTGTTGCCCAGGATCCGCTATTATCTCACGAAAACTTTGACCCCTGCGCAGTAGTAAACCGTAAGAGATGGACATGCGCAGTAGATTTTTACAAAGAAAGTATTCAAAGAAAAAGTAGTCGAAGCACCCACAATGATGACGTAATTAGTTTTTTTGTATCCCTTAAAAAGTGTCCCTTAATAAGGGTTTTACTGTACTATCATTGTAAGAGTACAGTAATGCTCGGCTAAATTTCATTGAAATCTGCTCGGTTAAATTTCCACGGCCCAGCCCCACTCTTCTCCCACCACTCAGCGCAGCGAGCTCGCGAAACCTGATCTCAGTAGACAAGGACAGAAAATGAATACAATGAAAAGAAAGAAGACTGACGCACATCAAATGGATACCGCGACTGAAAAAAGTAAACATGCAGTAAAGAAAATTTTATTTTCAGTCATTTTCGTCTTACGTTTATAATTGTAACACCGATGGGTAGTTGACATTCTTCCGATTAAAATGAGTCCAAGCACGATATAATTTGAACCATATTTACTGTACATGATCCATTATGATTTACATTATGATTAACTTTACCTGATTTCTTATGAAATTATTAGATAACGTAAATACAATCGTCCAACATACGTCACTTGTAGAAACGAGTAAGAGATCCGAGGTAGGGGCAAACGGATCTCTCACTGAGTTTCGTGCCTTTCACTTTGCGGGCGATTTCAAACAAAGAAGAGGGGATAGCAAGTTGCTTATTTCGAAGCAAAAACCACTTGCTTATTTCGAGGCAATCCTGGATATATTTTACATACATACTTCGGGTCGAAAAAACTTCAGCACATTACGTTATTATTATTATTATTGGATGATTAGTGTTTAATTAAGTGGTTAATTTAGTGTTTAATTTAGTGTTTAATTTAGTGTTTAATTTAATAATTAATTTAGTGGTTAAACTATTCCTCCTACAAATTACATACAATGTCATCCGTTGAAAGAAAGAAATACAAGCAACTGACTATAACTCAGCGTATGCACATTACCGAGAAACTGGTGGATGGTGTCCTGCCAAAACACTTGGCTCGTGAATTTGGAATTTCTGTCTGCACAGTGTATCAAATAAAAAAAAATGCAGTACAGTTACGACAACAAGCTGAACTGCAACAGTCCATAACTGCAAATCGCAAAAGAATAAAGGAACCCGCACTGTCCGAATTGGACAATAAATTATATTTGTGGTTTATACAACAATCAACAATGGGCAACATTTTAACCGATAAGATATTGCAAGATAAAGCGGCGAAATTAAATGAAAATTGTGACGGCCCGTCAAATTATGTTTGCTGTCGGGGATGGATATGGCGTTTCAAAAAACGCCATAATGTACGCCTTCTCAAAATGGCCGGTGAAAGAAGAGATGCGGATTATGAAGCAGCTGAAAAGTTTACTTCCACGTTTTCAAAATACTTAGAAGAAAACGATATCAATTGGAATGACGTCTGTAACATGGATGAGACGGTGTTATTCTGGAAGAGTCTACCCCAAAAGACTTTGGCTTCTTCTACAGTTAAGCAGATCAGTGGAGGCAAAACGAAAAAAGACCGCGTCACCGTAGGTTTATGTGCAAATATAGCAGGATCACATAAATTATCGCCATTATTTGTACATAAATTTAAAAAACCGCGAGCTCTGAAATCTTCTAACAATCTACCGATAGTCTATAAAGCACAACGGAACGCATGGGTAGATCGAACCATTTTTAAAGATTGGCTCGAGAATTTCTTTAAGCCTGCAGTCAAGAAAGAACAATTAAGGACTAACAGAGTTGGAAAAATAGTTCTTCTTGTTGATAATTGCAGTAGTCATGTTTTGCCGGCCGAATCATTAGACAATGAGGACTTCCAACTTTTATATCTCCCTGTAAACACAACGTCGATACTGCAGCCAATGGACCAGGGCGTAATAGCGAAATTTAAATTATGCTTTCGACATAAATTTGCTAAAGAATTATTGAAATATAATATTAGAGATTGTATCAATCTTTTAGATACATGTTGGCAGGAAGTGACAGCAGAAAATATTAACAATTCTTGGAAACGTTTACTTGGGAATAAAGTAATTGAAGAAACCGATTATGAAGAACACGAAGAAGTGAACACATATTCAGAAACGTCTATTGCTCAAATGCTTCAAATTAGCGAAGAAGAAATTGCAGATTGGATCACGTCATGCGATACGGAAGAAAATAGGTTTTCATGTGATGAAGGAAACGAAAACGAAGCTGGAAAAGACGAAGAAGAAGAAGAAAAAGAAGAAGAAGAAGAAGGTGGTTCTTCAACCCAACTTCAATTTAAAGAACACGAAGTTGCAAAAGCTTCAAACCTTATCGTTGCATGGTCAAAACAATATGATCCTTTGATCCAAAAATATGCAAAAGCCTTAAACGATCATATATAAAAAACTATTTAAGAATGCTTTAATTTGTAGAAATCATATTACATAACGATTTTATACAATTTTCTTTAAATGAACTACCAACAAAATTAATCCGATTTACGTCGTATTTGGACTCATTTCAATCAGAACGATCTCAATAATCCAATGGTATAATTTTCATAAAAATAAGTTGAAAATTACTGATAGTGAAATTTTCGTTATTGCATGTTCACTTTTTTCACTCGCGGCATTTCTTTGAAGTGCCGTGCCTCGACCGTCGCTGCTAGACGTAGTACGTCTATCTCGCTTCCTCCTATCGTATCTATTCTCTTATTCTGTCAAGTTCTGCTTGAGTCAATTCTCGGAATAAAAACGCTACCCTGCTCGCGTAAATTTCACTGCTGACTCCCGAACGTTGGGAAATTTAGCCGAGCATTACAGTACATATAATATTTCTCTGCCTTATTTTCGAGCATGCGTACAACGTCTCAGCGTAACTCACGGACATGTTTCTGCGTTATAATATGATTCGAGAAAATAAAAATACCCTTTCATAAGAGGGTTATTGAATAATAATAAATAATCTTCAGCGACATTAGATTTTTCGGAAAATACCTGTTCTGTGAAAATGTTATTACTTATTCTTAGGTTGTATGCCGTAAACGAATAATGCTCTTCTTTTATAGTTTATATATATATATATTGTGACCATTTTCGGGGGTTCACTCTATACAAAATTTCTCTTCGCAGACTTTACTTTACAATTCCCTCTCTCTCTCTCACAAACGTTGGGCGCCAGCCACTCGCTGTGGCGATCTAGATCAAAAAAGGGAAAGGGGGGTGATTGGGGGTGTCTTACAGGGGATGGGCCTCGGGGCACTTACGTCCGTACAATACTTCGCGGGGGAGTACGCAAGGAGGATTAGTGCGGGAAGGGAAATCTCTAGGGTCGGGAGGGGTTCGCAGGAAAGTTCGTCTACGTTACGCGAATGAGGAAAACTTTGTGGTTGGAAAATAAAAAGGGGGACTCGTCTCTATGTCGAACAATGCGCGGGCGGAGAAAATAGCCGTTGCCTCGATCTCGCTAATACAATAAGTACGATAAGGGACTCACCCCAACTTCTCTCGCTCTCTCGCACGCAATCTATCTCTCTGAATTCGCTCGGTTTTTCTCTATGTGTCTGCTTACTTAGCCTAGGGCTCAATGACGGTTCGCCGTCGCTGCTGCGACGACGAAACCGTCGCGGGATGGTTTGGGGAGGGGATGGGACTAGGAAGGGGGCCTCTTCCGGCTACGGGATAGATCGATTATCGATCTTCGATACACCGGTGCTCGGGGTCGATGGGGCTGGCGGATATCCCGCGATGACGGGTGGGTTGAGGTCTTCGGGCTCGGCGACAGATGGCTCCGGGTGGACGTTTTGCATCAGTTGGGCAGCTTCGTCTATTTCTTCGGAGTCCCATGTTGCTCCGTTTCCTTGGAGGAAGGGTTAGAGGTCTGTCGCCGGCCTCGTAGCTCCTTCTGCGGGTATTCCTTGTAGGTCTTCCGTCGCCTCCATCGGCCCGCCACCGGTGAACAGGGGGAAAGGGTTAGATGAGGGAAGGGTTACGGGTGGTTTTGGGGTGGAAGTGTAAAGTGGGAGAAACGCAGCGATTGTAACGGGGGGGCACGGGTGTCACCACGTTACAATATATATATATATATTCTGTTTTTAATCACACACTTTGTACAAGATATCCCGTGCTTTCTGTACGGACGCTTCGCATGAAGTGAGGTACTCTTGTTCCTTTGTTTCCGCCGCACCTTCATACCATAGACTAAGTACTTCCCGAATAGGGAAACTGGGACGATCGTTTATACTCCAACAGAAGAATCTAATCAAATCGTCCCAAAGGGTATAGCAGGATAAGATGGTCAAAAGTGCCCTTGAGCCAAATTTGCTTCGCAATGCACCATTCGATAGTATATCCCAAAAAACCATGGTACACCAAGTTTCAACCCTGTACCTCAACCGGGAGGGTAGTTACAGGGTAAGAAAGAAAAAGTCAAAAAATCTGAAAAAATTCTAGAATATTCTAGCCATGTTTCTTTATGATTGTGAATTTTCTCAGAATTTTCGGTTGCAAATCCTAGGCGTGAAAAATCAAAAACGCAAAAAAAAGTCGAAAAATAGAGATTTCGGGTAGAAGCTTTCGAGACACTAGATTTTTACTTTTACAGTAGTTAGATATTAGCATGACTGGTGTTCTCAATTTTTTTCAGATTTTTCATTCTGGTGCGTCAAACCAAAAAAAATCAAAAACCGATATTTTCGACATATTTCGTGCGATAACATGAGAAATACTTTCAATTTTTACATTACCTTTACACACTTAGTGCATTCTGTGATTTCGAACATTTTTGCACTGGATGCAGTAAAATCTGAATGGAGAGAGTGAAGTTATTATAAATAATTGAAAATTACGCACCTTATCCTCTGAAATATTAGAAAGTTTTTCAACATCGCCGATGGGTAAGTCGGTAAGGTGTCCGTCTATGGAACCGCTGGAAACTTTTTTGTCACGAGTTCGCGCCCCATGAATGTACAATTCTATTTTTTGTCATAAAACAATTTTTTTTTAAATTATTAATTACATAAGAATACACAATAATCATTTAATAACGTATGAAAATAATTTTGAAATATTTTATTATTTAGTATACATAAAAATCAGTGGTACACAACCGACTCTTTGGCTATATGTACAATTAAGGTAAAATATACATATATTGCTTTCAATATCCATCATAAACCAACAACCACACAGCTTTTCTATTAACAAAATATTTGGAGCTATCCGTAATTAGAACAGTACGTAATCAGAAAATCGGTAGTGCACCACTTATTTTTATGTATACTTAATAATAAAATATTTCAAAATTATTTTCATACGTTATTAAATGATTATTGTGTATTCTTATGTAATTAATAATTTAAAAAAAATTGTTTTATGACAAAAAATAGAATTGTACATTCATGGGGCGCGAACTCATGACAAAAAAGGTACCAGCGGTTCCATAGTCGGACACCTTACCGACTTACCCATCGGCGACGTTGGAAAACTTTCTAATATTTTAGAGGATAAGGTGCGTAATTTTCAATTATTTATAATAACTTCACTCTCTCCATTCAGATTTTACTGCATCCAGTGCAAAAATGTTCGAAATCACATAATGCACTAAGTGTGTAAAGGAAATGTAAAAATTGAAAGTACTTCTCATGTTATCGCACGAAATATGTCGAAAATATCGGTTTTTGATTTTTTTCGGTTTGACGCACCAGAATGAAAAATCTGAAAAAAATTGAGGACACCAGTTATGCTAATATCTAACTACTGTAAAAGTAAAAATCTAGTGTCTCGAAAGCTTCTACCCGAAATCTCTATTTTTCGACTTTTTTTTGCGTTTTTGATTTTTCACGCCTAGGATTTGCAACCGAAAAATGTGAGAAAATTCACAATCATAAAGAAACATGGCTAGAATATTCTAGAATTTTTTCAGATTTTTTGAATGCCATTAAATAGGGAAAATATGGCAAAAACTACTTTTTCTTTCTTACCCTGTAACTACCCTCCCGGTTGAGGTACAAGGTTGAAACTTGGTGTACCATGGTTTTTTGGGATATGCTATCGAATGGTGCATTACGAAGCAAATTTGGCTCAAGGGCACTTTTGACCATCTTATCCTGCTATACCCTTTCCAAAAATCGCTGAACGCATTGGTGCATCGCCAACCAGCGCGTGTCCGATAGTTCCAGAACTTTCAGCGAACAGTTCTGATAGCTTTCCTGAAACTACCGGAAAATTGCAGCTCGTTTAGGGCTGCTATATATAAAAGAAATCACACCCCGAAGCAATTTGAAACATTCCTCTGGAAGTGTAGCAAGCAGCAATCGTTGCCAACGCTACCGAATGACATAATTACATTAGTGTTGGAGTGTAATTACATTACTGTTTTTTCCAGCAATTTAGTTTTAAAAGAAGAATTTCTGCCCGTAATTACAGAAGCATTATCGCAACTAAGGGCCGCGATATTTTGCAGCGGAATTTGCATTTTCAGCATTTAATTTTCGAAAGATTTGAAAATCTTTTCCGCTGAACAATCGCTGGCGTCCAGATGAATTAGTTGCAATAATTCTGTACGCACTACAAAACTACGTGGCCCCACATACCTCACCGCTAAGGTAAGCCATTTATCGTTAGTCGAGTCGGACGTTTCGTCCTCATGTATAGAACATTTCGCGTTACGAACGCTATCTACAATGCGTTCGGTTTCCCGAACGGATAAAACATTATTGATAATTTGGGTACATTTTGTACGACCTACTCGCATTCTCTCTAACACCCCTGGCTCTTTTCCTATATCTTGCATAAGAGCAAGAAAATCTGACGCGATAGATAATGCAACATTATGTTCCGCGAAGAATGCGGCATACCTAATTTCCGCGATCTTGACTTTGTCTTGAAGGGGCAACGAAGGTACCTCACTTTGTTTCACTATCTCACATCCTAATTCCTCTGATGCAGAATTTCCTACACTTAAATCTATCCTATCCACGCTACTTGAAATATTACTATTATGGAGCATTTGCTCCATATTACACTCCCTCGCAAAATTAGAGGAACACCCACTTTTTACGTAGAAATTATGCGAACTTCAAATGGACGTAACTTCGGTCCGAAAAGTTATATTGAAGTGAGCAATATAGCAGGTAAAAGAGCAAATGGTCCTCTTTCGAAACCTGTTTGTGGAATTTTCAAATTTATTAAAATTTTGAAGTTATGTAGCTTCGAAGAAATATTAACAGTAATTGTAATTTTTTCAATCGATTTTCTCTGTCTCTGTCGGCTCAGCAAAAATTTTTTTCTTAGCTGTAATGATTAGACAGGAAAGTCTGTTTCTGTAGCTTTAATTCCCTCTCTTCAAACACCTTGTGTGATTTTTTTTGACCGAGTTATTCAAGTTTAAAGTAAACAAATCATTCTCAACTTTCATGACCTGTATTTCGCGACCAGTTTCACTTACAGGAATTAAAAGAAATGCAAATTAAAGGTCAAACAGTCAGCTTCGACACTGTGTTATTAGATATCATAAGGAGACCCTTCCACCCTATTTATTTTTGCATTAATTGACATCATACAAATCTGCGAAAATGAAAGTTGCAAACAAACGCGATAAAACGTTCAAATGATGGTATTCAAGTGGCACCATTTGATACCTTGAAGCAGAAACCATACCCTTTCAAATTCCGTCGGAATTTTTCGATTATTGCGATCTGGTGCAATTAAAACAGAGGCGCTGAGCACCAACGCATTGAACTCGTTGGTTTGGCGTCATTCCCCTGAACAGCTCGCATTCGACAATGTAATGCTGCTGCCCACAGCAATCACATCGTTCGAACGGTGAGGGACGCTCCAGATAAGATTTGTCCAGTGGAGCAGTTCGAGGAGCGGATTGGCGGGCTGGAGCGGCTGCCACTGCGGAGTGAGCTGGCCGGCTTAGTGGTGCAGGTTAAGCTGCTTGCCTCGGTTGAACTGGCTTCGGCTGCACCGACTTGGATTGATCCTCGCTTAGTGATTCCAGAGTCCTCACTCGTGCCGTGATGAACTCCACAAGTTTGTCGAACTTGGGATACTCCGTGGACGTCCCAAGTGAGGATTCCCATCTCTCCTTGGTGGTCCTATCCATTTTCCGGCAAACCTGGTGGATTAGCATGCAATCACCGAGGGTGCCAGGCTCGGTGAGGTTCAGCACGGCATTTCTGGTCTCCAAGGCCGTCGAGATGAGCTGACTTAAGCTCTTGGCCTGTTCCGCGCCTATAATCAGTGGGCCAGCTGGTAGAGACGCGAGCTGGTCAAGGTGAGCCTGAATGAGGCGACGTTTATTTTCATATCGGCTCTTGAGCTGGGCGATGGCTGCGTTGAGGGAGACGGTCCGGTGAGCGGTAGGTTGGCGATGATCTTGAGCGGGTCTCCTCGCAGGCATCCCTTGAGATAGTAGAAGTCCAGATCCTCCCTTTTCATCACAACGGAGGTGAACAGGTCTATGAACGACGGCCAATCAGTATAGCTACCATTGAACCTGGGCAGCTCGATGTCGGGTAGCTTAGACTGGGATGAAGTCTTGGCCGGTTGATCTGCCTGTTGAGCCGGTTTTTGAGCCGTGAGCCTCGCCTTCTCCTTAGCAATGAGGGACTTCGCATCAGAGTGAGCGTCCTGCATCTGGACAAAGCACTCCTCATTGAAATAAGGGTGATCCATTATCGAGGAGGGCCACACCACCTCGAAGTGAGCGTGCTCCTTTCCAAAGGCCTTCAGCGCTTCGTCGGCCTGCTGCTTCAGGTCGTCGAGCTCTTCTTTGGCGAGCTGTCCAGCGTTCTCCTGAAGCTTAGTGAGCAGGCGCTTCATTGAGCGGAGTCTTCCCTGTTGCGTCTTTACCTTGAGCTGCAGCTCAACGGGCAAGGTGGAGGGTGCAGTGGCGCGTGTCGCATGTGAATGTGGCGACGGTGTGCGGCGAGCTGGTTCGGTGACGGCCAGTGCTGGCGATGACCGTCCTGACGCGCCTTTTTCCGGCACCTCCAACGACTCCTTGGAGCTATCCATCTCGCTCCATGTTTCAGATGGTTTCGTCTGGTGAGCCATCGTCGGTTGAGCGTGCTCTGGATGATTCGGCTTGGTGATCCGGTGAGCGGTTCTTCTTTATCGACTGCGGATGATTCGCCTGAGCGCCACCTGGTGTGGCGAGAGTGTCAATGAAATTTGAATGGAAGAGAGATGCCAAGATGGCCGACCACCGAAACCGTTACATACACGAGACAAAAAACTTGAAACGCACAATGATCAACGAACAATTTTGCAAAACTGAATCCAGCAAGGGCGCAATCCGGCTCGAAGGACCAAATGTTCGGGATTGGTGTCGATCCCGGAAGGACTGCGGCGGAAATAATTTTACACTTGCTGGATGGGTTGTACAAATTGATTTATTTGAGTAAATTATAAAATAAAATAAAATGATCGTTGAACACACAGATCCGACAAAGGTTTTGATGAACATATAAAGACAATGAGAGAATTGATCTGTTACCGTGATCTGTAGCGTTTAACAATAGTTTTGAACACGAAGCCCCGTTAATTTTATTAATTCGGCCGGCGGGGTGATGATGCCCCTGAACATGTGCGAGATTAACACGTGGTCAGCATCGCACGTATTTGTTGAATTAGCATATACAGAACATTACCTGGTGATCCTGATCGCGTGCACAATTGCGGAGGATCTTGAATAATGAATCGGTCGTGAACACTGAGTTGAGAAACGCTTTAAAGTGAACTGCACTGAACTTTTCTGTTGAGCACGTGGTGATCTGTTCGAAGCGTTGATCGATAATGGCGGCGTAGAGTGCACGCCGGTGAGAAGACCCGTGCTCACGCGTTGACCTAGATGGGCGACTCCCGATCGATAAATCGATCGACCGTGAGCGCCATCATGGCTGAGCGGATTCTCAAACAGCATCGGTCGACATTCATTTCTTAATATACGATTCTTCAGATCATTAAATTCTGATTCTACGGCAGCTGAACTTATATGTATTTTTTCGAGTTTAAACGTATTTATCATAGTATTTGTATACAGTGGAAAATAATGTAATAGATTTTTTATTTTAGAGGTGATAGCAGGAGCAAAATATGAATTAATTGCCTCACCTTGAGGAGCAGAAGTAACTTTATTTTTGCAATCTTCGATCAAAACATTTACCCAATTATAAATAGTATTTTTTTCAAAACTTCGAGGATCATTATTGTCATTAAAGAGTAATACCTCTGCTGCTTAAATATCTTTATCAATGTTTTCGTGTTCTATTATATTATTTAGATCTGTATTACCTTTAATTATATTATGCAAGTATTTTAAAGCTTGTTCAGCTAAACTATCTGATTCATTTTGATTTAATCCACAGCCTTCGCTATTACAAAGTATTATAACAGCTCTAATGATATTTTCAAATTCCTTAAAATTACTTTTGTTAAGTATCCCATAATTAACATATAAAATGTTTTTACTCGTGGATGTAAATTTTTTAATTTGTTCCACCGGGAAATTAAATGTATATAATGCGAGATATCTAAACGAATGAGGCATGACGGTAAACTATGAGGTAATTCAGTAAGATAACAAAAACATTGTTGCAGATAATCTTTTAAACTCTTACATCTTCCAAACGATTTTGCTACAGCACCCATTAGTGCTTTGTCAAAGTCGCAAACTATCTGATTTGGATACGGAAAATTTTGTTTATGAGTACAACCTATTCTAATGACTTCGTTAATCCAATACATGATTGCATTCGTATTTTGGATTGTATTTAACATTTGAAATACGGGCATTTTTGCTGTTGTTGTTTCTACCATTATTTGGTATAAATATATGTGCGAAGATAAATCATTTGTTGGTAACTTTAATTTTTTGACTAACGATCCCATCACATCAACACAAATAAAATTTGAATGTTGAAGATATATTGCCATTTGTTCTTGTGTCCAGTAGTGGACAAAGAATGGATCTAATCCAATTGAATGAATATGTCCCGCATGAATACCATACTTCATTTGCTTTATATTTTCTATTGGATCGGTAACAGATATTCCTAAATCTATATTGCGCCTTTGTTCTTTAGCTTTACGTAAAACGTTAAGATTTGGTAGATGAGCTGGCTCGTCGTCACCAAAACTCATAAGTTTGTCAGCTTCCTTTCTACGCCACGTACATGACAAAATATTTGCGTCGACCATTTCATTGGAAACTTTAATTCTCCTTTCACCTTTCAACTGTCGTTTTTTCTTATGTGTAATTGAATCATCGAAATTTTCAATTACACATTCCATTGTTATATCAGTTTGCGTTAAAGGTTTGTTAATAACACAACCTTTGAAAATGCAATCACATTCTGGACATTGACCTGATACAGTTAAAAAAATACCAGTTCCAGATATTTTGCAACGTTTAAAAGTTAAAGGACATGGCAGTTTCGTTAAGGCATATATTTCTGCATATAACTCGTCAGTCCATACCTTACGCAATAAAACATTATATCTTCTTTTTTTTAAAACATTATCCGCATAGAATACTTCTTCGGGAGCTATTGTTAACCAAAGTTTGTAAGATAAATTTAAGTTGAAAGTGATAAGATCATTATTAGTTTTATTTAAACTAATATCTTGATCTGATTCGATAATTGTTGAATTAATCTCAAAATTAAAAAACTTTAAAATTTTATCCCAAATGCCAAATCTATTTTTCTGTAATATTACGTAAATATACTTTGGCTTTAAGTGCTTATTACTAGTGCTCTCAGGATTTTGCTTCATGATATTGCTAATTTTTGTATGAATTTCAGAACTGGGACCAACAGGTTTGCCGTAAGGACATATTATATCTTGGGATGAAATAATGTTAAGAATATTTTCTACGTGCGCAGCCATATCACACAATTTTGTGAGATACAAAACAAAGGCAATATCGCATACAAAATGCTGAAAAATCAAGTAGGTTATGATATTAAATGCTGATCAAATTCGCTCATGAACGCATAAATAAAACAAGTGCGTAACGCTCAGCGCTACAGTGAACAATCTGGCTTCTAGCGCGCTGGCGTTCTGATAGTATGGAGGAAAAATAGCGGAGGTCCGTATCGCTCATGGAATAGTGAAACGTCGCTATACCGCGCATGAACGCAAGCGTAATTAGTGTAGGGTATTTAACTGGGGAGAGTATAGAAAACGTAATTCACAGTTATAGACTTGTTTGTACCGTGCCGCGATACCTATTCTACGTTCGTACAAATTGTTTGTACCGTGCCGCGATACCTATTCTACGTTCGTACACAACATGCGACGTGTTGCATGTTGCATGTTGCGTGTTTGATGTATCTTTGGTGTACGGCCTGCCTTATACATATGTACAGTTTTATTATTATTTTAATAAATAAATATAATTCAAATCATATCGTGTTTGGTACCATTTTAATCAGAAAAATCTCACAAATGCGTTAGTAAATGTTTCATTAAGAAAAAGTTAAAAATAAAAAAGTTTTATCGTTCAATTAGTATTAGTCACACCGATATTACGGTCGGATCATATTACACGATTTCCTTGCCGAGCGGCTCGGTTCGGCTTAGGGGGATCCCCCAAGTGAAGGGGATAGCGATGTTGCATATATCCAGCTTTTACTGTAGACGTTTATATATTCAATCGTAGCGTGATCCGTCATCGACTAATGTAAGCTGAACTACGGACTGATCTCGAGTCGTCGTCGAGCTTGATATCTATGCGTTCGCTTATTGTGAATCAAAAAGATCCGCCACTTGCCGTCAATAGTCGGTCGGGAGCTTTTGAAAATCGCCGAAGGATCGGTTGCTCGTTTGTAGCGCTCCGCCAAAGATAAGCCGAGGCGAAGGCTTCCGTCGCACGCGCATCTAAAGGAAAACCGCGGCGCCTTCTGATTGCCGAAACGACTCGCGGCTTTGCTTGATTTAATTTATTCTTGCCGCGCACATAGCTTCGCAATTCCGCTACATTAGTAAGAGTGAATCTGTTTTCATTAATTTTTTTAGCATTTATCACGTGTGATCAGATCTTAGAATCATTTGGAAAATTATACCTATTTGAGAAAAATAACATTTTTCAGCATTTTGTATGCGATATTGCCTTTGTTATCTAACTGAATTTAGTTTACCGTCGTGCCTCATTCGTTTTAGACATCTCGCACTTAATTTCCTAGTGAAATAAATTTAAAAACGTACATCCACGACTAAAAACATTTTATATGTTAATCATGGAATACTCTCTCTTAACGAAAGTAACTGATTTTCAGGAATTCGAAAATACCATTAGATCCGCAATAAAAAGATGAAATATATCTCTACCTACAAGAGTAAAGAGCTTTTTATATGTTTGTTCTGGCAAACCTGAGAGTTGTTCCAAGTTGTTCTTGTCATTTGTAGCTCAAATATGTAATTTAATGATCAGATAACAATAAATGATAGCTACAAAGATAAAAAAATGATTTTAGCACTTTTTGATATTTTTTACTGTATCTTTGTAAAAACATATTTTAGGGAATTGATATCTTGGAACAATGTTTAGAACAATTAGAACAGTCCAGGACAATAACAAAAATTGGATTTTTCAAAAAATGGGGAGCCGCTTAAAAAACTGTTTTTTGCGTTTTTTGTCTTGTTTTTTGGTTTTTGGTCTCATAACTCTGGAACAATATAGAACAAACATAGAATAACCTGGAACAACTAAAAAACATTCAAAATTAAAAAATGGGGGGCTAACTTTATACACATGATTAGTAGACAACATACATCTCACAATGAGAAACATAAAAGGAACGGCATCATACTGGAAATTATGCTGTTCGGAATTAATCGCCATGGTCCGAAGACTTGGACCGCCCACATGGTTTGCTACGTTCTCTTGTAATGATCTAAACTGGCCAGATATGTTGAAGGCATTACTACTATCCGAAGGTCAATCAATGACCGAACTTGAAAACCTAACGTTTGCAGATCGACTACAGTTGGTTCAGAGACACCCGGTAGTTATCGCAAGACAGTATTTAAAAAACTCGCATTGCTTAGGCGGCGTTGTTACCGATTTTTAGTATAGAATTGAATTTCAAAATAGAGCAAGTCCACATTTGCACATGCTTATTTGGTGTGCAAACGTACCTGATTTTCTAACCAACAAAGGCCAAAACGTTATTGAGGAAATTGTATCTTGTTCATTGGAAGCCGAAAATCACGATATGAACGATATAGTTAAAAAAGTCCAAATTCATAAACATTCTCATACATGTTACAAAGATCGTAATAATCGTTCGTGTCGATTTAGATTCCCCAGACCGATAAGTGAAAGAACGATGTGCTTAGGCCCAAATGAAACACTTGCCAACAACGGGCGTTTCTGCGTACTTAAGAGAACCGCAAATGAAATTATGGTGAATAATTAGAACCCAACTCTTTTAAAGCTTTGGAAAGCAAACATGGATATTCAACCATGCGGAAATGTTACACCCGTCGCATATTATATTACTAAATACGCAAGTAAATGCGAGCCGCAGGACACAGGTAATATTATTAAAGAAGCCGTTTTACGAGCGAAACGCTGAAACGATACCATCCGAAATCAATTATTTTCGGTATCTATGGCAATTTTATCTCAACGTATGGTCAGTGCTATAGAATGTGCTTATCGATTATGCCATCTGCCTCTTAAAATGAGCTCGCGAAAAGCTGTATTTATAAACAGCTGTCGGCCTGAGCAGAGATATAGAATTTGGCGATTTGAAGAAAATGGAACATCATTTTTCAATAACATATTCGATCGTTACGTTAAGAGGCTAGACAACCTAGAGAACTTGAGTTTAGCCGAATTTACTGTCCGATATGAAACAGTTTCAAGTGAAATATGGACAGAAGAAGATGGCGACGCAGAACTTAGAACTGACGATTAAGAAATTTCGAGATCGAAGTTTATAAAATTGAAGGACAATATCCGAATGCGAATAAGAAATAAACCAGCTGTACTCCGCCACCGATATTATATCCTGAACAGTGATAGAGAAGGATACTTCTATAACTTAACCCCTCAACGACGGCTTTGTACTCGCGAGAACCTATTTTGTAGGACGGCTGGTTCTTCCCGAAAATCATATCGAAATGCCGGCTACTACTTGTAGGTAGAGGGAGCTCAGTCACGACAAATACACATAAAAAGTGGGGCCCGTCAGGGGGCCAAATAAATAAGAATTTTTATTACCGCTGTTTGTTTTTTTAAATGATGTTTTTATTGACAGATTTGTATAATTTCGACTTTTATATAATTTCAAAATAATATAAAATATGAAAAATGCGAAATATTATAATACAAACTGTGACCATGAACAAAAATGAAAATAAAATTTAAAACTTTTATATAAACTATTAACGTGAAAAAAAAATACAAATTATTTATTCAGTACTCCATTTGTGTATGATACGCTTCGAAACATTCTTCCAAACATAAGCCAACGTTACAATTTTCGCAACAGTATCTGGTGTCCTTTTTTCTTCCGTGTTTAGTGCAAACAGCACATCGTCTTTGTGGATTGGCTTTCGTTGCTTTTGGGGTAATTTTTCGAATGAAATGTCTTTCCGTCAAACGAGGAACTATATTATCCTGTGCTAGTTTTACATTGTATCTTCTTTCGTTTGTTTGAAAATGTACAAACAGTTGTTCAATCAAAGCAATTCTAAATGCTAACTGACTAATATTTCTTTTTGTATTGTGTTTATATATAATCATACTATTTAGTACAGTAACATTGAGTAGTCGCCTAAACAGTTTGATGTACCATTTCGACATTTTTTTGCGTTCAACCAGAAATGGTTGAAGAAGTTGATCTTTACGATCTACTCCTCCCATATAACAGTTATAATCATAAACACATATGGGTTTTGTTATTTCTTTACCATGCTTTACTTCTGTTTTCGTTTCCGTGCCGTGATATGTCGATAGTAGGCACACGTTTCTTTTATCATACCATTTCATTACTGTAATCGACCCTACATGTCGGCCAATCGTCTCACCTTTTTTTAATTTTGCATTCTTTACTGTCACAGGAAAATTTTTCCTATTAGTTTTTAGTGTTCCTACACAATCGGTCCTATGTTCTTTCAAAAATCGGGCTAATGCCGGAGAAGTGTAAAAATTATCAAGCCATAGCGTATAGCCTTTACCTAATAAAGGTTGAATAAGAGACAGAACAATGGCTGAGGTTTTATTAACATTTCTGTCATGCATGGTAATATCAATGGTCATATTCTTTCCAGTATAAACTAGGATCGACCATAAATATCCGCTGCTGGACTCACATAGTTCATACGTCTTTATACCAAACTTAGCACTTTTCAAAGGTAGATATTGCCTAAATTCTAATCGTCCTTTCCACAATGTTAGTGATTCATCTATTGAAATATTTTGTTCAGGAATGTATGATTTTTGAAATTTGGTATTCAAATATGATAAAACTGGGAATATTTTTTGTAATTTCGGTTGACCTTGATAATTTGAAGCATTATTGTCACTAAACTGCAAATATTTTAGTATCGTTTCTAATCTATCCCGGGACATAACATCAGTAAATCCGGGAGTAGATATAAGTCTACTTTTTGTGAAGTAAGACCGCAGGGTCGGTTTCTGAATAATTCCCATCAGTAATAATAAACCGAAAATATTATACATTTCATTTTTTTAAATTTTTTTTTAAGAGGTGGAAATGCATTACGCAGACCCCCGCAACGTATTGCGGAGGGACTGTGGGACTCTCCGTCCTGCGATTATGCTGAAGGGCCTACCCACTAAAACCACCTCTGACCCCACATATGGGCCCAGACCGGAATCCGCTCATCGCATTACTTCGGTCTGGGTCCGTGGCGTGCTGGCCTGCGCAGACAGCAGGCCTCCTCTAGTCTACAGGACCTGGACGGGCGTCCTGTAGACACCCATCGAGCCTCTTCGCCACCAGGACAGAAGTCGCGAACGCCGCGACCGCGTCCTACAGTTCTACGCTCCGCAGCATCACCCCCACGATGTTCTCGAGGGCGATGTCGTGGTCAGCTGCGTTGGCCACTGCGGAGCGTTCGCACAAACGAAGAACGTGTGAAACGCGTCGTCTCGATCGGCGTCGCAGTAATAGCACGTCGGGGACCTGACTTTGGCCATCCGGTACAGGTAGTTCCGGAAGTAGCCGTGCCCTGACAGGAGCTGGCTGAGGTAGAAGTCTACTTCGCCGTGAGCGCGCTCCTGCCAGGGCCTCAGGTCCCCGATTAGCCGGGCTGTCCACCGGCCCGTGCTGCCCGCGGTCCAGCGGCGCTGCCACTCCGAGAGGGTCTCAGCGCGCGCTATACCCGCGGCCTCTGTCCTGTCCATCTCTGAGCTCAGCTCGAAGATCCTCCTCCTCTCCTTGGCGAGAAGATCGATGGGGAGGATCCCAGCGATCGCGAGCACTGCAAGTGCGGATACTGTACGATAACAGCTAACGACTCGCAGCGCTCCGCGACGCTGGACGGAGGCCATGCGTGTCCTGTATTTCTTGATGTCCAAGGCCCCGGCCCATATCTCAGCTCCGTACAGGAGCATGGACTGGACCGTGGACATCAAGAGCCTACGTTTCCCAGGCCTCGGTCCGCCGATGTTGGCCATCAGCCTGCTCAGCTCTGCCGACTTTGCCGTCGCCCTGTCGGAGACTGCGCGTATGTGGTCCCAGTAGGTGAGCTTGTTATCAAGCATCACCCCCAGGTACCGCGCGCTTCTACGTGTCTGGACAGCCACGTCACCCACCATCATAGGCATGACGGTGGGTATACGCCTCCTCGTAAGCATGACGATCTCGGTTTTCGGGATCGCCAGCTGGAGGCCGTGGCTGTCCATCCAGTCTCCGACCCGCCGCATCACCTGGTTCAGCTTGAGCTGCGCCAGCTCGGTGCTACGCGCGGTGATAACGACGGCGATGTCGTCCGCGTACGCGACAAGGTACACGTCGTCGGGCATTTCGATGCTGAGTAGGCTGTCGTACAAGACGTTCCAGAGGTCGGGTCCCAAAACGGACCCCTGCGCTGCCCCGGCTGAGACTGCGCGACCTCTGGAACCCTCTTCCGTCTCGTACGTAAGCCAGCGATCACGGAGGTAATCGCTGACCATGGCCAACAGATAGCTGGGGACTCGAAAACGCTCGAGCGCCCGCAGCATATCTATCCACCTCGCCGAACTGAACGCGTTGCGTACGTCCAGCGTGACGAGGAGGACCAGCGGGCGGGCCCGGTGGCACGCATTGTCCGTACGTCCGACAGCCTCTACTACATCGGAGATGGCATTGAGGGTGGAGTGCCCTCTCCTGAAGCCGTGCTGTCGGTCCGACAGGTCACCGGCGGCTTGTACTGCCTGAAGCAGGCGAGCCTTCAGCATCTTCTCCATCACCTTACCGGCTGTGTTTAGCATACACAGCGATCGGTAAGATGACGGAGAGTCCGGGGGACCCTTCCCCTTGCTGATAAGTACAAGCCGCGCAACCTTCTAAGGCGACGGGAAGACGCTTGCCCGGAGGCAGGTGTTGTACATTTCCAGCAGGAGGTCCGGGTGGAGACGCGCCACCATCTTCAGGACCTCCGCTGGAATGCCGTCCGGGCCCGGGGCTTTCCCGGGCTTCAAGGAACCCACCGCTGACAGCAGCTCCTTCTGAGTGGAGGTGGGGACGGCCTCTCCGTCACCCAGCTCCAGATAAAAATCCCTTGCTGGGTGGTTAGGAAACAGTCCGTCCACCACACGCTCGGTGGTAGCTGCGTCCATCGTGTTCTGTGCGGCGGGCGACCGGATCCTGCGAGTGACAAGCTTATAGGCTTGTCCCCAAGGGTCGCGGTTCACCTCGTCGCACAGTTCTCGCCAGCAGCGGGCTTTACTATCCTTGATAGCCCGGTTAAGCGTCTTTTTCGCCGTCCTTTACTCGGCTACCCTGTCGGAGGCCTCCGTTCTACCGCGGGCTAGTTGCGCCAGTCTCCGTAGCCTCAGACACTCCCGTCTGAGGCTGGCGATCTGATCCGTCCACCAGTATGCCTGGGCTCGGCCTTTCCACGGCTTTTTGCGAGGGATCGAGGAGTCGCAAGCCCGAGTGATGAGCCGCATGGTGTTGCTGACCAGGGCCTCAGCGAAGCCCCTGTCGGGGTGATCGCCGGGGGCGGATGGTATGCCCCCGAGGCCGCGGCTCAAGCACTCGGCGAACTTTTTCTCGTCCAGCTTGGCCATGTTCCAGCCAAGTGGGCGCTGAGGTCTGCGTTGCTGTGCCGCCCTACCGGGCGATATCTGGAAGGTGATGTACTGATGATCACTACCAGTGAAATCTTCCATCACCCTCCAGCCCACGGCTCGGCGACCCAGACATTCCGAAACCAAAGTAACGTCTGGAATGGAATCGCCGAAGCCGGGTCGTCGGTAGGTCGGTGTAGTGCCGGTGTTGAGCACTATTAACCCCAGCCTGGATGCCATTTCCATAACCAGTTTGCCCCTGGTGTTGGGAGCTGGCATCCCCCACTCTAAAGCCCTGGCGTTGAAATCGCCTGCCACAACGAGCCCGCCGTTCATGTCGCGGAGCGCGTCTTCCAGATCGTCGAGCTTTTCCCGGAACATGCGAGTGCTATCGTTGGGGGAGAGATAGACACTCACGTATGTAACGTCCCGGGATTTGGCCCAGACGAACCCACGACCCGCTCCGCGACATACCACTGGGACCTTCCGGGGGTCCCTCACCCAGAGCGCGGCGACGCCCAGGTCGTCGACGTACCAGGTTCCGGTACTGCTCGCTGATGACTACAACATCAGCGCCCATTTCAAGGGAGAGCTGTGTGAGTAAATCGTCGCGACCCGGCTGCGGTTCAGAACGCACTGAATCACCGTCGCCATTGCGTCCCGCGCTTCTGGGCACTGAGGACGTCACGGAAGGCCTTACAGACCCCAGACCCTGGTGCGTGGTCGAGTTGCTACACGCCCAGCTCGGCGCAGAGCATGCAGCGAGGAGGGGAGGTGCAGTCGTTGGACTTGTGATTGTCCTTACCGCACCTCCAGCAGGCCTTGCTTCGGTCTGGGCCCTTGCAGTCCCGCTTCGTGTGCCCATAGGCTAAGCACCTGAAGCACTTCGGGACTTCGGCCCAGCGCCTGACTCGGCAGTTTATCCAGCCGATCTTGATGCGATTTCTCGCGATCAGCTGGATGGAAGCCGCCTCCTCGGCATCCACCACTGCCTTGCGCTGCTCACTGCTGTTTGGCGCGAGCATGGTGACTTTCAGCTCCCCCCTTAGCTGGTCGCCCAGAGCTCGCAGTACAGCAGCGCGCACCTCCTCGCCGGTCGTGCAGCAGTCGAGATCACATATCTTGACGCGCATGCGCGGCACCTGGGTCCTGACCTCCGCGGCATCTCCCACGGCGGCTTTGATGGCGTCCTGGAGGGCGCGCTGATCCTTGCAGCGCGCCAGCTCCAGCAGGACACCGCCCCCCTGAGTCTTCCGGATTTGACGGAACTCCGTTTCCGTCTCCTCCGGACACACCTGTCGCCGGATCGTACCCAGGACGTCCGCGTAGGACTTCCCGGTTACCGGCTGTACGACGACGGCGCTGCGCTTTGGCCTGCGCCGCCGCTTCCTCTTCCTCCGCTGCTTGCCCTTGCCAGGCGTCGGCGGAGGTGCCACGGGCTTAGCCGCACCTGCCTTCGACTTACCCGGCGTCGTTCCGGGTTTTTTGAGGGCGGCTTTATCCGTCGCCATGGAGGCAGCCTTAGGGGTGCTCTTAGGGACACCTTTTGGGGTTCCCTTTGAGGGTTCCACATTATCGGTCCCTTTCCCCCTTTTCCCCTTTCTTTTGCCAGCCACAGTGGTCCACGACTCGGTCGCGGGGGCTGGCCTTTCCCTGCGCTTATCTTCGTCCTCCTCGGGGGAGGATGGCACAAGGGGTCAGGGCCTCTTGCGCGTGCTGGCAGACGCCTCCACTCCTGCTGTTGACGCACGGAGAACCTGCGTCAGGATGGCGTGGCTAGCCCGCATGACCTGGCGAAGTGCGTCGACGCACTTCGCCAAGTGCTCCATTCCGTTCTTGATGGGCATCGCCACGTTCCTTTGTTTCTCCGTGCTCTTTCGCATGCTGGAAATCACCTCCAGCATACGCGCGAGGTGATCCTCCCCGTTCTTGTGGGCCTCCTCAGCTTGTCGGACCAGGGCAGGCCTGTGCAGAGGTGTGACAGCCACACCCCTCATCACGCGTAGCCAAAGACGATGTGGGGGCCACGTGGTCAACCCCCACAGCGCTGTAGTCGTCGGATAACGACGTCCCGGGGCCTGCTTGCGCACCCCTGTCGGACGCCGGCACTGGGGATCCGAGCCCCTGTGCGGTAAACGTATTGTCCTTCCTTAACCCTTCCATGTTTGGTTTTTGATTCGGGGTTTCCTCCCCTAGTGTTTGGTCCGCGGGAGCTATTTTATTTCACTCCTACCCTCCGCGCACTCCGAAGAGTACGTGGCGAGCGTTCCCCTATCCGCCACCCGGGGAGGCGCCACGTCGGGGTATCACCTCCCCGCCTGACCTGGTCGCCCAGGACAGGTTCGTGGATACATTTCATTTACTGAAACTGCTTTCCATTTCATTACGTGTGAACGATGTGATAATAGATCTCGCGAATTGACGTGTTCTGCAGCATACCTGTTTGTTTCTTCCACTATGTCTTGTACCAATTCTTTTGTAAACAATATTAAAACAGACGATAGTATTTCATGTGCAGTCTGTGCTGTACCTTGTGGTCCATAGTTTTGAACGAACTCTTCTCTTTGTCCGCGATAATTTTCCATATGTTCCCATTCAAAAGGGGCGTCGAAATCATGTTCTAGTAATTCGTTTTCACTATCAAAAGAACTGTCTTCCGTAATTGCACATGCATTCGCAACATCTTCAATACAACTCTCACCATCACTGCTTTCACTTTCATTGTCGGAAGAATAAAGATCAAATTCATAACTAGTGGAACACATGGCTCTGTGGGTGTAGGATAACGCGAAAGGAGAACGTGGGCGCGTATTAAACATTCAAATTTTTTGAAAGAATAAAATCGCACAGCTTCACAGAAGAGTGAATGACCGATTGACAAGAAACTGAATAATGACTGCAATCGGCCGCGCTATTTATTTGCATTTGTTTTCTGGACCATTCGGTTTCTCGAAGTGTCAACAATTGATGCACGCTATTTCTAAATTATTTTTCCATGCTCGCGAATTCTCCAGAGCTTCGAGGCGGTAACCGAGCGCTTCTTGGAAAATTCGCGATTCTTCGATCAAGCGTTAACCACCATAGCTTTTTGTCTCGTTTAACTCTCGGCGAAAATTAATGAAAAACCTAAATATTGTATATTGTTACTATTGAACTTACCACGCAACCGCTTTTGTAGGGGTCACAAGTATCAGATATCACTACGTTGCAATATAGAAAATAACACATATGCATGTGGCCCCATACTCCATAGAAACACTGTTGGGAAACGAGGTTTGTGGAGTCCGTATTTCTTACGTACGCCAGCGACATATGCGAAATCAGGGATCCGTATTTCTTACGTACGCCGGCGATATAGGCAATTCGCGAAGTCCGTATTTCTTACGTACGCCATCGCTGAAGGGTTAATAGTGTGTCACATTCCATTTCGTGATGAAAGTACACTTATGTCCGAAAACGAATCTTCGGAACAATGTTTTCTTCGACG